>NW_027266266.1:5390498-6015498 GCF_022045235.1 Haliotis cracherodii | reverse complement strand
TCGATACACCTGATACGTATTTGAGCCCCTTGGTCACTGACGGGTGTGATATATCCCAGCTTCGGTTGTGGAGACAACGCGTCTTAAAAGTTTGTTTGTTTGTTTGATTGTGTGTTTGTTGTTCAACGCCGCACTTCCATATTTCAGCTTTCCGTCGGCAGACAGTAAATAATTAAGTCTGGACCAGACAATCCAGTGATTGATATCATGAGCATCGATCTATGATGTTGGGGTAAGATGCCACACAATCAACCAGAAGAAAGAGCCTGACTACTTCATCCAATACGTTGCCTCTTACAACGAGTTGCTGAGGTGCAATTCTAACCCGGAATCCCCACGCGCCACGTGTCTTCAGGACTCCGCAATGGCATTCCTTCATTGGTTGAGTATTCCAATCGGTAGGGCTGGCTAAAATATCGATAATCAGGATTATCGTCGATGGGAAGAAATGCTAACGATAAACGATATAAAAATTGTGTCGTCGGTGATATCTTTCATGAACAATTATGATAAAATCAAGAATAAATTCACCAAACAGGATTGTAATTATCCATCATGTTAATTATAGTCTCATGGCCACGTCAGCACTATTCCAGCACTATTCCAGCAATATCACGTCTCATATGAGTGAGTGAGTGAGTTGGGTTTAACGCCGCTTTTAACAGTATTTAAGTTATATATATCACGGCGTGTCAGCTTAATGTGGGAGGAAAGCCCGAAGTGATGTAGGTCTCCGACGTTTACCACTTCGGTGAAACCCACGAACAGGTGCTGACAAATCTAGAAACATAATCGGGGCGAACCGGGATTCGAACCCACAATCAAAGGTTTCTGGCGTGCCCAAGGGACGCAACTCTGCACAGCGAATCGCGGACGTCTCATATGAAGAATCTGGAACGTCCACCAGTGATCGAAATCATCAACAACATAAGGGACATTATATGTGAAGCTTATAAGGCGCATATTTGTTGCAAAAGAATTAACATAAAACAGTTTGAATATGTTCTTTTTAATGGCCAAAGAATGTTCTAGGATATTCTTCTTGTAGGCGCAAAAGCACGACCGTACTCACAATCAGGAAAAGGTGAGGAATTTTAATCTTTTAATTTGTTCTCCTTTGTTCGTTAAAAATAGATCACGTAATATCAAATTTAATTGAATTAAATTTCGTGAACATGTTTCGATACATAAAGTCCATTCCATGAATTCGAGGAATATAACGTGACTGTTGAGGACGGTCTGAACCAAACACGCCTCCTCTAGGCCGACCCAGGGGGACAGTTGACATTAATCGTCTCCAACTGGCCCACGCAGGATCGCGTTGTTGAATCAAAGAACGGGAACTCTCCATTCCCAATGTCGGAACACTTTCCAGTGAAGAGTTGTCCCCCATTACAGATGTAGTACTCGCCACATTTGACCTGGGTGGCGGTGAATAGCGGGTACACTGCGTCGTACGTTTCGGAGCACGGCATCAGGCATTCTGTGAAAAATAGATATTCAAATACGTCTGAGATTCAGTGGTCAATGGTCGAATGGCGACAGTCTATCACAGATGCAGATAATGGCTACTGCTTGTTACAGACAGATTTAAATGTTTCAGCAAAGTAGGCCACAGGCCCATTATACATATCAATAGTTTTTGTTGTCATTCCCGAGCATGCTGGTATATTAGCTGTTGCCATTAAAATATAAATACAGTAAACTACGTTTATAACGAACACGCTTATAACGAACTAACGAATATAACGAACATTTTTTTGTCCCGGCCATTTGCTGTATATATGTTGTATACATGCTTATAACGAACTATGGTTATATCGAACTAATATCAGTGGTCCCTTTGAGTTCGTTATAACCGTAGTTTACTGTATCATATAAATAATGAATCTATTCGATAATGAGATACAACGCCAAAACAAGTGGACAGTTTGCAAGAAAACTTATATAACTTTCATCCAAAATATTCGGACGACGCGGATACAAAAACCAATTAATCGAGATTTAATGCGTGCTTCAAGCTAATGTTGATTGTGCACCCGGTTATACAACTAACTCATTTTGCCGGGTCGTACATGTGTGAAACTTTGGTGTACTTGTTAAACTGCAGTCCCGGATTACCGGGCTATGCATTCGTCAATACAAAGAGGTGATCCAATATTTGGAGGTTCAAGTCATCAGGCTTGTAATACATACCACTGGGGACGGTGCCGTATAGCGGGGGATTTTCAGAGGGAACTGGAACATAAAGCTACGTCTTATAATGAGTTACCGTACAGGTGTGTACATTACTATAATGAAAAACGTAAAAGTAAACAAACAATAGATGTGAAAGAGCGGGTGACTGTTTCGATCCACAGGCAACGGCTACATCATGGGTGAGTGAGGGAGTTAGGTTTTTACGTCGCTTGCCGCAATAATCCCAGCAATATCACGACGGGAGACACCAGAATTGAGCTTCACGTGGTGTAGCCATGTAGGAAATCAAACCTGGGTCTGCAGCGTGGAGAGCGAATGCTTTAACCACTACGCTACCCCGCCGCCCAAGCCACGTCATTCTTGTTGTCGTGGAAATGAACCGAGAGCTACCAAAAGCCGCCACAGTCTAGCACGGGTGCGGGCACTGGGTACTGGACATCTGACCTGAATTAACAGGTCCCCTGGTGTACCTCACAGATGCCAGTTCGAGTTCTTGGAGGTCCCAGCTGGTCCAGTATGGTGCTAAGACACCAAGGATTATAATCGTGTCGACTATTGGATTCGAGCCTAATGATTTATCAGACCATTCGTTTTTTTAATCCAGTGTTCATTTAAGTTTCTTGATCTAGATGATCAGTGAGTATGGTTTTGCGCCGCTTTTAGCAATTTACGAGAAATAATACGGCGGGGGACACCAGAAATGGGCTTCACACATTGTACCCATGTGAGGAATCGAACCCGGGTCTTCGGCGTGACGAGCGAATGCTTTAACCACTAGGCTACCAAACCGACCCTCTAGATGATAAACCCTATTGTATAGAGGCAATGGTTCAACAACAAAAAATGTTAAGGCACACATATCAATACATAGACGGGTGCTGAAATCGGTGGAGACGAGGGTGCACGGCCCGAGGCCCGTTCCGTGTCTGGGACTCTATTCCCAAAGCATTCTTATTACTGCTTTGTCAATACGGGCCCATGGCTTGAGATAGTAATAGACATTCTTGCCAAATTGAGACATTATCTTTATGTAATAATGCTAAGTGGGTATAAGACTGATCAAATGAAATACATCTTGAGTGATGTTGGTTTTCTATGGGCTGATTCAAATACACTGCCGGGCAAAAAACGTATACACCTATGTTAGATGGTGGTTGGAAATGAAACAAGCAAGAAATGTTATTCGATGGTGATGCATTTGATACGGCTATCATTGAACGTATTTTCAGCCTAGCAACCTGTTGATAACGTTTGTATTTTTAAGTGTATACTTTCTTTTGCCCGGTAGTGTATAATTGGGGCTTAGGTTTAATCTATTGTGGAATATTCAGATATCTTACCAATACGTTTCTCGCAAGTGATTCACAAATTATCACACAAACAGATCGTTTATGACACTTGGCTTGTTACAACTAGGGAGAGGGAACAGCCATTGTGTGCACCCGATCCTCATTCAAGTCAGTGAAGTGATACAATCTCATTAAAATCAGATATTAGATCTGAGGACATCCTATTAAGGGTCACGCCAGAACGACCTTTCATCCGACCAATCAAAGCGTCGCTTACCAGATCATGAAAGTATAAGTCGGAATTTGTTTTCTAATCATGCAACCTCGAAAACGTTAACACGGTGTATCCCGAACGACAGTTACGGCCCGTACGACCGATTCCGTCAAAATCATCGTCTATCTCTCGCTTCTATGGGATAAACATTTGAATGGAAGAGGCGTTGCACGGTACGTGGGAAACATTCCCATACAATCTCAACCATACATAAGACATTCCGGAATGTTCGTTTGTTCAGTTTTTAAAATTTTAATCGAGAACTGTGTCAACATATTTTTTCAAGCGTTGTCTGAAATGGAAGTCGCCAGGTTGAAACAACTGCCGTAAAGCTCGAGAAAGCTGCTTTCTAATTGGCTGATATCGACTTCTTGTTAGTCATTTCAGTGGTCGGTATGAGTTCGCGAAAGGTGGTTCTGACATGACCCGTAATGGGATGTCCTGAGATTTTTGTTTTGGGACAGCGAGAACTTACATCTGATTTTATTGAGATTGTGAAGTGATAACGTATTGAACTACTGCACCCACCATTACACATGGGACTATTCACCGGCCAGTCACACATACTGATGTCAGCGTTGTATACCATTCCTGCTGCGCACCTGTACTCGCGCACCACGCCACCTACTTCCCTGGTGAAGGTCGAACAGTTGGATGGGTTACTGGTGAAGTGCGAATCTGCAGGGTCGCAGACAGCTGGACCGGCGAAGGCGAAGAAGGCCGTCGTGGATGACAGTTGCCCGGCGGTGGGAGGGGCGACAACGCCTATAAAGACACATTGTGTGTGAGTGAGTGAGTGAGTTTGGTTTAACGCCGCTTTGAACAGTTTCACAGTTGAATCACGGCATGTCAGCTTTATGAGAGATGAAAGCCATGGCCCCGTTTCAAAGTGTGCCAGAGGAATTTCGACCTGATGGTACAGGTTTACCATTCTGGAAACTTCCAGGAGCACAGGAATGGTGCAGACTGACCAAGGGTCATAATCATAAATGTCAACACCCGTGAAGATCCCGTGGAGATCTTCAGAAACCCATACTGGCAACTATGCTTGTCGTAAGAGGCAACTAACGGGATCGGGTGGTCAGGCTCGCTGACTTGGTTGATGCATGTCATCTATTCCAATTGTGTGGATCGATGCTCATGATGTCAATCACTGGATGTTCTGGTTCAGACTTGATTATTTACAGACCGCCGTCATATAGCTGGAATATTGCTGAGTGCGGCGTCAAACTAACAACCAACCAACTCTGATGGTAAGTCATGGCAGATAATGGCTGAGAGAAATGCCGGGGTGTCTTTGAGGAAGACGTCTAATCAGCTGGGTCATCACATCCACCACAAGTTGTTTTCATACGTAAACATCCAGGAATCCGTGCAGGACGACCAATGAAAACTGACACACTGCAACAATTGACAGACTGTCTCGTGTCTACAATACACGGGGAATCGGACACAGGAAACAATGAGAACGTAACCAGAAGCTAAATCTGAGAGCACGCTGCCAAAATCATGGACAAGGCAGCACTAAAACACACAGACCGCAGTCTTCCAAACTGGGCATGCGCAGATTAAGGGGGAAGTTGACCGTCATGTCACGAGGATATATTTACATATTACAGGGCTATTGTAGAATATTCTAGATGTGTATTATTATATTAGCGCTGTAAGATGTAAATTTTACCATTTTTGTGAAACCCACGAACACAGGTATGGTGCTGACAAACCCAAAAATATAATCGGGGCGAACCGGGATTCGAACCCACGATCATAGTTTTCTGGCGTGTCCAAGGGACGCAACTCCCCTGGCGATGCCGAAGTATTGCTATTTCAGCGTAAATACAAGCTCACTCAGCTATTGACAGTACTTCAGTGGAACATCATGCAGGGTGCCGTACCTGGTGGTACAACAAGACATTCTCAGGGTCAAGGCCACATCTGAAAAAGAGGCCGCTGATCACGGTTTACAAGAATGGCGTAGAGATCTTACCTAGTATGACACCTATTGCAAATGCTGCTATCATCGTGCTGTTGTGATATATTGCTTAACGTGTCTCTCTGCGTGCGTTATATATATATAGCCGTAGCCATATTGACATGCAATATTCAATAATACTTTAAAAAATGAAATTACGTGGCAAGCTTGCACCTGCTATGCGCTGATGCTGACAGATACAGACGGTCAGTTCCACGCTGTTATGGGAGCCGTGGAAATACATGCAACACATTTACATGTAACCTTCGTTACATTCTCGGTAACATCGCTGCCACCAATGTGGGCGCGACCATTACAAGAATCTTGAAATTTGCCCTCTAACCCCAAATGTAGTAACGTTTATACTTTTGTTTATGTCTTTGGGAATGCCATCATATTTCATTTTGAAAAGATTTACTACTGACCATATTTTCCAGATGAATTTACTTTGTTGTTTTAATAATTAGATTGGTTCGAGATTGCAGACTTACGGAAAATCAACCAGCTTCTCCCTTACATTCTTAATATATCAATTAAAGATGATAGTTTTAATGAAGTAGAAATCAAATTGACAAATAAAGAAAGTAATTTATCAGCGGTAAGTGTATTCGGAGTCACGACAGTCGTCACTTGTTTGCAAACATAACGGTCATTCGGTTGCGAGTTCAACTCCAAGCATGGTTGGGGCCACCTTATCACAGTGGGGAGTTTTGACTGGTGGCAGCGATAGTATAGAGAGCTCCGTGAACGGACTATCGCTGTGAGGAGCTTGATTTACCATGTGGAAGGGGAGATAACTGATTGTTGTGCTGCTCGGACTTTGAAACATGACCCCGAGTTGCGAGTATTTTATATATTACCAAGTCATTCTTTACAAGATGGAGTGACGAAGGTGGGTGGTTCGATCCCCCGACAGCGTTATTCCAAAAGACGTTAAAATATGGTACTAGGTGATACCCTGCCTGTAGCTTGGCATTAAGGGGCTAAAACAAGGACAGGTCGGCTCGGAGTCAGTATACTGTGTCTGAGTGGGGTATCCATGTAAAATGCGGTATGGTATCTGTGAGCTACCGCTATAAAACCGCTCTTGCTTTGGACATGTACAAACAGCCACACACACACTCGCACGCACGCACGCACGCACGCACGCACGCACACACACACATACAAACACACACACGGACACACGCATGCATGCATGCACGTCGTTATATAATTGCAATAATCTTGAACGCGCATATTCAGTTTCGTGTAAAACGTATGAACGTCAATATGTGTCATTCCTAGGCTTATGAACGTCAGTTTTGCGGTCATGTCACTGGCCTCTCGTCAGATGGGGAAGCCGTATATATCACGTAAACTTCACATTGCCAACTATGGAGGAATGTGACGTTATAAGATCTCCTTAAATTGTTTTACACTTATACTCTACAGGTAATATTTCCCGATATTTCTGATTGTTTTGAAAATCAGGAACGTTGGCAAAGGGCTTTCAACAGTAATCCACGAGAAACAGATAAATCCCTCAATTCCCTCAGTTGCTGCAGTCTAATTTATCCAATAGACAAAAAGACCGTGGGACATCATTCTATTGATGGTGTTGTTATTACCACAATCATAGGTTTCTGGCGTGCCCAAGGGACCCAACTCTGCACAGCGAATCGCGGCGCCTTAGACGACTTTGCCACCCGTGCCCCCTATCTACAGTGGATGAAATCATCTTAATTATTTGCGACAATGCACTGATATGATGTCACATTGCTTCGGGCCGCCTAGCAAATTAACCAGTTAAACAATTATGAGATAAAGAGTGTGTGTCTTCAGATTCTCAGGTGAGCTATTGAATATTCGATGCCCAGACACCTAATTTGCCACCGATGAAGTAAAGGCTTACTTCAGTACGTCCCGGGCAATAGTAAGGAAAATACAAGAATTTCTTAACACAAAAATGGAATTTAAGAATCAGATATGTACTCTATATCATGTATTGATGTTAGTAATCGGCTTCTTTATTTAAACCGTGCCGAGAAGCTTTACTTGATAATACAGTCGTCCTCTTCCCGAGACAAGGGAGTTAAATAACTGAAAAAGACCAGTTTCCACCCTTGCCGGATAGGCTGGAATTTCTGGACTTGATCGGAGCGCCACTAGTGGTTACTACGAGTTATGTCCCCCCTATCGACCAATCAGATTCCACCTACCATACCAGCATTTGCTTCAAACAAAATGGCGGCGCCCAGTCAAGACGATCTGATCGATAATCAAAATATATATTGTAATAAAACGGGTCTTACTTCGCGAAGCATTATCACCTTGATTAAAGACATGAAAAGATTTGAAAAATATCTGTTGAAGCCGAGTTGGCGTTACACATGCTTTGCAAATCCTGCACGACGGTTTACGAACCGGATGTCGATTTCGTTACGCGATTTTGAACTATGCATAGACTCGTTAGTCCAGCCAAAATATAACTCCATAATTCCAACTAAGTTCGGCAAGGGTGGAAACTGGACTTTTATAGTCACTTAACTCCCTTGCCTCGGCCAGATATAATGTCATTATCAGCATCATTATGACGCTTTTAAATATTACGTCAACAATGCTATATTCATGACGTCAAAAATGTCACGCGAAATCATTGGTATACATGTGCCTCGTATGGCTTTTCGTGAACACGTACAATATGCATGATAAATCGTATAAAAATGCAATTTCATGCACTGTGTCAAGCAACACTTAACTATTAATCAGAATGTGAAGTGTGGTTTGTGTCTCACGTTTCTGCGATCTATTAGTTCCTTACACCACAAGAACAACGTGGTCCCACGTTTTGTCTTCTGTTTTGGCGGCCATCTTGAATATCAACATGGGGAAAGTGTTAAATGTCTTCGGTGGTGTAACTTTGGGCTTTCTTAACACATATTGCTGATGTGTCGGGATATACAGGAATACTGTTCGAGGCAATGTTAATATTAGTCACTGGTTTGTCTCTTTGAGATCCGATTATTTACAGGATGCTGTTATAATCATGACTGGAGTGCGGCGTTAAACAACAAGCAAATAAACACACAAAATGCCATTCAGAAGGTGGTCAGATGTAACAAATGTTATATTAGGGATAACACTAGCTTAGTAAAGTAAAGATTCTAGTACTTTACTGAGAAAGTATTATCCCAAATATAACATTTGTTACATCTGACCACTTTCCCAAATGACTGTGTATTCACAGCTGTCGGCCATAGGAGCCGAGTAAAATTACACTCGTCAGAGGGGTACATAAAGTACTTGATCTAGACTACCAGTTGTCCGACTTTCATTTTTGTGGAAGCCTCGGTGGCTGAGTGGGTTAGCGATTAGTGTGCCTCACGCTGGCAGTGTGGGTTGGAATCCCGGATGGGACTCATCCAAAAAAAATACTAGAATCTGTACTTAACTAAGAAAGTGTTATCCATATATAACATTTGTAACAAGCACATAAACATTTGAGAATACTACCTTAACATTTGCAACGAGCCACGGGTCAGTACAATATATTACTCTGAAGAAGTTCAAGAAGACCCGAATTTATTCGTATGACTATAGTTAGTCTGTCTTGACATGATAGATTAACAATAAGCATGTGGTAAAAGGGTTTTCTTTAACTTATTATGAGTAGTATATATCATGAAATATGCGTATTATTCATGGTCGTCATAGTATTTTAAATACCAACAAGGCGAACACGGCCATAGCCATCATCCTGTCATATGCCACTTCAAGTATTCTTTCTATGATTGTGGGTTCGAATCCAGGTTCGCCCCGATTATGTTTCTAGGTTTGTCAGCACCATACCCGTGCTCGTGGGTTTCACCGAAGTGGTAAACGTCTGAGACCTGCATCACTTCGGGCCACCCTCCCACATTAAGCTGACACGCCGTTATGTAACTGGAATATTGTTAAAAGCGGCATTGAATCCAACTCACTCACTGAGTATTCTTTCTGTTCAGCATTGAGTCAATCTCTACACAGCAACAGAGTGGATCGCCGCTTTTTATAGTATTTCACGAATTTAGCACATGGTGGGTATTTTCCGGAAAAATAAATGTTTTGTCTCCCAACAATACATTAGATCGAGACAAGGTCTTTGGAATATCTCATACTTAAAAATGAGTGGGTTGTAGCCAACGGGTAAATTGTTCGCTCGCCTCGAAAACCAGGGTTCAGTTTCATATCTCTGGAATAACAAAACCCTACTGAATCGCTTAATGTAATGTCCACATTATTGCAACTGTACTCAGTTACGAAAATGTTATATCTACCCTGAAATATTGTGCTGTAATATATTTTTGCTTTAAAATCAAGTTCCCTTCATATTGGTATTCTGGGAAATGTCGAGGGCAGCAAATTTCGTTTCGGAGGGGTGGGTCCATATTCATTTGTACGTAAATAAATAAAGAAAAGATTGGGGATATTCCATAATTCTCTGTACGTGCCCACAAAAGGGTTGAGGGTATTGGCTATTTTGCATCCATAGTTAAAGGGCATCTCAGAACAATCGGCCCATATCGGCCTAGGTCGTTATATCCGAGAACAATAACGTCGCATGAGTTGTTCCCACCGAGTTCAGTGTGTGACCCGATCTGCACCGTTTACCTCCCGATTAAGGCCGAAATGTTCTCGCCGTACGTGCCGATTGGGATTTCAGGGGTAGTGTTACCCGAGCTAAGGTCAAGGTGGCCTTATAAGGGGCACAGAATCAAAGTGAATTTTTTAGGGGAAAACTGTAGGTCAAATAAATACATTTCATTGGGCATGTTGTTTGGATCATCAAAGGTATCTCATCTCGTAATGCTCTAAGTTCGAAAACTTAGAAAAATGTCATTTTGCTGAGGTGGGGCAACATTTACATTGAAAATGACAAATATTAGAATAGAGCTAAGCCGTCTTGGAAATTACGTCGTTTCAAAATCTAAGACCCATTTAAGTGGATACCACGTGTACCACGTTTTTTTCTACGTGAGATTTCAATGCGTCATACACTGACTCGTATTCGTGTGCGAGGGCATCTGCATATAAACATGTTTGTTACAAAATATTATTGTCAAAGATAGCTTGTTTTTTATCATGAAAATATAAGCCCGCAGTTGTCATCTTGCACATAACTGTACATAGACCCTGAGTATTATTTTATGCCGTTTTCGCAATAATCGAGAAATATCACGGCGAGGGACACGAAGGATGTGCTTCACATATCCGTTACTGTGCATGAAATCGAAACTGAATTAGCGTCGTGAAGGGCAAACACTTTAGCCAGACGGCTCTCCCTTATCCGATAAACTGCACATTTAATGCAAAAGGATCTGAAAGAGAAACACCCCAAAAAATCATACGAGTCAGATCAATTTTGAACGGTCGATTTGTTGGGGAATATT
This sequence comes from Haliotis cracherodii, assembly GCF_022045235.1. Taxonomy (NCBI): domain Eukaryota; kingdom Metazoa; phylum Mollusca; class Gastropoda; order Lepetellida; family Haliotidae; genus Haliotis; species Haliotis cracherodii. The sequence goes on along the minus strand of NW_027266266.1, from coordinate 6,004,353 downwards.
GAGAATTAGAAGTAAACGAGTTAGTCAGTAAATGACACGTCAAATAATATTAAGAAATGCTTCCGTCAAATAAACACAACTTAATGTGAACCCAGCCAGAAACGCCGAATGGGGCGAGGAAACATAAATATCAGATTCCTCGTCGGTCGTTATACATTTACATAACATTGTGGACATCCGAGTCCCTGTCGGTCGTTATACATTTACATAAACATTGTGGACATCCGAGTCCCTGTCGGTCGTTATACATTTACATAAACATTGTGGACATCCTAGTCCCTGTCGGTCGTTATATAATTAGATAACATTGCAAAAAAATACAACAAATTTCCTGTGGGACTATTTCCTAGTTTTTTAGTATAGAATGAGTGAGTGAGTGAGTGAGGTTTTAAGCCGCTTTTAGCAATATTCCAGCACTATCACGGCGGGGGACACCGGAAATGGGTTTCACACATTGTATCCATGTCGGGAATCGAACCGGGGTCTTCGGCGTGACGAGCGAACGCTTTAACCACTAGGCTACCCGACCGCCCCAAGTATAGAAAGAAATAACATCGTATTTTGCACTTTTACAATGCTGCATGACAGATCTCTCCCCCAGAGCGCAGTGAACGCAAACTGCATTATTCCTTGACTGCTGTGAGATTCTGGGGCTGAGGTCCTGCCGCACACTGAAGCAAGTTTGTTTGTTCATTGTTAAACGCCACACTCAGTAATATTCCACCCATATGACGGCGATCTGTAAATAATCAAATCTTGACAGGACAATCCAGTGATTGACATCATGAGCATCGATCCACGCAGTTGGGATCGATGCGATGCATCAACCAAGTCAGCGAGCCTGACCACCCGATCCCCTTGAAGCACATGTAGCACAAGTGGTGTCTCCTTGGGCAAGTGACTTTGTTCGGAGTATACCTCTGTCCCTCAAGCAGTGAATGGATACCAGACAGGATGAGATGACTATTGACCTGCTAGCCCCTCACGGGTAGCTTGGGTTGTATACTCCCCAGGGACCTGAGAATTTTAATCAAGCGCACACTGATCCATTGACCCTGGTAATAATTATGTCCCGTTTTGAACATGCCCCAGCTGGTGTGGAAATATAGCCCAATACTAAGGATAACATGGCCAGTGCCTTGGCAGTCAGTTGGCCACTATTATTACAGGTGTTGAATACATTACGTCATGCCTATATGAGGTGGCAGTGTTGATACAGCACTAGTTTACCCACACCGTTAGTCAATATATACCACATGTTAAGTATCGGCATCATTCAAGGGATTATTTCAGAAGAAAAGAAACCAATCAAAACATTAATGTATTTAACATATAAAAGAAGCTGTGCACCAATAACATCACAACTCCAAGGGAAACACAACTCTAAATCTTGGCTGGTATATCACATCCCTTGACTGGAATGTTTTGTTTGTTTGTTTGTTGTTTAATGCCACACTCAGCAATATTCCAACTATATGACAGCGGTCTGTAAATAATCAAGTATGGACCAGACAATCAAGCGAGCTTCGATGTACGCAGTTGGGATACGATGACATACATCAACCAAGTCAGCGAGCCTCACCGCCGGATCCTGTTAGTCGCCTCTTAGGACAATTATGGGTAGTTGGAAACCTATTCTGCACCAGATCTTTACAGGTCTGAATCATATGATACTGTACAGCATAAGTAAGTGACTGAGGATGATTTTACGCCACGATTTTGTTATATTTATAGAATGGCAAGCAAAACATGTAATTCACACACTGGGCCCAGACAGAGAATGAAACACTGGTCTTAAGTGTGACCAGCAAACAGTTCAGCCCCTTGGTTACCATCGTTTAAGGTATTGTATGGTGCTGCACAGATACTGCTGTTGCAAAATAATGATCTCTCAGCCACGGAAACATGTCAGTGTCGTGTCTCTCCAGTTGAACAGTACTACAATATTTCATAAATATTAAGGTGAGGTGAAATTGGGTTTAACGTCGCGTCGCGTCCAAGATTATTGCACTTGTGTGTGTGTGTGTGTGTGTGTGTGTGTGTGTGTGGCTGCTTGTTCTAGTCCGGACTGATGCCGATTTATAGTGCTAGCTCACTGAGATACCATACCATGAATACCTCACTCAGTCACAGTATACTGACTCCGAGCTGACCAGTCCTTGTTTTAGCCCCTTAATGCCGAGCGCCAGACAGGGTAACAAGAGGTACCATCTTTTAACGTATTTTGGTATGACGCAGCCGGGGATCGAACCCCGTACCTTCCGCTCTCCGGGCGGACGTTCTACCACTAGACCACGGAGGCGGTTCATAAATATTAAGACCTGGGTGCTGTTGAACAAAGCGATCTTAGCTCTAAGGTGATCGAAACTCCCATATCTTAACATAGACTTACGACAGTAGCGCTAAGGTTGCTTTGTACAGCGGCACCCACGTCTCTAAATACTGCCTCTGAGTAAGGCATGGGATCTAGCTAACTGCCCTCCAACCTTACTGCCAAACACAAAATTTACGAATAAAATTATTAGTAAAAATAACATTTAAAACAAATTACTTACCTAGAATGTATAAACATTACATTCGTGTAATAAAAATTACTTGAATTTTATATTCAGAAATGTACCACCCATCAAGATTTTTTTATCATTTCTCAAATATTTCTGTATTAAACAATGCCATTAAACATCTAGAATAGTGTGAGAAACATCTTATTCTTTACCAGTGACATATAAGTAGATAGGATATTCTACATTCTTTAGCCATGTTTCTTACAAATTAATAGATTCTAATGACTTCTACTTTGGCTGAATTAAGCATTTTATGACACTTCAAGTAACTGTTGTTGCTATAAATAAGAACATTTGAAATGTCACTTCAGGAACATGATTTAGTTTCTTTTAAAATTAAAATTAAATGATATTGATAGGTTGTACTTTAATTACTTCATTAACATGATAAAGGCAGAGCCTATTCTAAATATGTTTAACCAGGAAGAAAATCAACATTTTAAGAAGAGTCTCCTTCTCTTTCTTCCAATTCACCCACAATTACCAGACACATGAGGTGAGGTGAGGTGAGGTGAAATTGGGTTTAACGTGGCGTCCAAGATTATTGCACTTATATAGCGACGTGCATGCATGCACATGTGTGTGCGTGTGGCTGCTTGTACTAGTCCGGACTGATGCCTATTTATAGTGCAAGCACACTGAGATATCATGCCGCAGTTTAACAGGAATACCCCACTCAGACACAGTATACTGACTTTGACCGCGGTGGAAATAGTTTTCACGGCGGTGGAGTCCTTGTTTTAGTCCTTTAATGCCGAGCGCCAGACAGGGTAACAACAAGTACCATCTTTAAACGTCTTTTGGTATGACGCGGTCGGGATCGAACCCCGGACCTTCCGCTCTCGGGGCGGATGCTCTACCATTAGACCATGGAGGCGGTACCACACACATGAAATAAGACAAAGTGGATCTCTATCTTTCTCTCTGTTTGTGTTTTTAAAATACAATTTCCAAGTACCATATGTCTTTTTCTATCTTATTAATTTTTAACCTTTCCATGTAAATCGGGGGCAAGGGTGGCCCAGTCGTCTCAGGCGCCACGATTTGCTTTGCAGAGTTGCATCCCTTGGGCAGGCCAAAAACCTATGATTGTGGGTTCGAATCCAGGTTCGCCCCGATTATGTTCCTAGGTTTGTCAGCACCATAACCGTGCTCGTGGGTTTCACCGAAGTGATAAACATCCGACACCTGCATCACTTCAGGCTATCCACAGACATGATTAAAAAATAAACTGCATTTGTAATTTCTGTTTTATTTTAACCAACAAGGACTTTCAAAAATAATCTCTCAATCTTGTAAGAAAAGAAGAAGTCTGATTGCCTAACGTTGATGTGCTAGAAGGCAGTTATCTATCACAATGCCTTGTAACTAGCAAGCACCTGTTCCAGTGCCACAAAACTGTCAATAAAGTCATCCTCAGCCAAACCATGTCTCTTGTACTGGTGCACATATGCTCGTGACGAGAACATCGTCCATGCTCGACTGATTGTATTTTCTAGAGAACCAATCGGAGACTGGCTATTACTGACAAGGACGGCAGACTTTTCGTACTGGTTGAATATACGGGGTTGTTTCATGACATTCAGTGTTAACTCCGGGGGCATCCAATCCGTGTACAACTTCTTGTCCTGAAACGCAGCAACATCTGCAGCTTCGACATCTTTACCACGGAGAATCAGGGTGTTGGCAAGTGACCGATTTGACCTGATGGACCCTCGGGGAGTCGCTGACCCAGCCCGGATGTCCCAGTTGATGCCTGTGGGAAGACGAAAACAGAACATCACTCCTCAGATGAAACTATGTCAAGAATTATAATACGCAGTCCCTGGTTGTCTTTGAGGGCTGAATGTTCCTTTCTAAAAAATAACATTGGGGATCAAAATGCAAACGGGAAATAGAGACCTCATCCTGAAAATAAAACCCCGAAGAACAAAACTACAGGTATATCCTGAACAAAAAAGATAGGGATCATGAACATTTTGGGAGGTATTTTTTTTATAGTGGAGACTGAGCACACAGTTTCATAAAAATATTCCCCAAAATATTCATGTTCCCTCACATTTTTTGCTCAGTACATGTGTGTAGGTTCCAGGTGTCTTGCACTACACCGACATTATGGTGTATAGAAGACAAATGCCCCACCTTTACCTTGTTTCTTTCTGTTTGTTTGATACGTAACCATGGTAATGCCATGCTCAGCAATATTTCAGCTCTGTGATGGCAGCCTGTAAATCTGTAAATAATCGAGCCTAGAACAGACAATCCAGTGATTAATATTGTGTGACCAACGATACACTCGTCAGGTTATCAGGGTACGATGACATGCCATCAACCAAACCAAAGAAGCCATAGGCGGATCCCCTTTTTTTGGGGGGGGGTGGGGGGCAGCGAGTCCGAACCCCCAACTTTTGAATACCAAATGTAGTATGCTGTAGACCCTCCCCACCACCTCACTGAGAGGGGATTTTGATATTTTGGACCACTCCCTTTTAAAAATGCTGGATTCGCCCTTTGAACCTGACCACTCCATTTGGTCGCCTCCTAGGACCAGCACAGGTTGCTGACCCGGCATGCCCTTGCCCATGTGATGTACAGAGTGGGCAGATGGACCCAGACAAAGATGGATTCATAGTGGAGTGAGGGGTGAGATTTGAAGGGTGGGGGGACAACCCCCATCTTCCTGATTCATTTGCATGTGGAACAACGCCAAGAACCAGAACTATTCACTAGACATCATGGTAGTATCACTTAACTGGCAAAGAATATATTCAGTGTTCACATTAGGGGACAGCTTGGGGTCCTGAAGGTTTGCTCCTATTGTATAAGGGCGGTCGGGTAGCCTAGTGGTGAAAGTGTTTGCTCGTCACGCCGTAGACCCGGGTTCGATTCCCCAAATGTACATAGGTACAATGTGTGAAGCCAATTTCCAGTGTCATCCGCCATGACATTGCTGGAATATTGCTAAAAGTGACGTAAATCAATACTCACTCACTCACTCTTATGTATGTTCCTATCTAAAGCCCTCCTTAATCTTTAACATACAACATTAGGACAAGGGTCCTTGACTTTCAAGCGAAATTTCGAACACTGCCAAATACATTGAAATTGTGACCTTTCATGAATACAGTCATTGCAACACTGGTCTACCTTCTTCCATAGCAGCATCAGCCACCAGCATCTGCCGCAGGTGCTTGAGCAGGCCGTGCCACTGGTAGGTGCTGAACTCCATGGCTCGCTCCGACATCTGGGGGATGTTCTTCAGTGTAAGGAGCTTATGCTCAGGGTGGGGGACAAGATGGTGCAACATTGACCCTGGAGTAAAGAATGGAAGAAGTCATGGCAACAGATACAGATTCTATCTACATCACTTTCGAACAGACTTCAGGAGTGAGTATGTCATGACATGCAATACAACAGCAAATAACACCATTTTTGACATTTCAAATTTCCAGTGAGCAAAAAAAGGACCAATGTCAATTAGAAACATCTTAGTGTCCTTGAGGTTTGCCACTATATATACTACTCAAAAGCAGATAAGTAACCAAAATATTACTTTATTAATCTGTCATTGCATGACAGATTCACTATAGCATGAATAGTAGTGAGTGAGTGAGTATGGTTTCACGCCGCTTTTAGCAATATTCCAGCAACATCACGGCGGGGGACACCAGAAATGGGCTTCACACATTGTACCCATGTCGGGAATCGAACCCAGGTCTTCGGCGTGACGAGCGAACGCTTTAACCACTAGTCTACCCGACCGCCCCAGCATGAATAGTATAATATGATATGTACTTTAACTCCTTTTGAGTGGTATATTTTGAATCCAGGGATCCCACAAAATCTCAACACAGGGTAAGGACCACTTGACTTTCATGATAAATGTTGTACACAAGGAGTGAAATGATACACTGGTGCATTGTGAGTTTTCATGCGACGATACAATACATGATACGTTTTTTCTGTATTGATACAAGTTGATACACTTACTTAACTAAATTACTTACTCCTCGTTTACTGAACCCCCACCCCAAACCCCAGCAATTTTGTCACGTATATATTACAAAATGTGTTGTAATTAGCTTTTCAAGTTCACTGCTAAAATAGACGCTACGAACATGGATCTTTAGCTAGCTTTTCCTTTGGAACCTGCTCTGAAATATTTATGGTCAAGAAGTTTTCATGTGATTTGATGAAAGTATGAGTATGGCGATATGTATCATATTGTGACCTATGTATCGTGATATGTATCGTAACATGATCTTGCTGCATCGTTTTCCCCCTATTGTACACTGCATGGTATGTATGGGAATGTCAGTTGACTTCAGCTAACCACCTACCAAGATCATTTGAGCAGGTGTAGCCATCATTGTCTGACTGAGCTGGCTGCAGGAAACTGGCGAGCTTGTGGCTCACGACTTTGTTGATGGCTTTGAAAGATATCTTGTTAATGTTTAACAGTTGTTGACAGATTTTGTGCAGACTGTCGTTCTCCATGACGACAATAGCATCGGACGTGCTGTACAGATGTGACAGAGTAAGCATGGCATTGTAGTTCTGCACAATTACCTCCCCTGTCTGGTACGGCCACACAACTTGATTCATGATGAATGAGTGCGGATACTCATCCCGAAGACCTTCCGTCATGAATGCACCGACACCGGACCCGGTCCCGCCAGCCAGACTCAGGTAGCAGACAAACCCAGACAAGTTGTCACACTTTTCTGCCTCCCGCCTCACCATGTTCAACACGTCATCTCGAACACGCGGTCCATGCACGCAGAATCCATGAGCCCAATTGTTCCCGGAACCTCGCTTCTGGCAAAATTGTTGTTTGTCGGGATATTTCCACTTCCCACTCCTCTTGGCCTCCAAGCAAGTCTGGGCTATTGCCTTGGGCTCCATATCCACCATGACAGCCCGAGCGTCGACTGTCCCTGCCTTGGCTAGAGTTGTCTCCCTTTGAGTAAAAAATCGGTCTAGGGTCTCGTCGATGTATTCTTGGTTCTTGTGGGGCTTGACCCCAACCTGAGATGGCTTGGAATAAGCATCTTCAATGACTGTGGAGAAGAACTGACCGCCAATCTGGTTGCCACACTGACCAAGCTGGACTGTTATCACCGACATGGTGGTCTCTGAACTTCTGCACCAGTGTCCCTTCCCTTCAATACACTACAAAGATGAACGCTTCTCAATTACATCGTCAGTGTCCATGCTTGTCACCTGTAACAGAAACTTGAGTCAGTGAGTGAGTGCATGTGTGTGCGTGTGTATGAGAGTGATACTGTGCGTGCATGCATGCAAGATTGGTTATCATGGTTTGCGACAGAAATCAAGTTACATCACAGTGTGTCAGCTTGATGTGAAAGGAAAGCCGAAGTGATGCAGCTCTCATACGTTTACCACTTTGGAGAAACCCACGAGCGCGAGTACAGTGCTGACAAACCTAGAAACATAATCGGTGACAATCTGGGATTTGAACCCATGATCATATGTTTCGGACACCCCTGTGCGTAATTTACATGGACATGACCCTGTAGCACCGCACTTTTAACAGTATTCCAGTTAGATCATGGCTTTATGTGGAGCAAAGCAGTTCTGCTATTTAACACTTTGGTGAAACCCATGAGCACAAGTATGGTGCTGACAATCCTAGAAACATAATCAGGATGAACTGGGATTCGAATTAAGGTAATCTTGGACAACTGGGCCACCCGTGCCCTCCCCCCTAACCTGTAGTGAAATGGGGACAGTCAGTGTGAAACAGTTGACTGAGGTTTGTATTACCTCACAGTTCCTATTGTATCTACACCATGTACACAAGCCAGTCCCATTCATCCCTTACATCACCATTAATACATCTTACCTATTAGTTACCACTGATCCTAACTGATAGGGTACTTTGGAACAAATATCTGTCATGCATATTATGTGTCAGTAGAAACTGTTGGAAATTTATTGGTTGCAATTGTCAGTGGCAGCAAATGGTTCAAGATTTTTACCGATTTCACAATTTAATTCAATTTGAAAATCACCTCATAGCAACACTCAAGGTATGCATGCTTTGACACACACATCCAACACGTTTCCCTGCAGAGGAGAAACATCAGAACACGACTGAGGCAATGGGGTTTGTTTTCACAACAATAATGCATGTTTTTTGTTGTTTGTCTTGACCAGTAAGCATGGCAAGCATTGATGTACAGACATAGTTAGATGACACATTTTGGCTCACTTGGGGGAAAATTTTCATTAATGAGTAAATTAATCATAAATACCCATGGACTTGAAACTATGACACTACAGTATTAATGAATTTCTGACGTCAAGGTTGATGGAGACATTTTATGGCTGCTTCAAACATTCTGATGAATTACTTCTTGATCATTAAACCCTTGGTTTGTTTGTTTGTTTGTGTGTTTGTTGTTTAACACCACACTCAACAATTTTCCACCTATATTCATGTTGGCGGTCTGTAAATTATTAAAATGGGGACCAGAAAATCCAGCGATTGACATCATGAGCATCGATCCATGTAATTGGGATACGATGACATGCATCAACCAAGTCTGCGAGTCTGACCACCGCATCCTGTTAGTTGTGTGGATTGCTGAAGACCTATTCTAATCTAATCTAATTCTATCCCTGGGTTAAACCTATTTAATATATGTGACCAACCATGAGATACGGGACCTTATGGGTGAAAAATCACACTATGACTTTTCATGATACATGTACTTTAAAACTACAGCATCTTTCGAACACAAAAATTCAATTCACAAGCTTCAATTCATATCTATTACAGAGATACATGACATCACACATGGAAATCTTCACTGAAGTAAGTTAATTTCACATCAAACGTCTTTTTGACGTCATAGCACAATCACATCCTAGCACCCATGAGTCCTCGTGAGCCACATATGGTCTCTTTCTAGTTCTGTATCTGAAATATGGTTTTGCACAGACGTTTAAAAAATCATGCCACTTATAGTATGTATAACATTAAATTAAAGACTTTTTGAAGCAGGTGTTCTGCGCTCAATCTCATTAAAATCAGATCTTAGTTCTCGCTGCTACAAAACAAAGTTTCAGCGGTAGCGAGAACTAAGATCTGATTTTAATGAGATTGTTCTGCACTCTGAATTGGAGAAAAAGGCAAGTAGTGTTTGAGTTTGTTGTTTAACATTGCACTCAGCAATATTATAGTTATATGATGGTGGCCTAGTGTTTGGACCAGACAATCCAGTGATTGATATTGTGAGCAACGATCCACGCAGTTGGGGTACATAGACACGCCATCAGCCAAGTCAACGTGTCTGACAAACCAATTGCCAGACCATCGCCTCTTGTGACCAGCATAGGTTTCTATGGACATGTTCTACCCCGGAACCTCGGGGTTTAAGATTGTAGCTAATGTCACTTTCATAGTGGTGTTCCAGAGAAATTGAAAGTTTTGAGTATGAGTTAATAGCCCTCAGAAAGCAAATAGAAACAATTGCTTCACGATGTCAGGTTTTGTATGGACAGAGACAATAAAATAGATGGTCTCAGGTATGGGGATAGAGTCTATGAACAATATTATTGTTAGATTAGTTTCTGCACAACGCATCCTATATTTGTGTAAGGGGTTATAATGAACTTCAGCACACTTCCACTGTAAATAGGCTACAATACCACATACAATAAAACATTCAAATACATAAAATATTCACCGCGTGTTCCAAAAGATACTTCAAGAAACTAAAAATTAGTAAACGTCAGTAAGACAACTAGATTTGCTGTACCTGCTGGTCTGATGTCAACAATGACTCAGTGTCACCATGTTCGTCTTTGACCACGCTCTGTTGACTGAACAACATATTACAAGCAGACGAATCCATGCCAAGTGTATTTCACCTGAAATGTTTACTTAACAGCTCTCTCTAAACAAGTTGCAAACACAAATGTAAACATATTGTTGACAGTACATGTGTTTGGATGAAAATGTATTTTGCCTATCGACTCAGACTACGATCTAATATAGTTGCTGTTTGGAATTTCTAGTAAGGCTGCAGAGTTCTTCCCCTTTGAATTGTAAATGTACAACTCTAGGAAACGAATTTTGTCTATAATTTAATTGTCGCAGTCTAAATCATTGCATGATATAATTCAATCAAACATAGGCCCATGATTAACAATATATTTTTGTAATATATCCTTGTTTTATAAATATAATAACATTTAATGACAAACATATCATTGATCCGTATTTCACTCTATGAGTTAAGTTTTAAGTACTCTTCAAAGATGGCAGCCCCCATAGGGATCATGTTGAGACCTTTTGCATCGAGTTATGGGCTATTGCTTTCGAAATACACTGTTCCGGTAAGGTTTAATTAATGCACATTATTTATGGTTAAAGTCTATGTCATTTTCTGTACCGAGGTTATACGAGTTATCGGGTCCTCATCATAGATTACCATCGCAACACACCTGACTATCTGTTCTCTGACACAACGGTTTCGACTTAGTACATGGAACAATCGGTAACGACAAGTTTGTCAAATTCCGTCGTGCATTTCTCCCGTCTTGGGCAACAATGCGTTGTACCGGGCACAGTGAGTGAGTTTGTTAGTTTTAACGCCGCTTTTAACATTGTTCAAGTTATATCACGGCGTGTCAGCTTAATGTGGGAGGAAAGCCCGAAGTGATGCAGGTTTCAGACGTTTACCACTTCGGTGAAACCCACGAGCACGGATATGGTGCTGACAAACCTTGAAACATAATCGGGGGCGAACCAGGATTCGAACCCACAATCATAGGTTTCTGGCGTGTCAAAGGGGCGCAACTCTGCACAGCGAATCGCGGTGCCTTAGACGACTGGGCCACCTCTGCCCCCGTACCGGGCACAGCTTCACGATACTTAGGGTTAGTTGTGCGGTAGTTTAATATCCGAGCAAGCGCCCTGATTAACGATCCTAACACAGATCCTAACATGGTAACATGGTGTATATGATAATATTCCTTATTGGAAAAATAACACCCCTATATCTATATATGTACAGAGGTTTGTGATTGTTTTCTATACAGATATATTATGTTGTACACACTATCATCGAATTCCTGTGGATCCTAAGGGTTAAGCACAATAGCTTCAACCTAGCATTAACGTGAGTTCAATTTTCCAAGCGGTGCTAATTGAATTCCAAAAAAAATGCACCTAGTCAAGTGCATTTCTCCCTCACGGAGATATTGGCAACAAACAATCGCGTGCTGATGACTTGGTAAATGAGCAATAATTATTTGTATTTGTGATAGCGCCCGTGCTACCATGGTATAGTGATTGCTAATTGGATTAACTCATTAGCTTAGCCTCAAGCTGGCAATGTGAATTTGATCCTCAATGTGACACTAACTGAAATCTGGAAAAAGTCTGCATGATAAAGGTCACTAGTCCCTTGTCTTATGAAAAATAGTGCTTATCAAACAATTCACTAATCAGACTGTCTGAGCATCTCTTTAAGACTGAAAACTTGAATGTGTTTGGATAATAATTCAGAATAATAATTGAGGCAAAAAACTTCAGTAGCCAGAAAGGCTAGTAGACTAAACATTACTAAGTCACAGCAAGTGACTGAAAATTAATTAGCCTGAAAATGAGCTAGTAAGTAGATTTCCACTAGCTTTACAAGTTGCAGGCTAACGTTAGTTTCTGGTGCTTATTGACATGTTCAGTCGTACATTTTTTTAAATTTGATATGTTTCAGGTCGTGTCTCAAAGCAGGTCATTATTCTGGCGTAAGAAGAACAAGGAAGTTGAAGAGGGAAAAGTTAGAAAACGAGTGAATTTTGATGGTCCAACTACCACTGATCGTGTCCAGTCACTGAAGAAGAAAACGTAATGCGACAGTTGTATTCAGTGCAGGGTCCACAATCCCAATTTACATTAGCAACAACTAACATTGTGCTTAGAATACCTTAAACAGGATTCAGTGCTATAAAGTTGAAGGTTGATAAGAGTGATAACCATGATAACCACGTAATGGACTCACGGCAATTGTACACTGAAACATTTGTCATATTGTTAATTGTTTGAGACCTTAGAACAAGGACATCATTGGCATCATTGAAATGATTAATGGTAAAACTGACGTCTTCAATCTTTGATGTAAACCACTGTAATATCTTGGTACTATTATTAAGCTTACTTACATGAGAAGGGTAGAACTGGGTACTAGGTGTTCATGGTGTAATATTTTTTATGTAAAAAGGCTTTCCTAAGATCATCATTTAAAACAACGTTTAAAATGTTAGTGATGAGGCTGTTTATGACTCCTTGACATCAGATATGCCCTACTCTATGCCTGGACATTGAGCAAACCCTGCCATTGCCTGACAATGCATAAAACAGACTGCTGCAAGGCTATGACACATGTGCGCAAATGTTATTCAGTGAGAAACAGTACAGTCGTGCTTGTTCTATGAACACTGATTGGCCTGAACACTTGTTGGCTTCCCTCTCGCTTAAACCAGACCTTAGCTGGATTTATTCCTTGAAGATGGAGACTACTGTGCATAGTGTCTGTTTAAGTGTTCGAAACAGACATTGGCCAGAGGCCGACAGATTTGTTCTCGGGCTGATAGTTTTAAATTTCAGCAGGCCCTGACAGCCTGCAGTTTATTGTAGTAATTATTTATTAAGCATTATTTAAGTAATGTGATAAACATAACATTCATATTTGTAAACAGTAGGATTAGACCTTTCAAATGGTGTATGACATGTAATCCCAAAGATGTTTTACAAGCTGTATGTATTCAGGGGTGTTGGTTGATTGTGGTGTCAACAAGACTTAAAGTAGTGAAGATGCGTGCTGATGTGGTCATCTTGACATTCATGTTGCAGGTCAGTGAGGACAAACAAGGCCTATGATCCTCCCAGAGACCTGGAGGAGAGGTTGGAGCAGCTCGTCAGTCAGGTGTGCGGGGACAGTGTGGGGGAGTGGAGGCAGGTCAACCTGGCTGACAGGAGGGTCAAGTTCAAGGTGAGCTTTAATGAGATGGTTGTGTGCTGCCAAGGGTCTTTCTTTGATGTTGTTTGGAGTCCAGTGAAAAGAGACTGTTTTAATTGGTTGTTGTTGAAATCACCACCTGTGATTTTACTAAAGATTACTACACAGAGTTTGTTGACAGGGATTATTCTTGCATGGACAGCTCCAAATTCTCTTAGCACACCCTATTTGTGTCAAAGGTCAAAGGTCAAGGTCAAGGTCACAAGATAGAACAAAATTATTATTAAACATTGTATATACTTTCACTAGAATGCCGCCTTGATTTGAAAAAGATTTGTTAAGATTAATCAGAGGTCAAGGTCAACAGTTTGTAACTATGGTTATATCATTGTCTGTTTATGAGCCATGGTTCCCTCAGAAGGCATGGATCTTTATTTTTACATGTGTATTCAGAAATTATATCACCTCAAACATCAAGTGCGTTTAAGGTATAGGTCAAGATCACATTACAGGAAATTTTCAACAGAAGTTGTATCATATTTTGTGATGTATAGTTATTACCTACAATGGTCTAAATCTCCATGCATCTGGGAAATTCTTTTGTGTTGAGAAGATCAAAGGTCGAGATCATGAACTCGAAAAAATCTCACTCAAAAGCTTGTGGGTACACTTTCCCAAAAGTATTAATGCATGTATCATTAAATTTGGTACCTTCTCCGGCATGGGGCACTACTTTGACAGGGTTTTGGTCAAATATGGTTAAAGACCAAGGTCAGCATTCAACTATTTGCAGAGTTGCATCCCTCAGTCATGCCAGAAACCAATTAACGTGTGTTGCTTTTCTCCCTCATCACGCTAGTATGTCATGGCAGGACTGAAGTACTGTGGCACTCAATCAAACTCCCTCACAAAAAGGGCATGCTTTCTCCTCAACAAAGGGACATAACTGTGGATGTCTTATCATCCTGGAATACTGCTGCCTACTGTTATTTAGTAACCATAGTAACAGACACAGTGAAACCTTGTTACCAAAACGTGTATACATAATATGGCTGAAATATTGCTGAGTGTTGCATTAAACAACAAAACGTGTATACATTATGTGGCTGAAAGACTGCCGAGTGTTACCTTACACTACAAACAAACACAATGACAAGATGATGACAACCTCTGTTGTGTTGCAGCTGCTGACGAGGCTGATGAGGGATCTGGACCACACCGTTCCCAACCTGGCATTGGATGGCATGGCCACGATGGATGACGTCCTCGCCTACTTCTCCACACCCGTCCGAAACACAGCTGCTTACAATGACCTGGCGAAGCTGGACTTGCCCAAAAACTTGCACATTCAATTGGAGCCTTTACGATTTGACAAAGACACGGATACAATGTTCGGTGGAAAGACTGCCTTCCCTCATAGGCCAACAATAGTGTCTAGTTTGCGTTACAAACACAAGTATGGCAAGGAGAAGAACTAGTGATGTGATGTGTGCTGGTTGTGTATGTTATGTCTGATGTCAGAGAGGAGAGCTTAGTGCTATTGGGACAAGGCCACCTGTAGGGCAACATGAACATATTCTACCAAGTGAGCTTTTGGATACGAGATCAAATTTGAAAAAAATCTTTTCAATCTGACCAGAGGCTATTGCCCAAAAGGTCAGCAGAGGTTCTGCGAGATATAAGGGTTGGTTGGTTAGTCAACAGAAAATACTACATGTTGGTTTCTGAAAAATATGTACATAGGAGAAAATTGCTGTCAAAAACTGAACATTTTGCTTGATTTTTGCACATTTGACCGTTTATTATTTTTCTTATGACATTTATTTTCATGTCTTTCGATAACTAGTATAATGATCAATAATTGTACATAATTTTGTTTTATTATTTTCACAAATAACGCTTGTAGAGACATTTTTGTGCAACATGCAGAAATCCATGGTCCACTGACAGGCCGTCACGCATACGAGTGACCCCCTCTCAGGTGGTCACTTGTACGCGAGACGGGAGAGCCGTCTCGCGTACACGTTACGTCCTCTACTGGTCAAGTGGTGAGTGCTCCCCTGAGTTTGATTCAGATGGTTTCAGATGTGTCCTGTTAACATCATAAGATATTATTTCAGGATTGATGAAAGCTACAGAGAATCTATCCTGTTCACACTTCAAAATTCCAACCATTCATTGGCTTCTATTACACACCACTGCAAGAAACTAATGTGACGTTATGGTGCCAATGGCTTTAGAAGTAGATGAATATGTTATATATCCCATATTTAGTTTCACCATTTTCTATGGGCATGGGTGTCCCCCACGGCCACCACAGTTTTCTGTGCAGAGCTGCGTCTCTTGGGCACACCAGAAACCTATGATTGTGGGTTCGAATTCAGGTTCGCCCCGATTATGTTTCTAGGTTTGTCAGCACCATACCCGTGCTCATGGGTTTCACCAGAGTTGTAGGACCTGCATCACTTCAAGTTGTCATTTTTAATTAAGGTGACACGCCGTGATATAACTTGAATACTTACAAAGCAGCATTAAACCCAAATCACTCTCTCACCTGTTCCTAAACACATGGAGACGTTGTTGAAAACATCAGCCAATTCTCTTTTGTTCATGTTGTTGCACATTCATTACATTGTGAAACATTGTGAAAGTAAGAGAAGTTACCTCCCTTGTCTCCTGGTTTCCCCCCTACCCTACTGTGTGACTGTCTACTCTCTGCAGGTCAGCGTGTGACTTCGGACCTCAGTCGTCATAATCTTGTTGAATGGTTGCTTAAGATTTGTATCCCATACATATTGACTGTAATATCAGACTTGGAAACAAGAGATTTGTTTGTTCTCTTTTGATGATCATTATCAACCCGAGATTTGATATCGTGAGCATGGTAAGAGTGTTTGATTTAGTTTGTCAGAATGTGCATGGCAGACCAGGATGTTTTTTCAGCAAAAGTATTGGTTAAGAAATTTGGGAATGACAATTCTGATTTCAATACAAACTGACCAAAAGCACTAATGTTAACATAAAGAAAAGATAGTTTAGCATGTTTAGTTTGTTCGTATTTGCCAGACTGCTCCATCCTTGGTGGAGTTTGTCAGGCTCGCTGACTTGTATGATGCATGTCATCGATCCCAATTGCGTGGATTGATGCTCATGATATCAATCACTAGATTGTCTGGTCCAGACTCGATTATTTACAGACTGCCATCATATAGCTGGACTATTGCTGAGTGTGGCCTTAGACAACAAACAAACAAACAAACTGACTGACCTGAGCAATGTCATGCCAAGTAATTTGAACGAACCTATTTAATTAGGTAGTGAAAATCTTTTAGCCATGATCATGCCGTCCACCTGCCTATATCAAAGCCTAGTGGAAACAAAGACTTTGATAAAAAAAAGGCTCAGGGAGGTGGATTGTATCACAAAAGTGTTGATTTGGTTGAAGTATGTGAGACCACCTCTTTGGTCCAGTGGATAGAGTGTCTGCCCGGAGAGCCGAGGGTTGGTAATTTCCCCCATAACCAAAAGACATTAAAAGATGGAACTTGTTGTTTCACCGCCTGGCACTTGGAATTAATGGGATAAAAAAAGTCTGTGAAATGAAGGTCAGTATACTGTGTCAGAGTTGAACTGAGGCATGGAATCTCAGTGGACTATCACTATAAAATCGGCATTAGACTACTACAAGCAACTATGTAGAAGGCAGAATGCATGCAGGCACGTCATTACATACGTCTACTATCTTGAATGCCATGTTAAACCTCATTTCACCACGCCAACAATATGTGACCTGTCTGATCGTGTGTGACTATCTCCGTCATCAAGCTGACGTGCATTCAATAAGCCGTTTGGTGCCGACGCACCAGTGAGCGCTAGCTAGCACTTTCTAGCGCCTCCGCTCATACAGAGGAGGAGGCACGCCGAGGGACCAAGATGGCGGACTTGGACAAATGCGGGGCCTGTGAACATTACATTTTCGACATGGAACAACTTGTTAGACATACACGCACTCGGTGGTGAAGTTTGATACAACCACGTTAGTGATTACATTTATTGGAAGATTTGTCACTTGTTAAAACCAGGAAAACCCAAAAGCTGCATTTTGAAGCCTCTCGCAGCACGGAGTATTTTTCCTTGCAACCCATGCTAATTTCAGTACAGAAAAATCCTTTTCATGTGTCTGTTTGTGAAAAAGATACATGTATAATAAAATTTGGTATGAAGTTGTAGTTTTGTCCTAATAACACTCATATGATTTCTTTTTGTAAACAATTGACATTTATTATTATTATGCGATATAAACCTTCACTTGTCGAAACTCAAAGAAAACGTAAATTCAGATATTTTCATAGGTTTCTGTCGTCTCTAAAATAAATCTAAAAAATTGCGATTTGTTCTTTATAATGCATTCTACAATATTCCAGCAATATCAGGGCGGCCTGTAAATAATCGATTTTGTCCCTGACAACTTTACCAGTGGTTGATTTGGACAACGTCCCATGCCGTCGGGGCATTCGTGACCAACTTGTGTTATTCGGGGACAAGTAGGTTACGGAAAGGGGTAAGTGGTGACGAATGGCCGTCGGGGTACAATGAAACACAATCTACCAAGTCACCGATCCATTTAGTTGAATCTTACAACATGCATACAAACGGATATAACGAACTGTTACAAAATCCACGATTTATCTCCTCTATATTATCATATAAAATTTACGTACATAACGAACTCTGTACAGCGAACTACCGGATATTGCGAACTGATATCTCGACAAGCCCATCTGCCACAAATTAGTGACTTGTACAGCGAAGTGGGAAATCTCACTCAGTGGCAAGTGTCACTGACAGTTGGCTGTACGTAATCAGCGGCAAATCGACGCAATCACAGTCTATATTTTGATTTTCCTATGTTAAATAGGGGCGGTCGGGTAGCCTAGTGTTTAAAGCGTTCGCTCGTCACGCCGAAGACCCGGGTTCGATTCCCGACATGGGTACAATGTGTGAAGCCCATTTCTGGTGTCCCCCGCCGTGATATTGCTGGAATATTGCTAAAAGCGGCGTAAAACCATACTCACTCACTCACTTGGTTAAATAAGTCGGTAGTATTACATGAGTTCGGTCCGACGTATATCACAATAATGCCATAAAATAAAGTTGTGTGGTCTAATCGGTGACCGTCTAACAAACGGTAATTTTATTGTATCTTTATTCTAAACAATAAAACTTCACATACATAATGTTCAACAATATTGCTAAAATCAATCTTTGACGCCATTTTGAAAACCGCGCCCTCTGCCGGCGGCAGTTGATACATCGTTCGATTGCACCCGAACGTCCGCGGAGAGCGCAAAGTAAGCGCTCAGAAAGCGCCTCGGCCTATTGAACGCGTGCCTGATATGTCATGATATAACTGAAATACTTCAAATCCAGTCGCTCTTACAAGGTGCTAATTATCCATGAACCACCTTGACATCTTGTGTCCCTATCATAATGTCAACCTACAGGGAATCATCAATGATTACATTCCCTGAAAGTGTCTCTGAGTGACTTGGTCTTAGCACGAACTTTCGGAACATTTCCATGTGGTTAAGGTTGATGTAAATCTAATTTGATCCTTTTAAAAATACTTTTGCTAAATTTACAATAGACTCGTCCCTAAATCAAGCAAGAATTTGTACCCCAAACTACCTGCCCTTCTTCCATTACCAGTTTGCAGGACACCTTGAGGTAGCTTGAATATTATCGACGAGTGGGAGTTGTTTATTTCTTATAGGTGAGGTGAGGTGAAATTGGGTTTCACGTCGCGTCCAAGATTACTGCACTAATATAGCGACGTGCATGCACGTGTGTGTGTGTGTGGCTGCTTGTACTAGTCTGGACTAATGCCGATTTATAGTGCTAGCACACTGAGATACCATGCCGCAGTTTAACATGAATACCCCACTCAGACACAGTATACTGACTCTGACTGTCTTTTGGTATGACGCGGCCGGGGACCGAACCCCGGACCTTCCGCTCCCGGGCAGACGCTCTACCACTAGACCACGGAGGCAGTCTTATTTCTTATATGAGATATCAATCTTTTCTACAGCCTTTTTAAGGATGTCCATAAATTGTACAAGCTTTAAAACCATTTAACCGTATTTAAAAGATGATGACTCCCAGAATACAATCCGACCTCGGCAATGTCGGACAAGTCCATTTTATGTACAGGGGAGTTAAGTTTGGTATTCTCTCAATTTTCACTTCGATTATCGGCACCTTTTCTCCTAATACTGACTGTCATATCTCTCTCACTTTTGGATGCGATCGTTCGGCCATTGCGTTCGTTTGTGGTACCCAAACTCTCCGCTCTCAAAAATAACGTCGTCCAATATACGAAGTCATCAAGTTGCGAGCGCATGTTCGATTCTATAGAAATGACGTCATGCTCGAACAATGTTTTATCATGAAATAAACCACGCTTCGTTCTTTATTGTTTTTTGTTATTTACCTACTTATATTGAAGATTTTACGTGCGCTTTCCGACTGCAGCGTATTTCGCACACGGGTCCGGCCAGGCCATTTAACGTGTTTCCGAAAAGGGGGAAAAGTTGTTTGGCAATCCAGTAGGGGTGTTTTAGTGGTTGCTTATATAGAATTTTGGAAATTTTGAGATTTGGAAAAAATGCCATGAGGGTTTGGGAGCTGAGTATGGAAGTTTGTTAGTTTGATTATGTGGTTTGGTTTTGGTAGTTTATTGGGGTTTTAAATGCGATTTATTAGTCCTTGTTTTGATTAAGTATACGCCTAAGGCTTTGAATTTTTCTATTTTACTTTGTGAGTTTAGGATTGCTTCTAGAGTAACAGCCTTATTTAGATTTAGGGTGGTTTGTAGTGTAGTTCGGTGTGTTAGGTAGTGGGTGCAGTGTATGAGTGCGTGTTCTGGGGTTTCTTGTTGTTTGCAATGTGGGCAGGTTCCTCTTGCGTGTTTTTGGTTTTTTTATTTTGAGGTTGTTATTTAGGTTGGTATGTCCTGTTTGGAGTTTAGTGATTACTCTGTCGACTTTTTTGGACGGATGTAGAATTTTTGGTTTGGTTAGGGGTTTTTTTAGAACTTTTTTTATTTGGCTATTTGAGTTAAAATATAAGTTATGCCATTTTTGGGTCATTTTTTGTTTGTTGACACTTTTAATTTCTGATTTGGAGATGGGTAGGTTTAAGTTTATTTCTGGGATTTTAAGGGATAGTTTAGCTGCCTTATCGGCGTTTTCATTGCCGTATATTCCTACGTGGGCGGGTATCCAAATGAATACTATTTGTTTGCCTGCCTTAGTTAAATCGTTTGAGCTTTTTAGTATTTGATTTATTAGTTCAGGGCGGTTTTTGGAGTTTTTATTTTGGAGGGCTTGTAGTCCACTGAGCGAGTCGGTAAGTATAAGAATTTTTTGTTGTTTTTTCGATTGTTGATTATGAAGTGCGTGAATATTGATTGATTGTTTGGGAGTCGGTAGGATTGTGTGGCTTTAGTCGGTTGTGTAATGTGGACTCCGAAACCTGTGTGTTTGGAGATCGGATCTGAGGATCCGTCTGTGTAAATTTGACGCCAATTTGGCCAATTTTCATGTATGTATGCTAGTGTGGTGTTTTTTGCGATGTTTGGGTCGGTTTGTTTATTTATTGTGCTAGCTAGTGTTATGTCTATTTGGGGTGTTTTAAGTTTTGGGGTGAAGATATTTGATTTTTTACAGTTTTGTTTAAGATTGTTTATTTGGTGTTCATTTAAGTAATTGGTTATTCTTTGGGATATTGGAGTAAGTAGAGGGTGTTTTCGAGCTAGGGCTTGGGTTTTGGGGCTGATATTTTTGTTTATTAGGTTTTTGATTAGGGGATTGGATTGAGACGCGGCCCAGAAATTTAGGGTTAATTGTTCCCTACGTAGATTTAGTGGCATTTCTCCTGTTAAGGCCTGAAGTGAAGTGTAGGAGGTGCCATGTTGAGTGTGTGTTATTAGTTTTAGAGCCTGATATTGGATTGAGTCTAGTTTTTTGCGTAGGGATTAGTTTATGTGATTCATCGCGTAGCTGTCTCATATTAGACAATACTCACTAACTCGCCAACACATCCTCTTACGACGGAGCAATATACTCCTGGTGTGTAGGCAGTAATACGGCTGAAGTTTTGATGGGGATATTTTCACTTACTTACTTACTTACTTACTTACTTTGGAGATTTAACGTGCGCTTTCCGACTGATGCGTATTTCGCATCATATTTTCACAAAACTGATTCTCATTATATGTCAAGATACCATTCAATTTAAATACTAGTATACACTTATCCCCATCAAAAGGTGGGAGTAACAATTACTAAAATAAGTACATTCCATAACATTCACAGCAGTCAATAAAGAGTAAGCTGGGTGTGGGGACTGTAGGCCTAGAACAAGCATAACGAGTTTTATATGAATGTAACAGCAATTATTGACGGGCTTGTCATACTGGAAGACCTTTGTCAAGCAATTTGTACCAACCCAGGAAAGCGATTCTTCATTTCCAGTCATGAATTAATAATGTTGACTAAACATGGCATGTGGGCTGTATGTAGATGAAAACAAACACTTGCTACGGAAACGATAAATCTTCAGTAACAGTGATAATTGCTGATGTGAAAGCGTCAATTAGCACGACACGCCAGAGAGGTGTGAACATTTATCCTGCACTGCTGATTATGTAATACTCTCTACCTTGTTGTCCAGGCGATGTGAAGGCGGGTGTCCCGGCAGTTTGAGAGTGAATGCCATCTGTGGGGAGTTATACTCTGCTATTTAGAGAGACTATTTGTGAGGGTTTAATAGCGGTTCGTTACTCTGCTGGACATTTAGTTTCTAAGTGGCGAAAGAAGGTACACGCGGAATACGGCTGGTGAACAGCTGGTTTAGAGGAACCCTTGGTACCAGTCTGATCGGTGTATCGCAGGTGAGATTTATATTTGCTACAAGGTCATTGGTTCAGTATTTGTGTTAATGGTGGTACTGTGGACGTGGAATGGCATCTGCCAATCATAATTCTCATAAGTCACACTAATTTATTACTGACATTGTTATACTCGGCTGAATCTCCGTGTGGATCTCGGGGCGGTGGGGTAGCCCAGTGGTTAAAGCGCTTGCTCGTCACGCCGGAGACCCGGGTTCGATTCCCCGCATGGGTACAATGGGTGAAGCCAATTTCTGGTGTCCCCAGCCGTGATATTGTTTAACGCCGCACTCAGCAATATTGGAGCTATATGACGGCGCTCGGCATTAAGGACTTACTGTCCAAAGGGTGGGGTATGCATGGTATACTGCAGCATGGTATCTCAGTGTGCTAGCACTATAAATCGGCATCAGTCCGGACTAGTACAAGCAGTCATGCACGTCGCTGTATAAGTGCAACAATTTTGGATGCGACGTTACACCCAACTTCTCACCTCACCACGTCGCCATTAAAGGCTGGGTTTGGGGATTAATTCCTGCCCCAAACGAGGCAAATTGGCATGTAAATAAAGTTCTGTTCTGGTGTCGGATTGTGTAATGTATACATTAAATGGCATTCTTCCCAATCCGTACTGTATAATCAGCCTCAGTGATCTGTTTGCAGTCTTGGCTATTTCTTGTAGCCGACTTAAGTGAACATTTACCTGTCCCAGGTTAGAGATTAAGTCATGTCGTATTTGTCGGTGAATTATGAAAATAAAGGTTATCTACTTGGTTTGTGGAGAGGATGAGTATGTGAATTATTAAATACATACTCACAAGTTAATTATTACAATTGGATAACAATTGACATGTCTTTGCATGTGTTTGTGACGGGTGCCACCGGAGGGACAGGATACGCTCATCTTTTCGCTAAAATCATCACAGTTTGATAGTGATTCATAAACACATGCTCACATGGTCGGAATCGTACTATCGACTCTGCTTTATGCAGAGATTTCTATTGCATATGGAAAGGATTTTGTAACTTTATTTACGGGTGCGATGGAGTAACCAATTGGTAAAACATTCCCTCTTCACGCGGAAGACCTGGCTTCGATTCCCCACATTGGTACAATGTGTGAAGCCCATTTCTGGTGTCCCCGCCGTGATATTGCTGGAATATTGCTAAAAGCGGCGTAAAACCATACTCGCTCACTCACATGTGGTTATGTGGCAGTTCAGTAAAAATGGGGACTTCTGATCCAATTCTTTACTTACAAATTGAAGCACAGAGGGTTCCCGGTCAGAATTATAGCTGTCCAATATCCCTGTTGCTAGTCGTGTGGGGATTAGCTGGCCAATACCCATGTTGCTGGTCGTGTGGGGATTAGCTGGCCAATACCCTTGTTGCTGGTCGTGTGGGGATTAGCTGGCCAATACCCATGTTGCTGGTCGTGTGGGGATTAGCTGGCCAATATCTCTGTGGCTGGTCGTGTGGGGATTAGCTTGCCACAATGGGCGATGTGTTTGGCCCGACGGCGTGAATTGTTGCTCGTGCTACTTACCCCCTTTGTGCTGGCACAGATTCGACGTTGTACTACCGCCCTGGTACAGGTAGATTTTTGAAGATTGCATCTTTAAACAAACTTCATTCACCCACTTGACTAGTAGCTGCGTGTTTCGGAATATATTTGGTAATGTGGGTAATAGAGAGAAAAAAAACAGTACTGATTTAGAAGCTAGTTTTTCTCTTCAAGCAATACAACGAAGCTATGGAAGGGCTATGTATATTACTGAAGACGAATATACGTCTTTGAAACAAGTCAGAATTTGATAGGGATAATGAGTGAGTGAGTATGGTTTTACGCCGCTTTTAGCAATGTTCCGGCAATATCACGGCGGGGGACACCAGAAATGGGCTTCACACATTGTACCCATGTCGGGAATCGAACCCGGGTCTTCAGCGTGACGAGCGAACGCTTTAACCACCAGGCTACCCGACCGCCCCCATAATGTGGGTTAGGGTGGATCATCGTACTGAATTTGAACTTATGACTTCTTAAAATGAAGTTCCTTGGCAATAGTGAATTCTATTTGTAAGCTAACATCCCTCAGAAATCGGTCACTTTCAATCCGACCGCCTCCGTGGTCTTGTGGTAGATCGTCCGCCCGGAGAGCGGAAGGTCCGGGGTTCGATCCCCGGCTGCATCATACGAAAAGACATTAAAAGATGGTACTTGTTGTTACCCTGTCTGGCGGTGGTCACAAATGGGCTAAAACAAGGACTGGTCGGCTCGGAGTCAGTATACTGTGTCTGAGTGGGGTATTCATGTTAAACTGCGGCATGGTATCTCAGTGGGCTAGCACTATAAATCGGCATCAGTACAGGCAGCCACACACACAAGCTCACGCGTGCATTGTACGTTGCTATATAAGTGCAATAATCTTGGACACGACGTTAAACCCAATTTCACCTCACCTCACATTCAATCCCAACCTGAACACTACGAATATCCCTATCAAAAGGTGAGTAGTGTATTTGATAACGCTAACCTTAGCACTTATGTACAATCATGCACACAAGAAGGTACAAATGTGATGTGAATTCGTGTATCAAATTAGTCATCAAGTTTATATTTCAAAGTTGTCTTGGTGCTGCAGATAACAGTATTATCTTTTGAAAACACTGAGCATCATGTTTTCTGTTTTCTGGTTTTAAGCAAGCTGTGTTTAGTTTCGCCCTCGACATAAAATACATTCCTCGGTTGAAAGAAACGGTGATGTCGCCGGACAAATATTGATAATTTTTTACCAAATTTGGTTGTGGACAGTTAAAATACTGACAAGTTCGATTGGCTCAAGAACCGGTCAATAGTCTAGCGCCGTCAGCGGCAACACGGGGCCCACGAGACCAGGCCCCGACTGCAGAACGCATGGAGGAAATGTTTGTCTCTTTCGCCAGTTTTGTTTCAGCCGATCAGACATTCTTTTGGCCTAATTCATTCCCCATGGATCGTATGATAATGTTTATTGTGACTCGAAGGAGTTCGACGTAGCCGGTAAGTTCGTTTTACGATTCTGCGATTTTGACTTTTTAACTTGTGGTTTAAAAGAACGCGACGCTGTTTCTTTCATATCTTAATGTCAAACTGACCTGCTGCAAGACATTTTATCTTCAATACTGATTAACAAATCAATTCACGTAAAATTGTGAGATTTACATTAATGTTATGGTTTACGGTATTAGGTGTGTAATGATAAATATTAAAGTAACTAGAACTGTAGACGGTGTACTTGATGTACTACATACAACCTGTACCGTAACTATCCTAAAAAATGCCCACTGTACTGATCATGCGATCAGATAAAATTACGTGCAACAATTATTTATGTGATATACTTCTTACAAAGTAGCCAGATCATGTGGTCTGTCGAACGTTTTCGAGTCAGGTGAATAGAAAAGCAGTAACTTGTCATAAAAAGGTTAAAGGATGACGGTTACGCCTTTGTTTAATTGAGACTGGGTTTTGGTGTACGAGTAGATGTGTTCATGATGTTAGGACTATTGTGGTGTAAGTGATGGGGGTACTTGATAGAAAGACTGCCTCACCGAGAAATACTTCAAATTCCCCTCTATATACAATGACATAATGGGACGGTGGACAATATTTGATCCCTGCTATTTACGATAGGAAACAAGTCTGTTTTATTTTTTGTATTTTCCATGTGAGACGTTCCTTATTCCAATGCAGCTGAGTATGTTGCTGTCTGTGTGCTCGCCTGTTTGACATATAGACTCTCATTCTGTAAGAAGCGATTCAGCGCGTTTGAGGATCTTGACAAAATAGATAGGGGTCTAACGAGGGGAGAGGAGCCTTGGAGGGGAGAGGCAAGAGGGAGGGAGGAGGGGGGCGCTGAGCTGGATAACACAATGTCCGCTCTCCCGAGTTAGTGTTTGCATGCTTTTGTTGTCTGTGCACAACCAGACATGAAGTCACAGCGGGGAGGCATTCGGTTCACACGTAACTGTGGATATTGGAGCATTGTAGTGCACTCCTCTATACATCGGCATCTTGTCTCGGCGACAGGTTCACTTACCAGACTCGGAGGACTTTCGTGAGTGGCGGGTACGTTTATACAACGTGCGAGTTGGGGTCTGGCTTGGAAAAGGTAAACCATTCCGCGGTGAAAGTGCAAGCACGTTAATTACTGTATTTTAATTTAGGGTGGTTTTTAGCTGGTTATCAATGCCGATGTGATCTACGTTCTAGTCGAGGTGGTTATCAATGCCGATGTGATCTACGTTCTAGTCGAGGTGGTTTTCAGTACCGATGTGGTCTACGTTCTAGTCGAGGTGGTTATCATTACCGATGTGATCTACGTTCTAGTCGAGGTGGCTATCAATACCGATATGATCTACGTTCTAGTCGAGGTGGTTATCATTACCGATGTGATCTACGTTCTAGTCGAGGTGGCTATCAATACCAATGTGATCTACGTTCTAGTCGAGGTGGCTATCAATACCGATGTGATCTACGTTCTAGTCGAGGTGGTTATCAATGCCGATGTGATCTACGTTCTAGTCGAGGTGGTTATCAATACCGATGTGATCTACGTTCTAGTCGAGGTGGCTTTCAATACCGATTTGATCTACGTTCTAGTCGAGGTGGCTATCAATACCGATGTGATCTACGTTCTAGTCGGGGTGGTTATCAATACCGATATGATCTACGTTCTAGTCGAGGTAGTTATCAATACCGATGTCGCCGGCGTTCTAACACAAGTAAAGGGTGGGTATTGGGGTGGTTACAAGTACGGGTGTGACCTGCGTTCTAATATAGTGTTGATATTGGCGTGGTTGACAATACCGATGTTACCGGCGTTCTGATACATGTATAGGATAAATATTAGGATTGTTATCAATGCGGATGTGACCTGTGTTCAAATTTAGGGTGACTATCGAGGTGATTGTCAATGTGGATTTGATCTATTTTCTAGTATTGGGTATCTATGTAATATATTAAAAACAAAAGTTGTAGTTTAGGGGGATGTGTTAGCGAAAAATCTCAACTTTCTTTTTATTACGGATTAGAAAAAATAGAAGTTGTAGATAATTGTACATAATTTGGTATTAGTGTTCACAGGAACAGAAGGTTAATCACATTCATAAAAGGTTTACTTAATACCGCGACTAAGTCGATGTAGGTACTTCTAAATAGGGCACGTAATATTAATCTGCCGTTACTCATTACTGAAAGCTGTAGATATTTCCTTTTTCTCCACGTCTACGAATCTGAAATTTTTTGGATATGAAAAACTTGAGGTAATCGAAAGAAATCACCAAACCTTTTCAAATCTTGCTTTTTGACTTATCTAAGTCTTTTTCATTAACTGGAAGTAACTTATTTCCCTAGCAAGTTATCTAAAAGCATGTACATTTTTATGAAACTGCAATCTAATTTTAATTCTACTGATAACAATTGGTTACACTTTTATTAAAACAACTCTTCAAAATTGTGGATTATCATACATGATTAACAACCCCAGACATTACGTAAAACAATGACTTACCGCCACCACAGAGACGACTTGAAAAGACAAATATATACAAACATAGCTGAGTGGTATAAATATGTGCTTTGGTGCCACCGATTGGTGGTGTTTGGAGAATAAAATTATTTATATATTATTGTGGTCAGTGCGAATGTGACCTGTGTTTCAAGTAAGGGTGAAGATATCGAGGTGGTTATCTATGAGGATGTGACCTGTGTTCTAATAAAGGGTAGAGACTTTGTTCCCACGGAGGATAGATATCCGTCGGTTATCTGAGCTGAGGTTACCTAACCTGACCTGGCGGAATGTATCGTGTAGCCTTGGTTAACATGTTATTCATTATAACTGTTGGGTTTTGTTTAGACAGAGGACCCAACTTTCTGATACTCTTAATTACAAAATTTAATTATTTTTTGTCTGGCTGGAGTTATGTTTGGAATATATTTCAGAGCAATGCGTTTATAATTTATGCATTGCTAACTGATCTCTTATGGGTTTTATTTTCTTGAGCATGCTTGTTAGGGTTCGTCGATAAAGTTGTAAGAAATAATGACAATGATAATGCCAATTTTTTATTATTCTTAAAGTCAAGCGTCCCACGCAACGCATGCTTTATTTATATAATGTAATGGACACATGCGTTGGTTATTACACTGTTCTGTATTTCCATGGATATTGAACATATTTTACACAAATCAAGCATGAATAAATAATCTTTCTTATTGTTTGATGAACAATGGGATCTTATGTCCTGACAATAAATAATCTTAGAGGAAAACATGAAAAACGTGTATTATTATATTATGTTCTTCATCTTCTGAAACAGCGTATTTAACACAAAGAATATCATTAATATCTACTGTACTGAAACCTTGCTTAATGTATTATGCCCACTTTGAATCATTGCTGTTTAAAATAAGGATGATAATATGTATACATTAGACATGCACAGGTGTTTCATGTGTAACATGTTCTGTTGATACGGGTTTCACAGTGACCAGAAGCCATGTATATTGTATACTGTATATTGTATATTGTAAATTGTATATTGTATATTATGCATATGCACAATTATAATTTAATGGGTTAAAATAACGTTTTTTAGATTTTGACGTACAGTTTATTGAACATTTATCATTTTGAAATATATTTTTCCATTGAAACTATATTTAGGCCATATGTTTTTATTGTGACTTTGGC
Source organism: Haliotis cracherodii (assembly GCF_022045235.1). Taxonomy (NCBI): domain Eukaryota; kingdom Metazoa; phylum Mollusca; class Gastropoda; order Lepetellida; family Haliotidae; genus Haliotis; species Haliotis cracherodii. The sequence goes on along the minus strand of NW_027266266.1, from coordinate 5,975,111 downwards.
TCCCGTCGGTCGAATCCGTGAAACGAAAAATAAACAAAATGGCGCCTATGTATCAAGGACAGGATGCTGTTTCATTGTTGTATCAATAGGTGGCACCTGCTATATTCATAGGGATACATTTTTGTTAATTTCTTTTTGCTTTTGCTTGTCTTATAGTCGACAAAATGCCTGAAGCTATTTTGATGAAAATCTAGTCCCTTATTTGACTTCAGATTATGTGTTGTCGGTGATAACATTATTTCCACCTGTGTCAATGCATTGAACAAACATAGAACAAGGCTGTCAAACATTGACTGGAATAGTTCCAATTTATTTCATTCTGTTATTTTTAATATTTAAGAAAGGCATGAAAGTGTGTGCATGATGCTGAAGGCTAGACACCTGCATTGTCGCTATGACGACCATAGTAATTAGCAATTATCTAATTTGATTCCGTTACTGTGACTGGTGAACGCCGGTAGATGTAGGTTAATGTCGCGCCAGCGGGCAAGTCAACAGGCGAGACCACGTGTTGATGGGTGAGGCAACTACCCACCGACATACATGTCATTTTGAGTTATGCTGCATGTAACATTATATTAACACGTGTTGACAGCTGATCGTGAAGAAGTATGTCATACAGTGTATAGGTGCGTTGTCCAAAGGTGTGTACAAAAAAAACTTTTTACTAAAAAATTATTGAAATGTCGAGTATTCCGCATTTCGAGACAAGAGGTCCGTATGATCAACAGAATTTAGAGTTACATTGGCTTAAATGTTCCACAGGGGCATGTCTATTCAAACATATTATAGTCATGTCGACCTTTAAAATATATCGCGTTTTCCATATACAGGATCGTGCACCTGATAAAGGGGCAATTAGTAGCCCTGAAACGTCGCTGCAAAGAATAAAGAAGTTATCCATCAATAAAAGTCATGTATTCGGGTTATCCGTAATTGGAAATATACTACGAGTCGATATCAGACCACTATCGATGTATAAAACCGAAAGAAAAAGAAATGTTTCTTATCGTCGTACGGGTTGTGTTAAAGCAAGCGGACGATGCTTTTTTCCAAGTTGCGAATCCAGCTATTCCCATTTTTCCGCATTCTAGATTTAAGCTATCAGATGGGGTTATCATAGCAGGGCGGTGGCGTGTCCTGAGGTTAAAGCGTTCGCTCTTCACGTCGAAGACCCAGGTTCGATTTTCCAAATGGGTAAATGTACGAAGCCCATTTCTGGTGTCACCCGCCGTGATATTGCTTGAATATGGCTAAAACTGTATTCGATAACTCACTAGTGTACCGACCTGTGAAGATCCGGGGTAGAATAAGTCTCCAGATGCTTAGTCGTAAAAGGCGACTAACGGTCTTGGCTGGTCAGGCTCGCTGACTTGGTTGATGCATGTCATCGTATCCCAATTGCGGGGATCGATGCTCATTATGTCAATCACTGGATGATCTGATCCATACTCGATTATTTAAAGCCTGCCGTCATATAACTGGAATATTGCTGAGTGCGGCGTTAAAAAAAAATTAAAAAAATAAACACTTGTACAATGGCGTAAAAGAAAGATAATAAACAATTACAAACAATTTGAAAATTTTAAAGTTCATGGAATGTATCTTTAACATTTTCCTTGATGTAATTCAATACTCACTTATTTTAGTGTCTGTGATGGTCTTTTTTCATTCTCTGTTTGAAAACCATGTACACAAACATGAAGTTTAAAAAGGACTCGTTACCTTGCCGTTTCTTTTAGAATTTGGGATTGATGAGAATCATTTTTTGTAGCCTGAGGATTGACAGATACTTAGTGCATAAGGTCACTTCGTCTTTAATGATGTGTTGGGTCCTAGAGATAACGAGCTTGATAAGATATGAAGGCTTTATATGACTAGGAGTGGTAGAATGTCAACAGAAAAGTGAAGACATCTGGGGACCGTCAAAAATATCTCCTGTTCGAGCAACACGGAGTGGCGGATATTGGACCATATAGATAGGACAAGCATTATGTCCGGAGCACAAACTAACATCGCCTCATGTCATATATCGAGTTGATGCAGTTCGACTTAAGGTTTGTTTGTTTGTTTGTTTGTCCGTCTGTTTGTTTTTTAACGTCTCACTCAGAAATGTTCCAGCTATATGACGGCGGTCTGTAAATGATCGAGTCTGTGCCTGACAATCCAGTGACTGATATCATGAGCATCGACCCACGCAATTTGGATACGATGACATGCATCAACCAAGTCAGCGAAGCTTAACACCCGATCCCGTTAGTCGCCTCTCATGACAAGCATAGTCGCCTCTTTCAGCAAGCATGGGTTGCTGAAGACCTACTCTACCCCGGATCTTCACGGGTGTCGACTTCACAACACTTGATGATTGGTTTCTGCTGTTGCCATGCACGTACTTCATGGTTCAGTGGCTGGTAATTACTACCTATGACCCCTGTTTCTACCTGAAAGTGGATACCGAGTTGGGGTAGTCAAAATAGGAAAACTGATTGTCGTACCCTGCTGGCGACGGCTTGACTCATTAAACCGTTGAGAGTGTTGCCATTGCGTCAGCTACACGTGTCTGTTCCTAGTCAGCGCGGTATACTACGTTATATCCCATCTGTGCAATATGAGGTAAAGTTACTGTACGTGGGCGTTATCTAACTGGTTTTATAGGTCGTAACACATCCGCACTCTTCAGGGCGATACATCATCCCTGCAACTAGCAACAGTTCGACCTAGGTTAATCACTCTGTAATACGCAACATTAAAAACGACCCTTTCAATCAACGCTGAATGGAACCGTTGTTGTTCAAAAGTATGTTAATGGATTGGCATTTTTTAAACAAATGTAAATTGAGACAACTGAATATTGCTTGAAGCAGAAATGCATTTATAAGTTATTGCCTACGTATACACGAACCACACGTTTGTGGGTGTGGACAGACAATGTCGTACATTTATGTTTGAGACACTGAAGGTTCATCAGTTTGGGCCCATGTTTCTGCTGTCTCTGAAAGGATTACTGAACGCTTACAGTTCATCTGTAGTCTTACAGACCCTGATACAAATATATATCAAATACAGCCCATGCAAGTCTATAATGTTTGGCAAGTCTTGATTACTGCAGTATCAATGAAAAATGACGAGAGTAACTGGGCTCCCTTTTATTATATTTTTATTAAGATACCTGAACAACTGTTTTTTCTGTACGATATTCATTTCAGGGACTAGATGTTAGTCTAAGTTCATCTGTAATATGTCTCAAATACACCTTTTGCATATCAGAGTGAGTGAGTATGGTTTTATGCCGCTTTTAGCAATATTCCAGCAATATCACGGCGGGGGCACCAGAGCTTCACACATTGTACCCATGTCGGGAATCGAACCCGGGTCTTCGGCGTGACGAGCGAACGCTTTAACCATAGGCTACCCGACGCCCCTTGCATATCAGATCAACAGACATGACGACTGTAGTTGGTTTTGCGCATGTCTCAAATAGAGTGTGTGTGATGTGGCTGGTGCCTCTGTTGGCGGTATTTCGGATATTTGTCATGTCGCGTCAGCTGTGAGTGTGTGGAGAGAGCAGAAGGTCGGTGGTTCTATCTCTGCCGTGTTATACCAATTGTCACTCGGTATTTTGAAGATAAAACAAGGACTCGGGTCGGAGTATACAATCTCATTATTATCTCGCCACCGCTAAACAAAGATCTGAGGACATCCCATTACGGGTTTCGTCTGAACGACCTTTTGCGAACTTTGACCGACCAATGAAATGGCTAACAAGAAGCCGACATTAGCCAACCAGAAAGCAGCTTTCTCGAGCTTTACGACACCAGTTTAAAACGAGCGACTTCCATTTCAGCTTCGCCTGAAATATATGTTGACGCAGTTCTTGATTAAAAATTTGAAAATTGAACAAAAGAACATTCTGGAATGTCTAATATACTGGTCTAGATTGTATAGCAGTTCTTCCCACGTGATATGTAACGTCTCTTCCGTTCAAATGTTGATCCTACTGAAGCGAGAGTTGAATTTGACGGAATCAGTGGTACTGTCGTTCGGAATACCCCGTGTTAACCTTGTCGAGCTTGAATGATTAGAAAACACATTCCGACTGTCACTTTTCTGATCTGGTAGGCGACGCTCTGATTGGTCGGTTGAAAGGTCGTTTTGACGTGACCTGTAATGGGATGTCCTAAGGTGATTTTTTAGCGGTAGCGAGACATCGGGTTCATCACAAAGCAGACATATAGAAAAATCTTCTGTCACAGACTAAGACATGTACTGAAAATATTCAAGATAATTCAACATTAAGGAGATGTGTGTGTGTGTGTGTGTGGGCGGGTGGGGGGGGGGGGGGGGGGTGTGGGGGTGGGGGTGGGGGGGGGGGTGTGGGGGGGGGTCTTAAACTGCGGCATGGTGCTCGTGTGTGCTAGTACTACAAAACCAGTATTAGTCCGGACTAATACAAGCACGCACGCACGCCCTCACGCACACACGTGCATACACGTCGCCTTAGGAGTGCGATAATCTTGAACGCGACCAAAGGGGATAATAACATGGTGCAAGGACTGTGAGACGGTCGACCTTAACGAATATGGAGCTTCACCTATATGTTTAAAATAATGAAATGAGAAAGAGAAGTATTTAACAACAATGTTATCTGCATCCAAATGAAAATAAAATTAATTCATTAATGCAACGTACCAACGAGACAGCTCGTAACATTTTATTGTCAGGTCATTAAGAAATTTGTCACTGTAAACCCTACAACCGCTTTCGTTGCAGTATGTACCATGGGCCGGAAGCATGGCGGTATCACTTAAAGAAACATTTCATTAGGCCCGATCGTCTACACCCGCCTACCTGCTTATAGCAACTTCCTGAAAGTCATGCAGTCAAATCCCATCTTCCAAAGTCCACGTGACTACCTCCCTCTTTTTAAAATCACATACGAACCTACAATTCATGGAAAACGTAAAAATACTATTACAATACACATGTACGTTCGAAGTTTCACACAAACTGGACGGTCGGGTACCCTAGTGGTTAAAGCGTTCGCTCGTCACGCCGAAGGTTCGGTTCGATTCCCGACATGGGTACAATGTGTGAAGCCCAATTCCGGTGTCCCCCGCCGTGATATTGCTGGAATATTGCTAAAATATTGTAAAACCAAACTCTCTCACTCAATCAAATCAAAATTTGCCCCCCCCCCCCCCCCCCCTGTAATATATTATCCTTGATCCGGTTCTGTTATGACTGGCTTCAGCATGTTACTTGTGATACGGCTGTCCTCCTGGTGACTTACGTGTCTCTCCAGTGTTAACTTATCAGATTAACGCTGTTAGCCGGGAGTCAGGCGTTACATGACTGCCCTGCCACAAACCGGTCGTTGAGGGATTGTCGCGTGTGTGATAACACTTCATTATACTCCGGTCGGGACAAATCGGGTTAAAGTATTTCGTAAAGTAGTGTATTATGTATCACTTATTGCTACAATTACCTGTGACAGCAATATGTTTATAATCTTGTAGCGCTAACAACCGGAGCTGTGTTCGGTGAGCTCAGTCAAGTCAGTTAAAGTGTAGTGATTGAACGAGCAACATGCGTGAGTACTGCGTTTTTTGAGACACGATTTGAACATGCATGCACAATGCCAGTTAGAAAGTGGTCAAATGTAACAAATGTCATTTTTGAGGTAACACTTTCTTAGTAAAGTACAGATTCTAGTACCTTTCTGGGTTGAGTCCCTTCCAGGCTTAGAACCCGCACTAGTGTGTGGGACTCAACCCCCCCAAAAGTACTAGAATCTGTAATATGTGTTATATGATTGAAACAATGTTAGTTGTTTGCGGATTATTAAACCAGCTGAAATAAATAACCTTGCTTATAAACATACACTGACAACTGACTGTCAGGCTCATGTTTAGGACTGAGAGGTTGGTGTCTCTCTTCAAATAAGCCTGTAACAAGCTTATGAGGCCAACACCAGCTCATATCAAAATCAATGGGTTTTTTAATGTTTGTAGAAAACATGGTCAAGGGTAACTCTTTTTTGTAATATGTGAGATAATCAGTTATCTTAACAGTTTGTTGAGGGGAATACAGAAGTATGGAAGCCGTCAACCCAGATGATAGTGAAGGTTTATACCGCTGTTTGATCAAACTGAAGTCCTTATTTAGTTTTGGAGGAAGGCTTATTTATGCACGGGTGGCCCAGTCGTCTAAGGCACCGCGATTCGCTGAGCAGAGTTGCGTCCCTTGGGCACGCCAGACACCTATGATTGTGGGTTCGAATCCCGGTTAGCCCCGATTATGTTTCTAGGTTTGTCAGCCCCCTACCCGTGTTCGTGGGATTCACTACAGTGGTAAACGTCTGAGACCTGCATTACTTCGTGCTTTCCTCCCACATTAAGCTGACACGCCGTGATATAACTGGAATACTGTTAAATGCGGCGTTAAACTCAACTCACTCACTCATTCTGATCTATTCTGCATAGTCGTCCTTCCTTTCAATGTAAATCATTCTTTTCATAACCTTGCCCGTTCGTGTATATCATATTGAATCTTCATGATTATTTTTCATACAAGCAAGTTAACGCTTCAACCAAACAGAACTGTACATGTATGTCCTAATACCATAACTTGCAATATATGCCATGCATTGTACTATACATATTTCTTGAATATATGCATGGCATATATTTGGCACGGTATACGTATGGTATAAGCACGTATGTGTATGTACACTATAACGTAATTCCGACTGGTATATGCATATCATTTGTATGGTTTATATATCCTATACGTGGTGTAGGTTTAGTATGATTTAGTATATATGTATGATGGCACATGTATGATATAAGCATGCATATATATGGTATATGCATGGTATGTGTGTATGGTATATGCATGTATATAGGTGGTATATGCACTATGTACCAGTATACTGCCGGGCAAAGAAAGTAATCCCTCGCGTGTGTATCTCCAGGTGATGTGAGCTGATTGAGAGGGACAGGATATTCTATCGAGATTAGATTTTTTTATCTGAAGATATGCGCCTGATCTGTTTTAAGAAGTACACCTTGAAAAATGTTATTTTTGAGGCAGGCAACATCTTTTTTTCATCAGTTTGAAGCATAATTATTTTTTCCAAGCATTATCGGGGACAATGTATTTTATTCCGATAAAATCACAGCTCCCCCTCCCCCACCAATATGAAATGGTTGGTCCCTAAAGAGGCACTTTATTATTCGCCAGTAAATAATGGACCATGATTTTCACTCTCCATGTGAACACCTGAGTACATAAATCGCTCCAAGCCAATTAAACTCAAACGTCCATTTCCGTCACACCCTGCTGGGTGTTTGATATGAACGTAAATGTCAAGATCACAACATGTTTTTGTTCGAAAGACAGGAAGGCGATATCGTAAATATGATTATGAGTTATTAGGGTTATAACAAGTGTAGCTCCAGGCGAAATGTTGAATATATGTTTGATTGATGATAAGAAAAAAGTAGTAAAAGTCGAGACAAACCAATGATCAAACCTTCTGAACAATTTGAACGTCACATTTACTCGATGACAGTGAAATCTTTCGCCAAGGAGAAAAGCAATGGAGCGAGTATATCACCCTGCAGCGATCCTTGCAGCGACGCAATTAACTGGGCCAGATGTACCATTACGCTGGGTTACTTACTGTGATTACGAACTCAATGAAGCATAGCCAAAGCAAAAGGCCCTGTTAGGGTGGCAAATGGAAATGCAATTTCAATAATAATATACCCGTATGTGTAAAACACTAAGAGAGGGGCAAGGGTTGATGGTAATGGCTCATCCTTATAAACATTGTTATTTTGTATTTATAGGATATTCTTAAGTGAGTAAAAATTAACCTCGCATCGGCTTTATTTCAGCCATGTAGCGACGAAGATACTTACTCGCGACAACATATATAATGGTAGTTTTATGAAACCTCATATTAATTGAATAAGTATGCAGTTCAAAAGGCGAAACATTGTTATAATAAGCATATGATATAATTTTCATGTTGTATGACATGATCAGTGATATTCCTTAAATATTTTGATAGTTTTATTGATTGAATAAAACCCTTTATGGGCCCCCCTTCATTTTTCATTTTGTTTTGATAGATGATTGGTGATCACGCTTGGTTGGCAACCATATCTCGGTCCCAGTCTCCCTCTGACACCATTACAGACACAAGCGAGCTGGAGATAAGTCCTCTATCGTCTCACCAGGATATAACTGTCAATATACCTGTCTGCTTGCACCTACCAGTGACTGCAGTGGCGACAAAAGGCCCTGGCATGATTGAAGAAAGATGTGTGTGATATTGAACACAGACTGAGATGAGACTTTTGTGAAGGAGGTCTATAGATGTCCTTTGTGTCTTCAGAGGAAGGAATACTACTTCATAAAAAAAACTATTTTTAACTGTGTTTGATGAGAAGATGGAGTGGTCAGGAGATGCTGATTTAAATTTGGGATCTAGTTCAGTACCGCGTGATGTTGGATCTGGTACAGTTCTGAGTGATGTGGGACGTGATCTAAACCAAAATGATGGCGAGAAGAAAGCTTGTTCGACAAGTCCAGTAGGAGATATGTCTTCCAGTGTTGATATTGGGGTGATTAACAAGAAAGATGAGTTCGACTCTTGTCCACAAGAGGGTGAAGTTAGTTCTGGAGCATCTGTGAATGGAAACGGCGATGTTTCGAGGAATGAGGGGACTGACGTGGACGCCGTCAACTCAATACCAGAGCAGTCTTGTGAACAAAATGACGCGAGAGACAGTGTGGATGTTGACGCCACACCTGAGTTAACGGAAACCCCAGGTGAGACTACCAGCGGCACCGTGAAACAAGATGATCCAGATATTAATGGAAATTCAGCCACTGAACAAGACAATAACCTTTCTAACACCGCTACTCCAGCGCCTCCCACTAAACAACATTCTAACGGCGTTAAGAAAGCCCCTATCAAGAGAACGGCCTCAATACCCACAAAACTGCCTCTTTCCCGCAATAGTTCCAGAACGTCAAGCGGTAGCTCTTCCCCAGCGAGCCCTGGTGCCAAACCTATGTCCAAGAATATCCAAGGGAAACAAGAATCTTCAGTAAATGGGAATAAATCAGCCGACGTTTTATTAACGTCAGACAAAGGTCAAGGTCAAGCTTCACCAGAAACCAGCAAACGTGCTCTGATAAGAAAACCGTCAAAGTCGAAACTGCCTATAAGCAGTGGCACGCCCACTAATGTACCAAACACGCCTCCGTGCACACCACAACCGCACTTACCTGGGAGACAAACGTCAAATGAGAAATCTCCGTCATCACCTGTAGATGTGAACCTAGTTCCTAGCCGAAAAAAGTCTACTTCCAAGCTTCCTATCACAGAGTCCCCCCAACCAGCCCCTCCCGCTACGTCCACACCGGACCCAAAGGGAGGTCCAGCTTCACCTCCAGCAGCAGACATACCCCCCATCACTCCCCAGAAGGTTACCCCGGGACCGAAGAACGCCATGACCCCCAGAAGGATCATAGAGGAAAACGAGGCTTGGAAGGAACAGGTCAAACAGGTAGGAGTTGTTTAAAGTTACGTTCATATAGCGAGCAATGTATAAATCGACATTCACCAGAACCAAATCAATTTAAACATTGTCCTGTTTTCTCACTCTTTGCATATACTGCACTGTAAAAGAAACTGTGCACACGAGTTTATCATATGCAAAGTTTCCTTTGGTGCCTAGTGATTTGTATATCCTAGTGATTTGTATATCCTCGGCACAAAAAGAAACTGTGCACATGGTTGTATCATATGCACAGTTTCTTTTTTGCCTGGTGCCATATACACATTTGTACTCGTACCATGTATACTAGGCACTAAGAGAAGTGATACAATCATATGCACAGTTCTTTCTGTAACTGGTATATTAATCAACACGGCTGACTCTGAAGTGTATTATCAGTTTTGACAATCTCTTTGAAATTTGATGACATAGCGCCAAGAGGAATAGCTGGATTAACATTCTTCCGATTTTATTGCTTTGGGGATTATAGTAATGTCCTTATAATTATGTATAGATGTTCCAAACAACTGCCGCCCGGAACACGGGCTGTACGTGTTAACGTGGTCTTGATCATCGGGTTTCAGTTTTAGCTCCACAGCAAATTGGGTAGACGGGAAGCCTACTGCATTTAGCAGGATGGGCGACCAACTCCCATAGTAGTGCAACGGCATTGATTGATGCTCACACTATCGATAACTAGTTTGCTTATACCAGACTCAAACTGTTTTCCAGACCGCCACGCATAGTAACTATATACAAGTAGATATCAGTGTGTCCAAATCACAGAAAAAAAGTACTTTTGTATGTAGCCGTCAAATTAGCTATTTCAGTCAGAGATGGTCATTGAGATTGAAACCTCCAATTGACCAATCAGAATCCATTATTTTCCAAACCCACAGCATAGCAGACTGTAAAATATAAATGAAAGAGAAAACGTTCAGTTTCACTTATACCTAGCTCCTATAACTACGAGGAAGGGAATCGTAAAATTCCAGCTGTTCAGTGCACGGCTTTACGCATTTTTGTGCACTGCTTTTCTTCAACGTGTTTCAGCACATCACTATTACATAGCTCCACTAATGGCACATACGCTCGACAGCTAAACATCAACCAGTTAATGTACGACCAACTGTGCATACCACAAATATATTAGATAACTGTATGAGATAATACACATGTACAAATGGCAGGGTGCTGATTACTGGTGAAGACCCCTGACCCTGGTAGAGTTTGGCCCTCTCCATCACATCATCATGACACATGTGTCTACTTATAGCAATCACAGGCTTATCAGAAGTATTTGTGTACATTTTCAATAACAGCACCAGGTGTGATAGGGATCTATAATTTAACATTGGTTGGCACAACAATACACACGTCTGAAACTCATGGAGAAAAATGACCAGTCGGTTTAAAAGGGAAATATGAATTGAATTCTTTTTACTATTTCACTAATTTGTTTAAACTTTCTTTTATTCATGACGTCACTAATTTCTTTTGAAAAAAATTAAAAGTTATATTTAAAAAAAACATAGGCCCACCCGATTCTTTCATAATACTGTCATACAGATACTTTTATGATACTTTATGTATATATATATATATAACTATATATTACTGTATATAACTATATATAACTGTATGTATATATATATATATATATATATATATATATATATATATATATATATATATATATATATATATATACAGTAAACTACGGTTATAACGAACTCAAAGGGACTACTAATTTTAGTTCGTTTTAACCGTAGTTCAGTTATATACAGTTATATATAGACTACGGTTATACAGTAGACTATATATTTACAATGTTACTCATGCCCCGTCCTTATCCTTAGTATAGTTAAAGAAGTAATGGCGTAACACGGTCACATACTGTCGATATGGGATCGAACATAAGTCTTATAAATCGGACATATGCAGAGCCTTCATTTACATAGACACTGGTAGGCGTCGACCAAGGTGAGGTGAAATTGGGTTTAACGTCGCGTCTAAGATTATTGCACTTATATAGCGACGTGCATGCACGTGTGTGTGTGTGGCTGCTTGTACTAGTCCGGACTGATGCCGATTTATAGTGCTAGCCCACTGAGATACCATGCCGCACTTTAACATGAATACCCCGCTCAGACACAGTATACTGACTCCGAGCCGACCAGTCCTTGTTTTAGCCCCTTAATGCCGAGCGCCAGACAAGGTAACGACAAGTACCATCTATTAACGTCTTTTGGTATGACGCGGCCAGGGGCGTCGACCAAGAGTGTAAGTTATGGAATTCTGTTTGCACATTGTAAAATTTTATACATATATACATAACATGTATGACAATATTACAGTCAATCAGTCAACCATGACAGATTAACTATAGTAATATGAAAGCATCGGGAGGTCCTTTACTATTTTTTAATATCATACGTATATGCTTACCAGCACTTATAGAGGTCCCTACTTCAAAAGCAATAATTATTCATCTATATCCTGGATGTACAATTAACCCTGAAGAGATGAGGCTAAGTTCATCTTGCTTCTTCTTAGTTCCTTTTCCTCTTATATATAGTTCCTTTTTACCTAACTAAATCTGGCTGGATATAATTTTTCATGATAATAACTCCTTCATATTTGATTATTACCGAGTCTTTGTACATTATTTTTCCATTAACGTCTTTTACGACTGGATATATTTTTAATTACTATAAAAGATGTTATATTGGTACATTAGTGTTGCTTTCGGTCATTCTTGTTCAACAGACACGTAGCATCTTGAAGCTGCTACTAACGCGATTGTTACAACCCTCTATATGTAATCCTCGAATATTACAACATAATTATTATAGATCGTGACTGGTATTTATAATTATACACGCCGAGGCCATATTACATAACCCAATGGCATCACAGTCGCGTATTCCGCCCGGAGTGCTGTACCGGAACACCCCCTGGCGGTAGGGTATCTCCCCTAGGTGAAGACCATGTTTGAGACCTCATGGTATCAATGCGTTATCTGGGGCAAATCTAGGCATTGCGCGGGGACATCTTTCCGCATGTTAAGGAGCAGAATGTACTGGTTGACACAGAGATTAGACGATGGTTTGAAATCAGCGACGGATGCATACACCGCATGGGTACGGGTGGCCCAATCGTCTAAGGCAATACGCTGTGTAAAAGTGCGTTCTTCGAGCGTACCAGGAACATATAATAGCGGGTTCGAATCCCAAGCTCGGCCTGATTGTGTTTCTGGTTATGACACCATAGCCGTGCTCGTGGGTTTCACCAAAAAGGACACATGAAGCTGACACACTGTGATATAACTGAACTACTTCCACATGAAGCTGAGACACTGTGATATAAGCGACATATTTCCACATGAAGCTGACACGCCGTGATATAACTGAATTACTTCCACATTAAGCTGACACTTTGTGACATAACTGAACTACTTCCACATGAAGCTGACACACTGTGATATAACTGAACTACTTCCACATGAAGCTGACATACTGTGATATAACTGAATTACTTCCACATGAAGCTGACACACTGTGATATAACTGAATTACTTCCACATGAAGCTGACACACTGCAACAAAACTGAACTACTTCCACATGAAGCTGACACACTGTGATATAACTGAATTACTTCCACATGAAGCTGACACACTGTGATATAACTGAACTACTTCCACATGAAGCTGACACACTGCAACAAAACTGAACTACTTCCACATGAAGCTGACACACTGTGATATAACTGAATTACTTCCACATGAAGCTGACACACTGCAACAAAACTGAACTACTTCCACATGAAGCTGACACACTGTGATATAACTGAACCACTACCACATTTAGCTGACACACTGTGATATAACTGAACTATTTCCACATGAAGCTGACACACTGTGATATAACTGAACTATTTCCACATGAAGCTGACACACTGTGATATAACTGAACTATTTCCACATGAAGCTTACACACTGTGATATAACTGAACTATTTCCACATGAAGCTGACACACTGTGATATAACTGAACTACTTCCACATGAAGCTGACACACTGTGATATAACTGAACTACTTCCACATGAAGCTGACACACTGTGATATAACTGAACTACTTCCACATGAAGCTGACACACTGTGATATAACTGAACTATTTCCACATGAAGCTTACACACTGTGATATAACTGAACTATTTCCACATGAAGCTGACACACTGTGATATAACTGAACTACTTCCACATGAAGCTGACACACTGTGATATAACTGAACTACTTCCACATGAAGCTGACACACTGTGATATAACTGAACTATTTCCACATGAAGCTGACACACTGTGATATGACTGAACTACTATCATAGTTGTGTGTTTGACCTCAAATTTCAAATTTTAGCCTGGTAACGCTTTGATAACGTTTGTGGGTTTTTTAAGTAACATCAAAGTGTTTGGTGGATGCTTTCTATTGTGCTGTAGTTTATCCTTTCCATTATCAATTAAAAAGTAATATAAAAAATTCAATGTTCTAGGTATGTTGCATAAAACCTTTGAAAATGATACATCTGTTTTATATAGTTTTGGGAGCAATGTTTCATGTTACAATGTGTTTGTTACAATATATTTGTTTAGTTGCTAAAGGTAACATTATTTAAATTGATAACAATGTAATGGAGACTGCTCAAGTCTACATAGATAGGTACGAAGCAATGCGCGTTGGTCTGAAGTCCATCTTTAAGAACCTTGCATAAGCAAGCGGCAATTTACCAGATCACCACAGGCCTATTTATTGACAGTGTCGTCATTTGGTAATGACGTTTGTTAAAGTTGAGTATTAATGATAAAAGGTTGTCAGTGCAATATTCCGGATGTTAAACGTGAACGAAATCACATTCAAATGAATCTGAAATATCAACTGAAAGTAAACATAAATACATCTCGTCCGCAAGCTGACACCCATGGCTATATCTATTTGGTATAAATCTTTATCGTCTGGTGTAATTGACGGCGGAATGATATAACTCTGTGTGGATCCCCACTGACTTCAGGGCTGCGTGCAATTTGATGGAAGTATTAAGATATATGGCCCTGACTGAATCATGTCCATGTGTTTGAGAGCAGATCATGCAGACCGTATCCCGTGAGAAAGGGGTGAGCCATCCCATTAGGAAAAATGTCGATGGATACGGAAGTTTCTTTTGGGAGTAAATTTCGATGACTCCAAACATAAGACCTATCATGTGTCACAAAAGAAACCTATGAATGTGGGTTCGAATCCTGCTTCCCTCCGATTATGTTTCTAGGTTTGTCAGCATCAGACCCTCGCTCGTTTCACCAACGTGGCAAACGTCTGAGACATGCGTCACTTCGGGCTTTTCTCCCACATTTAGCGGACACGCCGTGATAAAACGGGAGTACTGTTCAAAGCGACGTAAAATCGATCTATCCTAGCCATTAACTCACTCACTCATAAAAGAAGGACATAACTATAATAAACATAATTGACTTTACAATTTCGTTGAGGTTCTGAAGTCAACACTGCGTTTGTCGGTAACCCTAAAAGTTAACCCACCTTGCTTACAAAATTCAATTTCTTCAAAACCGCATGGCTATTTATAATCTAGCCAAAAGGAAATTTATTTCGCAGAGGGTAAATGTATATTTTCTTTCTGACAGTAAGCGTTAGGTGTTTGTCACTCTACCAATTGTCACGTTGTAGCGGTGATCAAACGTTTTCACGTAAACGGTGACGAGCAGGACAGCGCAGGTTGGTGAGTTTATGATGCAGGGTGTTTCGAACTCTTTCATGTAATTTCAACATTTTCTAGCTGTACGTGCTGGTATGATATAGCTGGGGATCAGATGGACAATATGGCGTGAGCGTGAATACCATCTTGGAGTCTCGTGACCTGGGAAGACCCAATCGTCAGCTGACCTGTGGAATATCGTAATGGCGTTTTTGCGTGTCCACACATCGACAAATTGTAGTATTGCCAACCTGGGTGAAGAGAACGTAACTTGGCCATATATATATATGACGCCACACTGTGTCATCCATTGTTGGTGGTGAGGAACTGGTAGCGCTCTAAAGGTTGGTCGTTGATAGTTACAGTCATGTGACCGAGCGAGTGAGAAGATATGACCACAACCGAAATATTGGAACTGGAGGACAAGTGTGTTTGTCTTCCCCAATATTTTATGTTAATTCTGTCCGTGTCTCTCTCTCTCTCTTGGCAAAACTATCCCATGCTGAGGGGAAGATTTAAACACGCCAAACAATACCCCACAGGCGCACTTGGCTCTTGTGAGTTGACGTCCCAGCAAGTTTGTTTCAAATTATTCCAAGATCTTGTTTGTCAATATTGTTTACATAAAACGCCAACGCCAACGAGTCGCCATTATTCGCCGGATCAGATTCCACTGGGCAGAAAAGGCAAAATAGCGGTGAAAAGTGTATGAATTGATCACCGAATGTCAATGATGAAACCGGGTATCGGCTAAACGTGTATACATAATACTGACCTACCGGTATCATCCATCACTCGTACAATCTAGGTTAATGTCAAACATGGCCCAGTTACAGTCAATGTCAAACATGGCCCAGTTACAGTCTATGTCAAACACGGCCCAGTTACAGTCAAAGTCAAAAATGTCCCAGTTACAGTCAATGTCAAACATGGCCCAGTTACAGTCAATGTCAAACATGGCCCAGTTACAGTCTATGTCAAACACGGCCCAGTTACAGTCAAAGTCAAACATGGCCCAGTTACAGTCTATGTCAAACACGGCCCAGTTACAGTCAATGTCAAACATGTCCCAGTTACAGTCAATGTCAAACCTGCAATAATTACGTCCAGACCCAGACTGACAATGGAACCAAACCGTCATGCATAGTCCCCCTTTAACTGAATCCAGTATTTGGATCGTAATAAATCTTTATGTAAGCCGTGAGTAATTAAGTTGAAATTAAAAGTCACATTGGCAGTGGTTCAGTCATATCGTAGCTAGGCTAAATTGGACAATAAATTGATATAATAACATAAGGAACAGATTAATATATAATAACATATTAAATGTGTCAACGAAGGGCAGTACAACAACTAGCGGATTAAGTACATACTCCGAAACATTGTGTTCCTCATAATAAAGAAGTTGACATCCATAAATTCTCTTCCGTATGTGAATCACTTCTAAATACCTTTAAAAACTATAGCATATCACAGTTTTGTTTAAAAACTGACATTACCGCATTAAAAGTTACGGCTTCTTTGCCATTACGATAAGACCGCCTCCGTGGTCATACCAAAAGACGTTAAAAGATGGTACTTGTTGTTACCCTGTCTGGCGCTCGGTATTAAGGGGCTAAAACAAGGACTGGTCGGCTCAGAGTCAGTATACTGTGTCTGAGTGGGGTATTAATGTGTGCTAGCACTATACATCGGCATCAGTCCGGACTAGTACAACTAGCCACACACACACACATATACACGTGCATGCACGTCGCTATATAAGTGCAATAATCTTTGACGCGACGTTAAACCCCATTTCACCTCACCTCACCACCATTACGATAAAGAAACAGGCAGCAGCAACTACAGTTGGGCTGAGGTATAAGGGACACTGGTGACACTTACGGTACATTAGCTACCTGTATGAAACCCTAGCAGGATTTACACCATCCCTTTCGCTGCTTGCGATTGCCAGCAGATGTAATGAGTGATATGTACTTGACGATGAGAAACATCAATTACTCAAATGTACACTCCATGAGAAGAGTGGGAAGAAGACTTTAATAACGGCACACCTTTAGATATTACAAAAAAAAATTATACTTCGGGAGGAAGATGGTATATGAGTGCTGGCTTAATGCTCATGTTCGTCTTCCGCAACGGCCGCATGTCGGATCAAGGCCTATTTGTAACATGGGTCACGTGACATTGAAAATAATAAGCATCTTGTACATACATGCATGCTCACACACACACACACACACACACACACATACATACAGAGGCACACACACAAACACACACACACACACACACACACACACACACACACACACACATACATACATACATACCTACCTACGGACGAACATTCCTTTAAGTGACATTCCTGTAATATATGTTTAACCTAGCGGGATATAAAATCCTGTATTACAGGAATATGTTCATATCATGCCGAGATATAGTTTCTGCCACAGTTGCTGATGTGTGTTATAGCGAGGTAAAGTGGTATAAGACTGACGTTATGTCGAGGCGCTGCTTGGAGCTGGTACAAAATAACACAGGTAACATTTATAGGAAGGTATCATGTACATCCCGCTAGGTTAATCATGTTACAGGAATGTTGACAATGCGAATATATTCAATAATAAGAATAGTTTCTAAATCAGACAGTAGAATGATAGTGTTACATTGAGGTACCACTAAAGTCACGAGACAGAAATGACATCAGACCTCAGAAATGAAGTTGAAGAAGTTGACAGTTTTGTCAGACAGCCATGCAGCACAAACGCAGGCTAATATTTACTCGCGATCTTACGTCACGTGACTGCATCACAAGATTACTCAACCACCTTTTTAATGGCAATTTCGCTAGAGTTTAGTCTGTACCATGTCGCGAAACTTACCTGGATATTATGTATATTTATTTTTGCTATTTCATAATCTGTCATGATTCGGCTTGTCAATACAGCTATTTATAACTCCATTCCCCAAGTCGTGTGTAGGTGTCAAACATGTTTGTTAGCAGATGCTCGCGCAGTACACATGCAAGTCTCAAGTGTCCATGGCGTAATTGAATTGACAACCTCACGATAAGATGTCCCATCCACCACGAGATATGTCCCTATCTGTCGTGGTATGTGACACCTGGCGACGTCTTTGACCCTCATTGTTGATTAGAACAAAGGACAAATATTTATTTTTCAAATCATCGCTCCGAATCAGTTTGTTCTTGCATCGATTTGCATTCCGGGCCATCTTACCTTTCAAGGCTCCGCACAGGGTTGTAGTTGTGTGGAGTTTGGAGCAGACGACGAACATCAACAGTCAATACCGGGAGTGTGTATTGAAGCACGCTCGCTCTACTGTTTGCAAACTGTTTCGACAAGTACAGATTCCTGGATTACAGAATCATGTTTGTGTCATAGCTGGAGATAATTTCTGCAATATTTACTGATGTGTGTTATATCGAGGTGTAGTGGTATATGATTGACGTTATGTCGAGGAGTGGCGCTGTATGGAACTGGTACAAATACCGCAGATAGCATTTATAGGTAGGTAGCATGTGCGCATTGCCCCTTCGGTTAATCCCAGTGTATGTAGTAAACGTTACAAACATAAGGCGTAGATTAATCTAGGATATTCCTTAATGAAGCGCGTAAGTGTAATAGAGAAATAGTTCATCGTTTCGTCATTGAATCTACACTATATAATAATTGTGGTTTGAGCCATATGTCTGAGAAGAATATTTATCGAGTGGTATGCGTTGATTTGTTTTGCTGTAATCGATAATGAGCAAAGCAGCATTGGCCAGTCGGTATCTGACTGTCAGATGTCGCGTGACAGCTTGCAAACCAGAAATGCCACATGACATTAAGGGAATCTTTGATTGACAGAAGTATACTCGTAATTCACAAGCATGTACATGTACATCGTGTGTATCACAGAACGGCTTTACACGTCACGATCTTCAATCAACAACGTACATCCTATATCTGTGTTTGATTACCCTCGGTATGGGCTTTTGGTAATTGAAATATGGCCCAGAACTATGATAATAATGATTAATTTTCATTCAGATATCACAGCATTGTATATTCACCAACGTAACATGCTGTTCGTTAAGTACACTAGGTATGGACTAGGGCTGATATAGTAGGGCCCTGGTCGATGGTGACAAATGCGGAACACAATCTGAAATCGATATACTCGGTATGGGCCAGGAAATGATATCGAAGCGCCCTGATCGAATATAAGCATCCCAGACTACGATGACATTATAGAAATAAGCCTCTATCCTGCTAATTCAGCGATTCTATCTCAACGGTCATACTCCATTCTCTGTATATGGCATGTGTCGTCTGTGATATGTGATCTTGCTGTTAAATACTATATGTATCTCCATGACAATGAAGACGACGACATTATGTTATCAGGACCATTAAAAAAATATTAATAAAGGACAGTTTTCATCAACAGAAAATCCATACTTCGATCTGGTCGCAGTTCGAAACAGGCGGAGTACCTATATCAAATCTTAGCTGTAATAAAAACAGTCATTAGTGAGTGAGTGAGTGAGTGAGTGAATATGGTTTTACGCCGCTTTTAACAATATTCCAGCAATATCACGGCGGGGGACACCAGAAATGGGCTCCACACTTTGTACCCATGTCGGGAATTGAACCCGGGTTTTCGTCTTGACGATCCATGCCGAAAGTGAACACAATCACCCTGGTAACCACCCATCCGATGCTAATGTTGGTGGACTTTTGTGACATGCATGGGGTACGGCAACCCATTTTGACCGGGGATTGTGACCGAGATATGCAAAACAACTTGTGTACCTGCACACTTCTCAAATAATTTCGCTATGCAAAGTTGCGTCCCTTGGATACGCCAGCATCCTATGATCGCGGGTTCGACCTGCTTATGTTTCTAGGTTTGTCAGCACCATACCCATTCTCGTGGGTTTCACCTAAGTGGTAAACGTCTGGGACCCGCATCACTACGGTCTTTCCTCCCAATTAAGCATACACGCCTTGCTATAACTGGAATACTGTTGAAAGCAGCTTTAAACCCAACACACTCACTCACTCTCAAATAATGTTTGCACGATAAATTCAACAATCAGTGAGTCGGGGTCGTGGGCGTCGGATGTCATAGTTGACATTCAATTAAGCAGTTTAGTGTCGAAAAATGACAAACTATGATTAAAAATACACGTTTGGGGCCGTGGTGTTTGTTCCCCGCATGATTGCATGTGTGTGCTGCTTTTAAGAACAACCCGCTGACCGTGACAGAATCATATTAGAAAAAAAGTTAAACAAACTAAAGACAAAATATCTTTACAAATATTAGCTATATTTACAAAAAAAACAATCACACTGGTTCCAGCATTAATGTATTTGAGGTTGTGCCTCTGCTCTGACGCTTAGAGAAAGCTTGTTCATATTTAAAATCTGTTTGAACAAGGAACGACCTGATTAGTTCGTTATTCGTTATCGACATGGCAGCTGTTGTATGGTTTTTAACACACACAGAGTATTTCAGTTATGATAACATGTCATACAATGTCACGATGATATATTAAAATATGTATCGTAAGAAATATTGTAAACAATATTCTAAGACCTATTATTTGAAAAACATTATATCAGAATAACACTTTCTCGTCGTGGCCCTTATATCTTACTGTGCACACCTTTTCCTATGAAATTCTCTGCACTTCTACACAGCAGACGTAATTCAAAATTAACATACTTTTTGTATTGGTTTCAACACAAATTCGGAATTTCTGGTTCCTCGATCACTTGATTGTCTGGTTTGTTTACAGTCCGCCATCGCGTGGCAGGAGTACTGCCGTGCTGCGTCAGGCAATAAATACTTACTTATTCATGCAAATTGTATGAATGGCGGGTGCTGCCGGTAGGGCAGGACATGCTTACCCTTTTCGCGAACATCTGGTGTCATCACTGATTTTCAGTGGTTCATTCATAAACGTTCCACCGCCATTGGACCTTTACGACAAGTGGAATCTGTTTCGGCAGAAAATCTAGGCTGGTTATACTCTTGCATTGACAATGTATGTCTAATGATGTGGATGCTGCATGTATAGGCGTGTGGGAAAGTGAAACCCGGTCAGTCAGGACCTCGGTAACATACGGCAAATGGCCAATGCAGGAATCGTCATTGGGGAAGTTGATAACTCAACGATTTCACTGCGACCTGGTCCGTGGTTTTACAGAAGCAAATAACCCATGTCACTCCGATCATGTTACTTCGTAATTAGCAAGTCTAGACAGACCGAGTGCAGAAGACGTGATATTTGAAGAAAAAAGTTTTTTCTTTGTCTCGATCACGAAGTTGTACATGTCATATATCCTGTTGTAATTTGTATTAATGTTTTTACCGCGTTACTAAATATACCAAGAAAAGGGCACCGAACTCGTGGTCCCAATATCAATGTCGTGATACAGTAATACGGCCGGCAATGTTACATGTATGACACATCCTATGAAGTTGACGACTCAGATCACGTTAAGGTGACGCACTGACAGAATATATAACACTTAGGTAGGTAATACCAGGTATATCGATGAGTTATTCTATATACGGCAAAAGCGTGAGAACATATAGGTAACATATTAGCTGGGAACTGTTCTTCGTCTGGAGAATATTTTTGTATGTTCATACCTTTTTGACACCGCTGTGCTTTATAACATATCTCGTCAAGAATTATTGAAACACAAGTAATTTGGTTGTGAGCAGCGATTATATTATTAACATCAAATTACATGGCACGATTATTCTTACCATACTGGTTTATGTTGCCCATTTTCACGTATTTGTAATTAATATTTACAATATTCGCACCCGCATCAATCTCGGAACATTGAAAGGTATACACTGATATTAGACCATATAGTCGATCAGGGTTGTAGCACCAAGTTGCAATATATTAAGCAATAGATCGAAGTATTAGAGTTAGCGAGGTATCCTGTATGCCACAGTACTAGTTGGACAGAATGAAATGGTAGAAGGAAAATTTATACCATATCGTTCCTGAGAACACTTCTTTAATTTGGGTAGATGGAAATGTATTCGATGCTATAAAATGATTTGCATGCACTAGTAAGTGTTCACATCACCATGTCCGTCATCATGGGCGCCACCAAAGTGGTAACCGTATGAGACTTCATTATTTTTAGCCGTTCTCCCGCACTGCCCTGACATGCCTCGGCGTTAATCTTAAATTATTCTCTAAAGAAAAGTTTTGATTCTTAGTTCCAGCTATTCAAGATGGCGATGTCGGAGACCGTGAACCTTGACCCCCGGACCCGTTTCCTCCGCTGTTTGTTCTGCACGCACCTCTTCACCATGAACGGCCGCGAGCCCCGGATGTTGGGCTGCTGCCTGAACGCAATCTGCTCTGCGTGCGCATCAAAGCTGTGCCTTGAGAGCTCCTCGCACCTCCGTTGCCCTGTATGCCGACAATCAGTTACTATGCCCCAAGCGAACAGAACCAACGAGTCCATTGACGTCATCGACGAGTCTGTTGTAGATGGAGGGACGGTGGATCTACCGGTTGAGCTGATACGGATCAAAACCATGGAGTACCAGCATATCCAGAAGGGCCTAAGCTTTCCGTGTTTGGTCTGCAAGAAGACGCAGTCCACGTGGTTCTGCGAGAACTGTGATGGATACATGTGTGACGTATGCCGTGACGTACATAAGGAGGAAACCAAGACAAAACGTCACAGCACCGTTGCAGTACCTAACATGAAAGCCAGACAACTCAAGGACTTTAAACAGCATTACTGCAAAGATCATAGTTTCTCTAAGGTTACTCTGTACTGTACGACATGCAAACAGGTCGTATGCAACATTTGTATCAGGGAAGGTCATGACAAGGACACACATAATGTTCTCACAATACAAGAGGCTTTTGGAACTAGGATCAAACAAACTGGGAAACTGTTGTCCAAAGCGCGAAAGAAGCACAGACATTTGACAGACTACGGCCAATGCTTGAAACTGAAATCGGACAGCAACGAAGTCTCTGAGACAACCGCCAAAGAGAGTATCAATGAAGTATTCGACCATCTCATGGATATCATGCAACACCGTCGCACAGAACTACTGGCTGAGGTGGATCGTGATTCGGCCACGCTTGCAACATCAGCGACGGTGGACACTGATTCGACCGACTGTCGCCTGTCCATGCTGAACACAGCGACCGACTATGCAAAGGAGTTTAAATCTAAGGCTGACAACGTTGAGTTCTTGCAGCTCTTCCCGATGGTGTCCAACTCCCTCAAGAACGTCCTTGACATTCCCAATGGCCAAGTTCATACCACACGACAGGGTGTTGTATTCTCTCCCTGGAATCTGCAGATGGTGGAGACGTTACTGAAGACGGCGGGACAGCTACGGGTCGTCACCTACAAGCCGACAGGACGCAAGGGACGAGAGGAAGTCCAAATGAAGCCATCTCTGCACCCGGAAGGTAGGTGACCGTATATGCTCATGAGAAAAAGTAACTTTGATAAGTAAGTTTTTGTTTATTTGTTTGTTTGTTGTTTAACGCCGCACTCCAGCTATAATTCCCTTTTACGGCAAGAATGGGTCGCTGAAGACCTATTCTACTCTGGATCTTCACGGGTCTGATAAGTAAGGAATCAATGACAATACCGATATGATATGGACTATGTGGTCTTACATACCTACCATTATTGTTGTGGTTTACGAAACATACCAGTGAAAGGGGAAGTCACGCGTCAAGTTTCTATTGCCCTTTCAAATTGCTGTACTTATCTAATGGAATAAAAAATATTAATGCCATTTTCTCACTATTCGTAAAAAAAACCATAACACTCCAAGACAGAATTTATTATCGTTATTAGATATAATCTGACTTTCATGTGCTTCTAATAAACTTAAAATGCTCAAAATTACGAAAAGAAGAAATTGAATATAAAGACTAATATGTTATGAAGAGAATTTGTATCAAATACAAGTAAATAGACTGTAAATAAGTTGCCCAAGGGACGCAACTCTGCACAGCGAATCACGGCGCCTTAGACGACTGGGCCACCCTTGCCCCCTCAACTGGAGACATACACTGTTCGCACAAATTGACTATTGTACGGAAACCCTGTGGCGTTATCCCACTTATAACATACAATGCACATGGAACTAATGGACTGTTTCAGGTCATGACCTGGACGTAATCACCACTCTGGAGGAACAGGGCAAGGATCTGAAGACGGTCAGGGACATTGTCTGTGAGTAGCAAACACGCCTGACATCGGAAAGCCGTGCTCCGATCGATTCAATCCTGAAATAGTCTCTGCTCGTAGAAGGCCAGCTAACTCAATGACACTCAAGTTTCTGACGCAATGCATTATACGATTATCTATCTGTATGGATGAGGTACGCCTGGTGTATGGCAAAACGGCATACATTAGCTTGTCCATATGCATTAGGCGCATTGTGTAAATAACTAGATATGTGTTTGTCGATTACGAAAACGAACCCATTAGTGAAAAGTCAAGAGACGTTGCCCTTCCTAAAATGTACATATTTTATCAATTTGTAAGGGTATTCTCATGTCTGGAGAATTTGTGGTTTGAATTATATCAACTGATTACATTTGCATTTTTGGTGATTAACTTCATAGAAATCCGTTCTCAGTTTCAAAGTACACAACACTCAGCCTGGCATTAAGGGAAACATTTCTGCATTTCGTGGCATTCCCCCGTCATTCCTTGAATAATGCATATCTGTTTCAGGTTGTCATGACGACCGGGTCATCATGATTCCGGCCAATGAGGACAGAGGAACAATCCGCATTAGCTGTAAGTAATAAATTAGATATTTCTTTGACGTTTAAAGTTTCAAATGTGAGATCTTTTAAGGTATGCTTTAAATAAATGTCAAGGGAGCTAATCGGATACAAAACGACAAAATCGGAGCATTTGTGATTTTATGTATAATTTAATAAAAAGTGAGTGAGTTGGATTTGACGCCGCTTAGAACTGTAGTCCAGTTATATCACGGCGTGTCAGCTTAATGTGGGAGGAAAGCCCGAAGTGATGCAGGTCTCAGACGCTTACCACTGTAGTGAAACCCACGAGCACGGGTATGGTACTGACAAACCTAGAAACATAATCGGGGCGAACTGGGATTCGAACTCACATCCATATTTCTGGCGTGCCCAGGGACGCAACTCTGCTCAGCGAATTGCGGTGCTTGAGACGACTGGGCCATCAATGCCCCCATTTAATAAAGAAGTTGTATGGACGCATCTTGCATATGGACGCACATTATCTAGTAATTATCTAGTAATCTCATGTAATCGTGGTGCGTGCACTGGTTAGGTCCCTTAGCCGCGCCAGAGAAGTAAAAGTCAATTATCAAAATCAATCAAAATCAATCACTGAACATTTTTTTCAGGTCCAAGACTGTCATTCGATCTCCAGACTATTCACCCAGATAGGACCGTGACACCAGAGGGCGTTATGGTCAACTACGCTCCTGAGCGCCCCCTACCTAACACCGGATGTCGTCTGCGCGCTTATCCCGGATCAATGGCGGACACGGCTCTGGACGGGACTGGATTCATGCTATGGGTTGTGAAAACCAAGGTTCACATAAAACAGCGTGTTCCTGATAACAAGATGTTATTTGAGGCAGCTTTGACTGGTACACCCGTAGATGCTCCCCTCAGTCAAAGAATTGATTCCAGTCTCGTTCTGGCTGGATGCGACCTTCACCATGAGCTATGCATCAAAATCAAATATTGCTGTAAAAATCTGGCGCATTTCGGTGGCTGCAAGAACGCCGCTGGGGTAAACGCGGACTTCCAGTTTGGCATGCTTCTTGATTTTGATCGTCGCCGTCTTCACGTTCTTGATCTGATCTCGAACACGGTTGTGAGTAAAGCAGAGAGGATCAGTATTCACAAACCTCTGTGGTCGATATTCTGCGTCGGGAGGTTCACGTACGCCGACGTCAAATTAGAGGTGACCTCTGCCGACAAGGTCAAGGTCACACCAGAGCTCTTTCAATTGTTGACGAAGGTTGTTGATCAAGAGAGAGCAACGAAGAAATAGGATTAGGATAGACAATCCAGAGTGCAACCTCATTTACTCGAAGACCGTGGGATTATGAAATGTATTTCTATTTATCCGTAGTTTGATACAAGCGAAATGTCGGAGAGATAAATGTTTATGTTAAATCAGCACTACTTCACCTATAGACTGTCGAAAACAAGTAATTTACAAAAAAAACACATCAGGGAGAATATTTATGTACTGTATACAACTTTTGTCACACATGAGACATAAATCAACAGTAACTACACTATATATCATCAGCTCCAATAACCAATGCTGTGCCATCCCACCAGAGAACATGGGCTTACAGTACACATGCCTCATTGTCGTAATAATATCATAGCCGGATTCAGTGATATAGATACGATTTTGCCTAGGCGAGAAGGCTACAGTTAACTCCCTCTATCTCGAATCCGAAGGACCAAACCTTCAGGTTCGAGATATGGTGTAATTTGAGATACAAACATGTAACCAACATAAATGTTTCAAATATTTCCTCTCGCCGTTCTCTCCCACCACGTTTTCACGGCACACAAAGGCTAACCACCATTTCACATAACGATCACCTATCAAAAGGCCTACTGTGCATTGACATTAGTTCGAGAATACGAGGTTCCACTGCACTGACAAGCTTGAATACGTCTACCCTTGATTCCTTAACGGCCTGTTTCTTCCCAGGGAGTGACCATTTCCTATTACGGGGAGGAGGGCAGTGATACCTCCACCCCCAAATAACAAATGGTCGGTCCTTAAATGTCGAATATTTTGACTAAATATTAACGTTACCTTGAGTGATGGGTGGCAAGACTTCGCACGCATAGCAATGAATGTTTATGCACTCTGTTCATCACCAATTAAGGACATCAAATCTTGTCAGATCAGTGCGCCAAAATAAGTGTGAGTGAGTGAGTATGATTTTACGCCGCTTTTAGCACTATTCCAACAATATCACGGCAGTGGACATCAGAAACGCGCTTCACATATTGCTCCCATGTCGGGAATCGAGCGTGACGAGCGAACGCTTTAACCACTAGGCTACCCGACCGCCCCGTTAAAACAAGAGCACAGGTCTGATGAATAATATCCTTAAAAATTTAGTGATGAAATATTCTATTTTATAGAGAGGAAACAATCATATTTTCGCTTGAGATATATACCAGTTAACTTGTGTTAACTGTCAGAGGGTATTTTCAGACTATGTCAGGAATATATGTTTTACAACATGGCGATTGGCTTAGTTACTCTAAGTAACTGCAGCGGTAGAGAGCCCAAAGATCTGATTTTAACGCGAGTACGAACGACATGGCTGCTCAACAGGAAATAACTTTAGAAATGCGGAACCGAAACCGAATTTAGCATGAAATCACATCAAGGGAAGGGGCAATTTGTATTCGGTGATGAGAAACAAGGCTTTCTTTAAGTGGCCTATCATAATATTTATTGAATTATTTATTGGATTGAGGCTGTCTCTCTTTATACAAATGTTTATAAATGACGTCTTTCGCAATTTCAATCGCTATTTTAGAGTGCGCACGTATCGAGATATTTATTGTGATGGGTACAGCGCAACACCAGATTTTTGTATATATTTTGTTTTATTTGATCTAAACCAATGACTACACACGCAGTTGTGTAGAATACTTGCATTGTTGATATGTTTCTGAGTGAGAATATATACACTGTTGCCTTATGGTGTACACACAAGATGTACTCTGGCCTTATAGCGAACACACCATGATTGCATGATACCGTTTTCTGAACGTGTTAACAATAATTTGTGTAAGTGCATTTATTTTAAAGAATTAAATCTATGACTGAACAACACAGGGAAACTTAAAAATAAAATAATGAAAGTGAATTCAAATTCATGTTCATTTTGAGTGTGGCGATTTAGATTTCTTTGTTTTTACCTCCGGGATGGCGGCGGTCGCTAAAGAATAGGGTTCCTGGGTGAAGCGGTATAGGAGTGAGTGAGTGAGTTTGGTTAAACGCCGCTTTTAGCAATATTCCAGCAATATCAAGACGGGGGACACCAGACATGTGCTTCACACATTGTACCCATGTCGGGAATCGAACCCGTGCCTCCGGAGTGACGTGCGAACCTTTAACCACTAGGCTACCCGACCGCCCGAAGCAGTATAGGGCATATGTATGCATTCGTGTCCGCTTCCCAGCACACTAACCCTACAACCCTACAACCCTACAAGGTGCTACACATTGCCTGCACGCAGAGATGTGGATCAGCGCTGAAATTTGAGGGAACAGTTTATTTATATCAGATATCGGAAAATGCATAGCCTTATAGTACGAACAATCACGGTCCTTTCTACATCCGTGTGTGCGCTCAGGTTTCCAAACGTTTGTCCTCAAGCTTGATTTGACCTGTCGATTTGAAAGAAGACCTATGCATTTAAACGCATTGAAACAATCAGTGTAGTGAACTTTCATTAGATGTGGGCATACAGTGAACGCGTTGTTATTCCCGACCCTTCCCCCACAACACCCCACCCCACCCCACCCCACCCCACTCACCCAAATAGGGATGTTGTAAACAAATTACACGACTAGTCCTAGTCATGCATCTTCGACAAATCATCATTTATCTCTCGCTCAGTGGGATAACATTTGAAACGGAAGAACGAAGTTGTGAACGAACTGTTTGACTAGTAGTCTTGTGAACGAACTGTTTGACTGGTAGTGTTGTGAACGAACTGTTTGACTAGTAGTGTTGTGAACGAACTGTTTGACTAGTAGTCTTGTGAACGAACTGTTTGACTAGTAGTCTTGTGAACGAACTGTTTGACTAGTAGTCTTGTGAACGAACTGTTTGACTGGTAGTATTGCGAACTAACTACATGACTCGAGTGTGAACCTGTTCTTTAATCTGCAAGCTCTGACGGGGTTAATGAAGACCGCATTGATAAGGTTGACCATGTTCTCAATGTTGCAATACGACGCTTCGTTATGTTTTGATGATTTAATGAAAAGGAATTTGCTATTAACACTGGGATAGGAACGTCGCACCACAAAGGACATAGGTGTTTTTATGTTGATAGATGCATCACCATATAGCCTGTGTTATGCCGGGTCCGACTACTGTCAAAAGTTCACTGATATTAACACGCATCACACCCGTGAAAATGAGTACATGCAGTCATACATTTGTTAACATGTATTTCCAGATAACTTGTCACGAGGTGATTACAATTATATAACATATACTACTCAAAAAAGGTGAAGACGCCAGGCTTCATTTATATGACTATAGTTAATTTGTTCGGCATGGCATTACCGGAATAATGTGAAAGATTCGGGTGTTCCAGATTAATATTGTGCCTGTGCTCCTGCATGTAGTGTGTTGGCCATGTCAATTTTAAATTATGGGGTATATCAGTAAATTATACATTTTGATGTAACATTGAGACAGTGTCATGGTGAGAGAAATAAAATATATATTTTCTGAACAATGTGTCATATATTTCTCCATTTACAGCGATGTAAACACTTGTTGCAAAGTTGCATCTGATCAACAAGCAGCAAACACTGGGTACCCGGTAGGAAGGGATGGAGTGAGTCATCAGCTGATTCAGACGTTTTCTTTCATATATTTATACACTTGTTCCAAAGTTATCCATTATTCCAGCAATATCAGGGCGGAGGACAAACGATCTTGACACATTGTGTGTTGGATGAGTGGGAAATATCATGGCGGAGACGGAAACGATCTTGACACATTGGTGTTGGATGAGTGGGAAATATCATGGCGGAGACGGAAACGATCTTGACACATTGTGTGTTGGATGAGTGGGAAATATCAGGGCGGAGACGGAAACGATCTTGACACATTGTGTGTTGGATCAGATGGAAATATCAGGGCGGGGGACAAAGTGAGTGAGTGGGTTAAAATTTAAAGTCACATCGGCAATATTTCAGCCATATCGTGACTTACAAAGGGCATATATAATAAATAAATGGAAACTATAAAAACCTGTCAACAACGGACAGTACAATACCTAGTCTTATCACAGATTATGATTTAAAACTAGCGTGGAACCATAACAATGCATCACTATACAGAACAATACCTTATAAAATAGAGCTACAGATCGCCAGCAGCTGAAGGTAGATCACCATGCTAGGGTCCATGCGGACTTACAGAACTGTAGCTTCCTGCATCATGTGCATGGACCCCAGCCGGATTTACATCATCCCTTCAGGTGTTGGCGATTATTGTCAATTTAGCCGAATTAAAAGAACATATATTCTGCGATTAAAAACGTGGTATTAATAAATAAACTGTGAATGACGTGGACTTACGCACCATCTCCGGGGGACAATCCTTTTACACTACTTCAACCCCCTTCGAGGTACAGCCACTGACAATCTTAGTTATCCAATGTATTCTACCAATATTAAAAGATCATTTATTAATTACAAAACACATTTATCAAAATTTATGTACAAGTTCTATTTCTTTAAAAAAAACTAACGATTAAATGAGAGCTGATATTGTAAAAAAGATCCTTTAACGATGAAACTTTGAAATATCTATCCCTTGTTGTGGAAAAATCAAAACGGTCAAGGGCGGGGGACAGAAAGGATCTTGACACGTTGTAGGTTGGATGAGTTGGAAATATCTGGGCGGAGACGGATATGATCTTGACACAATGTACCCTAAGATGAGGTGGACTGTGAATAAAAAGCCTTGCGTCTTCTGGAAATGAAAAGTGTTGGAATCTATGTCTTCGGACACAATTCTCCTTAGTTTAGGACCATAGTGCTGTGGGCGTTTTATCACGTTTACACGACATTTGTTTGATTGTTTGCTGTTTAACGCCGTACCCAGCAATATTCCAACAATATAACGACTGTCTGTAAATCTGTAAATAATCGAGTCTGCAACAGACAATCCAGTGATTGACATGATCATCGATCAACACAATTGGGTTACGACGACATGCTTCAACCAAGTCAGCAATCCTGCATAACCGATCCCGTTAGTCGCCTCAAACGACAAGCATTGGTTAGTGTAGACCAATCATAACCCGGTTCTTCACGGAGGTTCTCAACGAGTTGCCTATTATTGTGTACGTTATACTGCTTCAACTTGGCACCAAATGTATGTATAGATCACACACAGTGAAACCTCGTTAACTTGGACGATACAGTTCCCAATGAAATTTTGATTACCAATGTATATATTCAAATGACAGAATATGTTTACGGCTAGACATCTAGTCTCTAAAACAAAACAATTACAGAAAAAAAACAGTTGATAAATTAACTTAATAAAATATAATAAAAAGGAGCCTAGAGACAGCAGTAATATTGACTTGCCAACTATTATAGACTTGGATGGGCTGTATTGGATATGTTTTTCCAGGGTCTGTATGACAGACTAGTTTTCGGTCACTTCTTCAAGACATCGTTTTCTCGTTTCTCTGGTATGTGAGGTGAAATGGGGTTTAACTCATATAGCAACGTGCATGCACGTGTATGTGTGGCTGCTTGTACTTGTCTTGACTAATGCCGGTATTATGGTGCTAGCCCACAGACACCACATGCCGCAGTTTAACATGAATACCCCACTCAGATACAGTGTACTGACTCCGAGCCGACCAGTCCTTGTTTTAGCCCTTAATGCCAGGCAGGTACCATCTTTTAACGTCTTTTGGTAAAACGCATGAGGATCGAACCCCGACCTTCCGCTCTCCGGGCAGACGTCCCATCCAGTACATCACGGATATCGGTATTCTCTGAGAGGAATAGACGAATACTTTTTCTTCTTTTATTCATAACACATTTTTTCATAACATATCAAACAGTAACTGCCCGGAGGGCGATGATGATGATATTCGACTAATCTTTTAAGATATATATATATATACTCGTCACTAAGCACACACACACACAACCTAATGGCAAAACGTTTTTTTCTCTCTCCCTAACCCGGAGTCCAAAAGAGTGCAATGTGTGATCCCCATATTGATATCTCCGCGGGGATATTGCAAACAACGGCAACCAGAAACAATACTCAACCACTCACTGTTCTTTCGCTACAAGACAGATGTGAATACCAGTTCAGACCTACTTACTACCCATGTGTTTCTACTGCTATTACAACTACCATTAGCACTGCACATACCGCAACATTCCCCTGCAGTGTCACGCGCGTGCAGAATGTGGAGCCCAACGCACGCACGCGAGTTCCCACGATGAATTCGTGTCCGCTGCGTTGCACACTAACTCTTCGAGGCTTTACACATTGTCTACACGCGGGGATGAGGATCGGCGCTGACATTTGAGGGAACAGCTTATTCATATCAGATATCGGAAACTGCATAGCCTTATAGTACGAACAATCACGGTCCTTTCTACATCCGTGTGTGCGCTCAGGTTTCCAAACGTTTGCCCTCAAGCTTGATTTGATCTGTTGATTTGAAGGTAGACCTATGCATTTAAAGGCATTGTTATTTGACAAGAATATTTTTGAAAAAGGATAACAAGTTGTGAACGATATTTCTTAAATAAAAGAGTGAGTGAGTGAGTTGGGTTTAACGCCGCCTTTAACAGTGTTCCAGTTATATCGGGGCGTGTCAGCTTAATGTGGGAGGAAACCCCGAAGTGATGCGGGTCTCAGACGTTTACCACTTCGGTGAAACCCACGAGCACGGGTATGGTGCTGACAAACCTAGAAACATAATCGGGGTGAAACGGGATTCGAACCCACAATCATATGTTTCTGGCGTGCCCAAGGGACGCAACTCTGCACAGCGAATCGCCTTAGACGACTAGGCCACCCGTGCCCCCCTTAAATAAAAGAACTGCTATGGTAACAGTCTGAGCGACAGTACTTTAAGAAATCGGAGCCGAAAGACATACTGTATTTCATCAGTGATTTGAGTTCACACTTCATGCAAGGTAACGAAATAACGATCTTTTTGGCGATAAATAACATTTTTTGAAAAACTAGACATTGAACATTAAATTGACTTGTGCCATATGTTCCCGTGTCTTTTGCAGGTGAACAATTGACCTGCCTTTGCATGTGTTGGATGCCAGCAGTGGAGCAGGATACGCTCATCCTTTCACAAACACCTAGAAATATCACTATTTGATAGATAAGATAAGATAAGATAATATTTATTACAGAGACGTTCCATTGCGGGACAGATGCAATTTTAAAAGACAAAACATTATGATTTATATATACATATATACAGACATACATAATTTACATTCCTGTAGACATACAACAACGAAACAATCAATATAATATATTTGATGATATTATTGTACATAAAATGTCAACGGTTGATCATGAAAGGGGTATTTTTTGTTTGAAATGATAGATATGGAAATATAGTGATTCAGAAACACATGTTTATGATATACTAGAGATTTCTCATGATTATGCACACATTTTGTCGCTATATATTTGGGTTAAGGAGATGAGTTTTGTTGCTTTCATCTACCAGACATCATACAGACGAGTCCCTAAGGCGATCGTTGGCATTATTACCAGCATTAAACATTGTCAAGCTTGTAAATAAAATTATGTTTTATAGATAATATTGTCCAGCTGTGGGGTTCTGGGGACACAAAATTGGTTTCACACTTTGTATCCCCGTGGACAAACAGAAATTTGTCCTTCGGCGCCACAAGGCATAAGGAAATTGTTGTTTCGTAATGTTTGGGACCGTTAATCGACGTTATTTCAGTTGGAAGTGTAACATCAGGGCCGTTTAAAAACAAATAAACACACACTCGATAAGGGGCACCGGTGGTCCAGTCGTCTAAGGCGCTGAAACTTGCTGTGCAGAGTTTAGACCCTCAGGCACGCCAGAAACCTGTGAATGTGCGTTCGAATCCCGGTTCGCCCCAATTATGTTTCTATTCACACAAAAACACGAATCCTGCTCTAAAACATGTAATTTAAACGACTGAATTGTATTTAACGCCGCTTTAAACAGTATTCCAGTTATATCACAGCGAGTCGGCTTGATGTGGAAGGAAAGCCCGAAGTGATGCAGGTCTCGGACATTTGCCACTTTGGTGAAACAGGTACGGTGCTGACAAACCTAGAAACATAATGAGAACTAACCAGGGATTCGAACCAACGATCACAGGTTTCAACTCTGCGCATCGAATTGTGGCGCCTCAGACAAATGGGCCACCTCTGCCCCCTGCAGGCCTTATGCGTTCCCCTCTTTGGTGATACGATCACGGGTATCCTGCTGACAAACTACACTGAGAAAAATACTCAGGGTGAACTGGGATTCGAACACACGAGGATACGTTTCTGACACATAATTCTGCACAGAGCACGACGGAACCTTGCACGGGTGGGCCACCTTTGTTCTCTATACATGTAGGTACGTGGAGCGATACTCACTTAGCATGTTCACGTGGGATGATAAACTGACAATTGTGGACAATTAATGCCTGATATCACGACACACCTCAGCTAATGCATTAAGAACCCATCAGTACAACTGCGGAAAGTTTGACTGAAAAATTACGCCATCGCTTCATTGTTTTCTCGGTGCAGATAATTACACTTTTAGAATGTCAATTAAAGGCTTTTTACAGATTAGACAATCACCAATTACATGCAAGCACAATCTCTTTAACAAATAAATGTTCTATTATTTGATCACGACATTTTAGCTCGCCTTGCTCATTTCCATTTGAAATAAGATGTACGTTCAGAGTTGTATATTAAGTGATGCATCGTCATGGAAACTGTTTAACCAGATACTGGTGTCATTATTGAGAACCATAAAAAGTCGAGCTTACAAGGAGTATACAACATACATTTATTATCCAGTCAGTCGAAAATGTTAAAGGTTTTCCAAAATACCGTTGGTACATCCAGTGATACAGATGATGTACAGGAAACATTGACAAGTGTCCAGAGACTGATAGCATTGTCTGGGTTATCATGGGACTACCAACAGTCGAAGTCAGCAAAACGGTGCACCAATACCTCGGTAGCTTAGGATAAAGAGGGCATATATGTTTAATAATCCTTTCAGCTTTCACCTGGGTTCAGTGGAGGCAATAACGATTGAGATACACAATGAAATATATTGGCCTTTCTTGTCTTGAGTATGATATATCGTGCCTGTGTCACTCTACTAACCAATTCCCTAGTGACAAGTGTCCAGAGACTGATAGCATTGTCTGGGTTATCATGGGACTACCAGCAGTCGAAGTCAGCAAAAAGGTGTACCGTCTCCTCGGTAGCTTCCTGCATATATTAAAGTTTGACGTGCGTATATTTCTATGTTTTATCCAGAGTATAGCATTCTATTTGGTGGCTGAATCTTTCACGGACACAAGTCTCGCCATTTCAAGTCACAGTGTCATAACCTTTTGGGGTCTCAGTACCAACATCAACAGGAAGCTACGCATATTCTGCGAGCGTCTTCATGAAGCACGGTTGAAGTTTAACAGTTGTGTTCCAAACACTACATTGAGGAAGTGGGTAAAAAGGGCAAGTCAATGTTTAATAAACTAAATATAGATCTATAGAAAATAAAAGTTTAATTTTTCATTGTTGGAAGGTGTTTAATAATAGTTTTTGTTTGATTGTTTGTTGTTAAACGCCGCACTCAACAATATACCAGCTATACGACGGTGGTTTGTAAAAAATCGAGTCTGGGCTAGACAATCCAGTTATTGACATCAAGAGCACCGATCTACGCAATTGGGATACGATGACATGCATCCACCAAGTCAGTGAGTCTGACCACCGGATCCCTTTAGTCGCCTTTTACGAAAAGTATAGTCACCATTTACGGCAAGCAAGGTTACTGAAGACCTATCCTACCCCGGATCTTCTAGGGTATTTTTTTTAATAATAAGGTCCAATAACATTCTGTATATGTCCATAATAAGTGTGTATAAGTAAATGGATAATATATCCATACACGCCAATTAAATGGGTTAGACTGCATATGGTTCAATGATGAACTCTTTTACAATCCACATTTCAAGACTATTTGATATTCGTTATAACTCCACAAAAGTTACACAATGGCCACAAAACGGTACCAGCATCACAGATACCATTAATACATTTTTGAACATGAGACACATATAATTACTTTAAATTTTAGTAAATTAGATTAAAAATATACACATCCGACATTTTTCGTATTTTTTTCGTTTGGAGAGAGAAGTAGTGACTGTAGTGACTGGCATCTGATGGGTGCAAACAGGTGTCGAGTCGCTGTCTGAGATGGCTCTACTTTCGTAGCTCTAAAGATCACGACGGCGATAGAGACCGTGAAGTAGTTTGTCTCACAGTCCCTGAACCATATTATTTTCCCTTCCGCCCAGGCCTTACTGCAATGCTATAGCCCCAAATGAAACAAGCCTCGATGTTCAACAGGTTCAGACTGAAATTTCCATCTCACTTGGACTCCTCTTAAATTTAAATATTGTTTCTCGTTTTAACCACAATCATCTACGATCACTATCTATAAGGAGGTATATCTATATTCATCCAAATATCCATACATATATGTCGACATATACGTATATGTATTAAGCAAGTCCCACATTCTTCCTTAAAAGATAAATGCTAAGCATTTCATCTGTATGTATTTATATATGTAAATATCGTTTTAATGTCAACGCTGATGCAGTGAACGTACAACAGACATGAGGCTAGAATAACATCTAATCTCTGAAATGAACATATTTTACAGAGAAAAAACAGTTGTTAAACAATAGTTATAAAATATAGAAAAAGGAGCCAAGAGACTTTCTTCATTTTGCCAAATTATGTGCTGTATTGGACATATTTGTAACGGGGTCTATATGACAAACAACCTGATGCCTTTAAGAAAAAATAAGTATGTATAGCTGTAAGATAAGTAAGTATAGCTGTTGTATATATTCAAATATGTTTGTGATTAACCCGACCTTGAAATATATTGAAGGATGAGTGGCAACTATTTATGTCATTATTTCAAATCTGAATGATAGCACATCAGGAAAGCATGGCACATTAATATACGTATCTTGTTAGCCCAATAGTTTCTTTTTTAGTGAGAACAACATGTATATCAAGAGTATAGGTTTGGTGCGTGACTTATCACACATTACTGTCAGAAATAGTAAAGATTACTTTAGATTAGGGGTAAATGTATGTAATAATAAACAGAACTTTGGTTTTCGGCAAGTTTTGCGCTCAGGGGGTTTAAAGGATTCCGGCCCTGGCTTGGGCTTGGTGTTGGACGTGCAGACGGCATTTACAGGTTTGATGTATCAATGACCAAAATGATGTCTGATGCAATTCTCTATTTTGACTTGTACCGTGTGTTTATTAATTAGGAAAAAGTACACGCTTTACAAATATTTACCCGTACTTAAATAATGATGACTCCCCGAATAGAATCCGACCGCGGCAATGCCAGAACAATCCATTTTATGAACAGGAGGGTTTGAATTTGGTATTTCCCGCATATTCTCACAATTTTCACGTCGATTATTTGTACCTTTTCTCCCAATACCGATTGTCATTTCGCTTTCACTTTCGGGTGCGATTGTTCGGGCATTGCATTTATCTACCTTCCCCAGCTACATCTATTGATAACAACTCACTAGACACTTCCCTCTCACAAGTAACGTCAACTTTAGGACGGCCTCAAGTTGTGAGTGCATGTTCGAATCTCCATAAATGACGTCACGATAGAACAATGTTTTATCGTGAAATAAATATCGCTTCCTTCTCTTTGTTCTTTGCGATCTATCGCGTAGCTGTCTTATA
This sequence comes from Haliotis cracherodii, assembly GCF_022045235.1. Lineage (NCBI taxonomy): Eukaryota > Metazoa > Mollusca > Gastropoda > Lepetellida > Haliotidae > Haliotis > Haliotis cracherodii. The sequence goes on along the minus strand of NW_027266266.1, from coordinate 5,936,889 downwards.
TCATCAAATGTCAATTTCTCATTGCTTTATCATGACGAATCCGTGTCATAACCAATCATGTAGCAATAGCATACACAAATATCGTTGACTTCGACATAGAATAGTGTCATGATACATGACTATCCTTTGGTGTGCAATATTTCTGGTTGATAAATCTAACATATGCTTACTTTTAAGAATAGCGACTATACATTTTTTATATCACTTATGTATGTATGTATGTATGTATGTATGTATGTATGTATGTATGTATGTATGTATGTATGTATGTATGTATGTATGTTGTAATATCCTTAGCTTGCTGAGTGCGCCATTAAACAACAAACAAATATTTTTAACAATGTCTATGCTAAAAATCTCCATACCTCTTTCTCTATGTTTAACATGAAAACATAACAACTTTTTTTAATAATCTGAAGGAATAATAATGACAATAATATCATAATAATATCATCATTATTTATGTTACTTATCCTCAACTGAAGTAGTCCTTCCCACTATACATTCAGTGGAGAAGCCCATGAACATATTATCCATGTAACACACATTAGTGGAAATTAGGTGAACAGTTGAAGTCAGCAGATGATATTATTCGGTCGAACGTCTGTGTGTGTGTGTGTGTGTGTATGTGTGTGCGTGCGTGCGTGTGTGAAGAAAAAGAAAAACTGTATAGCATAAAAATGGGTAGCTCGGGTGTTTGTTCTCAAGGCATTTGGGATGGCGATTTCAGGAATCCATATCTGTGTATCTGGGACAAATATTTCATGCAGACCTGGAAATTCGATTTCATTCCACGATAAGGCTTTATCCACCCATTTAACAATTAAATGCATCCCTGTTGACAATATCTGATTCTTCTCATCCAAACCTAGGAGGTAATCCAACACCACATCCACAGATACATTCACAGCTTCATTGACATCTCCAGGCAGGACATGTTTATTATAGTTGTTGAAAATATGCTGGTGTAATGATACCTAGGAGGTAATTCAACACCACATCCACAGATACATTCACAGCTTCGCCTACACCTCCAGGAAGGACATGTTTATTATAGTTGTTGATAATATGCTGGTGAAATGATGCTTCCATGCTGCTTCCTTGAACACAGTAAAGACCAAAATAGATTCCAACAATGACACATAACATGTTGAAGTAAGGAACAGACACTGTTACTGACAAATGTGAATGAAATAACTCGTGCTTAAAGCTTCAAGCAAAACTGGACGGATTAAAGTCAGTGGTAATTATGGGTAGTTTGTCATGATGATAGAAATAAATATGATTATATATATCCTCGTTGTCACAACGACATTGATTTCACACATCATGATGTGACTATGAAGCATTGTGTAAACATAAATGTATTTGATTTAAATAGGAAAAAGATCAAACGCCCATATCTACTCTGGAATATAATGTTTGGTATGACAATCAAGTATTTACCTGTGTCATTAACGAGTTGATAAGGAGGTATTTCAGAAATATCAATATTTTATTACATTATTAAGCATTAGTGAACCAACCGATTGTTTCTGATAACATCATCATGTTTGCCAAACGTGGTATTCAATGTCTGTTAATCGTAATTGATGTCCGTTGTCCAAATCTGTAACAAATTTCTTTGTTGTATATCTTTCATATTCTATTCCCAGCAAAGCAAAATATTCAGCCAGTTATAAATCGAGTAATAAAGGGGCTGACATAGCGGGTGTAGCATGATACAACGGATCAATATTCCAAAGTTTCATCGCTCAAGGATATTTTTAACTATGTCAGATCTCATTTTATTTTTTGTTTTTTTCATAGAATTGTTAAATAAATTCTGAAACGTATTTTGTAATTAATAAATGATCTTTTAAATATTGGTAGAATAAATTGGATAACTGAGATTGTTGGCTTTATCTTCGAAGGGGGTTGAAGTAGTGTAAAAAGATTGTCCCCCGGAAATGGTATGTATGACCATGTCATTCAAAGCATATTTATTTCTGCCACGGTTTTAATCGTAGAATATATGTTGTTTTATATTTTGGCTAAATTTGTCAATAATCGCCAACACTTGATGTAAATCCTGCTAAGGTCCATGGAGGTAGCAAAAGTACTGTAAATCCCCAATGTCCCTAGAGTGGTGATCTGTCTTCAGTTGCTGGCGATCTTTAGCCGATTTTTATATGTGGTGTTTGAATGATAGTTATTTTTACATGCTCCCAAACAAGTTTTATATAAACCAGCGATATTCTAGTTATTGTACTGTCCTTTGACGACAGGATTTTATACTTTAAAATGTATTTCATGTGTTACATTTGACAGTCACGATATGGCTGACATATTGCCGATGTGACTTTAAATATAAACTCACTCACTCAACCCCAATAGGATCAGTAAGTATGGATTAACGCTGCTTTGGACGGCAATAAGTTGTAATAAGACGGGTCAGCCTCATGCATGTTGTAGGAAAGATCAAAGTGACGCTTCAGACATTTACCACTTTTATGAAACCCACTGGCACTGAAATGGTGCGGACAACTACATAAACATAGTCTTTGATTTTGACATAGTGGCAGGAATAAATTATTTCCAGATAGATATTATTTCCACTCTTGGCAAGGAAATCAGACGCAAGGCGTCTGAAATGGGTGTAGTACCTCCCGGGAAGTTCTGGGACGCGTCAACGTCGAAGCGGCGATGTCTCGCAAGCGTTTCCTTACTTTTGAAGGCGTCGGTACAACCAAACCATTTGGGGATTCGAACATGGACGAGGTCGGAAACAGGTTCGGCACTTTATCTAAGCAATGCGACAGAAACCCGGGGTCCTGACAAACTCAGAACGCTAATCCGTTTGACTGAAGCTCAAATGACAAAGAAGTGACAGCATGTTGAAGTGTCATCAAGCCGAAAGGCTGAAGAGCCCTAGTGTCATCGTTCGATTTGATATTATTATTATTCCGCCGATTTTTGTACCAGAGCTAGCATAATAACCACTGACTCGATTTTGTTCAAATTTTGTGTGTTTATGCAGATACTTAAGTACCAGATACCAGATTCCAAGGCCGTAGGCCCAAAGACCAAGGGCAAATAACTGAAAAACAAGCATTTTTTAAAGCTATATTTTGCCCTATTACTTTCAAACTTTACACATGTCTGCTGCTTTGGATGCTTGACATATTTTGTTCTTTGACTTTGGTCATTGGTCACGTGGTTTGGCAGCCATATTGGAGTCAAGGTTTTCACAGTGTCTTGTGGGTACCTGTCTTCAAATGCAAACAACACCGAGTCCACTGCATGAAATGCTCCAAACTTTCTGAGAATTGTCTCCACACACAGCATAGCAAACTCCAAAGCCGTTTTTGGATATCTGTTTTAGTTGCGGTTGTATTGGATTTTGATTTTGATCATGTTTTTCAACGAAATTTTACTTTAACAATCATATCTTGTTAGTTTGTTGACAGAAACTATTGCAAGTTGACATGAAGTTAGTGTGTCATATGCATCTTATTTTCTGTTCTTGGGTGCACGGAAAAAGTAACAACACTTGGTGGTTATATTTGATTAATATTTGGGAAACCCCTGGAACACGCAAATTTCATAGCGGCGATGTCCTGCAAACGGTGACTATGCTTTGACAGAGTTGGTACAAACACACCCTTTGAGGATTCGAACGTGTTCGATGTCGGAAATGGGTTTAGAACAGACTACTTTACTTTAAAGATCATCTCTTGTAAGGTTCTCCACAGAAACAATTGAAAGTTGACATGAAGTTTGTCGGACATATGTACCTCATCTTTTGTTCTTGGTTGCATGCTAAAAGTAACACCGCTTGGTGGTAATATTTGATTAATATTTTGGACATCCCTGGAACACGCCAATGTCGTAGCGGCGATGTCCGGTGACCTTTTTTTACGGAGTTGGTACAAGCAAACCCTTTGGGGATTCGAAAATGATCAAGGTCGGAAATGGGTTTAGAACAGACTTTGACACCCCTACACACGCCAATTTCGTAGCGGTGATACCCTGCAAGTTGTGCCTACATTTGACGGATTTGGTACAAGGAAACCCTTTGAGGATTCGAACATGGACGTTTGTCTCCTCAAGAATCCCAGGCGATAGTCCGATCTTTACTGCTGAGGCCATAGCTGTCTTAACATCAAACATATTGAACATCAAAACTAATCGAAAACGTTCATCATCTTTCAGATTCACTGCCTTGACATCAGACACTTAAAAGCGTCTCGTCATATCACACCATTATCCTTGACAGTTTAGAACTTTTTAATGATCTTGCTGGTTACCAAGTCATGTAGGCATAATAAGTAACTGCAGTTACAGCTAAAACAGCCCTTGACAAACCGTCATCTCAACTCTACAGTGATTTCAAACCAACCAACAGTTATACTCGGGATCTCATGCAAAAGAAGTGGGACATCCAGGTAGGAAGTAATACACCTTACGAATTTAAACCAACAATCGGTCAATCCAACTTGGGTTGTCAGTCAAGACATGATGAGGTCGTTTTGCGACGATGACGTATTGGACACAGTCGGTTTGCCCACGAATATCTGCTTAAGACAGAGGAGGACGAATCTCCTATGTGTATCCCTTGTGAATTAAGGTTCACCGTCAAGCATATATTCAACTCATTGTTGAATATACTTTAATATTGGCCAGTATAGCGATAGCTAAAGTGATGACGTAAATACCGCAGGATTTCGTGCAAGAAGCTAAGGGACTATAAGTCCACGCGATCCCCAGCGAATAACTCGCTGACCGATCATCGCAACGTCTGTCAAACCGTCAGGTCTCGCAAAATACCGCGCTATTTATAGTCCGGTTGGGACTTTAAGCTGTATGAGTCGATGGCCTACATCCATGCTGAATAAGGTGATGATGATGCATGATAATGTTCCACATTGTCAGGATAAGAAGTGTTTGGTTTAACACTATTCAAGTCACTTCAAAGCCTATCAGCTTCAGAAGTCCGAAATGATGCAGGTCTCATATGATCTGTCTTGCTGTAATCCCATCCCATACCATAACGCTGCCGCCCCCGAACCGATCTTCTTCCATGACACAATGATTGACGTAATGTTTAAATCTGAATTATTATGTTGTTATAAAACAATATATATGACATTTTATATATGTGTAGTTTCTTATCAATAGCTTATTTTTCTCACGAATTGTTCACGCAGGTCACATTGTTCACAAACAAGTTATCTCAACGTCAGATCGGAATCAGTGCTTTAGGCCTTATGACTGTCACGAAGGACACTATCCTAACGGTACGTTGAATTTATTCATCTCTTTTCCTTGCTGAAACCTATAACATAATATATCTCTTTATTAGAACCCAATAACCATAACCTTGGGTTTTTTTGTTGACAGGTCATCGGGACCCTCCTCACCTATGTATTCAAACCGGACTCAACTGGTGGAATGAGGCAGGATATAAACACCACGGCAGGATAACTGCATCAAGTCGTATTTGACTTGAACTTGAAGTTTTGGCACTAATAGCTAAACAGCTTTAGTTTGAGAGGTTTTGACATCGTCGCTGTGGACACCATGCCTTTGAAACGCATTTAAAAGTGCTCATTAATAGTGGAACAACTTTTTAAATATTGAATCACATGTTTTCAGCGAAATGCAGGCTCGACTGATTAAAACGGGTAACTTAGATACGTTCATAGTCAATACATTGATTGTAAGTGGAGAAACCCTGAAGAACACAAAGAGCTGTCTGTAGTTCTAAACACACGAAGCAACGTCTCATCCTTGAGGTATTGTACAGTGTGTATATATATACACACTATATATATGTTGATAATATGAACATTTATATTTTCAATATTTCATCAATCACACCAGTGCCTCTGGCGCTATTCCAAACAGTATTAATATATACCCAAAGGCAAAAGTAAAAAATGGCTTAAAAGATCAATCAGATCAGGACAGTTCGATACCGCATTAAGAAGTATTCGTTGACTGTCATGGGCAATGCTTGGACGAGGGGATTCCTGGTTAGAATAGATCCCCAGGACACTATACAGGACATAAGATGGATCAGGTGGTTAGGCCAAGTAAATGGTTGATAACGTATTTGGGGAAACACGCCACATCCAAAATTTGTCATTCCCTGTCTAACTCTTATGCTTCTCAGGTGGGGATTAGAAATTTGAATGTAAAATAAATAACTGAATGAATGATAATGCTCTGTATTACTCTGATGGGAGGGGGGAATGGTGTTGAATGTGTCCCCTGCATCTCATTGCTGGTTGTAAGAAGCGACCAAATTGTGGGCAACTTGTTTTGCCTGAGTTGCGCCGCCGTGTCTGTGGATTAGGAGATTCTGGTGGTTGAGTGCACTGAAGAGTTAGGGTTCGGGTAAGGGTTAGGGTTAGGATTAGGGTTAGGGTTAGGGTTAGGGTTAGGGTTAGTGATTCTTTGTCGAAGCCGACACTTCAACCACCAACTTCAACTAGACGCGTGGTAGAACTGTCCCGGTTCTATCAATCGGTTACAAAGTCCTGTCATAAACTTATTACATTGGTTCGTCTTGTTTATAACGTACTTGACTGCACTAATTCTCTAATGCCAGAAGTCGACCTCTAAATTTTGTTTGTTGTCATTGTTGTGTCATTTAATTTGGAATACAAAAATAACTATTTGTGTCATATTTGCTGGAGTATAACATCCTGTATTCTGTTCTTTGTAGACACTCGATAGTGGGCGGGTAACAAAAATGTTAAATGTTATTTTTAACCATGTCACTACGACAACCTCGTTAAACCTGAAATGCAAAAGAACCGTGTTGAATAACAATATTCAGATAACAATATTTTCCAATACAGGCCTGCTCCCGGTAGAAGGCTTCAGATCATCAACCAATTAAACTAAATTCATTTGCTGTAAATTGTGGTAAAATCGAAAAATGATACTCTTATCTTCGGTGTTACAGTAACATATTGACGCTTTTGTCAGTTATCAGTGTTGACGTTTCTGCGACTGTTCGCTGGACACTGAACTCATGTCGGAACACTGTTCGTGTTTCTTTGGGGAGGAACAATTGACTTGCCTTTGCATGTGTTTGTGATAGGTGCCACGGGTGGGACAGGATACGCTTACCTTTTCATGAACACTTGGTATCAATACTATTTGATAGTGATTCATGAACAGATGCTCTTGATATTGCCAGCATCGTACAATCGATTCTGCTTTTTTAAACTTCTTTTGAATTTGGAACGCTTTGTCGCTTGCATTTATCAAAACAAAGACAATGCTTTCAGCATCACCAATACATATCTGTTAACGGTTGCCCATACTTCAGTTCCACAATGCATTATGGAGGGTTATTTCAGTATCAGAGCAAATGTGTATGTCCCCAATCCACTCCACGGCCATTATTGGCAGTTTGACCATTATTCTTTGAAAGGCATTTAGAAGTGATACACATATGTTAAGAAGAGGTCAAGTGTTGCAACTGTGTTGACAATCACGTAGCATGCTCCACATCTTGCCGTGAGTGGCAAAGGAAATCAGAGGTAGTAAAACTAAAGCATCAAAATGATAGTCGATTTTCAGGTGAAAAATAGCTGGTTGCCAACCAAAACCTCCCTTAACTCAAGTTACTCTCCTACGGTCTCTCATTCTGCCACAACTGAATCTATCACATGTCAGACTGAGTTGACGAGGGTAGGGTGGGATCATTCCATTGGACACCTGTGAAGATCCGGGTTTGAATTGGTCTTCAGCAACCCATGTATGCGACAATGCAACTGGTGTAAGAGTACGTGCTCAGGCAGTGCGAAATCGTATGCACATTGAGCTAATGTCATTTTTTTGTATAGCTGGAGTATCACTGAGTGTGGCGTTACAAACAGACGATGAGAGACGCCGCTCTGGACGCTCAAGGGCAAGAACTCCATCCCACTACAGATAAGGCAGAATGATGACATTAAGAAATCGGCTGCAACCTGCCACTCAGATGAGCGGCCGCTTGCAACAGGCAACTAGTTTTAGAGTGCATGCTTAGGTGGTGCGAAATCATATGCTCAGATGACTTTTGCGCGCACAACGTCCACGTGTCACCCCACAACTTACTGATGTCATTTTTTCTGACGAATCGAAGTTTGCTCTCGGCTTACATGAACGATGGAATCGAGTTTTGGGGGTAAGTCAAAAATAGTATGGCCTGGTATGATAATGACTGGCCGAACTGCGCTACAGATTGGCAGACGAGTACGTCAACGTCAAAATCAACCCACCACACTTGTTGCTCTCACTGATGAATGGAACAACAGGAGTCAAGCTGACATTGGCCTCGAAGAATTCGTGTATATCTGGCAAACAGAGGTGGTTTTACCTGATATTAGTGACATTGGTTCCAAAACGAAAATTTCGAATTTGACCCCGACCTCTTTTACGACCTAGTTCGCTGCCATCTTATTACCCAAGCCATTAGATCTGATTGCCTACTCCCCAGCAGATATGAACATAGCATTTCCATTTGCCAATACACTATAGATCTGAATATATGTCTTGATGATGCCTACTATCCCCTATGTTTTTGGCTGAGTATAGCTGGAGTACTTGTATCACTGAGTGTGACGTTACAAACAGACAAGGAAACATCCCTTTGAAACCAATTCTATCATTATGTGAATCAGCCTAAACCATATTCTGAGAAACAAGTCGTTTACAAGTCGAGAGAAAGAAGAAAACAAACAAAGCTAGAAATCTTTTTTTCCTCACCTTCATGCGAGAGGTCACCAATTGAGTCATCTTTGAATGTGATCCAGTCAAAGTGCAGAAAACACTGAAAGAAAATTATTGAGATACAATTTTGGGTTCAAGATTTAAAACTGTCAACATAGTGTCTCCATAATATAAATGTCAGGTAGGAGAGATGGCAATGTGGTTGTTCTGGCGCCAATATTTGAGTAACTCCAGCCTGTGGTGTATGGATTTTACAACTTTTGAGATACAATAGAGCATGCTCTTACAACAAAGATTTCAAAGAGCGTCCACCAACTCTTGCTCAGAAGTTGTTTGATCAAGGTAACAACAGTCAAGGCATCAGTGAAACTTTCAAAAAGTTTTATGGTAGACATGAGGAGAACATTTTCAAATTTGACACAGTGTCCTCTCTGTCGAATATGTTGAACGTTTTCCAAATACCGTTGGTACATCCAGTGATACAAATGCTGTACGGGAAACACTGAAACAAGTGTCCAGAGACTGATGACATTGTCCGGGTTATCATGGGGTTATCAGCAGTTGTTGTCAGCAAAACGGTGCACCAATACCTCGGTAGCTAAGGATGAAGAGGGCATATATGTTTTATAATCCTTTCAGCTTTCACCTGGGTTCAGTGCAGGCAATAACGATTGAGATACACAATGAAATATATTGGCCTTTCTTGTCTTGAGTATGATATACCGTGCCTGTGTCACTCTACTAACTAATTCCCTATTGCGTCTGTTCTTGTCCATCTCCCTCCTTCTCACCGATGAATATGATGTTTGCACCCAGAGACTGTAACGGGCATCTGAGCGGCCCTTCAAAGAAGAGGACATTGAAGACATTCGAGGATACGATGGACAACTGACAGGCTAGATGGAATATGTGTGATGCTTTATATCCATATACGTGGCTGCTCCCTTTCTCTGCTCCTTCCTAATCCTGCCTGTACAAAATCATCAACGAGGTCCCCTCCCTCGAGAACATGAGTTTGGCCTCATATGCTGTGACGAACAATGTTTAACTACTGGGCACCTGTTGACCACCAGGGGCTTTGTTGCAGTCCGTGTATTATGTAATCCGATTATTTTGTCAATTTAAAATGTTTTATTATCAACTGTGATTAGTTTAAAACAAACTAACCACAATCAAATAATAAAGTCCACGTTAGTCCAGTGTCTCCTTCATATAAGTTTCGGACAGTACTTTCGCTGTCTCATGACAGCTCTTCAGTGTAACTGACAATGACATATAAATGACGTCATACTTACGATGATGTCATAAATCAAAGCTGTGACGTCATTATGTATTTACACACTCCAGCGACAACACCAAGTAATTTAACAATTGTAGGGAGACATTTGAATTAAAACATACAGTATTTGTAAAGTAGCAGTGTAACATTTACGATTGAAATGACAAATCTATTAATACATTCTAGAGTTCAATTTGGGTTTCATCAATTGGATGAAGATTTGTTCTTTTTCCAGCCTCTGCTGCTTGTTACTGGTATACAATTTATAAAACGGAAAAATACTAAATTTTCCGTTTCCGCAAACATCAATGTGTTTGCTGACACGTAAGCATCGAACATTAAGGTCTCTAATCTACTGTTTCTGTACAGTGACTCTATCTTTTAATTCCATGCTGGTTTCACCGATGTAGTTTTCGCCGCATCCCGAACATCTCATAACATATACCACATCTTTGCTGCAGCAGTTCATGTCGACTTTCACAATGCCATTTGCAAAAAGGAAAGTAGTACCTTCACTTATGATGTTACACGTGCCGCATCTTGGTGTGTTACATCTACTTACACATGGTACACTCTCCGTGCAAGAATATTTGATTGAACAAAGAATTTGCTTGAGATTTTTTGGTTGCCTGGTACTTTTTATAATTTCAAATTTATTCAGTCCTTGTTTCATTTTATCACTTAGCTGTAGAATTGGGAGGTTGTTCCTTAGGACTGGCATGATATCACAGTTATTAGGATTGAATGTGGACACAAACGGTATAATTTGATGGCCCACAGATTTTTCATTAGGTTTCAAGAGAGTATTTCTTGGAATTTTTAACGACTTTTCTATAGCGTCATTTATGACGCGAAGCGGAGATCCTAGCTTCCTGAGTAAGCTTCCTCAAATGCGTAATGTTACTAATGTCAAATCTAACTATTTTGGAACGTGTAAATTATTATGTTGTCATTATACAAAATATATGTAATTTAATGAATATGTAGTGTCTTGTCAATATCATATTTGTCATGCACCCAGGTCTCACTGTTTGCAAACAAGTTGTCTCAACGTCAGATCGGAATCAGTGCTTTAGGCCTTATGACTATCACGAAGGACACGATCCTAACGGTACCTTGAATTCATTTATTCATCTCTGTTCCTCGCTGAAGTGAGTGAGTGTGGTTTTACGCCGCTTTTAGCAATATTCCAGCAATATCACGGCGGGGGACACCAGAAATGGGCTTCACACATTGTACCCATGTCGGGAATCGAACCCGGGTCTTCAGCGTGACGAGCTAAGGCTTTAACCACTAGGCTACCTGACCGCCCTCCTCGCTGAAACCTATAACAGAATATATTTAGCTTCAGTACTGCCCAATAAGCAATTACAAGTCAATTTCATTGCTTCTTTGTTAACACAGATAATCGGTACACTCCTCACCTATGTTTTCATCTTGATCCAGTTTAAACCGGAATCAACAGGTGGAATGCAGCAGGATACAAACTCCACGGCAGGATAACTGCATCAAGTCGTATTTGACTTGCACTTGAAGTTTAGGCAGTAATGACTGAGCAGTTTTACTTTATAATGGTTTGACATCGTCGCTTTGCAAACCACGCTTTTGAAACGCATGTTATGTTTTAAGTTTTTGTGATGGCCTCCAAATGTTTTTCAAATCTTTCCACCGATGTATACTTAATCCGGTTTAATTGACTTCCCGTTTTATTCGCTTCGTCATCATGTGTTTCTGTCCATCATGTTGTTACAATATTATCCTTTTGTTGTTTCTATATAACCGACTCATGTTAATTTCTATCATACATGAACAGTGTTGCCACTGTTAATCCTTCACCTACTATATACAATTTTGTATTGTCTTACTTGACAACGGCATCAGGATCTATACCGAAACGTCACTATTACAGTATTATAAAGAAGGTATTATCTATAAAATGTGTCCACTTTGTCATCCGTCAACTTCTGGGAAATGCCAAACAATTCATACTCACCCACTCACTCACTCACTCACCATTTGAGAACAAAAACATGAATTCAGCAATAATACGGTAAAATCATCATGTCCTGAATCTCACGGAATCCAGGTCTAGCAAACTTGTGATCTAGAGAATGAATAACGACCTGTTGTTTATGACGGAATCCAATCAGCTTGGTAAACACAAAATGAAACCATATTTATCTTTCTCCAGTTGGCTGTAAGTACTGGAAATTCTCCCACTGGGACACTGCCAGCTCCGTAACCACTTAAAAGTAAGTATTCTAATTTATAGTGTGATAAAATGCTGTGGATGACTGTATGAACGTGTATCAGCACCAACCTTTTAAAGGAAACGTTTACCGTTAAGAGTTAGAATAAGATAACGATTCACTCTCTCCTGCACTCACCCACTCTCCTATCGACGTGGAACAGAAATCAGGGAACCTTATTCAAAGCTTGGTTTAGTGGCGGAAATAAGTAGTTGACACAGTCATCGTTATCCTCCCTTGCATTTACTTTGTGTATTACTTCATGTTTGTTATCATTTTCACACATTTTCGCTCTGGATAAAATACTGTAGTTTTCAAAATGCGGACAATTAATGCCAGATATCACAATAGAGCTACCAACTACTGCATTAAGAACCTATTAGTACACTTACGGAAAGTGTGACTGGACAATTATCCCCTAGCTTCCTTCTTTATTCGGTTCAGATAACCACATTTATGGAATGTCCATTGAAGGCTTTTTACAGATTAGCCCAATTATGTGCACGAAGAGTCTCGCAAACAAATACACATTGTGTTATTTGATCACGCTGAATGACATATCGCCCATTTCCGTTTGGAACCTCTGATGGAATTACATGTATGTTCGGAATTGAATGTTGCATGGATCGTCATGGAAACAGTTAGACCAGACACTGGTGACATTGAGTTGAGAACAGAAATAGCAGAAGGCCTTGCTTACAAAGAGAGTACATCATCTATTTCTTATCCTCTCTGTCGAAAATGTTGAACGTTTTCCAAAATACCGTTAGTACATCCAGTGATGCAGATGATGTACAGGAAACATTGAAAAGTGTCCAGAGACTGATGGCATTGTCTGGGTTATCATGGGACTATCAGTACTCGAAGTCAGCTCAATGGTGCTCCGTCTCCTCGGTGGCTTCCTGCATATATTCAAGTTTGGTGTGCTTAGTTTTCATTCTATCTTTTATCCAGGGAATACCATCGTATTCGAAAGCTGAATCTTTCACGAACACAAGTATGACCTTATCAACTCACATTGTGATTCTGTTATCAATAACCTTTTGGGGCCTCAGTACCAACATCCACAGTAAGCTACGCATATTCTGCGATGGTCTCAATGAAGCACGGTTGAACTTTAACAGTTGTGTTCCAAACACTACGTTGAGGATAAGGGTAAAGAGGGCATGTATATGTTTTATCAATTTCGCGGCTTTCACATGTGTGGCCTCTGGAATCACTACAAGCATGACGACTGAAACATCTAATGAACTATATTGGCCTTTAATTGTCTTGAATGCAATATATAGTGGCTGTATCATTCTGCTATACCATTCGTTATTGCTTCTGTTCTTGTCCATCTCCCTTCTTCTCACGTATGAATATGATGTTTGCACGCTGAAACTGATACGGGTATCTGAAGGGTTCGTCAAAGAAGAGGATATCGAGGACATTCGAGGATACCATGCAACACTGACAGCCTTGGTGGAATATGTGTGTTCCTTCATATCCATACACGTGGCTGCTGCCTTTCTCTGCTGCTTCCTCACTGCGTGTTTCTTCCTGTACATCCTGATCAACAGCGTCCCCTCCATTTTGAACATTGTTTTTGCGGCATATACTTTGTACTTTTCCGTTCTGTATCTCATCACTCTCACCTACCTTGGTGTCAGGCTGCATGAAGCGGTGAGTGCTACAATGTTATTGTGGAATTGTACATTGAAACCCCGTCAGACAGAAAATCGCATATTCTGAATAACAAATCTATGGAATGTGTATAGGAATACTCATAACGTTATTCATATGGATACATTCACCGAAACACTGCAATCTTAAGGTCCAAAATACAACCAGTATACCCGTATCAAATGCATCACCATCGAATAACCATTCTAGCTTGCTTCATTTTTGGCCTCCCTACAACATAGGAGTATACTTTCTTTTGCCAGGCAGTTCAGTTCGGATTAGTAAAATCCCCATAATGGTTATCTATCGATATCAAACCCTAATACAGTGTATATCGTGATACAGTGTCTCAATGCGAATAATAATAATAATTCCTTTGGGATTACAAACGGGGTATTTATATTTGTAGCAATGTTCTATGTGTCACTGCAGTTTTAGTGATAGAACGAGAGAAAGATTTATATAATGGTCTACCTAGGGACCACCAGTGGCTTCGTTGTATTATGTAATCCGATTTTGTGTCAGTCTGAATTTTGTATTGATAAATTACAATTAATGTTGAAACAAAGTAACTGGAATGTTTTTATACAGGCACACCGACCTCTGAACATTCTGCATGACTTGGCTGGAAGAAAGATGCCAGATAGAGTGATTGCACTGGTAAGAAAACATTATGACAATTCATTAAGAGACCACACTTTAACCTCATCTGGAATATATATATATATATATATATATATATATATATATATATATATATATATATATATATATATATATATATACTGAACAAAAGTTCCTGTGACATTGAATATGATTTAATGCAAAGTTATGTTTTTTACCATATCTGAAACAATTACGGTTTGCAACAGATAAAAGACTCCTGTTCAAATGATTTAATTTGACATACTGACTTCAGAAAATGCGTGATTCCTTAAAAAAACATGAACATGGCAAAATGTCAATTTACAAATCAATAGCGTGTGTGTCCACCTCTGGTTGCGATGCAAGCAACACATCTTCGTCCCATGGAATGGACCAGGCGTCGCAAAAAGTCCAGTGGGATATCTGTCCATATCTGCTTGAGCATGTTTCGAAGTTCCTGGAGTGTCTGTGAAACCCATGGTTGACGTCGAAGGCGCCGATCAATCTCATCCCACATGTGCTCGATTGGTGAGAGATCAGAGGAGCGAGTCGGCCAGGGGATGACATTCACGTTGTTTTGTTGAAGAGAGTCCTGAACAAGTCAAGCCATATGAAGCCGGGCGTTGTCATGTTGATAGGTAATGCCTGGGCCATGACGACGCAAAAACGGTAGAACAACAGGGCCGATGATCGTCGCGGTAGCGCTGTCCATAGTGATTTTCCTCTGCTAAAATCAAACGGGCCCTCTGTCTTGCTGTAATCCCACCCCATACCATAACGCTGCCGCCCCCAAACCGGTCTTCTTCCATGACACAATGATTGACGTAACGTTCACCTCGACGTCGGTACACTCGAATCCGTCCATCGCTGTGCCTGAGGTGAAAACGAGACTCGTCAGTGAACAGAACTTGTCCCCACTGCATGGCCGTTCAGCGTAGACGCTATCTCCACCACTGTAAACATGCTTAACGGTGGTTTCCTGTCAAAATGGGACGTCTGGTGGCTCTTCTGGGGACAATCCATGCACATCTGAGGCGACGACGTACGGTTTGTGAAGATATTCGTCGAAGGCCGGGGATGATTCTTGCAGTCACTATTGCTGGCTGGAATCGATTTCGAAGGTTTGTTGTTCGAATCCAGTTGTCTTGTCGATTATTGGTTACGCGTGGCCTGCCACTCCGTCGATAGTCTCTGACTGCATTCGTCTGTTGCCAACGTTGCCATAAATACCAAATGGTGTTTCTGTGGACGTTAAATTGTCTTGTAACATCACGTTGATTCGATCCTGCTTCAAGCATACCAATGGCTCGCAGACGCTCATTTTCGGACAGGCGTGGCATTTCGTAATGTTGAATAATTGCGTCATTTTGTTGTTTTTCTGAGTGGTTGTTGTCAGCACGATGCTAAACAATGCATATGAAATCCCGTAAACGCACATGTTTTTATACCCATTCTTGGGTAGTGAAATGCATGGGGCTTGCATGTAAGTCAACTTTTGCATGGAATGCATGCTTTTCTGTAGCAGTTTCCATACATGTACTACAATGTTGAAAACCAGACTTTACTTGTTTGAAAAAGACACTAAAATATTGGCACACCGACTGCACAGAAACTGCATCTATTAAAATGTAACGGTTCTTCTATGCATGCCAATGTGGTATATAAGAACGGTTAAGACATATGATGTATGATATTTAATACGTTATTAGTATAATTGTTTGTAGTTAATCTTTCTCTATGTGTGAACGTACGTGCATGTGTGCGTTCGAATTGTATTCCCTGCATTGGCTAAATAGATTAATGTCCTTTTCGGATTTAAATGCTTAGGGATCCACTGGTCAGGGAAAAAATAAACCGCACTTGAACATATCTGGATTACTGTTGTATATAAATATATACTATAATAATATTTATATCCCAAAGAATATAAAACATTAAGCAACAACCGACGTCCTCACACACTCACATGCTTCTGCAACACACAATAACACCCTCACACATTTCATGTTTCAAGGTTTCGTTTCTAACTCACACTGCAAACTGTGCCTTCCAGTTCGCAGGAAACTCCTCTAATGTTTGAAACTTGCAGTAAGTGACTTTACTAGCTCTATCCCGCTGTCCTCTTCCAGATCTGATTTTTCGCTGTTCTGATTTTTCGCTTCACAACTCAATGATAATTAAAACAAACATACCCAGTCATTACAGGGCACTGATATGCTGTGTCAGGCAACAAATAGATACTTTGTCATGCAAAATGTGTCTGTGACAAATGCTACAGGCAGGGCAGTACATGCTTACTCTTTTCGCGACACCTGGTGTCATCACAGATTAGGGATCCATTCATATAATTTCCGCCTCTATTTTGCCTTTTACGCCCAGTAGAATCTGTTATGTTTATACAGGACCATTTGACTGGGTTGATAAAGCTTAGATTCACTCACTCATGCACTCTAAGATACTTTTGGTACTTGGGATGCATACTGCCACATTATCCCCATTGGGAACACATAATCAGATTTGATACAAATATTAATTGATTTTAATGAAGCACCCTACATGTTATATATGTTAAATTTGATAATTGTCCTCAAGCATCTTAAACATGATAAATATTCCTGACGATATATCATTTGATAAATGTTGTTACTTATGATAAAAAACGTTAAAATTAAATAGGAACATTTAAATTATTATGTTGTTATGAAATAATATATATGACATCTAATAAATGTGTAGTTTCTTATCAGTAGCTTATTTTTCTCACGAATTGTTCACGCAGGTCACATTGTTCACAAACAAGTTATCTCAACGTCAGATCGGAATCAGTGCTTTAGGCCTTGTGACTATCACGAAGGACACTATCCTAACGGTACGTTGAATTTATTTATTCATCTCTTTTCCTTGCTGAAACCTATAACAAAATATATCTCTTCATTACAGCCCAATAACCATTACCTTGCTTTTTTTGTTGACACAGATCATCGGGACCCTCCTCACCTATGTTTTCATCGTCATCCAGTTTAAACCGGAATCAACTGGTGGAATGCGGCAGGATACAAACACCACGGCAGGATAACTGCATCAAGTCGTATTGGACTTGAACTTACTGGCACTACTGGCTAAACAGCTTTAGTTTGAAAGGTTTTGACATCGTCGCTGTGGACACCATGATTTGAAACGCCTTTGAAAGTGCTCATTAATAGTGGGACAAATTTTTAAATATTGAATCACATGTTTTCAGCGAAATGCAGGCTCGATTGATTAAAACAGGTAACATAGATACGTTCATAGTCAATACACTGATTGTAAGTGGAGAAACCCTGAAGAACACATAGAGCTGTCTGTAGTTCTGGGCACACGAAGCTGTCATGGGCAATGCTTGGACGAGGGGATTCCTGGTTAGAATAGATCCCCAGGACACTATACAGGACATTAGATCGAACGGGTGGTTAGGCCCAGTAAATGGTTGATAACGTTTTTGGGGAAACAAGACACATCCAAAATTTGTCATTCCCTGTCTAACTCTTATGCTTCTCAGGTGGGGATTGGAAATTTGAATGTTAAATAAATTACTGAATGAATGATAATGCTCTGTATTACCCTGATGGGAGGGGGGAATGGTGTTGAATGTGTCCCCTGCATCTCATTGCTGGTTGTAAGAAGCGACCAAATTGTTGGCAACTTGTTTTGCGTGAGTTTCGGATTAGGAGAGTCTGGTGGTTGAGTGCACTGAAGAGTTATGGTTAAGTTTCGGGTAAGGGTTAGGGTTAGGGTTAGTGATTCTTTGTCGAAGCAAACACTTCAACCAGCAACTTCACCAAGACGTGTGATAGAACTGTCCCGGTTCTATCAATCGGTTAAAAAGTTCTGTCATAAACTTATTTCTGCACATATTTGATTTATTTTAAATACATTGGTTTGTCTTGTTTATAACATACTTGACTGCACTAATTATCTAATGCCAGAAGTTTATGGCTCATGGGCCAATCTGACGATGCTGACCATTTTCCAAAACAGTCCTGCTCCCGGTAGAAGGCTTCTGATCATCAACCAATTAAAGTAAATTCATTTCCTGTAAATTGTGGTAAAATCGAAAAATGATACTCTTATCTTCGGTGTTACAGTAACATATTGACGCTTTTGTCAGTTATCAATGTTGACGTTTCTGCGTCTGTTCGCTGGACACTGAAGTCATGTCGGAACACTGTTCCTGTTTCTTTGGGGGTGACCAATTGAATTGCCTTGCATGTGTTTGTGATAGGTGCCACCGGATACGTTTACCTTTTCGTGAACACTTGGTATCAATACTATTTGATAGTGATTCATAAACAGATGCTCTTCATATTGCCAGAATCGTACAATCGATTCTGCTACTTTAGACTTTTTTTTAATTTGGAAAGCGTTTTGTCGCTTGCATTTATCAAAACAAAGACAATGGTTTCAGCATCACCAACTGTTGCCCATACTTCAGTTCCACAATGCATTATGGATGGTTATTTCAGTATCAGAGCAAATGTGTATGTCCCCAATCCACTCCACGGCCATTATTGGCAGTTTGACCATTAATCTTTAAGTCTTTGAAAGGCATTTAGAAGGGATATACATGTCAAGAAGAGGTCAAGTGTTGCAACTGTGTTGACAATCACGTAGCATGCTCCACATCTTGCCCTGAGTGGCAAAGGAAATCAGAGGTAGTAAAACTAAAGCATCAAAATGATAACTTCTTTCAGTGGCATTTAGAAGTTGTGTGATGAAGAAAGACCATTTGCATTTCTTCCACATACTTTACCTGACAAGACAAGATCTATCAACAGACACATGGCCTTCCCATGGGATCCCCGCTGTCTCCTTTCATCACAGAAATCTATATGACGGACCTAGAAGAAACCGCCCTCCATACATCATCTGTGATTTAAACATATTTATTCACAAGGAGTGAATGGGATTGGGGGACAAGTTCTTCCAACTTAGAATGCCCTCTCCCTGGTATTTACAAAAATTTCACAATTTCAAATTCAATATATATGCATACAGCACTATAGAGGGGACATAGAGATACATTGTTGAATGAACAGTTCTTTACACAAATCTTTTATTTGTACATGTATAATGTTGTACTGCCTTAAATATAGCTTCATCTTCTGTAACAACGTATACTGCATTGCCGTATAACAGTAAGTGTACATCAGGTGTGTTATGAACAATATTTTTGAGGCTGTTTAACAGAATTTCACGCTGATGACTAAACAATGTACATTCCATGAGATAATGATATGCATTTTCACATGTATTTGAACATGTACAGTTCGGGTGATCTTTATACCAATTCTATATAAATCATAATCAAATTGACTGCACATGTATCTCAGTTTTGTGTGCAAGATATTATATTTTCTTTTTCCATATGCGAAGTACGCAGGTGACGTGGGATGGTGCTTTTGTAAAGAATTTTTAAAACAAGAAATCGTAGAATTTCAATCTGATAACGGAATAGAGTTCCACAATCGGATAGACAATGGGTAAAAGGATTCACACGAATGTCTTAGTCTTGTGAGAGGAACACTGCTGGTTTAGGAAAGTCGACGACACCTTTGTCATTCTCCAACCTGACCATGACACCAAAACCCTCCTCAACCACCTGAATGCCCAACACCCCATTATGCAGTTCACTATGGAAGAAGAAGCTGACAACTACCATTCCTAGATGTAAGAGTGCAGACAATACAGACAACGATAACAAACTCCACACCAGTGTCTACCGTAAACCAACCCATACTGATCAGTATCTTCACCATTCCTCCAACCATCCACCACAATTCAAGAGAGGAATTATCGCCAACTTAGCCCGACGTGCCGTCAACATCTGTTCCACGTCACAACAGCTACAAACTGAACGCAACCACCTCCGCCATGTCTTCACTAACTTCAACAATTATCCTACCAGCCTAGTTGAACAAACAATCAACAGCATCCTCAGCCCCAGAGAGCGGCCTCCACGACAACAGACAGCCCCGTTTGCTATCAGTCTACCCTACATTGGAACAGTCAGCCACCAAATCCAAAGACTGCTCAAACACCACGCCAACATTGATACAGTATTCCAGAGAGGCAGGACAATCCAGAACATCCTCAGTGCCAATGGCAGGCCCTCTTCATCAAAGAAAGAAGACCCAGCTGGTGTCGTATATCACATACAATGTGACTGTGGCGACTCCTATGTAGGTGAAACATCCAGGCCCCTACCCATTAGAATGAAAGAACACAGGACCGACCACACCCAAACCCACCCCGATCACAACATCCAGTGGAACAACATCACGATCCTGGTCAACAATCAGTCGGACAATTCAGGCAATTCACTGGTTTCTAATTCACTGGGTTCCAATCATCCCAATGAGCTTCCGTGGTTGTTTACCCTGTCCCATTAGTCATTCACTGGCTTCCAATTATCTTAATCAGCACTCTGTGTCCATCAATCAATTTACTGTATAAACATTGATGTTAATAAGTATATATACCTATGTTGTTCAGCACTATCCATCACTTGCTTGATAAAGTTGTTAGGATCTACACCGAAACGTCGCACTGATTGTAATAAAGAAGATGTTCATCCATGGGACTTGTCTTTCTTCCTAACAATGATAGTCGATTTACAGATGAAAAAATAGCTGGTTGCCAACCAAAACCTCCCTTAACTCAAGTTACTCTACTACGGTCTATCATTCTGCCACAACTGAATCTATCACATGTTATATGATAAAAATGAAAGTAACTTTAATATACTTTGTACATGGAAAAAAACTATGTGAAATGCTGGATTTCCTCATATGTACATGAAGCATAATTATGAAATTTGGCAAGGCAAGGTCTCCACTGGCACAAATTGTGAATTCCTTCAGTCACAACATCACGCACTGACTTACCTCTAAATTACGTTGAAATCCCTCCATTCCTGCTGATGACTCCGTTTTTAATCCCCTCTATGCAGAACTGTTCAGAAGTGGTTCCTCCACTTGGAGTTCCAGTTTTACTGCTGCAAATCTGGACCTGGATAATATCTCTCCTATATCTTGTCTACTCCTCTCTGGTAGTTTTGGTGAGACCAGGAGACATTTCCTTGACACGTTTTATATAATCTGACAACTTTATATCAACTGGATTATTTCAACTGGTATATCACAGGAATATGCACAGCTGAGGAATAAATACGATACTCATAGTTCAATTTTTACTGATGGTAGCAAGTGCCACTGTCGTTGGATAAAACGTTTATTTTTACTGCTGAGGCCCATGCTCTCCTTACAGCCTTGGTATATATTCAACGCGTCTGCATATAAGCAGTTTATCATCTTTTTTATTCTCTTTCCTGTCTTTAGGCACTTAATTAAATTTCTTCGACTCAATTATTTTAGATATTTTTGAAGTGTACAATAATTTTGCTACTGGCCAATACAATATCGTCTTTTATTGGTTGCCTGGTCTTTTAGCCATAGAAGGTAACACAGTGGTAACTCAACAGATCTGCCACGCCCCTTCTGATCCATACATACACTGATTACAAACCTGTTATTAGATGTATCATCCAAAATCTAATGCAAAAGAAGAGGGACCTCCAAGTAGGAATACATAAAATACACCAAATCAAACCAACCATCTGTTTCACCTACTTGGGTTGTCGAAGTAGTATTGGTAATAGTAGATATACTCATGAATATCTATTGGAAGGTGCGGATCCTCATTATCCCTTGTAATGAAAGAATCACGGTCAAACATGTCCTCCTTGACAGTGCTGATTTTTCCATTACAAGGGGAAACTATTTCAAAGTTCCACACATAAAGGATCTTTTTAATCAAATAAGTGCTCATTTAATTATCGTTTTTTTCTTAACGGAAATAGAATTAATAGATAAAGTTTGATGAAGAAAGTTATCTATTTTAATAATTGGTTTTGTATGATAATTTATTGAGATTGTCAGTGGCTGTGCCCTTGGTGGGGGTTGAAGAAGCGTAAGTCCATGTCATTCAAAGTACTTCTATGTCTACTAGTGTTTTAATCGTAGACTATTTGTTTGTTTTAATTTACGGCTAAACCCTGTCAATTATCCACAGTGACTAAAGGGATGATGTAAATCCTGCTGTGGTTCATGAGGGTAACAAAGGTACTGAAGGCCCTTATCGTCCCCAGTACGGTGGCCTAACGTTGGTTGCTGGTGATGTACAGTCCATGTTTATCATGTATCATTATGAATAGTCAATTTTATATGGTTACATACTAGTTTTAAATCTCTATCTGTGATAACTTAGTTTTTTTACTGTCCTTTGTCAAGAGATTTTATAGTATAAATTTATGTATTATTTATGTATAACTTGTTTTAGTCACGATATGGCTGAAATACTACCGATGAGACAATAAATATTAACTCCTTACTCCTTATTATCATATTTCCAACTCGAGCTCTCTTAATACCCAATGACGTGGAGCTGACTGAACAGCACGACAGTAGCTGCTTGCCAAACGTAGCGACAGAGAGTCAGATTAATTCAGTCCCCTTCAATCATGTTTCAATGATGTAAGATAAGGATATATCACAAAAATGGAATTAAATGTTAGCCACAATCTTTAATGTCCCATGTTCTTCAGACGTCTTTACATTCAGTTCACAGAGGTGCTATTTCAGGGATGCTGGGACTGATGCAGCACTGTTTACTTTTGGCACATGTTGTATTCATACGATCTTTGTTCTGTTAGACATGGCGGAAGTATGTTGATTCAGTAATAAATAGGATACAAAACACGTTCACGTTTCAAATCAAGCTTAAGCTCGGGACTGGTAAATATGATTCCCCTGAAGACATGAACGTTATATCAACGAGTTCCATATCCTATAATTAATTCCGAGAATGCAGTGACATCACAGTGTGTCAATTTGATGTTGGAGGAAAGTGGTGCAGGACTTAGATTTTGTGAGTGAATGAGATTGGTTTAACAGGCTTGGTATAACACGGCGTTTCAACTGAGTGCGTAAGGGAAGTGATGCATGTCTTAGAAGTTTACCACTTTTGTGAAACGGGAATGGTGCTGACAAACCTAGACACATAATCCGGACGAACCGGGATTCGAATCCCGAATCACAGGTTTTTGGCGTGACCAAAGGTCTAAATTCTGCACATGGAATTGCGGCGCCTGAGACAAGTGGGCCCAATGTTCCCCCTGCAGGCCTCAGACAGTTACCTCTTTGGTGATAAGATCACTGGTATGGTGCTGACAAACTACTATGAGAAAGGTACTTAGGGTGAACTGGGTTTCGAACATACGAGGACTCGTGACACACAACTCTGCACAGCATGACGGCACCGTAAACGGCTGGGCCACCCGTGTTCTGTATACATGTAGGAAGGCTAGGACAGTTTGAATGTAAATTACATTGTGAAAATTCGTTTTTAAAATTTCATTTTGAATACGTTATAGGCCCCAACTTCTACTTCTCGACACGTAGATACATGGGGCATGGACAGTGGAAATATAAATTACATTGTGAACCTTCGTATTAAAAATGTCATTTTGAGTATTTCATAGACTACTACTACTACTACTACTACTACTACTACTACTACTACTACTACTACTACTACTACTAATCAAACTACTACTAATCAAACTACTACTACTACTTATCATACTACTACACGATCCGGGCTAGTACTAATACTACTACTACTACTTATCATACTACTACAAGATCCGGGATAGTACTACTACTACTACTACTACTAATGTTACTACTACTACTATTACAACTACTTCAAGATCCGGGGTTGAATAGGTCTTCAGCAACCCATGCTTGCCGTTAAAGGTAAGATAAGATTGTTCAGGTATAACATTTGTCAGTACTAATTCTTTATCACTTGATGGATTGTGGTATTTTAAGTGGTCGACTGTCTATTTGTTTTCAGTATTACTTACCAGATTTGTGTGAATCTATAACCCCCATGATAATGTTATAACAGCTTGGCGTGAAATACCCTTCAGTCATCTGTTCGTGTCAAGTGCAAGCGGTACCTGTACTGAAATGAAAAGAGCCACCAGTGTGTATAACTTGCCTGATCTGAAGATACGACTTATTATTACTCATCTTCTGTGGTTGGCATCCTTGCTTTATGTATTGTGTTGTTACGAACTGTGCACTGTGTTGAGCAAGTGCTTATGCATCGTTCGCATCGTGTTCAAAGAGAGATAATACGTTGTGAGTAGTCCCCCTTTTACTGTGTCTTAGCAATCATAAACAGCTGCCAATATCCCAAAATGGACACAGACTGAGTCGTTGAATGATGTAATCATTTACACTGTAATATTTACTCTATATTCGGTCATATAACAGCCCATCGCTGTGTTGCAAAACGAACATATTTCTTAAACGCCTTGACTTTTAAACAACAGAATCTCAACACTTGATATTAACATATCAGTTTTAGTTTCAACAAAATCAGTATATGTGCTGTCGGGTTACTGAATTTCTTGTCCATTCCTTTGAAAGAAAACGTGAGGTTTGTGTTATATGCGGGTATTCAATGGTTCAGCCAACGTTGACCATGATTTGATTTAATATGTCAGTAAAATGGCAAGACAGTGATTCCCTCACTCACCCATTCACTTATTCCTCCTCCCATGCATATTGATGACATTCTCGAACTCGATGAACCTCATTACACAGTGCGGTATTTACAACGTCAAATTCAGATTGGTTTCAGAAAGTAGTTGACAAAGTCATAGGTTTCATCCCTTTAATTAAGTAAATGCTGTCATCAGCCTGTATTTCTGGTCCATTAGTGGAGTGTCTGTTTTATTTACATACCACCGTCGCATGGCAGGAGTACTGCTGTATTGTGTAAGGCAACCCACACATACCTTTTTATACAAAGTGTGTGAGTGGCGGGCGCTTCTGGTACGGCAGGACCTGCATATCATTTTGGCAAACACCTTGTATCGTGAACAACTCTTAGTGATCCATTCATATAATTTCCACTTCTGTTTTGCGTTTTACACCCATTGTAATCTGTTTCGTCTGAAGAACGAGACTGGTTATTCTCTGGCGTTGACATTATACATTTTATATATGACTTCATCTTTGATATACTCACACAGCTTTTTCACTTGGGATGACATACTGGTAGTTTTCAAATATGGACAATCAATGCCAGATATTACAACAGACCCATCAGCTACCGCATTCAGAACTCTTTATTTACATTGATTATTCGGTACAGAATGTCCATTAAAGGCTTTTAAAATAAATGTTGTGGTATTTGATCATGATGATTGATTTATTGGCTCGCCTCACCCATATCCAATTTGGAATCTCTTGGGCAATTAAATGTACGTTTTGGTATTGTATGCATTGTCGAGGAAACTGTTACACGAGATACTGATGATATTTAGTTGAGGACAGAACCATATAAAGGTCTAGCTTACAAGGAGAATACACCATTTATTCAGAATCCAGACAGTCGAAAATGTTGAAGGTTTTCCAAAACTCCGTTGATACATCCAGTGATACAGATGATGTACAGGAAACATTGAAAAGTGTCCAGAGACTGATAGCGTTGTCTGGGTTATCATGGGACTATCATCAGTCGAAGTCAGCAAAAAGGTGCTCCGTCTCCTCGGTAGCTTCCTGCATATATTCAAGTTTGGTGTGCATAGTTTTCATTCTATCTTTTATCCAGGTGATACCATCGTACATTTCAGCTGAATCTTTCACGGACACAGGTCTCGCCATTTCAAGTCACATTATGATTGTGTTATTAATAACTTTTTGGGGTCTCAGTACCAACATCCACAGCAAGCTACGCATATTCTGCGAACGTCACAATGAAGCACGGTTGAAGTTTAACAATTGTGTTCCAAACACTACATTGAGGAAAAGGGTAAAGAGGGCATGTATATGTTTAAAAATCCTTGCGGCTTTCACATGTGTGGTCAGTGGAATCAGCTTAAGCATGATGATTGAGCCATCCAGTGAAATATTTTGGCCTTTACTTGTCTTTAATGCGATACACGCTGGCTATATCATCCTGCTTTACCATTCCCTATTGCTTCTGTTCTTGTTTATCTCCCTCCTTCTCACGTATGAATATGATGTTTGCACGCTGAGGCTTTTACGGGCGTCTGAAGGATCCTTCAAAGAAGAGGATATCGAGGACATTCGAGGATACCATGCAACACTGACAGGCTTGGTGGAATATGTGTGTTCCTTCATATCCATACACGTGGGTGCCGCCTTTCTCTGCTGCTTCCTCACTGCGTGTTTCTGCCTGTACATCCTGATCAACAGCGTCCCCTCCATTTTGAACATTGGTTTTGCGGCATTTGCTTTGTACTTTTCCGCCCTGAATCTCATCACTCTCACCTACCTTGGTGTCAGGCTGCACGAAGCGGTGAGTGTTACAATGTTATTGTGAAATTGTACGTTGAAACCCCGTCAGACAGAAAATCGCATATTCCGCATAATAAAACTATGGAATGTGAATAGGATTACAAGTTGTTACATTTTTCGTTTGTTTTGACCTTTTATCATCCTGGTCGATGTCAATGAGAGTGGAATAGCCCCCCGGGCTAAGAAAGTATACTCTTGAAAATTGGATCTGACTAAAGTGTTACAAGCGTTCTGCAAACTTTAGTAATCTGAATACAAACATCAAAACACTGCAAACTTCAGGTCCAAAATATAACCATTATACCCTTATCAAATACATCACCGTTGAATAACCATTCTTGTTTGCTTCATTTTGGCCACCATCAAACATGGGTGTATACTTTCTTTTGCCCGGCAGTTCAATTCGGATTAGCAGGATTCCACAGAGTAAAATACCAATAATTGTTATCTATAGTCATTGAGAACCCGAATAAAAGTATATCGCGATTCTACAATGTCTCAAAGCGAATGAATGCAGTAAAAATAATTCCTTTGGAATTACAAACTCGGATGAGTATTGTTTCCACTTACAGCAATGTCCCATGTGTCACTGCAGTTTTAGGCATAACGAGAGAAAGATTTAACTAATGGGCGACCTAGGGACAACCAGTGGCTTCCCTAGACTCAGTGTTTTATGTAATCCCATTTTGTGTCAATTTAAAAGTTTTATTTTTTTTAACAAAGTAACTGGAATGTTTGTATTCAGGCACACCGACCTCTGAACATTCTTCATGACTTGGCTGTGAGAAAGATGCCAGACAGAATGATTGCAATGGTAAGAAAACATTTAACAATTCATTTAGAGACCACACTTCAACCTCATCTGAAATATATACATATATATGAAAACGCTGATTGCATCATATACAAGTAAAATATGAATCTCGTCTTCTAAGTCCATTTTATCATTTAGCCTACAATGAGGACATAGTCTTAAATGGTATGGTATATTAAAGTTTCTGTCATAAGTCTAAAATTGCCACATCTAAATCTTGTGAAATGAATTTACAAATGTAAAGGAATAGCAATGCATAAGATGCATTAATGAGAGGCGTGTAGTGTAGAAAACCAATTTTGTTTAAAATTATCAACAAGTCTTCTTTAAAAAAATCTCATAAAAATGTTAATATTCCCAACATACTGGTGAATCCATACAAAACCAAACCCAAATTAAATAGAATATGTTTGATATGTGTAGCCTATATGACTCTGCCAGCATCATCAAGAGACTTTCACATTTAATAGCATTGATGAGGTAGCCTATTTCTATCCAGATTGAGGGGACGCGGTTGCCCAGTCGTCTTGGGCCCCGCGATTCGCTTTGCAGACTTGCGTCTCTTTGGGCACTCCAAAAACCTGTGATTGTGGCTTCGAATCCAATTTCGCCCCGATTATGTTTCTAGGTTTGTCAGCACCATACCCATGCTCGTGGGTTTCACAAAAAGTGGTAAACGACTGAGACCTGCATCACTTCGGGCTTTCCTTCCACATTAAGCTGACACGCCGATATAACTGCAATACTTTTAAAAGCTGCGTTAAACCCCACTCACTCACTTACTCACTCACTCATTCACTCACCAGAGTGATTAATCTACACCAGTACTTAACTGACCGTGACATGCATGTGAGCTGAAGTGGAGCTCTTCCACATTCACCCAGTGCTGTACTATTGCATGAACTTTTACCAACTTTCAGGACATATTTGCACATTCTTATCTAAACATTTTCAATTGTTTTGCAATATGTTGCTCCCCAGATTTATGACCCATAGCACAATATTGGTGTAACCATTGCATCAAAAACCCTGTAAAGATTAGTACAATTAATATTACCTACTCTCTTTTGATACCTGTATATTGCCATTAGAGCTTTATTTGCTTGTGATGCAAGGCAGGACTGTGCTTTTGTCCAAACTAGTCTGGGTGTAAATACTATACCTAAATATCTATAAAGTGACACCACATCACGCTTCTGGTCGTGAAGAGACCAATTCGCATAGTGTCGCAGTGCCCCAAGGTTACAAAACACAACAACCTTAATTTTTTCACATTTACTTTCATACCAGTTAATAGACAAAAAAATCCAAACCAATTTCTCTATTTTTGTAATTGTAATGCAGTATCGGCGACTGCAGAAACATCATCAACAACCATGAGAGTAAATAGATTATTTGCATCAGGAGATATATATATATATACCTTCTCCAACATATTCTTCCATCATACTAATAAGTTGATTGATGAAAATAATAAACATCTGGGGACTCAAGATGCATCCTTGACGAGTACCAACATAACAATGGAAGTAACTAGACAATCCATTTGAAGTTCTTACAGAGGCTGATAGATGTGAATACATTGATGAAAGAATATTGAAGATTTCCCCATTTTTAAGGCTCGATAGTAATACGTCATGTTTAACAGTATCAAAAGCTTTTGAAAAATCAATAAACAAACAGTAACTTTCTTTTTGCAGGCATATTTCTGGATCATTGCATGGAGTGAAAATATATGATCAGCAGTGGAATAATTTGTTCTGAATCCTGCTTTTATCTCATGAATTACATAATTTTGATCACACCACTGTCGTAACCGATTGTTTAAAATGGAAGTGTATCTGTTATACAAAGAGTCTATCAGTGATATGCCACTGTAATTGTTCGGGTCAGCCTTCACACCAGACCTGAAGATGTGTATGGATCCGGTTGTATACATGATTCGGGTTGGCTCGCGTCACACGTAACCTCACCCATATCAACATTCAACAGATTAGAGAAGTGTGTGCTCCAGTCTTGGGGACTAGTTTCCTGACTTATATTACTGGTAGCTCTGCCCTGCTTCAGAATTTTCCAGAATTCTTCAGGATTGTCCTGTGTCAGGCAACAAATACATGTACATTCTCTCACCGAGATGGCCTTACTGTCCGTTAGACCCGCCAGAGACGTCCTCAACCACCCACATGCTTCTGTAACACACAATCTCACCTTCACACATTTCATGTTTCCAGGTTTCATTTCTTACTTTACACGTTATATCTGTTAAATTTGATATACGTCATCAAGCATCTTAAACATGATAAATGTTCCTGAAGATGTTTCATTTGATAAATGCTGTTAAATGATGTTACTTTAAAAAATAACCATTTTGAAACGTTTCAATTATTATGTTGTTATCTATGTCTCTATCTATGTAAGTTAATAAATTTGCAGTGTCTTATCAATAGCTTAATTTTTTCTCACGAACCCAGGTCACATTGTTCGCAAACAAGTTGTCTCAACGTCAGATCGGAATCAGTGTTTTAGGCCTAATGACCATCACGAAGGACACAATCCTAACGGTACGTTGAATTATTTATTTAGATTTTTCGCTGAAACATAAACAATATATATATATATATAGAGATAGATAGATAGATAGATAGATAGATAGATAGATAGATAGATAGATAGATAGATAAAATACAAAAGTCCAAAGATGAGCTGTATAATTTACTCAGTCGGTTTCACGCATGTGATTTCAAGTGTACAAGTTTACCGTTACGATGTTTTGACGTCACAGTGCACTCTAACATAGTATATATACTATGTATATATCTTTACCAATAACCCATTGTAGTTCCATTACTTTGCTTTTTTGTTGACACAGATCATCGGGACCCTCCTCACCTATGTTTTCATCGTGATCCAGTTTAAACCGGAATCAACTGGCGGAATGCAACAGGAAACAAACACCACAGCAGGATAACTGCATCAAGTCGTATTTGACTTGCGCTTGAAGTTTGTGCACTAATGGTTTTGCAGTTTTAGTTTGTAATGTTTGGACATCGTCACTGTGAACACCATGCTTTGAACTGCCTTTGAAAGTGTTCATTGATAATGGAACAACTTTTTAAATATTGATTCACATGTAATCAGCGAAATGCAGGCTCGATTGATTAAAACATGTGACTTAGATATATTCATAGTCAATACACTGATTTTAAGTGGAGAAACCCTGAAGAATCACAAAGAGCTGTCAGTTGTTCGAGACACACGAAACAACACCCCTCCCTGTGTTATTGTACAATAACATACATATGTTAATTATATGGACATTTACTTTTTCTACAAAACCACACGAGAGTCATTGGCGCTATGCTAAACATTCTTAATGGATGCTCATAGGCAAAAGTAAGTGCAATCACATGCATCTCATTAATTCTAAATGACCTAAAAGATCGACCAGTCTTCTAATTGTACACAAACCAGTTATCAAGACAGATCAGGAGAGTTCGATGCAGCTTTCAAGAGCAGTATTCATTCACTGTCATGAGCAACGCCTGTGACGAGTAAATGGCTGCTACCCCGTCGGGATTCCTGGTCAGAATAGATCCCCAGGACATAAGATGGATCGGGTGGTTAGGCCCAGTAAATGGTTGATAACATATTTTGGGGGAAAAAGCCACATCCGAAATTGCCGCTCCATTTCGAACTGCCATGCAGGTGGGGATTGGACATTTTAATGTAAAGTAAATAACTGAATGAATACTAATACCGTGAGTCCACTGAAGGGTTAGGGTTAGGGTTAGGGTTAGTGATTCTTTGCCAAAACAAACACTTCAACCACAAACTTCATCTAGACGCGTGATAGAAGTATCCCGGTTCTATCAATCGGTAACCCCAAGCCCTGTCATAAACTTATTTCCTCACATATTTGATTTTTACAAATGCATTCTTTAGTCTTGTCTGTAACAAGTTTGAATGCACTAATTATCTAATGCCAGAAGGCGATGGCTCATGGGCAAATTTGATGATGTTGACCTCAAAATTGTGTAGGTGGTCAATTTTGTGTCATTTAATTTGATATACAAATATAACTATTTGGGTCAGAATCTTTAATTTCTCTGTATAGTCAGTTCACAGAGATACTATTTTAGGGATGCTGGTACTGACTTGTAGCTCTGTTTACATTTTACATTTTGCACCTGTTATATTCATACGCTCTTTGCTATGTTAGACATGGCGGAAGTATGTTGATTTGGTAATAAATAGGATACAAAACACGTTCCCGTTTCAAATCAAGCTTGAGCTCGGGTTAGTAAAGATGATTCCCTCAGAACGCGAGCTTTATATCAACGAGTTACATTTCCTGTAATTAATTCCGATTAATTTGGTGTTGGAGGGAAGTCCGAAGTGGTGCAGGATTTAGTAAGTGAATGAGATTTGTTTAACGTGGCTGTGTATAACAGTATTCCTGTTATATCACTGCGTTTCTGCTTAGTGCGTTAGGAAATTGATGCATGTTTTTACCACTTTGGTGAAACGGGTATGGTGCTGACAAAGCATGAAACATAATCAGGTCAAACCAGGATTCGATCAAAGGTTTATGGCTTACCCAAAGGTCTAAACTCTGCACATGGAATTACAGTGCCTCTAAAAGTTTAGTTTAATAAATAAACCAATATTTTCACAGATAAGATTGTTCAGGTATAACATGTATCAGTGCTAATGGTTTATTACTTGATGGACTATGGTATATTAAGTGGTCGACTGTATCTATAATCGCCATGATATATAATACAATTTGGCGTGAAATACCTCTCATTCACCTGTAGGTGTCAAGTGCAAGCGATACTTGTACTGAAATGAAAAGAGCCACCAGTGTGTATAACTTGCCTGATCTGAAGATACGACTTTAAATTCCAGACATTTTGTGGTTGACATCCTTGTTTGATGTATTGTGTTGTTACCAACTGTGTAAAGTGTGGAGCACGTACTTATGGTTCGTTCATATCGTGTTCAAAGAGAGACAATACGTCGTGAGTTTTCACCCTTTTATTGAGGCGCAGCAATCATAAACAGCCGTCAATATCCTAAAAATGGACACTGAACGATGTGATCATTAACTCTGTAATTTCGATCAGTTATGCTGAGTCATCTACAAAAGAAATGTTCGGACGGAGACTTTAAAACTGTCCATCACTGTGTTGCAAAACGAGGATATTTCTTGAAAGCCTTTACTTCTAATTAACATAATCTCAATACTTATATGAAAGTAACCTATCGTTTTTAGTTTCAACAATATCAGTAAATGCGCTGTGTGACTGGATGTCCTGTTCATCATCTAATTGTCTGGTTTGTTCACATGCCGTCGCATGGCAGGAATGGTGCGGTGCGCTGTCAGGCAACCAACGCATACTGTTCTGTCAACAAATTGTGCGAGTGGCGGGCACTACTGGTAGGGCAGGACTTGCGGATCCTTTTCGCAAACACATGGTGTCATCACCACTTTTAATCCATTCATATAATTTCCTCTGTTATTTTGTGTTTACGCCCAAGACAATCTGTCTCGCGGGATGATCGAGACTGGCTATTCTCTGACGTTGCCATTTCACATTTTATATATTACTTCATGTTTGATATCATACTCACTCAACATTTTGACTTGGGATGACAAACTGAAGTTTTCAAATGTTGACAACTATTCCCAGATATTTCAACAAACCGATTAGACAATTACGTGCAAGCACAAATCAATGCTTTATTATTTGATCACGTTGAAGGACATTTTGTCTCGCCTCGCCCATTTCCATTTGGTATTAAATGTACGTTCGGTTTAAGTTGACACACTCTGATGTAATGAGCTATCATCAGGTACAACTTGGCATACCCCGACAGAATACTTATCATGCCAGAACTCGCTGGTTGATACCGTTTTAATGCTAACTTCTGTTGAAATTAAATCCACACCCCAACTATTACTTTTACTCTTCCGAACTGTAATATCTAGACATGTAGAAGGATATGGACATTACACTGTACGTCACACTACCGACATCATGAATAACTTAACTAACTGTTACATCTATTTCTTCCTCTGTTTCTCTGCCCCTCTCCCTTTCTGTTTATCTCTCGCCCTTCCTGAATGACATGATAACATAACAATGTGGATGACATATGTAAACGCCGTGTCTAACAATTACCGGTTAATACAAGATGTGTCAGCACCGACGTCTCAAAGAAAACATGAGGTTGGTATTATGTACGAGTATTCAAAGGTTCAGCACTTGTGATTTAATATGTCAGCAAAAAGGTAAGAAAATGATTCCCTGACTCACTCATTCACACACTGACTTATTCATCCTACCATGCATATTGAAGACATTATAGAATTTGACACAGAGATCCCCAGTTCTTCTGGAACAGAAATCAATTTACCTTATTGCACAGTGAGGTATTCTACGTCACATTCAAAGCTTGGTTTCAGAAAGAAGTGGTCACAGTCAAAGCTTTCGTCCCATTTTAACTGGCGATGACGTGCTGGTAGTTTTCAAATGTGGACAACTAATGCCAGGTATAACAACCGACCTATCATCTACTTCATCAAGAACCCATTGGTTTCATGAATTATTCGGCTCAGAATGTTTATTGAAACGCTTCTAGCACGTAATTCCTAAAGCTGTGCTTTAGGAATTACGTGCCAGCAGCGTTTCTCAAACAAATAAATGTTGCATTTTTTATCTTCCTAGTGCTAGATAGGCTCGCCTCGCCCATATCCAATTTGAAATCTCTTGGGGATTTAAATATGCGTTCTGAGTTGTATGTTTACTGATGCATCGTCATGGAAACTGTTACACAAGATAATAGTGATACTGAGTTGAGAACAGAACCACATGAATGTCTAGAATCCGAAGAGAATACACTATATTTTTATAATCCAGTCAGTCGAAAATGTTGAAGGTTTTTCAAAATACCGTTGGTACATCCAGTGATACAGATGATGTACAGGAAACATTGACAAGTGTCCAGAGACTGATGGCATCGTCTGGGTTATCATGGGACTATCAGCAGTCGAAGTCACCAAAACGGTGCACCGTCTCCTCTGTTGCTTCCAGCATATATTCAAGTTTGGTGTGCATATTTTTCATTCTATTGTTTATCGAAGTGATAACATCGTATACTGAATCGATCACGAAAACAAGTATCTTGCTAACAAGTCACATTGTAATTCTGTTATCAATAACCTTCTGGGGCCTCAGTACCAACATCCACAGCAAGCTACGCATATTCCGCGAACGTCTCCATGAAGCACGGTTGAAGTTTAACAGTTGTGTTCCAAACACTACATTGAGGAAGAGGGTAAAAAGGGCATGTATATGTATAATAATCTTCGCGGCTTTCACCTGTGTGGCCAATGGAATCAATACAGGCATGACGCTTGAAACATCCAAGGAACTATATTGGCCTTTACTTTTCT
Source organism: Haliotis cracherodii (assembly GCF_022045235.1). Taxonomy (NCBI): domain Eukaryota; kingdom Metazoa; phylum Mollusca; class Gastropoda; order Lepetellida; family Haliotidae; genus Haliotis; species Haliotis cracherodii. The sequence continues at coordinate 5,901,632 of NW_027266266.1, read as the reverse complement.
TGAATGTGATAATTATTGGCTATATCATTCTGATATACCATTCGTTATTGCTTCTATTCTTGTCCATCTCCCTCCTTCTCACCTATGAATATGATGTTTGCACCCTGAGACTGTTACGGGCATCTGAAGGGTCCGTCAAAGAAGAGGATATTGAGGACATTCGAGGATACCATGCAACACTGACAGGCTTGGTGGAATATGTGTGTTCTTTCATATCCATACACGTGGCTGCTGCCTATCTCAGCTCTTTTCTGATTGAGTGTTTCTGCCTGTACTTCTTCATCAACGACGTCCCCTCGCTTGGTTACTTTGTCTTTGCGGCATTTGCTGTGTACATTTCCACATTGCATCTCGTCACTCTCACCTACCTTGGTATCCGGCTGCACGAAGCGGTGAGTGTTACAATGTAATTGTGGAATTGTACATTGAAACCTTGTTAGACAGAAATCACATATTCTGAATGATAAATTTATGAAATGTCTATATGAATACAAGGGGTTCTATGATTCTTTTGTTTGGACATGTTATCATCTCGGTCTATTTCACTGAGAATGGTATAAACTGCCGGGCAAAAGAAAATATACTCTTGAAGATTGGATTTGACCAAAGCATTACACAACGGTCTTAAAACGCCAGTAGTCTGGAAACATTCGCCGAAACACTGCAGACTTAAGGTCCAAAATACAACTTTTATACCCGTATCAAATTCATCACCATCGGATAACCATTCTCTTTTGCTTCATTTTTGGCCACCATCCAACACGGGGATATACTATGTTTTGCCCGGCAGTTTAGTTCGGACTAGCAGGGTTCCACTGAATAAAAGCAGTACAACGGTTAATTGTTGATATGGCGAACCCTAATAAAGCGTATATCGTGATTCAACAAGGTCTTGATGTAAATGAATGTAGTAACAATAATGCGTATATCGTGATTTAACAAGGTCTTTATGTAAATGAATGTGATAACAATTATGCACATATCGTGATTCTAAAGGGTCTTAAAGTAAATAAATGTGGAAGCAATAATGCCTATATCGGGATCTACAAGGTCTTTATGTAAATGAATGTAGTATCAATAATGCGAATATCGTGATCCTACAAGTTATTGATGTAAATGAATGAAGTAACAATAATGCGTTCATCATGATTCTATCAAGTCTTCATGTAAATGAATGTCGTTACATTAAGGCGTGATTCTACTAGGTCTTCATCTAAGTCAATGTAGTAACAATAATGCGCATATCATGATTCTACAGGGTCTTACTGTAAATATATGTGGTGACAGTAATACACATATCGTGATTCTTAAAGGTTTTCATGTAGTCTGTCTTACAGACCCTGATACATTTATATCAACTACAGCCCATGCAAGTCTATAATGTTTGGCAAGTCTAGATTACTGCAGTATCAGAATGAAGAGAATCACTGGGCTCCCTTTTTATTAGATTTTTATTTTCTGTATGATATGTTCATTTCAGAGACTATATGTTAGTCTAGTTTTCATGTGAACGAATGTGGTAACAATAATGCGTATATCATGATTCTACAAGGTCTTCATGTAAATAAATGTGGTAACAATAAAACGTATATCGTGAATCTACAGGGTCTTCATGTAAATTAACAAAGGAACAATAATGCATATATCGTGATACTTCAAGATTTCATGTAAATGAATATCGTAACAATAATGTGTATGTCGTATTTCCACAAGGTCTTCATGTAAATGAATGTCGTAACATTAAGGCGTATATCGTGATTCCACAAGGTCATACTGTAAATATATGTGGTGAAAATAATGCACACATCGTGATTCTAAAAGGTTTTTTATCTGAATAAATGTGGTAACAATAATACGTATATCGTGATTCTACAAGGTCTTTATGTAAACGAATTTGGTAACAATAATCCCTATGTCGTGATTCTACAAGGTCTTGATGTTAATGAATGTAGTAGCAATAATGCATATATCGTGATTGTACAAGGTCTTAATGTAAATGAATCTGGTAACAATAATGCGTATTTCCAGATTCTACAAGGTCATCATGTAAATGAATGTAGTAACAATAATGCCTATATCGTGATAGTACAAGGTCTTAATGTAAATGAATATAGTTACAATAATGCGAATATCGTGATTCTACAAGGTCCTCATGTAAATAAATGGAGCAATAATGCGTACATCGTGAATCAACAAGGCCTTAATGTAAATAATGAAAGTAGTAACAATAATGCTTATATCGTTATTCTACAAAGTGTTCATGTAAATAAATGTAGTAACAGTAATGCTTATGTTGTAATTCTGCAAGGTCTTCATGTAAATGAATGTAGTAACAGTAATGCGTATGTCGTAATTCTACAAGGTCTTCATGTAAATGAATGTAGTAACAGTAATGCGTATGTCGTAATTCTGCAAGGTCTTCATGTAAATGAATGTAGTAACACTAATGCGTATATCGTGATTCTACAGCATCTTAATGTAAATAAATGAAGTAGCAATAGGGCATATATCTTGATTCTACAAGGTCTTCATGTAAATGAATGTAGTAAAATCAATGCTTATGTCTTGAATCTACAAGGTCTTAATGTAAATGATTGTAGTAACAATTATGTGTACATTGGGAATCTACAAGGCCTTAATGTAAATAATGAACGTAGTAACAATAATGCTTATATTGTTATTCTACAAGGTCTTCATGTAAATAAATGTTGTAACAACAATGCATATATCGTGATTCTACAGGGTCTTCATGTAAATGAATGTAGTAATAGTAATGCATATATCGTAGTCTTCATGTAAGGTCTTCATGTAAAATAATCTGGTAACAATAATGCTTATATCGTTATTCTACAAGGTCTTCATGTAAATAAATGTAATAACAGTAATGCATATATCGTAGTCTTCATGTAAGGTCTTCATGTAAATGAATGTTGTAAAAATAATGTGTATATCGTGATTCTACAAGGTCTTCATGTAAATGAATGTAGTAACAGTAATGCGTATATCATGATTCTGCAGGGTCTTAATGTAAATAAATGTAGTAAAATTAATGCGTATGTCTCGAATCTACAAGTTCATAATGTAAATGAATGTAGTAACAATAATGCGTATATCGTGATTCAACAAGGCCTTAATGTAAATAAATGTAGTAACAGGGCCTTCATGTTAAGGAAAGTAGTAACAATAATGCGTGTATCGTGATTCAACAAGGCCTTAATGTAAATAAATGTAGTAACAGGGCCTTCATGTTAAGGAAAGTAGTAACAATAAAGCGTATATCGTAAGTCTACAATTTTTTCATATAAAACAATAATATAGTAACAATAATGCGTATGGGATTACAAACGGGGGTGATTATTGTATTGTTTCCACTTAAAGCTTGTAGCAATGTTCCATGTGTCTCTGCGACTTAAGGCATAACGAGGGAATAATTAAAGGAATGGCCTACGTAGAGCTACCACCAGTGACTTCGTTATACTCAATGTATTATGTAATCAGATCTTGTGTCAATTTAAATGTTTTATTTATGAACTAAGATTAGTTTTTTAACAAAGTAACTGGAATATTTTTGTTCAGGCACACCGACCTCTGAACATTCTGCATGACTTGGCTGGGAGAAAGATGCCAGACAGAATTATTGCACTGGTAAATCGTTATAATGAAACAATCAGAGTCAACGCATGAATCCGTATCCATTTGGGTTCATTCTAACCGTCACTTTGCAACTATGTCTTCATGTTTCCAGGAACTTTCTCTCATGATTGAAACTGAATTTGTCAGCTTGGACCAACCGCCCTCTGTCCTAGCCTACTGAGTCCGTTAGGCGTGGTAATTGTATTCAAATTGCGTAGATCGGAGCTCATGATGTCAATCACTTGATTGTTTGGTCCACACTTGACTATATTTATAATCCAGTCATATAGCTGAAATATTGCTGTGTGCAAACAAACGTGTGGTAGTTTGGTTTCTCGGATTGACACATTTGGCATGTCAGTTTCTCGAATCATACCTCAATGATCACAAAAATATTCCCAGTCATCACTTTGGCATATATAAGACACAATTCACTCGCTAATACACTCATGGATACATCGGATACTGGGGATCGACAATGCCTCATAGGAACACGTAACCATATACGATATTAATTTAACAGATTGGAAATTTTATGTGTTAAACATCCTACATGTTTTATCTGTTAAATTGAATAATTGTCTTCAAGCACCCGAAACTTGAAATGAAATGCTCCTGAACATATTTGATATGATAAATGTTAATATGTGCCAATGATAAACATAACATTTTGGAACGTTTAAATTATGATGATGTAATTAAACAATATATATGTTATTTAATGATTATGAAGTGTCTTGTCAATATTCCCTCTTTCTTACGAATTGTTCACCCAGGTCACACTGTTCGCAAACAAGTTGTCTCAACGGCATATCGGAATCAGTGCTTTAGGCCTAATGACCATCACGAAGGACACGATCCTAAAGGTACGTGGACTTCATATAGATCAAGACATTTTTGTCCTCAATGTATACTGTTCTCCATTACCTTTCTTCTTTGTTGACACAGATCATCGGGACCCTCCTCGCTTATGTTTTCATCGTAATCCAGTTTAAACCGGAATCAACTGACGGAATGCATCAGGAAACAAACTCCACGGCAGGATAACTGCATCAAGTCGTATTTGACTTGCGCTTGAAGTTTGTGCACTAATGGTTGAGCAGCTTTACTTTGTAATGTTTTGACATCGTCGCTTTGCAAAGCATGCTTGTGAAACGCATGCCGTGTTTTAAGTTGTTATAATGGTCTCCGAATGTGAATAGATAGAGTTAAAATCTAAAAGAAATGATACCAAGAATAATGAGAGAAAACAAAGAGAAGCAGTCAAGATTCGCCGCCACAAGCCATGAATCAACAGAGATCACGGCTATCGCATCTCATCCCCGAACTCAAGCAATAGGGTTTTTTTCAACTCTTACCACCTACGAGTATGTATACTTAATCCGGTTGAATTGTCTTCCCGTATTATTCGCTTCGTCATCATGTGTTCTCTGTCCATCATGTCGTTACAATATTATCCTTCTGTTGTTTCTATATAACCGACTCATGTTAAACTCCCTCATATATGAAAATTGTTGTTACTATTAATCCTTTACCTTCCATATATAATTCTGTTTAATGTTCAGTATTCAGGCTTGCTTGACAACGGTATCAGGATCTATACCGAAACGTCGCTATTACAGTATAATAAAGAAGGTGTTATCCATAAATTGTGTCCACTTTGTCATCCTTCTGGGAAATGTCAAACAATACATACTCACCCACTAACTCACTCACCATTGGAGGACCAAAACGTGGATGTGGTGCTACACCAAATTCAGCAATAATACGGTAAAAGCATCATGTCCTGAATCTGACTGAGTCTAGATCTACTTGTGATCTAGAGAATGAATAACGACCTCAGCTTGGTAAACAAAAATTGAAACCATATTTATCTTTCTCTAGTTTGCTGTATGTACTGGAAATTCTTTCACTGGGAAACTGCTCACTCCTTAACCACTTAGAAGTAAGAATCTTAATTTTAAGTGAGATAAAATGTTGTGGATGACTGTATGAACGTGTATCAGCACCAACCTTTCAAAGGAAACATGAGGATCGTGTTATATCCAATAGTGCAGCCAACGTTTACCGTTATGAGTTAGTACGTCATGACAAAGGCGAGATAACGATTCACTCACTCCCGCACTCACCCACTCTCTTATCCACGTGGAACAGAAATCAATGAACTTAATTCAAAGCTTGGTTTTGTGGCGGAAAAGAGTAGTTGACACAGTCACCGTTATCCTCCCTTGCATTTACTTTGTATATTACTTCATGTCTGTTATCATGTTCGCGCATTTTCACTCTCGATAAAATGCTGTAGTTTTCAAATTTGGACAATGAATTCCAGATATCAAAACAGAGCTACCAACCACTGCATTAAGAACCTATCAGTACAATTATGTTATGTTATGTTTTCATCGTGATCCAGTTTAAACCGGAGTCAACTGGAGGATTTCGGAAGGATGCATACAACACGACAGGATAACTGCATCAAATCGTATTGGACTTCAGCTTGAGGTTTTTACACTAATAGCTATGCAGCATTACCTGGTAGTGTGTTGACATCGTCGCTATGGAAACCATGCTTTGAATCGCTTGCTATGTATAACACTGTTGTTGTCGTTTTTATAATGGTCTCCAAATGTGTTAATTTGACCAACACGTGTTAAGTTCCCAACTGTAATACCCTATTCGACGTAGTAAGCGCCCCGCTCTAATAAGCGCCCACGGCGATATTTGCTTATATATTGGTTTGTGAACAATCCCATTTAGCACCCCTTCCGATTGATCAATGTTCACAAGAAATAACATGATAGTTATCATAAAAAAATTAATAAAATGGGACTTAAGATTACAAACAAAAATACACACATCAGTTGCCAGAGGGCTGAGAGGTACTGGGTCTTAGAATGTTGAGTATCAGATTCTTTGTTTGATGTTTAATGACACACTCAGTAATATTCAAAATAATTATTACAATTACATTACTATACATACCCTCCCACAAATATATTGTGAACATCCTCGCCTATCGTATGTCATCAGTGTATACTCCTATATATTTGCCTCCTGCGTATCAGAAGAAATATGTCCAACTCTTATGACTCTTAAAAAATAGCATAACACAAACATCCAAGGAGGTTTTATATCCACATTACAAAACTTGAATTATTACACTTATATCGCCACCAATGAGTGGCATAACATCTTTATTTCCATTTGGCTGTTGCTATTTTAAGGAAAACTTTGTGTTCAGAAGTGGCCAAGATATTTAACAGAAACTTTACTCTATTATAAAACATGTCACGAAGGTTATCATATGATAGACAATTGAATAATACATTTGGGATTGATATCGTGGTTAGAAATTAAACATGGCAATGGGTAATAATTACAGATACTAAGAAACACGACCATTGTATAGGAATTTACACTTATTCATTACCGATCTGTATAAAAAGAAGAAATTGTATTCCGCTTTAGTTCTGCATTACCACTTTTATACGCTGCTATATTTAGCTACAAATGGCGGATATCGAGTCAGTAGCACTGCCAATGGCGCACTAAAAAACACCAGAAGTGCAGATGATTTTGTTCTAATGAACTATTTGTCAATGAAACACATAGTTGCATGCGACAGATATAATTCCCTATGGTGTTTAACCCAGTTCTGGACGTATCCCATTTCTTGTCGCTACAGATGTCCAACTTCCTGACTGAGTGTAAGTGACAGAGCGGATCTCCGCACCCAGGAACATATTGTCCTCACGGTCCCCGTGGGCGTTCTGTCACGTGATTACCATTACTTGTAGCATTTCGACCTATTTCAACCTGCAACAATGAACATGGCTGTTGTCTTCTTAAACTTCACCCCTGAGCTATCACCCAAGAGCAAAAGCTAAGCTCGTGGACAGTTCTATTGTGAGCTGGATGCTAAGTTTCATAGTGCCCAGCTCCTGGGTTGTGTATATGCATATACCTTCTAAAAGTGGTGATCATATTCTTAATAAGGTAAGACGGCCTGACCACGTGGCACCTCGTTCACAACCCACATGCCTCCAGTGTCGTGATCGCCCGGATGGTATTACTCACTGGAGTGAGATGGCAGATTCAGTTTCAAAAGTATCTCTTTGGATGATATGTCGGAAGGATAGAGATAAAGCTCTTTACAGAAGAATACGTTACAATGGAAGAGAAAAAAACCGGAAACTGTCTCAATTTGAAGATAGCCTTTAGGTTTTATACCGGGAGACTGCTATACACACATCATGTGTAATAACTGCATCAGTGTAGCGTCAAGGGGACGTGAAAACGTTAATCAGCTGATGTCGTCCTTTAAAGAAACGTGTGTTGTACAAAACTCATGGAACTACATTTGCTAATATGTGGCCTATCAGTTCGTGCGACCAGAGCATTACAAATAAGGGTGTTACATTTCCTGCCATCCCTAGCTGGAGTTACAATCATTTGATACATAAAAACTGTACCTCGCCAGGCCAAAATAAAATACCTGTGTTTTAGAATTAAGCCTTAATCATAGTTAAGATGGAGCACATGCTGCCATATGTGTTTGAAAAAGTTAGGACCCCCAGCCAGACCACGGTTAAGGCAATGAAATACTAATATTTACTAAATAATATTTATAAGCAGTCTTGAATTAAAGGCAGCTATAGCTAGACTTGCCTATTGAAGATTATAGACTGTGTGCAAGGCCCCATACATATTTCACACACATGGTGCAGGACTATAGGTTCTAGCCTCTCTAGTTTCTTGCCTTTGCTTTCTGTGCTAAAATAGTTAATAGATTCCTGGTCAAGATGTTGGTCCAGCCAGCCCTGACAGTTTGATATGTTTACTCAGAAATCCGACCCCTTACGTGAGTCAGATAACAGACCCGGAACCTGAGTAAAATCTAAACTAGCTTCATTTAGACTTTTGTCTTACAGAAGGGGCTGGGCGAAAGGGAACTTAATATAGTTTGGGGACAGTGAGACAGACTAGGAGACAGGCTAGGTGTCAGTTTCGCATGGAGAACTGACTAGTTTTGCGATTCCTGCTAGACATGCGAATTGATTACCTTAGCAAACCACGGAAACATTATGGAACAAACACAGTGATGCCAGTAGTCCCTATTGCCGAGCGTAAAAAACATTTTGTCCATGAAAAACTTTCGACGTGTAGCAATAATGTGTTCCAATTCCCTCCGGTAATATATGTCAAACATTTGACACACGCTATCACAAAACGTGCGCGCGCAATACTAATACTTCGACCTCAAACGTGTTCGGCTGATTTGTTGCACATAACGTTACGTTACATGTAGTTCTTGTAAGACGTCTACTAATACGTGTTGTCCACAAACTTCATTTAGACACTTTCTGTTACATGGAGATAAAACATGAGATAACCCTGTTAAGTCTCTCTAAAAGCGGGTTTGTTCCTTGGTTACAGCAGAATATCGACCTCGGAATATGTTTTCGCCAATGCATTCATGAACAGGTGCTCATATCTGTATTGGGGTTATGTCTAAAAGTAAATCCATGCTTTAAGTGGCTAAAAAGATATTGTTTAAAAATTAATAATAGAAAACAATAAGCGTGTATATGGTGTATATACCAACGGAAAAAAGTAACTATGCTTTTTTTTAAGTTCAATAAGAATACATATATACTCTTCAAAAAAAAATGTTACATTCAGAAAAATCAGTCCAAAATTATTGTGAGTGAATAAAGTGTTGAAAATATTATGCATAATTAGAAAGCGGGCCATTTCCTGCACAGTAGTACTCAAAAGAATGAACATGACGCCAAAACGAATCACTTACGAGACACGGTCGACAAAATGATCCACATGTGCCCAATGTTTGCACGTGCAACTGAACTTTACTCCGTTGCACGTGCAGTCAGTGTGTGACAAAGGGGTATAAAGCTGCAGGGTTTTCAATCCCGTCACTTCACCTGTTTGTCTGTATTGCTTTATGAAAGAATGCGACGTCTGACTCAAGAGTAACGTCACAACGCAATAGGCCGTCTGGAGGCAGGACAGACTCAACAAACTGTTGCCACAGCCATGGTGTGTTCCGCGCAACCATCAACAGGCTATGGATACGGTACTCAACGACAAGAAGTGTTAATGATCGACCTAGAGCAGGCAGACCAAGAGTTACCACCCCTGTACAAGATCGCTACATCCGACTTTAGCATCTTCGCGATCGCTTTAGAAGAGCTTCACAAACAGTAAACAGCGTACCTGGGTTGAGACGCATCTCCGATCAGACAGTTCGCAACCGATTGAGAGAAGCAGGAATCCGAGCACGTAGACCTGTTAGACGCAACGTCTTGACCCCCACGTCATTACGCTGAACGCCTTCAGTGCAGTAATCGTCATCGTGTTCGACCACATGCATGGTGGAGAACAGTCCTCTTCAGTGACAAGTCCCGTTTCATGCTTAACAGGGCTGATGGAGGGGCCAGGGTTTACAGGAGGCGTAATGAACGTTACGCTGCTCACTGTGTGCAACAGGCCGACCGTGGGCCGGTATCACTCACAATGGCCGAACAGGTCTAGTGCAAGTTGCAGGTGCAATGACAGGCGTACGATACAGGGATGAGATCTTGCAACGTAATGTTGTGCCATTTCTGCATCGTCAGTGAGGGATTTTCCAGCTTGATAATGCCAGACCGCATATTACACGTGTGTGTCAGGAGTACAATGTACCTGCAAAGAAACAGCATCAGTGTGCTACCCTGGCCTGCCCGATCACCAGATCTCTCACCGATTGAACATTTGTGGGATGTTCTTGACAGGCGAGTTCGACAACATTTTCCACCTCCAGGAACACTCCAAGAACTGTTCCAGGTCCTACACCAGGGATGGCAGAATATCCCACAACGCACAGTGCAACATCTCATTGCTTCTATGGGTAGGAGATGTCAGGCAGTGGTAGACGCTAATGGTGTACATACCCGGTATTAACAATCTGACACCACCTCGTGCTGTTCATTATCATTGCCGTTTCGTTTTGTGATCAAGGTATCAGTCTTATTGGAGACATGATTCGCTTATGACCTCAGACCATGTATTTGTTATTGTTCTTTGTGATACTGCCTTTCAAAGTAAAATATATCCCCTTGGAACTTGATGTAACATTTCTTTGTTTGAAGAGTATATATTTTGATTTTAAAGAAATCACCTTTCGATACATAATCATGCTAGTTACACGCGTGTTTGGTTTGAATGTGATTAGCACACACTAATTGTTTAACTAACAGGTGGTCCTAAAACATTTGTGTTTAACTGTACTTAACGCTCACGCAATGCCACGGCTATCTCAACACCAATGTCTTTGCGTCTGTGGCATGCTACACTAGGATTGGCGCAAAATGAAGTTGGCAGAGATTTTTAATGTTCGTCGAAATGCAATATCACTTCTTTGGAGTCGTTATATCCACAGCAGGGCAACACACACGACTTGCCACTGGCCGGTCGTCCACGAGTGACGTTACGTCAACAAGACAACCATATATAGAATTGATACCAAACTGCCAGTTTGGACAATTTGGACACTTCTTGGGTTGAGATCAAGTATTTGCAGAATCGTACACAACCAATTGAGGAAGCACAACATCCGGCCCTGACGTCGAGTGATACGCTCAATGCTGTTTTCCCGTCACCGCCAGGCACGCCCAGCTTTCTGTGGTCAGCGTCTGAGGCTTCACGACAACACTGGGAAAATAACCTTTCCACAGATGAGTCCAGGTTTCATCTGGACAGCTCTGATGGTCGTGTAAGTGTCTGTGGCATCCAGGAGAACGTTTTTGCGATACTCAACGGTGTCCTTGTGGGAGTGGAAGCGTAATAGTAACGGGTGGCATCACAAATTATGGGACAACACAATTAATTATAGTTAATGGCAATGTCAAAGGAGTACGCTACTGTATGTGCAAATGCAGGGACGTAAGATCATGTTGCAGTCCGCTAACAACTTTCACATGTTGTAACATACCTTATGAGGCAGCACAACATTGCTGAATTGCCATGGCCGGATGTTTTTCTACACTATTCGCAGTACAATGTCCTGGCATTATGCTTTCAATAAATCACTTGTATTTGTTCGTGCGCAAGGTTTACTTTCTCGTGCGCAGGATGTAACATATTTTTATTTTTTAACCATGTCTCTTCATTTCGCGCGCACGGAATAGTATAACGTGCGCACGATATGATATATACTTGGGTTTTTTTATAATAACGTCACTTCATTGCGGCACATGATACCATATAGTGTGCACACTTTAGTTTCTTCTGTGCACGATATACAATTATTCTTTCCTCCTTTTTAGGTCCCTCCAGTGCTTCCGTATGTAACAGTGTGTAGTAACATCTTATGATATTCTTCAGCGTGAAAGAGTTTTCTGACGTTGCGAAAAGTGTTATGTTCATGGCAGTGAATATAACACTTGATATCTCACTGCAGTGAACATAACACTTCGACGGAACTATTGTTATACAAGAGTTACTTCCGCTTTATTTATCTTCCTTTGTCATAAGTGACTAGCCCGTTGACGTTCTTTTTTACGTTAGTTCCACATTGAGAAGGCAAAATAATGACGGATGGTCATTTAGGGAGTTAATTCACTTATAGCGGTTTATTCCTCTCTTTAAAATGTTTCGATATAAACGTGTAAATGTCTCATGTAACTCGTCAATCGAAACTGTTCGTTTCGCAAAGTGCCATTATTGTTACTTAACCAGCCTGTATTGTTTCGCTTCTCTCAGCAGTCTCCTAGTATTCAAGAATATTTTTAGTTAAAGTTGATTTTGTATATAATCATATCAAATGTGTGATAAAGAATTATCGTGACCCTAAATATTTTTTCATACTTTTGTTTATACTTTTTAAGATATTACAAAAACGAAACTACTTTTTAAGTCACAAATACAAGGGTGGGTTAACAGTCCCTGAATTTACGTTTTAAGGTTTTACATTTGTAATGACATAGTTTAATTTTCCGGTAGTCAACTGCACAAAAAGTAAAGTATATAATAAATAGGTTATTCCATGTAATATTCTCGTGAAATATCATGTTTGTCTCATCTCGTGACAGGGGAAAAGGTGATATGTTTTTTTTCAAATTTTTCAGTTTAGGACATTAAATATTTCATTAGTGCGGGTATATTCGATCATTGGTGATATTTATTTGGTTTATTCAATAGATGCCTTAGGTAGCAAAGAGCATACACTCACTCACATCCGGAACATCAAGACGTAGCTAGGCACAATTATGCAGGAAGCAACATGAATTAATGTACTATTTCGCAAACAGTAACTATTTTAACAATCTAACTGTCTGGTGGTGGAGGAAACTATAGCTCTAAGCATCAGATTTCTTTATAATTGTATTATTCTAAACAGCAAAGATGAACAAGTGGGAACTAACTAAAGTAATGTAATAAAACAACTGTATCAATTAAAACATATAATTATGATAAGCATTCGCGATTTAATTGCTTTCAATTATGTAATGGTCTCCATAACAGCTCCAAGGCTGTACTGAATAATATGTCCATGGATGTATAGTAATTCAAACCTTACAATAGGCAAGTCAAGATAAGCGGCCAGTCTAAGGATGCCAGTCTTTTATAGGGACATTTGTTCTTATTATTTATATTATCCAGGAACTATGATTTAAATTAACAATTTTGCAAGTCTATACATCTTTCAGTGGTCGGAATTTGCTCGGATCTGAGGAGAGAGTGCGCTGTTTGAAGTTGCCAGAGTACATTTATAGGCTCTGTGCTGACCACGACGCTGGACCATGCAAAGTGGTCACAGCTGAAGATAATTGAGCAACAGATAACTGCAGCAGATGACGCATTTTAAAAAGAGAAATAAAGAGATAAAACAAACAGATCTACTTATCGCACATATATCTGTAATAGTTTAATACCTAACATCAAGATTTGAACGTTCATATATCAACGCTAATTAATTTTCTTAACGTTTAGTGTATTCAAACATTTATCATTCTTATTCGAGCTTAAAGGTGGTCTACTTTCACTCATATTTGCAATTTATTTATAAGAATTGTTCCGATTTATTCTAGCATATCCATATTGCGCTGTGCTGTTCCACTGTCCACAGCAGTGAGATTCGGCCTAGTTACCATAATACTCTTCAAGGGCGAATGAGAGGGAAGCCGAAAGGTTTTCAAGAATATTAAGACTCTACGTAAAACCCTTTCATGAACGGTGGAACGTGATTCAAGTTGTTGCCAATACGTTATAAAAATGTAGGAGACAGGCAGACAGGAGATTTGGCATCTACTGATGAGGACCAGAGGACTCTGATGATTGAAATAACCTCTTGGTTTATACAGATGGAGCTTGCTCCTGCTGCCCGTCTTCCTTTCAACACTGTCTGTACTTAGCCTTGCTCCTGCTGCTCGTCTTCCTTTCAACACTGTCTGTACTTAGCCTTGCTCCTGCTGCCCGTCTTCCTTTCAACACTGGCTGCAGTTAGCCTTGCTCCTGCTGCTCGTCTTCCTTTAAACAATGTCTGTACTTAGCCTTGCTCCTGCTGCTCGTCTTCCTTTCAACTCTGTCTGTAGTTAGCCTTGCTCCTGCTGCTCGTCTTCCTTTCAACACTGGCTGTACTTAGCCTTGCTCCTGCTGCTCGTCTTCCTTTCAACACTGGCTGTAGTTAGCCTTGCTCCTGCTGCCCGTCTTCCCTTCAACACTGGCTGCAGTTAGCCTTGCTCCTGCTGCTCGTCTTCCTTTCAACACTGGCTGTAGTTAGCCTTGCTCCTGCTGCCCGTCTTCCCTTCAACACTGGCTGCAGTTAGCCTTGCTCCAAGGCTGTACTAAATGATAGGTCCATTGGTGTATATAGTAGTTCTACCTTTTTGTACAATAAGCAAGTCTATGTACACTACTGCCTAAAAGTTCATTCCCCTAACACGCGTTGAGAACGCGTGTAACACGCATGTGACACGGGTGCTCAACGGGTTGCACACGGGGTGAGCACCCGTTGGACACGGGTGTGCAACGGGTGTGCGTCGCGTGTGCAACCCGTTGCACACGCGTGTGCCACGCGTGTAACACGGGACCGGGTTCCAGTTGAAGTTGACAAATTTATCAAATGAATAGTGAGAAGAAACAAAACAGTGAGATGTGAAATTTAAGTTAATGAGCGGCCATTGAGCTGTGCTCACCAGACCGTAAATTCAAGGTCGGCCCATCTTAATTAGTGTTCGGTTGCTAGACTTTTATGGCATGAACCATTCCACTAGGGTCCAGTCTAGCCATTGTGGCTAGCCGACAGTAGAACAGTAGTGAATTTAGATGCGAGTTTATTGCTAGGGGAACCCCTGTGTTGACACGATTGTCGCGGGTTGGTAAATGTTCGCCATTAATAAAATGATTGTTTGTGGATTGCGAACATATTCATTTGCCCACACGAGTCATTCCATTTGATTGCAAATATAACGTTTTTCGTTCGCCAAATTTATGCTTTAGACAGTACAATTATGATATAGCCGTCACCACTACTAATGTCTCATTATTTCACGTAGGAATATGTCCCATTTCCCCACACCCCACTTTCTTTTTTGTATTTTGAAAGAATAAATAATAGAAGGTTTTGTGTGGGACACTTTTATACTATTTATAAGAGGATGTTGTAAATGAATATGAACAGCCATGCTGTCTGACAGTTGATAGAATTTGAGATCTTCACAATCACCGGGTGTGATCATGTTGACAGAATCTCGTTAGGGTTTGTGATTTTTACATTTGCCCAATGACCATGGTGAGTATTGCTGGGGATACCAAACGTAACAGTTTATTATTAGAGGTTGTGAGTACCTATACCACGTAGATAGGATATCTTTAGGATTTTAATCCTTCTTTGAGAGGCATTTAGAAGTTGGAGTACTACGTTAGGAGAAGATTTATGGGTGACTTTAATCCTTTCTTTCTCTGTGGGTAATCCTTTCATGTTGATTGGAGGAAGTCACTCAACCAGGTCATGACAGGTCGTGAGTTTACTCACTAACTACTGTGAGCGTTTTTGGCATGACATCTTTTCTTGTGTAAACATAGAAACGATGAAACGATGCTCACTCACTCACTGTTAATCTTCTGCAGTTTGCTGGCAAAGTGGGGATAAACCTCAGTGTCAAAGACGATCAAATTTAGTTCGAATCCTTGTTTATATGTGACATCTCCCAAATGGGGACATTTTCATAAACTTGGCAAGTGATGATGAATTTTAATATTAATATTATTATAGTTTATGAAATTGTTAATAAAACTTTAATAAAATTGTGCTTCACTCTCACGAAAAATATATTGTCTGTGAGTAAATTTATATGTCACGTTACATCGGCATTTTTCAGTGATATTGGGACTACATGAAACATGGCTGGTTTTACATTTCTGATACAGGTGGTTGACTGACTGAGTAGTTCATGATCAATAAGATATGTTTAAATCAATCAAGTTTGCAACAATAGATGAATAAGTTGATACATTTGGACCGCAGTTACCGATTACCAACTTAAGACATAGAGACAGGGAGGAGATATTAGACAGTTAGAACGTTGGATTAAATGACAGTAACTAATTTGAACATTCCCCAGTTATATCATAAAATACATCATAACTCATAACAGTCCGAGAGATAGCTTCCAGACTTATACTATTATTGAAGGGACAATAGCTTTTGACAGTTTAAAAGTAAACTCACCTTAAGGTGCTTGGCAAGTCAAAACTTACCTCCCTGTATATGTTTTTTAGGTTTGACAGCAACTATGCTTGTAGATTTCATAGATAGACATGATTGGTTAGCTAGATGTTATTACAATAAGCGAAAATGTCTTAAAAGTCCACAGTTTGTTTAAAAGTACAAAAAGTGTGTTATAGATCTATCAACGTTTTCTTTTATTGAACATAATATTTGCACTATATTGCTGTAAGCTGTAAATAATCAAGCCTCCCCATGTACGTAACTTACATATATTTATGTACAGCAAATAAAGTTCTGGTAGATAGGTACCTCGGAGATTTAACGTGCGCTTTCCGACTTTAGCCTATCTCGCACACGGGGAAGCACTTATACTACTAGGTTAAAAAAGCGTAATGATTAAATAAAGAAGTGCAAACACACACCCCCCCCCCCCCCAAAAAAAAAAAAAGAAAGAAAGTTTAGTCCTTGTAGTAGTCTCTTGGTCAGCTTCTCATCCTGGGGGTCGGGATTCTGGTAGAGACTCTTGGCAAGGAGGGCGGCGGTATTGGCGACGAAGTGGTTTGAGGTCGGTACGCCACTACTCTGGAAGAAGTGGTACAAGTCTGTGTAGTTTGTGATGTCTTACTCGATGTCCTGTCCCCCCTTCTTGTGCACCATGACGAAAGGGACTCCTTGGTTGGCGTAGAGATATTCCTTTGGGGTGTTGATCTGGTCAACCTTGAGATCCGCCCGGGGCTTGTAGTGGTTGATCGGAATGTCTGATTTTTCCACTAGTAAATACAGTTCTTTGGTATGACCTCTTTTATCCCTGCTGACGTTATCCTAATGTTCAATATCAGTCTGCCTCACCAAGCGTAAGAAAGCATTGTACATGATAAACCACACTGATGCAATTTTCTATATATATATTTGTAGATATGAAGCATTCTAGTTAATTGTGGATACACTGGGCAGACAGAATTGTGTTTATTTCCAGGCCATCCTGATCGTCGTTTACTACTATAAGATGTATGGTTGGAGGCAAGATCAAAGGCGCCGCACAGCATTTATTAGATAACAGACGGGGTCGTCCGTTTCGCTTTGAACAACCACCCCACCTGTCTGTAGGAGTTATATAATCAGTGCGCAAATAACTGTGTCAAGTCCACTGCCGGGCTGATGCGGTGTCAGTGTCAGCGATGAACATGAATGCCCAAATCACAGACCTGTAGCACTCACAAGTTGCTTAGCCAAAATATTTGAAAAGTGTATATTCAATTCTCTGATAACAGCAAATATAACCTTAGAAAAAGATTCAACATACAAACAATCAAATGTAGAACACAGACCTATGCTTATTATCATTTCTTCTGGATATGATCAACCTGCGGAACCCTCTATCCGATGAAGTAACTAATGCTCGCTCATTAAAAGAAATCAAATCCTTAATTAATCGTTCTGATGCAATTATTAATAATTTTGACTTCAAATATTTTCATAGATCATGCCAAATTGTCCACTGTCGCCTTAGGCTCGGCTGCAGTGACTTAAATGCTGATAAGTTTAGACGACATGTATCAGACATACCAGACTGCACTTGTGGATATCACCTTGAAGATGCAATTCACTTTTTCTATAACTGTTAAAAAATACGATAATATCAGAAACACTGTGTATTTCTACACACATGGGTATGGTCTAAACATGATATTACATGGCAGTAGTTAAGCAGTTCTACAAACATGACTCTTCTTAAATCAGTTCATGACATCATTGTCAAAAGCAAAAGGTTTGAGTAGCTTAATTTTATGCATGTAGTAAAGGAAAACTGCATTACCTTATTTCACAGACACCACTTGCTTCAGTGTACTGGCTTCGAGTATTTCATTTGTGCATTTTGTATGTTTATGTTCATCATTCTCTTATATATATATATCCAGCTGTTGTTAAGATGTTACCTGGAGAGGTATTACATAAGCAAGTTTTGCTTGTTTACCGATCCAGATTTCTTTTGAAATAAAAATACGTTTAAGCCAACACAGCTAACCCTAAAACACATGATTGTAAACTATTCAAAAAGGAGCACTAATCTCTGGCTTCTTCTCGGGTGTCGAACTCAAACTCAAACTCATTTATTCTTAGAATAACATGACATACAATTATCTACAATTTTTATTATGTACAATTTAACTAAAATAATAAAAATAGGATACGTGGATACTAATACAATTTACCAATTGTATTGTACACATTGTTAAGGAATTTAGATAGGCCTTTTAGATTTCTTACACTGTTAGTGGTCATAATTTTCTTAAATGTTGGGAAACTTAAGATATTGCTTATTTAAGAGTTCATATCGCCGTTGGTGTAAAGCTTCACATCGGAATGAATAATGCAATTCATCTCCCACAGCGATAGAATCACAGAGTGGACACTGGCTGTCTTCCCTGGGAATGTTCAGCCATCGACCAGTTTCAACTGGTAATCCTTGGTTAGAAAGTTCTGAATTTTAGTATTGGGAGAAATATTGATTTTAAGAGCAGTAGATATTTCGCAAATGAAGGTTGATTCTTCAGGTAATACGACCTTTGGATTTCCGCTTGGGCTTACTAGCTGCCGTTTGTCAATTTGCTCGTTAACGCAACCGAGCGTGACAAGAGACTGGGCTACCAGTCTGCAAGGACAGCTAAATAAACTTACGCATTTTTGAAAACTGATTGGTTACCCGTGATCTATGAAGATTTCAACAAAGGGCGCATGGTAATTAATTTCTTCAGCCTAAACAAACAAACAAATAACGGCGAAAGCTCATCGGATGTGGTTATTTGGAAATACCCCTGATTGTTACAGTTTGATAATAAAAAAAAGTATCCCTGAGTGAAAGCATTTGCGGATTTCGGATTGCGTGGATGATACAATTACTACTCCCTTGTTGTCATCCACATTTTCTGGTATAACCCTACACTTCTGTATTTGTCGTAATTCACATGCTGCTCAGTTAATCAATTTATATTATGTATACTCAGTTGTAGCACCACTCAGATTACCGGATAAAGGTTCAAATTTGGTCTTTCTTGTACCTGGGGTAATTATTTAATCTAAATCCAGGTTTGAAGTGAGGTGGAATGTGAATTATGCACGTGGCAGCCCAGCAAGAGATGTATGATCAGTTGATTTACTTTTTTTGTAAATCAACTGATCATTCCCAGACATCAAAGGATCAACAGGAAATACGTTGATTGATTAATTACTGTTATCTTGCACAGTGGATATGTCAAAAGTAAGTGTTTACATGTGAAGGTAGGGTTACTAAACCTAGGGAATACACTCATATCATGGCGTGAAGTACAGATGTAAAAACAACATACTTTGTTCAAAGGGTAAGCGATAATACACTGACTGGTTGTTCATTGTTATCTTACTCAATGTATGTTTTTAAGAACCGTGGACATTATAAAAATAGTTGTCACGTGGGCTTTCTCAGCTAACTTGGCACCTATGTGAAACAATTGAAACAAACTAAGTGATCAGTTAAGAAACAAACACGGGTTATAATATTCGATACATTTAAATAACGTTTAAAAACGATATATTTAAATATTTTAATATATTTCATATATATTCCAAATATTGTTTCCAAATAATTATTATTAAAGTATTTGATTCTTACATAGACATTTGACATCGAATAAGTATTTTTGTACAGCTGCAGACGCAATGGATATTGTTCCTTTATGTTGATATTCCCGGATACATTATAACTTTGGTAGGTTGTAATAATGATATTTGCATTTTGTTTTCATTCATTCGCTGCAGCTTTGAACAGAATCATTCTTGTTCCTTTCCGTTTGGTTAGGAAGTTTTTCGGTTTTTCGGAAGGTTAGACGTTGTTTTCACAAGTATTTTCTTTTGTAAGCGTGTATATGTTACAGTCAATGTGTAAAATATGATTCACTCAGGCAATTTATTAAATATCTAAATATTTCAGTCATTTTACAAATTGACTGAATAATCCATACATTTATTTAACCGACTGACTAAAAATGATAAAGACGACCAAAAGAGCTTAAACACATCACAATATATTAATTGTGCTAAGAAAAGAAGCCAAACAATACAGAACTGTACTTGGTGATGATATTAAACATAAACAAATATTTGGAATTCGTTATCATATTAATAAAGATGGACATATTTTTCAGTTAATTTGTAAAATAAACTGAATATTTAGGCGTTTAATACATTTCCTTAGTGAAATCTGTTTACATTTTGAATGTAAACATATACACACGGTAAAATAAGCAATGTGCAGATGAAATATTTACTTTGTGTTGCAAGTCAAAATAGTGTACACGAAGATCGCACAATTACCAAGCAAGTGACTTATCAAAACTGCATCACCATTACCGATGCTCCCCACAAATATACCTACATTTCAAAAACTGTATTTCATTTTTGTTGATCAGTGTGACCATATGTCCTTCTACTTTCAATAAAAATGCGCTTACGAATGGCGAGCACAGGTCGCGAACAAGTCTAGATTTCTGCTATATCATCCGGGTACTCACTGAGAAAATACAGTAATGCACAGGTAACAACTACTCCCGCGGAATTGCTTTAGATCAGTGCTCTTTTGTACGTTGAAATACTATATATTGTGAATGCCAAAATGATGTATCAAGGATCAAGTAGAAGATACATTGACCGTTGCACTGGGAGTTTATTCAGCAGACCGTGAAAATAACACTGCTGTATCTTATTATTTATTTTAGATGACGCAGTCAAAGCTCACTTCTCCTGGCGGCCATTATCGAACGGCCAGCTAAAACACAACCCCGCGCTTACGTCTACAGGTCTCTTCCTGTAGTACGGTAATTAGTATTCTCTCCCTCAAGTGTATCCTCAATGATATAACCCACCCTCATTAATTACATGCTGCTCTTTTCCAGCCTCACGGCTATGGAGCTGTGATAAAGAGTCCAAGTCATCATAAAGTAATTAGGGTCCAATAAAAACAATGCGCCGCCAAACCTCATACATATTATCACTGAAAGTCGTACTACAGACGGTTAATGTCAAATCACAATAAAAGCATTTCAATTGCAATAACATGTTCCAGGACCATGTATTCTCTTAACACCATCGGATTTAGAAGCAATGGTCGTATAAAACAAAACACATCTATTTGATCACAACAGTATTCATGTTATTCCCACAAAATCACATAAAGAAAGGAGACATTAGGAAATACATGTGCATTATCATTTTTCGTCAGGATAACAAAATTTTCTCTCCTTGTTACCACCTCCAGGTTCAGCTTAAGACGGGTCCTCCTTTGGTCAAAAGTTTGTTCCCCCTCTAATGAGTGTGTCACGCGTTGCACACGAGTGGCGGACGGGGTGCACACCCGTGTGCAACGCGTTGCACACGGGTATCACACGCGTGACCAACCCGATGCACACTGGTTGCGTAACGCGTTGCCCATGCGTGTAAGGGGAATGAACTTCTAGGCAGTAGTGTAAGCGCATTCATCTCCTCGTGCATGTTGGGAGGTCTGAAATCTGCACTGTGATATTTTGTTCCTTCATAAGGGTTAGTAAATGTCGAGTGAACGTGAACTACATGATGATTACATGTACGTTTTTACGTACATGTAGTTTCGTATTCAATCATTACCAATAACGATTGTCCGATTTGTTTCTAGTTAACTCAAATAATAATAAAACATTAAAACAATTCTGTTTAGTCCTGAATCATTTCGATTACCTTGTATCTGTTATCCGTCGATGCCTAGCCTCTCCGTTGTGTCTGGACAACCCTACTCGTGTTGCAGTGAATCCGATAACTGTACCTAAGGTTATTCTTTCTTTAAACGTTAATATGTACATTATCGTTGAACATGTATGTGGACGTCAGCATACATTCCTGTGAAAAACAACAAATAGACTACAAAAAAAACACCTACAAACACACGACATTTTAAGTGTGGAGAAAACTGCAGCTCCAAACAATGTAAATTTTCAATGTCAAGGAAGGATTGTGATAGTATCCATTGTCAGTTTGAAAATATGCATTGTAGTATATAGGCGATGCATCAGGGCACGTTGTGTGAGGCAACATGTGATTGAATTGATCGGGTTGTTGGCGTATCTATGTGTCCCGACGGCATGAATCGTTTCTCATGGTATCAATATGATCAGGGTTCAGTTATTTACAGACCACCGTCATGAAACTGGAATAGACATGAGTTAGCTCCCTTGTTCAGTAGGGCTGTTCACACATCAACTCTGACATTAAAGTCAATAAATAACAACAAGTTGACATACTGAAGCAACTCGAGGTGCAAGAAAGGTCAGGTTGGGATATCATCTGAACTTTGGAGGGCGACAAAAGGGTGTTTTGTGCAACCCAAAGGGACAAATGGACAAAAGTCAACCATACAACCCCACGAGTCAGTGGACGCCCGGTATGGCGACAGGATAAAGGCTGCTTCTGGGCAGGGCTGTGCTTATGTTTGTGGTGGCTACTGGATCTAGTACAGCAACTTGGATCCAAGATCTGCGTCCATCAATAGTTCCGCCACCAACGCTGTTTCCATCAGGTGAGATCTGTGACTTGCATTATCGACGAGAAACAATGTTTAGATGTCGAAAAAAGGATACTCCAATAATGACTCGTATACAATCTCAGTAATTGTATTACACAATTAACTAGGTTTACAAATCAATACAAATTACTGCACAACAATCACAGGGAAAATCACCGATGCCCCCACATCGTCCGGCGACCGCTGTATATATGACTGAGACAAAACCTTTTTGAATTTTAAAGTTGCAGGCTACATGTACACGAACATATTTACCATTAACATCAACATATAGTACGCTGTTAAAAAGGATAATTTCAGAAAGGTCAATGTCTAAGAACCCTCATATTTTTCTCTTTCAAAGAACCAAAATCAAAACACAATGCAACACCCGGCGTGGACGCAGGTTCGGGTATATGTAGAAAGCCCTGAACAAAACGTCTTAGAAATTTCCTTGACAATGAGCCAGTACCCTGCTACATGATAGATAAAACAAAATGGTACGAAGCTAGTTCAACATCATACCCCATCTACTGTAGTGATAGAAATGACAAATTAAATCAGTATTCGTAATACATCAAAACAAAGTAAATAAGAGCGACAAAGGGATTTCATAATCAATGAAATATTTCAGAAAAGCAGAACCCATTGTGGACTCTCTCTATTGAATTTTCCATATTGCTCTCCATAAATGATTCCGGATATTTACAATACGCAAACGTGTAACAGCAATTATGTTATATTTTGATATTGTTGCATCAATGTTCCTTAATTGAGCACTCGATTTTTTTTAATAAATCATCGAGATAAACATCCCATGTATGCGTCAGCAATTCATTCCCGTCATGTGGTCACATTACTTCTGAACTCCACCGGCAAAGGTCCCTGTCAGCTTTAATTGTCCCCAATGAAATATGTTTCGTCAGATAATCGAGGCTGACTGGCGTTGAGATGTTATGGTTTTGATATAATTTGCTGACAATAGTATACTATAAACACTTGAATTCAAGGTAAGCCTGAAAACATCCTGACAATAGCTGGGATCAATTTACACATCCAGTTTAGCAGTTTTTATTGAAAACAATTTCTGTTTCTGTTGTAATTTGTGTTATTAATCTTCTTTTGTGTGCACGATTCAATATATCCCGTCCACAGACTGGAGCAGTTCACGTGACTAATATAAGAGCATGACGTCGGTTCTCTGCACCAGCACATAAAACTTCAAAAATGATCGCAGATCAGGATGACCAGGAGACTCCTAGGTAAGAGTGAATGAATGTTGTTTAACAGTCTCTAAAATAATCGAGTCTCGACAAGGCAAAGCAGTGACTGAAATCATGAGCAGTGATTCACATCATCGGGTAGGCGACACAATCGGGCAAGTCAAAGGAATAGACCCACGGATTATTAGAAATAAGCAGACTCTTGCGGCAAGCACAGGTTAAACTGGAAATTTATTCTGACCGAGGGTTCCTATGTAACAGTTCACGAATGGTACGCATTGTTAAATGTTTTATGCGGGAAGACTATAAGGGATTGCCAGGGGAGCTAGTTCCTTAATCTAATTCAACAAATCGAACAGTGCAGTTCAAACATGCATTTGCATTTGACGAAAGTATTTTGAGTTTCTGTCTCATGATGTCATATCAGTCACTGATAATAGTATTCTGCCTTTTTCGGAGGGCAAGATCTTAATGTTTAACGAAATGTATAAACAACGAATTAGCCTGAGAAGAGTATACCATTAGTGTATACACGACTTTATACAGTGTACAAATCTGCCGGGCAAGGAATGTATACATTTGAAAATTGGATAAGTACAAAAACTGAACGTGATCAATACGCCGAAAAAAATGCAAATTTAAGGTCAAATACACCACTGTGATAGACGTATCGATTATATCAACATTTCTCATTAGGTTCATTTTTAGCCACCATGTGTGTACTTTCTGTTCTCCGGCAGTTTAGTTTGTTTGATCCGGAGTCAAACTTGAGGAAATGTGACTTTATATATCTAGCTGTAAATACATGACATTTTTTTAGAAAACGTAAAGTTATGGCTGTACTGAAACAAATAGCCAAGGCGACTTTCGTGTATGACGACCTGTGCATCCCGATGCTGCCTCGACTTAGAATAACATGTGACAATCCTACTGAACAGATGAAGAGCATAAAATCAGCCCGGATGTATGAAGATGATATCATCCTTTGTGCGTATCCAAAATCTGGTACGTGGTTATTCCTCATTTTCTAACCTTTGCCATGTCTCTTCCGTTTGTCCGTCATTCCCCAATGCCGCTCATGCACCCTCCTACCTACATAATCAGTACATGTTTCAGGGAATCACTGGCTTTCTCAGGTCCTCCACATGCTAACTCATGGGTCCATTCAATATGCAAGTCCGCTCCTGGCATCAAGATTAATCGAACTGATCAGCAAGAAAGGAATAGACGCACTATCTCCTCCAAGGATCCTTCATACACACCTCCCTCTGCGCATGCTGCCCACACAGGTCGTGGAAAAGAAAATCAAATGTATCCAGATTCTGCGCAATCCAAAAGATGTTTGTGTGTCATATTTTAACCACGCAACAAAGATTGCACCTCCTGATACCTTAGAAGTAGACTTTCCAGAATTTACAGACGTTTTCCTTACAGAAAAATGTGAGTGGATAGCCCTTCTGATTGTTCTTCTCAGGTTACTGTTTCAGCTGTCTTGTAGCTAGCCATACGTTTAAAGGCAGTTGCTCCTATTGACATGAGCAAAAAACAAAAGCATTGTCACAAGGACAAACATTAGATGTCGCTTCGTTAAACTGACGATGAAGATTAACTAACCATGTACATATATGAACAGAAATACCTTTGGTTCACTATATTTGCACAAGTTACGAAATAAGGAAAACTTGGAAACTTGCAAGTAGGGATAAAATGTGTCAAAAAGGCTTATATCATTAGCTTAAAGAAAGACGTAAACGTATTTGGCCCAAGTTGACTCTAATGGATGTAGTTGAAAACAACGCAAATGTATGCAGACTGGTTCATCTCGGGTCAATGAGTTGTTCACTGATCACCGAGCAGTTATCATACATCGTCTGCACCCGTGAGGATCAGATTTAGAATCTGTCGTCACCCCCCACGTTTGCCGGGAGGAGGCAACTAACTGGATAGTGTGGTCAGGCTCGGTTACTGATGCTCACGATGTCAATCATTGGATTGTCTGGTCCAAGCTCAGTTATTTATATATATATATAGCTGGGATACTGCTGTGTGTGGCGATAGACAAGAAACAAAAACGTGTTTGCAGTTTATCCTTCCGAGTGTTACTGGTCATTTTCAATCAAATTTATTTGTAAATGTTAAATGTTTCAGTTCCATATGGGTCCTACTATGACTATTTGTTAACCTGGAAGGCTGACGTATCAAAGTACCCAGACCTGCCGTTTCTCACTATGTTCTATGAGGACATGAAAGTGGTTAGTGTCTGTGTTGGAATTGATATTTTCTGCTACATCGAGTATTCTGGGGAACAAATGATTTTTGCTTTAAGTCAAGGCCACCCAAAATATGATCATGAAGGCAAATTGAATATTTCCGGCCTTAATTTCTATATCTCTTCTTGAAGTAGTATTATTTCGCTAAGTGAGAATAGTAATATTTCAAATATATGCAGTATATAGTTAATCAATTCAAAATTCATATATTGATACAATTTTGTTGACTCAGTTGTTTGAATTATGCCATAGACATAATAGAAATATTTTAATCATTATATTTCGTATGTCTAAATTTTCACCTGTAAGTGATGCATGCATGTTTTACCACCAGGATCCCGTGAAGTGTGTGAAAGACCTTCGTACGTTTCTGGGCCTTAACATCAAAGACACATTCTGTGAGGCTGTAGTGGAGGCGTGCTCTTTTGATAAGCTAAAGATGAAAGAAAGCTTGGGCATCAAAGACGGTGTTTTAGTGGATGTCTGGAAGGAAAATTCAGGAGGTACATTCCACAGGAAAGGTAAGTCCGACGCAAAATATATTATCCTGTTTGGAACCCAGTATTGAGTCTAGATATGAACGCAGGACATTATGGTCCTCAATACAGTTGATTAATTGTGGATGAGGTCCAGGTGTTTGCAGTGTGTGGCCTGACTGATCCTGTGTTATCGCGTCACGTTGCCTGCCACTGCCAAGCACTTTTTGGAATATCTAGAGACATGAATCAACTGCCGGGCAAAAGAACGCATACACTTGAAAGTAGAATTTAACCAAAAATAGTTACAAACCTTATTAAAACGATACTAGGATGAAATCAGTTGTCGAAACACTTCAAACTTACTTCCACTTTTCGGGTACCCGTAACAGGAACGTGCAGAAAAGGTATACAGAGGAATGGATCGTTGCCAAAACATCACAGGTAATAAAAAAGCTCAACAGAGAGGGGGCAGTAGGAATAAGACAAACGAGTGCCGACCACACCCAAATTTGCGTGAAACTTCAACTGTACACGTGGAACAATCGTCAGTCTATTTGAACGTTTAAGAGTGACTGGCAGAGTGAGTGAGTGAGTTTGGTTTTACGCCGCTTTTAGCAATATTCCAGCAATATTACGTCGGGGGACACCAGAAATGGGCTTCACACATTGTACCCATGTCGGGATTCGAACCCGGGTCTTAGGCGTGACGAGCGAACGCTTTAACCACTAGGCTACCCGACCGCCCCAGTGACTGGCAGAACACAGGGCTGGGCAAGATCTTACAGACTACGCGTGACTATGGTACAGGACAACCGGTACTTGCACATTTTGCATTTGAGCAACAGGTTTGTTGCAACGACGAAACTGCAGCAACACTTTGACTATCAGTCGACGCACTCTCCTAACAACGTTTCCGTGTGGCATGTTGTTCATGTCGATTCCCAAATTGAAATAATGTGTTAGCCAAGAAATCGGTCCGTAAAAGAACTTTGTGTGAAACCAACAAACATCCAACAAATGGTATACAATCAACAATTGTATTGCAAAATTAACTAGGTTTACAAATCAATACAAATTACTGCACAGCAATTACAATTGTAGTACACAATAGAGTGGTTGTATAATATTCAATGGCCGTATAAAATGTGAGCAGTGGAAATGACAATGACAAGAATAATAATCACATCACCTTGGCTGAACACCAGGGTGGAAAGGGATTTTCACACGTAAGCTGGTCTCCACTTAAAAAGTCTAGCCAGCTCCAGCACGTTCCACACACTGACAGAATACAGTGTCACTAGAACATCTCAGAATCTTCCAATTGTTTCTATAACATTTAACATCTGTCTATGCTATTCCAGTTTATGGATATTTCGAGCATCTAAATATAAAACCTTCCTCAACACTGCTTACTTTAAATAGTACTACTTTCCCGACAACTCATCATTGTCCAAATACAAGGCCATTAACTTCTGCTGAATCTCAAGAGAAACAATCTAACACAGTTACAATCAATGTTTAACAATATATTAAACTGCCATATAACAACGTATTCGAGTCTACCGCCCATTTCGTGAAATGGACTTGACTAACGATCGAACATTAACGTTGAAGACGTCACTGGGCAAGTTCAGTACAACGCTGGCAGATTTTTGCACAGATTTATCATCACAGAGGGGAACGATTGGCGGAAGGCTACAATGAAGAAGTCCATCCATATGGTGGAGATAGAGTGATTGTTTAGGGAGGAATTTGTGGCAACCAAGGGACGGGACTTGTCGTCATTCGTGGCGTTTAGATGTATAAATGTGCTGACTGATGCAATATTCACTACTTCGCCGTCCTAGTGGGTCTTATGTTATGATTAACATAATATACATAAAAAAACATATTAACTTAAACTATTCGCAGTGTTGTGTGTTTCAGGAGAGGTTGGGGACTGGAAAAACTGGTTCACTGTGGCAGACAGCGAGAGATTTGATGAGAAATGGAATGAGAAGATGAACGGTTCGGGGATCGAATTTTCGTATTCGATTGCATAATTAACCTTGCTTTGAACTGTGATTTTTATGATTTGCTTCCTTGCATATTTAAATAGGTCATCAACATGCATATCATAGGATACGGCACTTTCATTTCTCTAAACAAAATGGACAGTCACGGACATTGTCTTACAATACACCAGTGACGCTGCTTTGTAGCCTTGCAGATAATGCACGCCACTACACGTTACTGTTGAAATACTTACTTACTTTGTGTCAGGTCATAGGTATATAAGTTAGCTAGAATGTTTCTAAGACCGTTTTAACACCATACTACAACGACAGAAGGAATCAAGAATGAGTTACACACCTTGTCAGCTTGTGGGGAATAGAAGCAGGGTCTTCGGCGAACATACATGTACATCAATTAGGCCACCCGTCCTGCTTCATTGGTGTATGAAGAGTCGGAGTGTGGGGTTCTTGCTCGAAAAAAGACGGAATGTGTAAAAACCTTAAAGTTGAAGTCATCCCTTTTGGTCTTGTGGATACTTTATTGTCACTCTGAATCTTCACGCAAAGGTGAAGTGAGGTGAAATAGGCTGACGCGGTGTTTACCGTCGCATGAAAGAAAATTGCACTTATTCAGCGACGTGCTAGGCCACCATGCCGCAGTTTACACAGTATACTGACGAGTTAAAACCCCTTAAAACCGAGTTCCAGGCAGGATAATTACAAGAACCTTTTTCAACGTCGTTTGGTTGGACACGGCCACAGATCACCGACCACCAGTCTCCGGGTATATGTTCCGTCCACAAAACGTGGTCCCTTATGTATATTTCTAAACATGAAACAATTGAAGGGGCTTGGAATCGTACAATTGACTCTGCTTTATTACTTGTTTTATGCAGAGATTCGTATTGGATATTGAAAGGGTTTTGTTGCTTTATTCACTGCTCTCTTGGATTTAAGTGGAAGGGAATTTGCTATTTGACATTTACTGAACGATATCACTGAAGCTTTGTTTTTACTTAGAAGCTTAATTCGAGCAAGTCCGATTCATATTCATAAAGAAACAGATGAACAGGAAGGCGAGCATAATTGGTGTCAACGGTGATGCCTAGTTCCTGCTTAAATTTCCTTCCCACGTATTTCACACATATGTCATCAATGACGAAGTCCAGCATTTCAAATATTGTTTTCTTGGTAAACTTTAGATGACTTTTGTTTTCAAGAAATGAAGGTTTCTTTAAGTTTGCTGTGTTGGATAATGGTTTACAAAGTTGAACAACTCAAATGATTTGAATTTCGTTCTTGTCTGATATTGAATTTGATCTTTTGAGAATCTACATGGTATTATTGTCCACATTGTCTCGAATGCATTCAGTAATATGAAGACAGTCCTTTGATTCGGATTAATTAGAAGTCATATTATGAGGAAAGGTCGTCTAATCATTGAAAAGGAAAAGATCCTGTTAGAAAAGGGAACACTGGGACCATCTAAGCCTTCAAGCCCTGCGTGATACGATGGTATATGATATTGGATTTAACTATGCACTTAGAAGTGGTTAAGATAATCGCTGCCTTAAAGTGGAACAATTCCAGCAAGTGAAAAGCAAAATGAGTTTGTAAACTCTACTCGAGACTGATGGTACTCCGTCCCACCCACTGAACAAAAGACTGTCAATGACTGTAGTCTGTAGTGCTGCTGGATTTGATGGTAGGTATCAGTTGTTATTATATTATCTTGTTTCCTAATCATATCTCTTCAATAATCCTGATTTGTTTAGAGCAATATCCTACATCGTATTTGTAACAGTATTCCGGCTTATGTTATGTTATGCAAGAACAAGAAGTTCTCCGGCAGTTAATAAACTTCGTGTTTAAATGAAAACGGTGTTTGTTCTTGGAACCCACAAAACTACAACTGGAAACATGGTGGCAGCGTAGGGAAGAGCTTGAAATAAGTTTTCTTAGATAAATAATGACATTTATCTAACTTTCTAACTCTCTGCAGTACTTTTCTGAGTGAAAACTCCCGAACTTTCTAATCTGTTCAGTTGTCGATCAACGTGATCGGAAATCGTGAATCGGAATTTCTTTGTGATAAATAGTGATTATTTATCGAAGTATAGACATTCTCTAAGAAGATTAGATATATCCTGAAGAATTATGCCTTTGATCAGATATATCTTTGATCTATTAACGTCTAAAACGTCTCTAAATTGCCATAGAAATGTCAAATTCTGGTGAGTGAGTGAGTGAGTATGGTTTTACGCCGCTTTTAGCAATATTCCAGCAATATCACGGCTGGGGACACCACAAATGGACTTCACACATTGTACCCATGTTGGGAATTGAACCTGGGTCTTCGGCATGACGAGCGAACGCTTTAACCACTAGGCTACCCGACCGCCCCCAAATTCTGGTGAAAATTCTTCTTATGAAATGGAAGCCACAGAGGGCGCACCTGCACCTAACCAAGCAAATAATCAGTTCTTAAACTCTATCCACATTACGGCACCCGATTCGCTTAAATTAGCAGACAATGCAGTCACAAATTGGACGTTATGGAAGCAAATGTGGGGACACTGTTGTGTCATTTCAAGATTGAATGAACAGATTTGTGGTGCAGATTACTTCAAGTCTTTGTTAATTTCCACTATGGGAAAGGAAGGGTTACAAATTTACAATGGTTGTGACCCATCTGACACAGATTCTGCTAAAAGCATTATTGATAAACTTGACTTGCACATTCTCGGAGAATGTAATGAAACGTTTGAGAGATACAAATTCAACACTCGAACGCAGCAGCCAGATAAAAACGTAGACTCTTATGTTGCAGATGCTAGCCAAAACATGTAACTTTTGTGAATGTTTTAGAGATTCGTTAATCAGAGAAAGGGTAGTTTTAAGGATCATGAGACTTTTACGAGAGAGAAATCTCACACTTGCTAAGTGGATTGAAATTTGTAGAAGGTATGAAAACACAGCATCACAACTAAAGCATATTTCAAGTGATCAAACAGCAGATGTAAACCAAATCACACATAGACGATCAAACATAAACTTCACAAGAAAATATAAGAGAAACAATCACAGTCAATCACAACAATCAAAGCATAGTGACAATTCTAGTAGGAAATTCTCACAAGCTCAAGCAACAAAATCACAAACATGCAAATTCTGTGCACGTGATCACCCATTCAAGAAGGGACTTTACACGTCTGTATTGACCCAATATCTCTAAACGAGGCTCTGCAAAGAGAGAGATATCATCTCCCGACAATAGAAGATGCTCTCCCAGAACTTTCTAAAGCAAGAGTCTTAAGTGAGGTGGATCTAACCAGTGGATACTAGCATTGTGTTCTCGACAAAGAGAGAAGTCATATGACTACAGTGATAACACCCTTCGGCAGGTATCAATGTTTGAGATTACCATTCGGTACAAAAGTTAGCTCTCGAATATTCCAGAGAATGCTGAACCAGAATCTGGAAGGTCTGAATGGTGTCATCAATGTGGCAGATGATATCCTCATTCATGGACAGTCTGACGATGACCATGAAGGCAATCTTCAACAGTTGCTAGAAAGATGCAGTAAACACAACAAGGACAAATGTTGTTTCAAATTTGACCATGTTGAATTTCCGGGCTATGAGAATCACAACATAAGGTCTAAAGCCAGATAAAAAGAAAGATGAAGCACTTCTGTAAATGGAAACTTCAACTGATGTTGAGGCAGTCTGCAGACTACAAGGGTCTGTTAACTATCTCTCAAGATTTCTCTCTATGATCTCCGCCGTGATGGAACCACTACGTCGACTAACCCACAAAGAGGTGAAGTGGGAATGGGGAGAAGAACGGGAACAGGCAATGACATCAATCAAAATGTTTGTGACAGAAGCACCAATTCTCAGATACTATGACCCAAAATTGAACCTGCAGATTGAATGTGATCCCTCAAGCACTGGCCATGGAGCTGCTTTGCTACAAGAAGGCAAACCAGTGGCCTATGCAAGTAGAGCCCTGACAGACACTGAGTGTTTAGCCATAGTTTTCTCACTAGAGAAAATCCACCAGTCTACATTCGGGCACACCACTCATGTCTTCTCAGACCACAAACCTCTTGAAGCAATAATGAGAAAACCATTACACAAAGCTCCAAAACAACTACTGTCAATGATGCTCCGACTCCAGTAATACGACATAGAAGTGGATTATCTGCGAGGAAAAGAGATATATATCTCAGACATGATGTCTAGAGCCTATGTCAATTCTGTGTCTCAACTCACACATGTAGACCTGTTCTCCTCAATAAATGCTGTGAGCCATCTGAGAGTCAACTCAGAGAGACTGACTAAGTTTCGTAAGGTGACAAGGATGGACACTACAAGGAGTCAAGTTAAGCCATGTTTCTCATATCAATATGAATTACCTCTCCATGACGCACTGATCTTCAAGGGGGAAGAGATAGTAGTTCCCAAGAGTTCCAGTCCAGCAGCCCTAGCCCATCTACACTCCTCTCACCTTGGCAAAGAAAGTATGCTCAGGGGAGTTCAGGAGTGTATCTTCTGGTCTGGGATGACAGACCAGATAAAGTAGATCACTGAAACATGTGAGGCATGTCAAAGCTATACAAATAGTCATCAGAAAGAGACTCTGATGCCAATAACAGCTGATTTCCCCTGGGGAAATTGTAGGTGTGGATTTCTTTACATGGGAACAAAACGAATATCTCCTGACAGTTGACTATTTCAGCAATTTCTTGGAGGTTGATAAACTCATCACAACGACCTCCGCTGAAGCAGCATTTTGCCAGAAACGGAACTCCAAGCAAAATCATCTCTGACAACGGTCCATAGTTTGTATCCAAGTACTTTTCCAAGTTCTGTAAAACATGGGACATTGAGCACTAGTGATAGTACTAATTGATATTTCTGACTGAGTTTTCCCTAAGTAACATACTTGCCCTTTTTTATACTGAGCAACAAAAGTTCCTGAGACATTGAATAAGATTTAATGCAAAATTATTGGGTTTTTTAAACAATTTCGGTTTGCAACAGATAAAAGACTCCTGTAAAATGGTTTACTTTGCCATACTGACTTCAGAAAATGCGTGATTTCATTTAAAAAAAACATGAACATGCCAAAATGTCAATTTACAAATCAATAGGGTGTGTGTCCACCTTTGGTTGCGATGCAAGCAACACATCTTCGTCTCATAGAATGGACCAGGCGTCGCACAAAGTCCTGTGGGACCTGTCCATATCTGCTGGAGCATGTTTCAAAGTTCCTGGAGTGGAACACTTGGTTGACGTCGAAAGCGCCGATCCATCTTATGTTCGATGGAATTTTCGTTTGTTTTTCTCAGGTGAACAATTAACTTGCTGTTACATGTGTTTGCGACCCGTGCCACCGGTGGGGCAGGATATGCTCACCTTTTCGCGAAAACCTTGTGTCATCACCCATGTGTAGTGATTCATAAAAAGACAATCGGACAACAGACTTCTGGAAAGAGTTTTGTCCTTTTTATTATTATACTTCAAGCAAATGTAAAACATCCACGTTGTCTTTATTGATGGTGCGCCCTTCTGTGTGTATCACTCCCCCCACTAAATGAATAATTGTTTTGGAAATGGTAGTTGCATTCATGTTTATTTTTGGTAGACCACCTCCATGGTCTAGTGGTAGAGCATCCGCCCGGAGAGCGGAAGGTCCGGGGCTCGATCCCCAGCCGCGTCATACCAAAAGATGTTAAAAGATGGTACTTGGTGTTACCCTGTCTGGCGCTCGGCATTAAGGGGCTAAAACAAGGACTGGTCGGCTTGGAGTCCGGACTAGTACAAGCAGCCACACACAAACGCGCGCGCGCGCATGCACGTCGCTATATAAGTACAATAATCTTGGACGCGACGTAAAACCCCATTTCACCTCAGCTCAAACCACAATGTCGTGCTGTTGTTTATATACTCACACGCAAAAGAAACGCAAAAAATGGAACAACGTGGGGTCTGATCACTTGGTCGATATACCGCTGAGCAGTGACGCCGTGTCCCCGACCTTGACCAACATTCAGAAAGCACATGGGTCCAAGTCTCGCATTAAGTCCAGTTCCTGCCCATATCATGACGCTAGGTCCACCCCATGGATCCCTTTCCACAACGTTTCTGTCAGCAAAACGATCACCTCGACGCCGCCAAATTCTGACTCTTCCATCGTGCTGGTCGGCGACATCTGAAGTTGTTGGAACAGAGACGTCTGATCACAGTGTCCCGGCTAATGTGTCAATTATGTGTTCCTATGGTCTGTCAAGCACTTTCACCACTTGCAGTTAGGAACGGATGTCGCTGGTGTTGACGGGTAATCTGCCGATCTTGTCGAGGTGTAGTGACCCTAGGACGACCGCTCCGAGGAAGGTCATCTATGGTCTTGTAGCATTGTATCGATGCAGGAGACGGTAAATTGTGGTTATGTTAACGTTGAAATGACGGGCAACATCTGGGACAGACTCTGCAGCTTCCAAACGTCCGATAGCCTGGTTTCTCTGAATTTGAGTTAGGGGTTGCATTGTTGACGACGGAGTGGTAGGTCCAAGATTCGGCCACAGTTTTATACCCACTACAGTTTGTGACAGTTCATTCATTTTCGATTTCGCGAGAAATGGGTGCATGATACCCACATATTCATTGAAATGGTGCGTTTTGGCGATTCGTTTTTTATGTTGCGTTTTTACTCGGGGCTTCAAAAATGCAACCAAAAATATTGATAACACAATCAGGCTTCACTTGCGTTTCTTTTGCGTGTGAGTATATATTGTTAAACAGCACTCATACTTCAGTCATGATTTCATATAATTTCTGTCACTGTTCATACATAGATAATTTCACCTTAGTGTCTTTGGATATCACATGTATCAACACGAGTTGACAAAGGTGGAAAAATTCCGAGGTTTGCCAAGGAGTTTTTCCACCTTTGTCAACGAGTGATGATATATTTAATATTGGATCACCCAATATCATTCTTAAATCAGTAGAAATCGCTTGATCTCACCCAAGAGATATCTCCTGTGGGAACCAGTTTTGGATGACGACACTGCTCATTCTCCAAGTTTTGCACAATCACCATGTATGTCTGCACTTATACATTCCGGGATGACTCAAATGACTTGCAACACATATAGGACACATTACCAGTGTAGCTGAACCCCATGGCATTCCGGCTGATTGACTGGGATGTCAGGCTCGGTGAATTGCGGGTTATCGTTTCCGAGGCGTGGACTGTCGTCTGGTTCATTATTTACAGGCCGCCATCCATAACTCTTCGCTGTAACAAGGCACAGTGTGGTTGATGCTTGGAAGATATTATATCATATTTATGTTGGCTTCCCCACCAATAGTGTGAATCACAGGTATGGATTTCTGTTGAACTGATGTAGGTTTCCCCACCAGTGGTGTGACTAACAGGTATGAAATCCCATTGTATTTATGTGGGCGTCCCTACCGCCGAATGAGGAGGGCAATTAACTGGACATTTCACCATGACTTCTGCATAGAATTTGAATTTAAAATATTCATATTCAATACTTTGTCTAATGCAATGATTATCAAGTTATGTCGGGATGAGAGGAGTGAATGTACTCACCACTATCGGGTATTCCAGGTTGCGTGTGTATATTCAAATCAGGCTCAGTAAAACAAGTTTCTGTCATAATAGGTAATGATCCAACATTCTACCATGACATTGATGAATGCTTAATTCTGATTGGTTAAAAAGCGGTTTCCTTTATGCTACAGAAACCCCTTTCAAATATATTAAGCCTTTTCACAAAAAACGTGCGTATGAATAGATGGATAGCCTACATATCGATTCATAGAAAATGGCAGTGTTGGCTGTCGATCGATCACCCCCATATGAACTGTAAAACATATCTATATTTCCTCTAATACACGCAGGGTCTCTAATACCAGCCAGGTCTCTAATACACGCCGAGTCAAAGGCCTCTCGCGAAATTAATAGACAGCGTAGTGTCAAATAGAGGAAATACGGTAGTTTGATATCGGATGATTGGGGCGTTCTGACTGCTTCGATGATGACATTGAAAGATTTAACGAAGGCATATATTTTGCATACAAATGAAATGTTTATGAAACTGTTAGAGAAATGTTCTATGGTGACCAGAATCGGAACAATTTAAGCTATTTCCTCATTGAAACAACCGACAATGAAAGTAAAATAGATCTATAACATTATACAAGATTGTTTGAAAAAACTTTATTCATGACAACATGTTGTTTACAAACCTTTTTCTGATCAATTTCCGTTGCCATCTCCTTCAACCAGGAGGGGATTTGAAAGTCCATCAGAAAACACTCCCCTTCAAAAGTCCACGAAAACAATGTCCCAACTGTAGTGACAGCTTATCAAACTTGATTAAATTCATTTCAGAACAGCACAATTAAGAAAATCATACACGATCCACTATTTCTGGGACACAGATGTCTAAGTTCTGTCACTATTTGGCTTTGGATCCATGAAATCTTGAAATTAATAGGTCACACCATGCAGATTCCTCGTTTCAAAATATCTGGCTCATCTGCAGCCTAAAAAGCGGCTGTTCAGTCATACTCAGTCACATAGGTAATCACATGGATGTACAAGCAGGCTCAATCAATCCCAGATAATCTACATGTTAATGTTGAACCACATTATAGATCGGGGTTGTCATTCCGCTTCTTTCTTTAACTCACTACGGAGAATGTAAACACTGATTGCCAGCCATTGACAGCTGTGAGGTGTGAGTTACCGTGATGTAGGTCAAGTTCTGCCACATCCAAGTTCGGGGTGGAGAGGCATTTATTTATTTTTTATCATTGTTTACTGGGGGTAATTACTAACTAACTAATAACACTTACACATGTTAAATGTATAATAAAATCTTAGTTCATAAAGTTTGCTGTAGAAATATATTCGTTTAGCATTTTAAAACCTTTTTCTATTACCCGTCACCCCTACAATAGAAATGATGGCATGTTCGATTTCCAAGAAATGACCGCTCTCACAAAATTCCGAGAAATGACAGTCAGTCCACAGTGTACAACAGTGTACAAACAGTTTGGCGGAAAGTAAAACATCTCTCTTTGGACTAAGTTAGGAGTGTTACTTGTCGACTTCTTTTGAAAAACTATGTGTTTTGAACACTTATTATGAACTAATCACGACTATGGTGTTTTTTTAATCTTGATCTTTAGTAATAATTATTACATATATGACTACATGTGACCACTTTTCGGAATGTTCTAAGATTGCGGACCTGTGTTACAGGGTTGCAAGAGAGCACCGTTTTCAAAGCGTTGTTCCCGTCATGGTAGAATGGAGATAAACCTACTAAAGCACTCGGTTCAAAATTAAAATTAAGAGGTATCTACTCTACAGTGGGACTACATCAAATTTCAAAACACAGAGGGTTTATCTCCTAATTTCATAATAAGTAGTACATTCATGAGAAATGTATGACCTTGCAGAAGATTACTAATTCAATACTAGTTATGACTAAACACACTCATCTGTTCACCAAGTGATATTTTAAACCTAGCGTGATAGACTTCAATTCAACAGGTCCTGTTTCATTTAAAGTGATTGATCACCCCTCCACAATAAACTTGTCCAAACGGTAAGATAACATTCAACAAAACATGATTATGATCTATTTAAAGCATGGGATTTACCTGGCTAAACATAGACTTGGTATTTCACAACAGCTTGCAATGAGCTTCTTATCAGTACACGTCGGCCTATACGTACCACGTGAAGCTCATTAAACAGTCAGAATTGGTGACAGCTGGGGCGGTGCAGTCAAATTCGTATTTGACACAGAGGCAATGGTTTCTACTATTAGGCGGAACCGTTATCAGATTTAGTAATATTATTCTCTTACATCAATATGCATGAAATTCAGGGAGAGAGATAACAACTAAAGTAAGTAGAAAAGTAAAGAAAGTTTCACCTGCTTTAAACAATCAAATCAATATGCTAGTCCTCTGATATCAAATCAGTTCGACAATGTGATTCATGTGTTCTATTTTAATCGTAGTTGGTATTTCCACTGACGTAATGATCACCTGACAAGTATGGAGTTCATAGGGTTATTGCGCAGTTAATTATTACATAAAGCCAAATGTCCGTTGGCGGGGCATTATTTCCAGATTGTGTATACAATTGGCCTCTCTACTATGAAGAAGTGGTTGGTGGTTTAAACCTCAGGGATGTGTAATGCGTCAAGTGCAAATGGCACAGGTAGACATACAAGTAGACAGTCCTTCTACTTAGATCAGCCAGCCGTTTGCCGCTGACTAGCTTCAAGAGAGTGAAAATGAAAGCAGAAAGTGTCAGTCTTTCTTGTCAGTACAGAGCCTCTGCACATCCAAGACTTCTGCAGTCCCTCCTCGTGGGAACCACGGTAACTGTTACCTTGCGGTATCAGGCTAAACTGTAGGGGATCGGGGAGCAGCATGAGCCCCTAGGGGTTGTGTGTAGGCCCACTGGACGTTGGACACGCCCTACCACAACTCCAATCATGTCCCATCTATGGGTCAAATAGAAAACTTTAGCATCGACGTTACCTAACGGTGCATCATATGTGAAGAATGTGCGACAAGTAAGTTTTACCTTTTACTTCATGGTCAAGTAAGCTGCATTCGTTATGTTGTCTCTTTGTTTAAAATTTGCTATTTGGTCGCGAGCATTATGAAACTATTGTTGTGTTTAGAATGTTGTTTTAAAATAAACAATATGGCCTTCATGGAATGATCATGCTGAAAAGCATTTATAACCCACTAAGCAATTTAATTCTATGTTGAACACCGCTATATCAAACAAGCTTAATCTTAATCCAAGTGGCATTTGTGAGGAAGCGTGGTAACCATACTTATCGATACATCTATGTCTGCAAAGGTTCAGGACAACTAATAAAAAATGAAAACAACTGTCATCTTAAGTATACTGAGAAAACAGTATGTGAAATCATGGGATGGGCATTAAGGCAAGAAGTATGCTTGGCCATGGGGACCGCTTGTGCTTCCTTCATTGTTGATATGTTGTTTTATTCATATGAATCTGTATTTCTGTTCGGATTGGCAAAATGTAAACATGGCAAAATGGCTAAGAAGTTTAAATTATGCTTCAGCTATATCGATGACCATATATCGTTGAAAAGGTAATTCCATTCCATTGAATTACCCACAGGACATTGTCATCCCTGCAGAAAAAATAACTGAGTTATTTGAAATCCTTTAGTTACAAGGACGTTATTTGAAATGCATGTGTGTATAAAATACTAGTCAACTTCCCAGATAACATTTGTAAGTGTTTGCTAAGAGTACTGCTTTGTAACATTGTCAATATAACTACAAGAATAGCATAGTTACATAGGAAACGTGATTGATATAGTGTCCCATATTGTTCGCACAACACACAAAAACGCGCGTCAAGCACTCACAGTTCAGTTGGCAACTGACAGACTTCTACTGATAAAGGTTCCAAAGTGCATTGATACTCGCATATGTCACATGAAAATAAACTTGATACATTCATAGAATAAAAACGCCCTCATTGACATTATACATGTATGCGAATTATCGTCAACTTGTAATTCTCATCTATCTTTCTTTCAGAAATGTGCGTTCAACGTCTTGTTGCGAAGAGGTGAAAAGAAATTGTTCGAGTTCGGAAGGAAGTTCATGAGACGGCCAAGACATATATACACCATTCGTCCACCCACAGACTAAAAGAAATAAAGACCATAGAATGATTTTAATTAATTTAATTAAATAGGGTCCACCCAACTGAACCAGAGTAAAGCCCCATACAATTGAAGACTAAGACAGACGGTTGAACTTTAGGTGTATTATAGGCCGACAAGCCATAATATGTTTCGGTAATTTCGACTTCGCGAACGAAAATTAGGGAATTTGAGACTTCGCAGGTTGGTTGTACTGTTTGTTTTTGTTCCAGAGGTGATGGCAGATTAGGAAACACGAACACGTGGGTTAGAAAAGATTTTGCAAATGTTGTAATATCTTCTGCATTATTCTGTTTCAGAACAAACTAATGCCGGTACAGTTTATGATTTCAACGGCTGAGTTCTTGTACGTAATAAAGCTATAGCACAGCTATGTCTGTTTAATCATAACTGTATCATAATAATCCCCTTTCCGGGTTCGAATAGGTCCCTTGGAACCCATACTGGTCGTAAGAAGAGACCAAATGGATTGGAAGGTCAGGCTTGTCGACATGGTTGAGTCAGTGTCATGTTTCGACGGCGTGGATCTTTGATTATAATACCATTCACTAGATTTCACTACACGCATAATGGATTCTTATTATTAAGCGACTATGCTTGTCGTAAGAGGCGACAAACGGGATCGGGTGGTCAGGCTCGCTGACTTGTTTGAGGCATGTAATCGTATCCCAAATGCGTGGATCGATTCTCATGATGTCAATCACTGGATTGTCGGGTCCAGTTGTTATTACAGAGTGTCGTCATGTAGCTTGGATATTGCTGAATGTGGCGATAAACAACAAATAAACAGCAATAAAGTATAACTTGGGTCATATTTAAAATTGTGCCAATTACATATATTGTTTGCATAATGCAAATGCGGAATAACATATACATTCAGCTTGTTACAAACTGTTCTCACAATTTGGACTTATGTGTATTTTGCAGAACCGCTCATACACCATTGCATACAAGAGCAAAGGCGTACCTGTGTTCGATCTTGGCCCATTGGAAGAGATTCGGTTTTGGAATTATGTTTCTGTTCGACATCACAGAAACAAGGAAAACAAAGAAAACTGAACTGATGCGCATTGAGCAGGGGTTCAGAAGAATCGAAACGAATTGTTCCCCAAGTATTCCACTTGAGGACAAGGCAGTTATTAAGATAATACCTACTGGAAGCTTAACATATCAAGAGAGATATCCCAGAAAATGCTGTCAGCTCCGATTCAATAAAAATGCATCTACAAATTGCACACCACTGATGTTCGCAAAACGACCACGTAATCAATGTATTAGTGTAATAGTATTTGAGGATGCGAACAAGCGAGTTATTCACTCATTTCCTCTAGGCGAACTTGACGTCGAACAGGGCTCAAGAAGTAATCCGAATAGAGGTGGGTAACTTTATCAGTGTATTAAGGCAAAGGTTTTGTCAAATTTGGTTTCGTTTAAAACAAACAGCGAGTGGATATATCATATCAATGTTGCGACGTGAATAAATTATACAGTTTTAATACTCTTGGCCAGCATTCACTATCTTGCCTTACTAATTTGTTCAGATAGCATCTTTGTTTTATGCTATTAAGTCCGTTCATGTTTGCCTTAACGCTAATATACTGTTGCTTGTCTTTTCAGAGCACCCGACACTGTCCGATAAAAGCTTGTTGGCTCTTTTGCGACGCTTGGCCGAGTCTGACTGGCAGCTTGTTGCAATAGGGCTGGGATTTACGTATGTAGAAGTATCCAGGATCTGGGAAGGACACAATGCCATCGTGAGTCCAGGATATTCAATGCTGCAGATGTGGAAGGCGAAACGATCCGGCGGCACCGATGATGCGATGCTTGATGCATTAGAATCAGCATTGAGATGTAAAGAACTCACTGACATTGCAGAACGACTAGCAGATGCGAGGAGAAAGAAAATGTGCTTTGAATAACAAGCATTCCCATTTCTATTAACATAATCAACGTAACGGAAAATTATTATGTAAAAGTTGATGTAAAGAAGTTGATAATATATCAAATGATCGATGTTAATTGATAAGTTTTACTTTATTTACTTTCTCTGTGTGTTTTGTGTTTTGTGTCATGTAGATATTTCTCAGTGAATATTAATTAAGCGATTCGGATCTTTTTGTAATACTTTGAAGAATCTACAATCATAAGATAAATTTGTAGAATTTATGAAACCTTATGTTCACAGACGTGTAAATACATATTCGTATATCCCTTGCGAAAGTATATTCACTGCAGGACAGTATTGACTCCTGCATATAATTTACGGTGACCAACTATCCGAACTACTCTTAGTTGTGTTTCTGTACAGAGCAAGCAGTGTTTACTCCGCATGTGTACTGAAGATACGCACATGAATGTTTCAGTGAGTGAGTGAGTTAATATGGTTTTATCTCGCTATATATATCACTGCAGGGAAGAAAGGAACTTCACATCTTGCACCCATGTTGGAAATCGAACTCGGACTTCGGGGTAACGAGGGTACGTTTTACCCACTTCCCCACGACCACGAGTGTTTGAAGGGACTGTTCCAGCATGGCAAACCACCTGAGAGGACATGCCTCAGCTCTGGGTTTGCTTGTTTGTTTGTTGGTTGGTTGGTTGTTTAATGCCGCACTCAGCGATATGGCCAGACAATCCAGTGATTGACAACATGAGCATCGATCCACGCAACTGGTATCGATGACATGCATCAAGCATGTCAGCGAGCCTGACCACCCGATCCCGTTAGTCGCCTTTTACGACAAGCATAGTCGCCTTGTACGGCAAGCATGGGTTTCAGAAGACCTTTTCTACCCAGGATCTTGCGGCGCCTTAGACAATAGACGGTGCCCCCGATATCTTTAGAAATATTTACTATGTCAAGGGTACGGTCAGGATTTGATTTTGAGCGAGTGTTTTAGTTAAAAGCCATTTTAAACAGTGTTACACCAATATCACGGCGCGTCAGCTTGTGGGATGGAATCCCAAAGTGATACAAGCCTCAGACGTTTACCACTTTGGTAACACCAATGAGCACAGGTATGGTGCTGACATACCTAGAAACATAATGAGGGCTAATATGGGATCCGATACCACGATACTAGGGGACGCAACTCTGTACAGCGAATTTCGACGGGTCAGGCGATTGGGCCACCGGGCATTAGAAATTGTTGGTGACATCTGCATTAGGTCACGAAATATGATTTAAACCTTAGGTACATTCAGTTTGATTCACGAGAAAGCAAAACATTTATCAATCACTGAATATGTACCATAAATAACTAGATGATTGAGTTCAGATTTAACGTCTCATCGGCAATGAGAACAAATAACACAATAATACAAACCCTGCAAATTAAAACAGCAAGATAAATATAACAGACTCAACATTACATAACAGTTAGGGACAATTATATGAAGTACAACCAAAGCATGCAAGTTATAGGCATTCGCAAGATGTTTAATAATAAGATAATTATCAGGCCAATTTCTTCAAGATTCATGCTCGCATGCTGGGTAACAACATCTGGCATGTTTGGTGCTTAATAATAAGTTTGCTTGTTTGTTTGTTGCTTAGCGCCGTACTCAGCAATCCATCATCCAAGCCAGCGAGCCTGACCACCCCATCACTAACGGAATCGGGTGGTCAGGCTTGCTGACTTGGTTGATGCATGTCATCGTATCCCAATTGCGTTGATCGATGCTCATGATGTCAATCACTGGATTGTCCGGTCCAGACTCGATTAGTTACAGACCGCCGCCATATGGCTAGAATATTGCTGAGTGTGGCGTTAAACATCAAATAAACAAACAAACAAACAAATTAAACTATAACAACACCACCACCACAACAACCACTATAAGAAACTATGTAGCAAGCTACTCTGATCTAAACGATATATCAATCTACACTGGTCCAAAAAACAATTCTACACGTGAAGATCGGGGATAGAATAGGTCTTCAACAACCCATGCCTGCCGTAAAAGGCTACTGTGCTTGTCGTAAGAGGTGACTAACGGG
This sequence comes from Haliotis cracherodii, assembly GCF_022045235.1. Classification (NCBI taxonomy): domain Eukaryota; kingdom Metazoa; phylum Mollusca; class Gastropoda; order Lepetellida; family Haliotidae; genus Haliotis; species Haliotis cracherodii. The sequence goes on along the minus strand of NW_027266266.1, from coordinate 5,856,958 downwards.
GTCGTGTAGTCAAGCTCGCTGACTTGGTCGATGCTTGTCATCGATCCAAATTGCGTTGATCGATGCTCATGATGTCAATCACTGGACTGTCTAGTCCAGACTCAATATTTTACAGACCGCCCTCATAAAGCTGGAACAGTGCGGCGTTAAACAACAAATAAACAAACAACAAAAGACATTTCATGCTACCCTGATCTACATAATTCAAGCTATCCTGATCAAAACGATATATCAAGCTTCCCTGGTCTAAACGATAGATCAAGTTACCCTGATTTAAGCTACTCAGATCTAGCCCGTAATGTTACTATTTTATAGTAATCAATAAATTATCTGTTTCAAAGTCACAATATGGGACGTGTCAAATCGACCTACAAGCCATGAAGCTTTACTATCAAGTGGTCCTACATTGTGACCTTTGCTTCGTGATATAGTCTTTACTGAAATGAATCAGTATGTGTGTTCATGAGTGGCGCCAGACATCACAGTGCCATTCATTCGTGTTATACCGGGACAAGCCGAATAGCGACTCGTGCCCCTCTCGTGGCCATATTTGCGACCGGGTTCCGTCTTAGCGCAAACGGGCATACCTAAAACAATTGTCAACTCGTTGCGTAATGGTTCACACATTTTCCCCATATATTATATACATTTCGGATGCAATTTAAATCACACCAGGACGTGCTGATATATGCATTATGATTGAACACATTTAACTGTGTCTTGGTATAGTTTTAGATGCAAGACATATGTAAAATCAAACATTATTTCTGAAGGATTCTTTGACGATGAACTTGAAATCATACGCGCATTCTGATTTGTTTGTCGTATTTTCGCACATAACATTCATCGACAGGGTGACGAGTCTTCTTGCAGGTTACGGAAAGGGGCGAGTGGTGGCCAATGAGTGCCATTGAGAAAGGCTGAAAGTAGTTCCGTCACAAGGTGAATATGCTAAGTACTGATGAAGACTTACCTACATGCAAGTGTGTTAAGTAAGGCAGAAGAAATATGCTCAACCTGATTGTCACTTCCATTATATTGCCGAGGATATGGTGTTGTAGTTGGTGTATTGACACTGAATGTATGACACTACTTCATTCTACACAATCAAAGTGGGTTTATACATTGACAGGGATCGAAGGAGCGTTCACTATGACCTCATATACATCCGCAATGTGGCATTTGACACACCACCAAGGCGTGAGTCGGTTACAGTACAACTAAGTTGTGACCTATCATAAGATTGGCTAGACTACTTCATTGATTGACGAGAACCAGAATGACGGCACATGCATATGATGGAAAGTGTCAAGTGTAAGTTATATCTTGATTGAATTGAGCATATGAATATCGTTTAACGTCGCTACTATTAAATTTTATGACCCAGCAATTTAATACACTTAGTAGCCATAGCTATGTCAGTATAAAGAATACTTATCAATTATATCAAGACTCCTGTTTCGTAGCGACGTTTGTGCAACTGTTATGGCATTTGTAGTGATTGTGTTCGATACAATGAACACATACAATCTGATTTAAGAAAAAAAAAATGATTGTCAATTATCAAGGCGAAAGTTTCTAAGTCTAGGCTTTGTTTCAGGATTCCTGCAGATCTTAGTGGCCTTCACGACTTGACAAACACGAAAGGTCACGACTTTATGTGTTGGCTGCATGAAGGCCTGTATCTACAATTTGTGCCACCATTACAAAATATAGCAGGGAATCCACTTGAAAACTACAAAAAACATAAAAGCTGCTCAACTGAACGAAGATGACGTGGTTGTTTGCGCAATGCGGTAAGTATTCATGGCATGAGTTTCACACTGTAATGATGTGTTGTTAATCAGTAGGAGTGGGGTTGAATCTCAGCATTTTTCTATTTCTGGTCCATGCTCTTCATCCAGATGGTAAATATTGTTTGCCTGTCACTTCAATATTTTGGGGGTTTCTTTCAATGTGAAGTTGACACGCCGTTATATAACCCAAACATTGTAAACGCGATGTTTCAAGACTGAAAGTGTTCAACAATATCTTTCAAGTCAATCCATAGCTGATACCAAGCAATGCAGAGAGTAATCATAGACTGTCATAGACACATAACAGTCACACATCATCAAACAAACGGCGTTGTATAACACAGAGCATGTGAACTATTTCAATTGTACGACAGGTGGTGTACTGCTTACGGCAGAAGCATCAAGACTTTTTTTTATATGGCGTCATTGTGTTGTAATCTCGTTGCTTGGCATCATAATAACTAATGACCCCATCAATCGCAAATCAAAGATAGTATGCAAATGCGGATGTTTTGTTTTATCTATCCCTTTATAGATTACACTTTCATGTATAAATTAGAAAGTTTTGAAATTGGTCCAGATGAGGTCAATGTGTACGTAAATTTCGAATCAGGCTCAGACTAAATGCTTAATTATTCCATTTATAATACTTTTATACAGAAATACTTCCCATTCTTTTCAAAAAAACTAAAAAACCAAAAACTTGTCAATTTGTTGCATTTGTGTAAAATTGCGCGTTCCAGAGAAAGGTGCACAGTGACTGCCCGCTCTTTGGTGGTTATGGGAGATAATTAAAATGATACAAACAGCTATCTTAGGACCAAAGTTATAGAATGGGAAAACTTATGCTTCTTGTGAGAGTCGACTAACGTGGATGAGGTGATGACGTTCTGTGAGTTTGCTAATTGTATGTCCCTGTGGCCCAGTGGCGTGGATCGATGATCATGCTTGTGGTTGTCCAGGTTCTCACTCGAGTGGTTACAGTCTGACTTGATTTAGCTGGAATACTGGTAACGGCGTGGTAAAAACTTTCACTCAGGCACATTCTTCACTTTCCCAGGTAGCCACCGGCTGTCAGAGGTGCTTCAGATGCACTACACAAAGTCACCCCTCAGAACCAAGATGATTCAATTCATCTACAGAGACAGTATAGAAAGCCTGCCTCCACCAAGGATGCTAAACACCCATCTCCCTCTGCGCATGCTCCCTACACAGGTTGTGGAGAAGAGACTTAAGCGTATCCAGATCAGGAGAAACCCCAAAGATGATATGTTGTTAATCAGTAGGAGTGTCTCAATAGACGTGGGGTTGAATCTCAGCATTTTTCTATTTCTGGTCCATGCTCTTCATCCAGATGGTAAATATTGTTCGCCTGTCACTTCAATATTTTGGGGGTTTCTTTCAATGTGAAGTTGACACGCCGTTATATAACCCAAACATTGTAAACGCGATGTTTCAAGACTGAAAGTGTTCAACAATATCTTTCAAGTCAATCCATAGCTGATACCAAGCAATGCAGAGAGTAATCATAGACTGTCATAGACACATAACAGTCACACATCATCAAACAAACGGCGTTGTATAACACAGAGCATGTGAACTATTTCAATTGTACGACAGGTGGTGTACTGCTTACGGCAGAAGCATCAAGACGTTTCTTTATATGGCGTCATTGTGTTGTAATCTCGTTGCTTGGCATCATAATAACTAATGACCCCATCAATCGCAAATCAAAGATAGTATGCAAATGCGGATGTTTTTTTTATCTATCCCTTTATAGATTACACTTACATGTATAAATTAGAACGTTTTGAAATTGGTCCAGATGAGGTCAATGTGTACGTAAATTTCGAATCAGGCTCAGACTAAATGCTTAATTATTCCATTTATAATACTTTTATACAGAAATACTTCCCATGCTTTTCAAAAAAACTAAAAAACCAATAACTTGTCAATTTGTTGCATTTGTGTAAAATTGCGCCTTGCAGAGAAAGGTGCGCAGCAACTGCCCGCTCTTTGGTGGTTATGGGAGATAATTAAAAAGATACAAACAGCTATCTTAGGACCAAAGTTATAGAATGGGAAAACTTATGCTTCTTGTGAGAGTCGACAAACGTGGATGAGGTGATGACGTTCTGTGAGTTTGCTAATTGTATGTCCATGTGGCCCAGTGGCGTGGATCGATGATCATGCTTGTGGTTGTCCAGGTTCTCACTCGAGTGGTTACAGTCTGACTTGATTTAGCTGGAATACTGGTAACGGCGTGGTAAAAACTTTCACTCAGGCACATTCTTCACTTTCCCAGGTAGCCACCGGCTGTCAGAGGTGCTTCAGATGCATCACACAAAGTCACCCCTCAGAACCAAGATGATTGAATTCATCTACAGAGACAGTATAGAAAGCCTGCCTCCACCAAGGATGCTAAACACCCATCTCCCTCTGCGCATGCTCCCTACACAGGTTGTGGAGAAGAGACTTAAGTGTATCCAGATCAGGAGAAACCCCAAAGATGTATGCGTGTCGATGTTTAATAACGTCAGAAATTTCGTATGACCCAACACCTACGAAGGAGATTTTTCGGAGTTCACTGAAACATTTCTGTCGGGAAAATGTAAGTCATATTATAATCATTGATGCTTTCCACGACAAGTCGTTCATGAAAACAGTCTTCGCATGGTCACTACTAGACTTTTAAGTTTCTTGCTTGACTTCATGATCAGTAACAAACGTCAGTAACCTTTCTTGCCATTCCTGACACTCTTGCCAGAATGCATCAACAGTTCAATCACTTGTTACAAGTTTTAGGGAAGGTTAACTCGTCTCAAGGGTCAGGAGTGTCAGCAAAGATTACTATGTCATCTGGCTTTGAAATGAATACCCTGCATCTGCTAAACAAGTACATATACGTTTTGTTCTGTCACCTACTGTACATAATATATAACAGTATATGAAATTGTGTATGAAACAATGTGTCCACTGTTTATCTAACTTATCATGTTCCACAGTACATATATTTGTAATGGGTGATTCGTGCATTCTCTTTCCTTGCCTCATCCAAGGAAAACCAGTATTCGGTTCCCACCTTGCTACCATGTCAGTTTTACACAGTTGTCAGTTACTTAAATGTCAAGTTACGGTATTTTCTTTGTACTTGTGGAACATCTGAGATCCATTTCAGCTATAAAGCAGGGTCCAACAAAAGCACCACTAAATGCTTATCAAAACTACTTTCAATACCTCTGATAACAGTCAGCAATTGATGCCTGTGTGTGTAGCGGCTGCTACCGGCAGGGCAGGACATGCTTACACTTCTTGATAACACCTGGTTGTCATCCCTGATTTTAAGTGATCCATTAACATAATTTTCACCAATATTTTCCTCTTACGCCCAATGGAATATGTAGACTGCTTATTCTCTGGGGCATACCTGTAGGTGAAACTGGGCGTGAACTGAATTCACCAAGCACTAACTGAACACAAGACTATGAGACTATCTAAATACAAATACAAAGATATATATATATATATATATATATATATATATATATATATATATATATACTCACTTAGGTAAAACTGGTAATCTGAGCCAACATGAATTAAGTGTTACACATAACATACTCATGAACGCTTGACATTATACATAAATAACATAGCTAGAAACAAACACATTCATGATAAATACACACCTAATGGCAAAATGAAACATTTAGGAAAGGTGACGCTATACAGCCCATGATTTCTCTCGGAACTTACTGACCTAGTTAAAGCATCTAAATGGCTGCATTTGTATGACTATATGTAATGACTTATCTAAATAAGTACTAAGACTTTGTAACACTACAACTGATTACACAAAGAGATCCAAGTACATTATAGGTGAAGTGAAATTGGGTTTAGTGTCGCGTCAAAGATTATTGCACTTATTTAGCAAGGTGCATGCATGTGTGTGTTTGTGGCTGCTTGTACTAGTCCGGACTAATACCGATTTTCTAGTGCTAGCCCACTGAGATACCATGCAGCAGTTTAATATAAATACCCCACTCAGACACAGTATACTGACTCCGAGCCGACCAATCCTTGTTTAGCCCCTTAATGCCGAGCGCCCTTAATGCCGAGCGCCAGACAGGATAACAACAATCTTTTAAGGTCTTTTGGTATGACGTTGCCCGGGATCGAACCCCGGACTTTCCGCTCTCCAGGCAGACGCTCTACCACTAGACCATGGAGGCGGATTTAGATTTATATATCTATTCTGCTACTAAAGAGGGGATTTTTTATGCAATAATGATGATGCGATTCAACGATTGTAATGAAAATATTCTCTATTATTTTTCTCATATACATACCATTATTTTGAACAAAGTGATATTCAACATTGTTACTAAGTTCTTCGTTCATTTTACTTGGAGAACAGATTATGTGCTCTTTTTTTAAATTGGAAAGAAACAGTTGATGACCGTATTTGGTTGGTTTGACATCACTGATGTAAATTATACCTTGTAGTTATTCTCGCCACTTGATTGGCTTGTAACTCTCCATTATAATATACTTATGTAAGCATTCGTTTAAATCTGATCCAATGACAGGAGACAATCTATTTTTAATCTCCAACCAGTTCTTTGGTTTTGGCACGGAATAATTGACGCACTTGTTGTCTCCCCTGTTCTATGAACTTTTTTTCTCGTTTTTGCTAATACCACTGGTCTCCTGCTTCATTGCGTTGTATTTGGTTAGTTCTGACAACACTAAACGAAACTCATCCTCTGATATCTTACAATCAGCCAGTGCTGTTGAAATATGATCCTTAATGCTGTTCAACTTTGCTTCAGCGAGTATCCAAATATTATCATGTTTTAATGCTTTCTTTTGCAACTTACAAGAAATAAATTTTATCGCTATTCCTGCCAGTCCTGAGACTCCGGACGCTATTTCCATGCCAGGTACGATAGGCGGGGCGATTATAGTTGATAATAAACCAACACCGGCTACACCGAGTCCCATGCCAGCTGTTACAAGCACAGTGTCAACTCCGTCGAGAGCATTCACAGCTCTGTGATACTTTTTATACAATCCATGTCTCAACTCCCTCTCCTCCTCTATTCGATGTTTTATGTCGCTTATTTGATGTCATCGAAATCCATCAACAGTATCCATCTTTTCAGATGCTTCATCGAGCACCGGATGTAAACCCATAATGTATATTATTGTATCATATGATAGTCTTTAATTGGTCTTGCTTAAATGTTTTGAGAGTATACATCAGCCTTATCAAATGTATATTATACGGTATAAATATCTTAGTAAGAGAAATGGTATCACCTTTATTAACTTGGACCCCCTCAAGGGTTGCAACGGGTGATACTCCCATATAAATAATACTGCAACGTTGACGCTCTTGTTTCTTAAGCCATTTCATTTATATATCTGGTAATATTTCGAAGGCATCTTTTGGTGCATCTCCAAACAAGACTTCAATAATAAGTGTAGAAAGATCAGGTATAGCATTCAAGTTATTTTTTATATCATTGAATTCAGTAACCAAATTTAAACTGACATTTTTTAATGATGGACGACTCAATAACATATGACCTGGGTTTTCGGGCAGGGGAGCGACTAACACACGCTTTCGTTTTGAGGGGATATAAGCCCCGAGTACGATCCCTCTATTGATTATCTTAGTTAATTGATGTCCCTCAACCATCATCACATATGGTGGGGTAATGACGATATTCAGTAGCCACTCGATTTTTTCTTCGACCATAGTCCATTCATTATCATCGTTGCGAGTAAGATTGTGTGAAGCGTTTTTATTGAGTCTACTAACGTCGACATCACTTAAATATCCTAGATTAGCTGTGAATACAACTTCTTTCCGCTTGTATACATTATCTTGTAAGTGTAAAGCGTATAAGTTACCATCGGTACTGGGTTTATCAAATCCTTCTGTGTCTCCAAGATCGGAAAGCGCAACTGTATTACATTGTCTAAGGTTATGCGTTCCAGGGCCTGGTGAATCAACCATTATTTATAATATGGAGTGTTACACTCAAGTATTCTATATGTACAGGTTCATGTTTTACATCTAATACAGAAATTTTGAGGTCTGAAATAATAAACTGCTTTAACTTCTTATATTGTAATGATGAGAAAGATTCAGTTCTACCGCTATTGTATTTTTCATCTTTGACTGGAATAGCTCTTAGCAGAGTTGAAGGACTTTCAAGTTGAATATTATCCATTGTACTGATCTGATCAAGATGGATACACAACTCTTTATAGGGAACTATATCGGGTAATTTAACTCCATGCACTGTTTCGTCGAGTAATGTAAATTCTCTCGGTAATCCAAGTGTATTAAATGCTAAGTTAATGCGAAGAACTATATCCTTTTCTCCAGCGCTTAAAAATCAGCATCCCATTCGACTCATTTTGTGTGAGTCTAGCTCCCAAAGGCTTAAAAATTTCATCATTGAGTGAGCATACGCTGTAATACCCATCAGATATAATGTGCAAGTCTCCACCTACTACTAACTTATTATCATCTCTCACAGCACTTATATCGGTCCACCGCGGGTAATATGTTACATCGCATAGAGCCACTTCAAGTTACCCAGCCGAGTTATCGATAGTATGAAGCAGTTGAATAGACTGGCCATTTGTTATTCCCGGGACTGTAACATACATATTAAATATACAAAGATACTATATCATAACTTAAATATGAAATCAACTTACATTACGAATCAGACGATTTTAGTAGGTGCCTCTGGTGCTAAGTTTTTTGTTCATTTCCCTGATATCTTTGAAAAATACAGGGTCACGGCAACTAGCGATAAAATGGTGCATGATTGGTTCGACAATCCAATGCAATTTTGGCAGAACCAGTTAAACTTTGCTATATGATGTGCCACAACACGATGTGGTGTATCTCTTTATGCCCCCGGATTTGAACTAAATAAGTCTGTTTTATCATTTCACATGTACTATCTGATTAGACATATACTTAAAGAAATTAGTGCCCCATTACCACAGGATCGAGCATGGAATTCTTCAAATAATCCGTACAAAAGGTTCACGTATGAGCGTAGGAATTTAATGTTTCTATGAGTAAAGATTGGCGTATTAAAGGATTTAACAATGGTCTAGACAAAAAACTGTTAAAGACGAAAGTGATGATTTAGTTAAACAAATTCGCCAAAAACCATTCAATCCATTTAGGTTGTTACAGACAAACAAACTTTATGTAAGAATGGCAGGACTATGTCTCCGAGTAAAATGGAACTTAAGATCGGTCAAGTGATCGGCTATAATAATAAAATTTTTATTGCTTCAACAAAAAACAGGTATGAATTCAGATATTAACACCGAATTAATAACGCAAACAAACACAGGCGAAACAGGAATAGTCAAGCCACTGATATGTACTAATGCACCGAAACAGTCATCTACTGACACACAACCACAAGTGCCGCAACATATTGCAGCTAAAAATCAACAACATATCGATGATAAAACAGCGCTTATAGTAGGTGGAGTCGCGGCTGGTTTACTCATGATTTGGATAAATAGTCTTTAACGGATAAGTACAACAGCACGGCAATTGCTATGAACAGTGCCCACAAGTTTTGACTAAGCCAAGTCGTGGTCTTTGCTAATAATTTCAAGAGCCAGGAAACAATACTCCCTATTATACCGGGAAGTGCAGATGCGATTTTCCCAGCAAGCTTTCCCATTCCTTCTCCTAATGCTTTTAAATGCTTTTTTATCCACTCTTTTACACCATTTGATGTGGGTGGTGTGGGTGGTTCACCTCCACCGGTTAACACGAGAGTCAAAGTCGATGTAATAAATCCCCATGTGGTTAAAATGCTGGCAATGGTTATCCCCTGTTCTCTGAACAATGTTTTAATTTTATGGGCCAGTGTAGTATCATCATTGAGGACTTGATCGATAGTTTCTTGAATTAAACTGATTTGAGAAGTAAGTGCCTCTCTATTAGTGGAAGCTGCTTCGAGGCGGGCCGATCTTTCATCTTCTACCTAACGCAATCTTTCAGCAACGCAGCATCTACTGAATTCAGCGCCTGCCTGTTCAAGTTTTGTTTTATGATGTAAATTCCTACGCATGGGACAATCACAAAATTGTGGAAAGAGCTGTATGGCAGATTTTTGTGGAATACATGCCATTGCAATTAGAAAAAGGCATGTTAATTCTGTATGTGGAATTGGGGTCAAAGGTAGTTACTGTTTATGTAAGAGTCACGGTGCTGACAGGAAACGGTTTCAAATTATTTATGAGAGGTAAAAGAATTACCGCAATAAGATAAATAGATTGGGTAGAATTCAAACCAATTAGAGATAAGTTCACATATAGTTATACATCACAATGGTTTTTGTCAGAGAGTTGAAGGCTTTGGCAAAACAACGTGGTCTACATGGTTATTCTCGAATGAGAAAAGCTGAATTGATTGATTTACTCGGTTTGGAATGCAACAAACCCCAGACTGTTAGAGAACTCAAAGCTCAAGCAAAATAAAATGGGCTGAGAGGTTATTCTCCAATGAGAAAAGATGAATTGATTGATTTACTAAATATTAATAAACCCGCTGTTGTTGATAAAAATCAACTGGTTGAGTTAAGATTTGTACCCACAGCCGGCGTTGGTAAATACCTAAGAGGTTGGAAGATGGATATGAATTTCAACATGGATGTTAAGCCCATTGTATCGAGCAAAATTAATGAGGATTTAGATGATTTAAAAAGTATAAAATACCAGCTAACGGTTAAAATGTCATTGATTAAAATGACGCCGAATATACCGAACCTTATTTCCGGAGCAATCAAGAAAGTATAACTGAATCTGATTCCCTAAGTGCATCATTAGATGCATCAATTCAGCGGATAAATGAAACTTTAAAATGCAGGACTAATAGAGGTTCGGGTTGGGGTGTGGATAAAATCGACAGTATATATTTAGATACAGCAAATTATATGCCTTTCAAAGGTGGATCTTATATAGATTGACCCTCGTATTATAAAAAGACAAATATCATAATTAATGTGAAAAAAAAGGCGATGACTGTTTCAGAATGATGAGAAGATGTGCATTGTTCCCTGCAGACAAACATCCAGATAGGCCTTCGAGCTATCCCCCAAACGACGGACTCAACCTTGATGGTGTAGACGAACCTCCACTAATCTCGCAACTTGATGAGGCGGAAAAGCAAAATAATTTGCCTCTAGAGGTCCATACAAAGAGAGATATACTGCTAGGTCCACCATAATCCTAAATACAAGTTGGATACCATGTGGATTCATAAAATAGCAAAGGATTTACTTGCAATTTTACAATCTCAGAAAAAACAACAACTTCAATTCTGTCAAAACTTTGGATTTTTCAACTTAGAACACTACTACCCAACATGACATGGATGGGATAGTATTTTATTACAAGTGAAACCTAACGCTCCAAAGCTAAAATGTTCGAACAATATGCAGTCAATACAATTTGAGGACTCACTTCTTGACATTCGGGAGGGGCTGAGTCATTTGTACGGTAAGTGATTCAAACCAAGGGAGGATCCAATCTCAGTCCCATTTCCCCACCCCACGAGCATCTTCCTTGTAGTGGGATAGCACAAACTAACGGAAAAAGTAACTGTGCTTCCAATAAAGTAGTGTAAATGTTATATTATTGAAACTAAAAACATAATATATGGTCTTTCGTCTGATCAATGCTTTACCCAACAAAACCAACACGTGGTAACAGGAGACGACACTCCCTTTTAAAGAGGATGTGGTGTAACAACTCAATAAACAATGTCAATATCGGGTGTGACCACCATTTGCGTTGATATAGGTGAGGGAATGGCGGCACATTGAAGTGAGTGAGTGAGTGAGTTGGGTTTAACGCCGCCAAGAGGTCCTAGGCATTGCATTTGCACACAGTATAGAACATGATCTGGAACGATTTCTTCCCGGTAGCGTACGCCATTCAACTTTCCATTAACACTGATGAGTTATGTTCTCTCATGAGTTGTGATGCTTCCACATAACATGATAGTTCCACCCCTAAGCTGACAACACTGAGTAACGCAAGCGTCGTCCCGTGTGCCTGTAGACCCTTGCATGACCATCAGAGCTGTCCAGATGAAATCACCAGGGGCTCATCTGTGAACAGAATACTGTCCCAATCTTGTCTTCTGAACGTCATATGCAGTGTACACAAAGCTAGACATGCCTGACGGTGACGTGAAAGCAAAATTGGGTGCACAGATGGACGTCATGGTCGAATGCCTCTCTCTCTCAAAAGGTTGCGTAAGGTTTAACCATAATTAGGTCCCAGCCCAGGAATTGTTCCAGCTGTTAATGTGGCAGTTTGCTATCTATTCTGTAGGTACAACAACCAAATGTGGTTGTCTTGCCAGACGACCGGCCTATGGTAGGTCTTGAGTGTTGCCCTGCTGTAAAAAACGCCTCTAAAGACCCTGGAGCGGTCCTACTAAATAACCGCCCGGGCGTTTCCGGACGCCCCCGGACGTTCCAATTTATTGTAAATGTGACTTTTGTCAACATCATCGTGCCTATTGAATATGAGATACCGAGTGTTATAAGTACCTGACAAAATGGACTTAATATTGCCTACTTGACCCTCTTCCGACATGGCCGTCGTGCGTAGTAGCAGGCTGATAGCGAGCTTCGGCAAGCATTGAAGTAGTACATTTGGCTTTCCTGCTGCTCGCAAGCATTATTTACAGGTGTTCTATGAGCACCTGATAACAAATCAATCATTATGTGTTGCATACATTCAAAAACATCGTGTGTGAGCACCATGCTCCCAACAAACATGCAGTCATCCAAATTGTTTGACGTGAATGAACATGCACGTGCAAATTGGGAATCACGATCTTAAAGTCGAGGAGATGTCTACATAAATACGAATTGAAAGATACATTATTTATTAATGTTAAACTTTCTATAAGCACAGTTACCTTTTTGCCGTTGGTATAAATATTTCAGAAAACAAATATTTATTTTTAAAATAACTACAGACATGTTCATCATCTATAGAACATTAGAAAAATAAGGAAATGACAAAAAGGCGAACCAAACACAAGCAGTTTCTAAAATGTATTCTTAATGAATGGTGCCACGTTTACATTTTCCGACAAATTGCAAACAAATGCAAAAAGATTGTTTTTAAAGCAAATAATCCACAGGGACATGTGCGAATTATATCCTATTTCCAGGTGAAAAATAACGTTACACCAGGTTAAAACATTCAAATTCAACTTCACTGTCTAAGACATATACACAAAAATAGCCAAGCTAAAAATGTAGCGCAATTATTGTGCAAAGTTGTGAAAAACTTTATCAAAGTCAACATTAAACGCTCTGTGGATATGAAGTAATGCTATTGCTTTTTTAAAATTCGGTTATCCTTGTAGACCCGAGGTAGCTTTTGACACGTCTCATGGCACTGGGCGGATGCTCAGCAGTAGCAGAGGATACTGGCATTGTAACAAACGTGTTTACCACAACATGGATATTTGGATGCAAATCTTTTGCGAAATCCACTGTTGCTAATAGGCACGATGGCTTCCTATCTGCAGTGACGTTTTGCAAACGTGTCTTCTATCTTCTGATTTCAAAAGATTGTTGCTCAGGTGTATACTGCTGCAATTCCATGAACTGTCGAAATACTTTCCCACCAAACTCATCTGTGAGATTGTGAAGCGAACTAGGCACGAAAAACTGCGCTTCAAAACGACCACTGGGACATATCAGCCTCTGATCTCATTGCTGGGACAGATGATCCAGCACTGAAGGTACAACTTTCTTTTCCAGTACATTTCTGATGTGGCCCCATAGGCATTGCCACTCATGGTCTGTCGCCCAACACACCTTAGCAAAGAAGGATTGATGCCGTATCGGCTGGACAAATCTGATCAATTCTTCCCATACAGTGTTCATCATAACGGATCTGTCGCAGGCTACTAATGACATTCGAGGCTTCACTGGATACTCGAATGACTGCAACAGGACTGATAGATGCACAATGTATTGACTGATGTGCTGAATAACAAGACCAATGATGAAATAACATGACAGAGTTGAACATCTGAGGGACCTTGCTATCGAGTCACTATCGTCTTCAGGGGCAATCAGACTTTCTGCAACAACAGCAAATGATGACTTGGAGGTGGATAGAGAATTTAAACGACTTGTCCACCGTGTTTCACAGAGTTCTGTAATCTTCTGACGACGCCCCATTGCCTCGTTGGCATGTTCATTTGATTCTAATTCTTTGGTAACGCTTGGCTGAAAATGGCAAAGGCAATATTTTGAACAGTTGACATGATCATTTTCACTGACTTGACAAAACAGTTATGAACTAAGGCACGATTAAAGCAATGAAACTTGTAATAAACATAGAACGCCTCAGGATACTGACGTATAAGAACAGCTTGAACACCATCGAAGTGACCACTCACATTTGAGGCACCATCATAACCCTGACCCGTCATACAGTCTTTGTTAACATCATACTTGCCTAATTCGGATAGAAAAGACTCTAAAAGACTAGCTGCCTTAGTACTCTCTGCTACAGTGAAACCTAGAATAGACTCCTTCAGTATTGTTTGTCCTTGTTCATTGGTTGAAATATGTCTGACAGAAAGAGAAAGTTGCTGTTTAGAAGATGAGCCAATTGCTTCATCAGCAATAAGCAAAAAGCATTTCTGATTCAGAACTTCTTTCTGATTTGTGATGCGCAAAAATTGAGAAGCTCATTTTGAATCGTGAGTGATAGATATTTCTCAATGAATTGTTGTGCAAAAGAGTTTTTCAACAATTCGTCATGCTTTGCAGGGTAATACAAGAGTGCTACGAAATTGCGTTTTTCTTCAATGTGAACCCTCAATGCAATTTTCCACACAATACAAATGTTTCAAGCAAAGTTTTGAGAACTGAACGATTCTTTTCAACAGGCTGCTTGTGAGCATTAGAGAGCTGACAACAGATATCATTTGATTGTACGTCACAACCTCTCTGTAGTTATGGGCCTTTTCTACACAGCAGTGGTAAGATTGAAGCTTGATATGCCTCTTGATTACTGTTCCTATATTTGCCCAGTCATGAACATCAGATGTCATAAATGCACCTTTTTGTCTGTCATATGCAAAAAGAACATATGTTAAACAAATAACACCCTCTTTTGAAGGGGAAAACCTACGCCAATCATTCTCATCGACATGAGTTGCATTAAACTTTTTTGTTTCACACCTCTAATTTCTGTTAACGGGTATTTCATGGATTTCTCACAACTTACATCCGTTGATTCAATATTTTTGAGAAGTGAAGACCAGAATTAAGGTCACCTAATGTGTGCGAGCTAACGTCAATGCCACAGAAAGCGAGTGAGTGAGTGAGTGAGTGAGTTGGGTTTAACGCCGCTTTTAACAGTATTCTAGTTATATAGCGGCGTGTCAGCTTGATATGGGAGGAAAGCCCGAAGTGATGCAGGTCTCAGACGTTTACCACTTCGGTGAAACCCATGAGCTCGGGTATGGTGCTGACAAACCTAAAAACATAATCGGGGCGAACCGGGATTTGAACCGACAGTCATAGGTTTCTGGCGTGCGGAATGTGGTAGGTATTAGAATATACCAGTTGACGGACACAGGGACGGAGAGGGTGACGGCAGGGTGTCTAAACTAGCGTTGACACTCCTCTTGGAACCACTTTTTGAATGAATTTTAATCACAAAATTTAACTGTTTCTAAATATAATGTGGCAATTATTACATATTTGAATTTGAAATACATTTAACACTTCACAATGGCTGTAAGCAGAAACCTGTAAATCAACCTTACACTATGACTTGACTTGAGACACGGGCTGCTTAGATGGATACCTGGCACATGGCACTTCGATAAATATAAACAATTTTATGACACTTTTGTAAACACATAGTGATTGGACAAAAATATTGAATCAGCGAAGCAATTTGTGTTTTGGCTATGAACACAAGGAACGAATAACATAAGATAACATGAAATATCTGGTTTCGGTAGTGTGGTTTTTTTGTTGTGGTTTTTTTGTGTGTGTGTGTTTTTTTAATGTTTTTGGGGTGGGTTTTTTGTTGTTGTTTTTGTTTTCTTTTGTTGTTGTTGTTTTTGTGTTGTTTGTTTTGTTGTTGTTTTGTTTTTTGTTTGTTTGTTTGTGGGTTGTTGTGTTGTTGTTTTTTTTTGGGGGGGGGGGCATTTCACTGTATTATCTCATGTTACTGAGCAGAACAAATATATGATGATAGCTTGTTTTAAAAATAATGTTGAAAGGGTTAACAAACTTTGACTACCCATGTCAAACATTGTGGGAGCAATGAATGTTTTCGCGTCTGTTTTGACAATTTAACTCTGATGACGAGTCCGTGACACGTCCAAAATGCTCATACAGCGCAGCTCCTATTCCTTTCCAGGAGAGTGTAACCTCATCCATATTCAAATCGTGAGCCATGAAGAGAAACAGGAGCGAAAACGTGAGTAGGAAAACAGTAAAGAAATTTCTTACATAAATGGTCTATGGCTAATGAAATTTGAAACTGGCGATTAGATTTTAAGGCTACACTGTAAAAACATGTTTGGATCTAAAAATGATTAGGAAGGCTTTTAAATCCTAAACGGAATACACATTTTGTGTGTTCTCTCTTAGCGCATTGAGTTGATGAATAAGAGAAGAGCGCTGGGATGCATAATATACGTGACCCAGCGGAACACCTACTGGTGCTAGGATATAACTGTGCTGTGAAGGACACTTACTGGTGCTAGGATATAACTGTGCTGTGTAGGACACCTACTGGTGCTCGGATATAACTGTGCTGTGAAGGACACCTACTGGTGCTAGGATATAACTGTGCTGTGAAGGACACCTACTGGTTCTAGGATATAACTGTGCTGTGTAGGACACCTACTGGTGCTAGGATATAACTGTGCTGTGTAGGACACCTATTGGTGCTGGGATATAACTGTGCTGTGCAGGACACCTACTGGTGCTAGGATATAACTGTGCTGTGTAGGACACCTACTGGTGCTGGGATATAATTGTGCTGTGTAGGACACCTACTGGTGCTAGGATATAACTGTGCTGTGTAGGACACCTACTGGTGCTAGGATATAACTGTGATGTGTAGGACACCTACTGGTGCTGGGATATAACTGTGCTGTGTAGGACACCTACTGGTGCTAGGATATAACTGTGCTGTGACGTCATAAAGAAAGACGTCTGAAGTCAACTTACATACGTATAAATCGCCAAATGTCTGAACTGTACAAAACTATCTTAAAACTATCTCGTTAGTTCGTGATGTGACAAAAACATTATTTCAATACATTTCAGCATACATGTCTACTTTCAATTAATCATTATATCTAAACACTGCTATCATTACATAAACAGTCGATGTTTGATGTCATGTATCAACTGTAATAAAGATAAATTGAAAGTTATGAATTGATTTTTGGTGTCCTAAGATACTGCTGTTTTAAAACATAATGAGAAGTCAGGCTGTGATGTTTCACCAAAAAGGTCCCTGATCTCATGGTTGGTCACATATATTGAAATTAGATGTGAAAATCAGATTCACAGGCACTCGCATAACACACATACCGCCAGGACTTGGTACAATATTAACATAATCATGTACAGCTACCAAAATCGTGATTAGGTAAATTGACACTTGTGACGCCAACAGTCTCCGTAACACAGGTCGTAGCGGGAAGGACTACAAAACAAGAAGTTACAGGTTCGTATACCTCCGAGGTTTAAAAATCTATGTTTTCATAAATGTATTGTTGCCGTATGACTGGTGGTATTTCTCTCATACAGTTGCTGACAATGAAAGAATATCTGATTACTACGATCGACACTTTTAGTTTCCACTACCCAACAACCATCAAATTAATCCATTTATACTGCTAAATAACTTTTATCCACACACTCACTTCTGTATGCCATTTAAACGCTAAGAACAGAAAGCACCTCGTTTAAATTACCTACAAAGAATTTCAAGGGGTATACACATTTACACATGTTTTGCTATTTAACACAACCCTAAACTATGTTAAGACCTAAACATATCAAAACTATGGAACAAGGAACGTGTTAAAATTTGTGTTTGGGATCTACGAGACTCTTAAACTGCGCCCCACTGTGTTGCAAAACGAAAATAATTCTTAACGTTTTGCTTTTCTTATAAGCAGCAAAATCTCTGCACTTGTACATTAGACGTAATTCAAAAGTAACATACCCTTGTTATAAGTTTCAACATTATCTGTAATGGTTTCACGTGTCACTGGATTTTCTGTTTCGTTGATCACTGTCCGGTTTGTTTACAGGCTGACGTCGCATAGCAGGAGTACTGCTGTGCCGCGCCAGGCAATAAATACTTACTTATTTATGCAGATTGTATGAATGGTGGGTGCTACCGGTAGGGCTACCCTTTTCGCGAACACCTGGTGTCATCATTCATTTTCAGTGGTCCATTCATATAACTTCGAATTCCACAGCTAGTTGCCAAGTGGAATCTGTTTCGCTGGTTATTATCTTGCATTGACAATTAATATTTACATGAATACATTCTGCCTTAGCGGTCAAATGTAACAAATGTTATATAGAGAATCTCACACGAGTGTGTTTTGATATCAAATAAACAAGTGTCCAAAAGAAACGATACCAACTTATTTTCAAAATTGTTTTTTACTAAGTTAATTGTCTAGTATGAAAACATGCCAATTCGTATTGCACATCCCAAACACAGCATAGTCGATAAAAAATACCGGGAACACGTGATCACTTTCGGGGAAAAACGTAAATTTCGTGAAAGTGACATTTCCCTCTCTAGCATGTTCTGCACCTGCATAAAAACTGTATAAAACTGCTGATCAGACACGTTAATATCACAGCAACAAAAAGAACACAAGATATGCCACGTTTGACAGCCATCGAGAGAGAGAGCCGTTGGAATGGTCCAACAAGGAGCGTCACACGTCCACGTCGCCAGAAGGTTGGGCTGCGCACGCATCACTATCACCAGGTTGATGCAGCGGTTACGTCAGACAGGTCAGACGTCAGACAGGCCCAGGAGTGGAAGACCACGAGTAACCACGCCCCGTGAAGATCGTTACATCCGGGTATTACACCTGAGGAACTGCACCGTAACAGCGACGTCCACGGCGGCTACAGCACTGGGACACAGGATCAGTCGACAGACCGTCTACAGGAGACTACGGCAGTATGGTATCTGGCCACGTCATCCCTACCGCGGACCGCTCCTGACGCCTCGACACCGGAACAACAGACTGATCTGGGCCAGGCGAGCTCGACGTTGGCAACGGCGGGACTGGGCACGTGTTATGTTCTCTGATGAGAGCAGATTCCTCATCTTCAGAAACGATGGACGGCAGCTTGTATACCGACGATTTGGTGAACGTTTGGCGCCTAACTGTATCCAACAGGTCCGGCCGTTTGGAGGTGGAGGGTTAATGGTTTGGGGTGGCATATGTGGTGACGTCAAAACGATGCTTGTCGTAATTCGTGGAAACCTGAATGCACAGCGTTATCTTGATGACATCCTACGGCCTGTTGTGGTGCCCTTTATTCAGCAACATCCTCGTGGACTCCTTTTCCAACATGACAATGCAAGGCCACACACAGCAAGATTGACACAGAACTTCTTTGCCAACGCCAACGTACAGGTTTTGCCATGGCCCGCATGTTCACCGGACATGAATACCATCGAGCACTTATGGGACCACCTCGATCGGCAAATCCGACGTCGCCGTGTGCCTCCAGTCAACGTCCAGGACTTGGAACGATGTCTCCTCGAGGAATGGCAACGCATCACTCCCAACGTCATCAGACGTTTGACGTCATCAGTCCGTAGGCGTGTTCTGGCATGTATTGATGCTCACGGTGGACATACCCGCTACTGACTTGACTTTGAGACGTGTGGTGTGACATTTCCCGTTGTTTCTGTGATCAGTGCTCTATCGAAATGTTCATTTTTCGACCCCACCCATCTTTAAAGGCTTGTCATATTCGTTGTACAGATTTTATTGAAATGAAATTTTTGTACAGGTGTTGTGAAAGGATTTCTCAAAAGCATAACACCAATCCTAAACTTCTGCATTGTTTAGTTTTTCTTTTATGTCGTTGCAAACAGGTGGTATCGTTTCTTTTGGACACTAGTTTATATCAACATGAGTTGATAAAAGTGGAAAAATTCCGAGGCTTGCCGAGGATGTTTGCCACTTTTATCAACGAGTGTTGATATATTTGATATCAAAAGACCCGAGGGTGAGAATTTATTTATCATCCAACATCATTCTTTTTCAATTTTCAATTTTTTAATTTGTAGACGAGCCAGTAGAAGAGCCATTAGTGATGTCATTTGATTGTGATGTCATGGTAACCAGTGACGTCACAATGGTCTGCAAAGCATTGTGATGTAATTTATTGCAGCGATATCTACAGTGTAGATATCGCTTGGTCTAATCCAAGCGATATCTCCAGTGAGAGACAGTTTTGGATGATAAATTTGGGTTACACTTTCTTGGTAAAGTACATATTCTCGTACTTTAATAAGTTGAGTTCCATAAAAGAATTATTCTGAAAAAATATAATGCATCTTTTATTACATATTCATGAAGACATCTGCTCGACTTTAAATTCATGATTCACAATTTGCTCTTGCATGTTTATACACGGAGCACAATTTGGTTCTTTGCGTGTTTGTGGGCAGCATGATTTTTAACGTGATCAGCACACAGTGATTGTGTAGCTCACGACTGGCTGAAGATCACCGTCTATCTGCGCAATAGCGAATAGCGCAAAACGAAGCTGCCAGACATTTTCATGGTAACACAATGTCACCTCTTTTGAGACTTTATCCAGAGCAGGGCAACACTCACGACTTGCCAAGGGCCGGTCATCAACGTGTGGCGTCATGCCATCTGGACAACCATTTTCGAATGGTGCATCTACATAATTAAAAAACAAACTGCCACATTAACAGCTCGGACAATTCCAGGGTTGAGACCAATGAGTGTCAGAACCGTACGCAACCGGCTGAAGGAGAACAACATACGGCCCCGACGTCCAGCGATACGCCAAATTTTGCTTCCACGTAAGGCACGCCCCTCTGGTGTCTTCAAGGGGCCACAGCTGCCTCGTCTGTATCAACGCAAATGGTGGTTACCGTACCCCCAACCCCATTCCTCCCAAAGCCCTCGCCCTCGTTCCACCAAGGGCTATCATGCTATCAACCACGGGTTTGGCTAGTCCTGGTTGATATTTTACAGCCGGTGGTAATATAACTGTACTATTGCTGGCTGCAGCATAAAACACAAACTGCTATTAATATCTGTGTTTCTAACACTAAAAAGCAATTAAACTTGATAGAAGCAAGCCAAAACTATATGACTTTATACTCATGGTAAAGGAACAGTAGCGAGAGCAGGTGTTTGTGAAACGGGAGAGTTACCATTGGGCATCCAACACGGCCAGTCAGTCAGAGCTGATAGTACTATTTCCCTTTGTAAGGTTGACTGCATGCACACAGATCACCACAAGTCACAGGGCAACGCAGTACAGCATGTGAGTATATACCAAGCGGTAGAAACCAGTGGTAGAACCCTTGATGTAACAAATACTCTAAATGTAAAAGAAATTACATTAAAAGTTGCAGGTTAACCCTTGTTACAACTCTTAATGTAAAAATTTCTCTTAATGTAAATTTCTGTACCTAAGGGTTGACGTGACAGATTATATCTAGTTTAAATTTAGGGTTATTGCTGTCAGATAATACCAGTCGGACCTTCATGAAACCTCGCAGATTTAATTGAACGTAACTTTGTCCAGATATGCAAATGACTAATCATCTTTAGATTCACCGCAGTGCAGCATGTGAGTATATACCAAGCTGTAGAAACCAGGTCAGGTCATGTGTTGAATAGACGTTCTACATTCACGTATCCCACACTGCTTGTATTGGACAATTAATGTGTCATCGCATTCATTAAGACTCATTAACCACACGATCATGTATCCAAACTATATCATTATATGAAATACAGGCAGTCATTTTAAATGATAAAGATTCAATTAACATACACACGATACGGCCACAACACAATCGTCACAATGTTAAATATGTATGTGTCACGCTAGATTCATTTGCGATACACACTGCAGATCACAACACAGTCTGTCATAATGTTATATATTATGTATATGTGTCAAGCTAGATTCAATTCGATCTACACCACAGACGCGGGACTCTGAAAGTATGAATGGTTTGTGTTTTCCGCTCACATTATGTATGTATGTGTGTATATATGTGTGTGTGTGTGTGTGTGTGTGTGTGTGTGTGTGTGTGTGTGTGTGTGTGTGTGTGTGTGTGTGTGTGTGTGTGTGTGTGTGTGTGTGTGTGTGTGTGTGTGTGTGTGTGAACGTTTCAAGGCAATCGTTTTTGGAGATTCATAAACGGTACTAAACACAGACGCCTGATTCTGAATGTAAAAATTAGTTTGTGCTTGCAGCTGACATTAGGAGACGGCACTATGGCCTCGCAGAACGAGAGTCCAAGGTAGGCTAAGGACAGAACATGTTTGTAATTATGACTTTAACTTTTTGCTGAATGTTCTCTCTATACAGATTTACGCTATGATTTATGGAATTTAGCTTCTCAATCAACTCCAAACTTTATACAGATGTCCGCTGCCCATCAGACCGTGTTCTTTATGCGGAACAATAGGGTGGTTAGACTCCTAGCCGCGTTTCTTCATCACATGTATCAGCGAAGACAACTGTGTCTTTCGTCTCTACCAACTAAGTTCAATGTATTTTATTTCATAGTATCAGAATGTTCTGATAACTGGTGATAACTGGCGATAACTCATTTTTATGTATATGTATGTACTGTGATATTTCTCATTTTTACTCATATGAATGTGACGTCCTGCGTGTCTCGTAGGCCATAATGGCCGGACACTGTACACACTATTTGTGTATTTTTATTGTCATCGTTGTACAGTGTGTGACACGTAAATAAAATAGAGCGGAAGGTCCGGGGTTAGATCCCCGGCCGCGTCATACCAAAAGACGTTAAAATATGGTACTTGTTGTTACCCTGTCTGGCGCTCGGCATTAAGGGGCTAAAACAAGGACTGGTCGGCTCGGAGTCAGTATACTGTGTCTGAGTTGGGTATTCATGTTAAACTGCGGCATGGCATCTCAGTGGGCTAGCACTATAAATCGGCATCAGTCCGGACTAGTACAAGCAGCCACGAAAACACACACACGTACATGCACGTCGCTCTATAAGTGCAATAATCTTGGACGCGACGTTAAACCCCATTCAACCACCACCAGTGTTCCGGAGAGTAGGCCGAAGAATAATTTATAGATATATGCTAATGGAAATGAATAATGGAACACTTACTTTTAGACACAGTAAAATGATATAGCATATATTTACATTTAGTACTAACTACTAAATGACTTTATCGCGCGTATCCAAACCATGGGCTAATTACGTCTGTAACCCAATCACCCCTCGTAACTCAATCACCCCGGGCCACCACTCGGCACCGTGCCCGGGGAATAATCCCGCGCAAGCATCATCCCGCCCTTTGTTAGTCCGTCATTTGCGACCAGCCCTTCCCCAAGTACACACGTGTGTCACTGTATCTAATCGCTTTCCCACCCACCCTATCACCCAGCTTGCCACTCCTTTTTCTTTCCTTTTCAGCCTGACGTGTCCTCTTCACCTGGAATGCTAATCACTTCTTTTTTTCAGCGTTTATTCTATTACAAGTACCAGCAGAGCGGATTGTATATATGTAAATAAACCTGTACATATGTAAAACAGGTTTTCAGAGCGCTTGTATATATGTACATACTTCTAAACGATTCTGATATATGTAAATAAACATGACTTCTTAATAGCTGTATATCTGTATATATGCAATACCTGTCTCAACAATAAACTATGTCGAGGTGTGCGGGGTTCTTGTGGGCTACACTGCTAGTAACAAATTAACTTGCTTCCAAATTAATACTCGTGCTTAAGGCTACCTGCTTTTCAGCGGGAACCTTTCCGGGGTTACCTGCTTCTCAGTGGGAACCTTGTCTTTCCCGACTTTTCAGCCGGGGAATCGTAGAATAACATACGTTGGGGCAAACAGTTGCCACGTATATGGGCCCGGCGGCGGAAGTCGTCTTGTCAAGCGGTAGCTGACAGTTGGGTCCGCGGCGGGAGCCGCACAATGGTTTTGCAAATGGGGCCGGGCAGTGGGATCTGCTTTGGCCGGCTACCTGGGGCCGGGCAGCGGCAGTCTGACTTAGGCCAGCAGCGTGGAGCTGCTTTTGGCAACGTGGGAGTTGCCAAGCAATGGTAGCGTTTAAATATGCTACCGTGGGGGCCGGACAGCGGTAGCAGTCTCAGGCCAGCAGCGCTAGCTGCAATCGCCGTCGGCCACGCGCGTGGCCATGGCAACGGTAGCATTTTTGGTATATACAATTAGCAGCTAAGTAGCCCACTAGTACCTGCACACCCTCGGCCATTTAACCCAATCTCATCTTCTGTTTTATTACAGGCACGGGCACCAACGGCTCGGTGGCCCGTGCCTCTCCTTGGCATATCGCGGGATAAATACATCGTATTCCAACCACTTCTCCGGATAATGTATACTCATGTACATGAGACCCATTCTTCCCATGATTCCTTTGGGGATGCCTTGCTAGAGATGAGACAGAGAAACTCTGTATAGATAAGACAGGTCTACATAAGAGCTTGGTTAAACTTTGCTTTGAAAAGTAGTTTAGTCACAGCGTGGGAGGACATCCGGAAGTGATGCAGGTCTTAGAGGTTAACTACTTTGATGAAAGTCATGGCCATGGGTGTGGTGGTGTTAAACCAGTGCCATTCTCAGATTCGAACCAACGATCATGGATTTCTCACTATACGGGATAACCTCAGTGACTTATTGATAGTGTCATTGAACACAAAGAAATAAACAAGACTTTGCTTTGTTCACAGATCCGACCAAGGGCCAGAAAGTGTGTTTGCGCCCGAGATTGCGTTGGTGGATCTCAACAACTCTAAGGGCCATGGCTTTAAGTGTTATCAGTACGAGGGTATATATTGGAGTTTGTGGCCTCGTCAAATATCCAAGGGGAAAAATCCAGTCGAAGAATTCAAACGTCTAAAAGAATGCACAATGGAAGAGGATGACATCATCATATGTGCATATGCCAAATGTGGTATTGTGACATCTAGCTATCTAATTATATCATAACACTGTACGAATACTAATATATATATATCAACATTAAATATATGTATAACATAACCCGACGTGCACGTCTTATTGTTTTGTAAGTTTGTCCGAGTTTCTCGGTCACTGTTTCAAATAAATACATTTTTTTATTAAGAGTGTAGGAGAGGAACAATATTTTACGGACATGCGGCCAATCAGGCGAACATTTGTTATAGTTCACAAAACCTGAATCAAAATTAGTTTTCCAGTATTTACACTCCCCACTGGAATATGAAACTGTAGGCCGGACCATTTCCTTTATGACGCCATGACATGTGTGACAATAATGTGTCATTATTAACACCGACAACATGTGAAAAAGTAACAATAAATAAAGTGACAAAAACCTTTCCAATAGAAATAGAGTGGATTGTACGATTCCGACTATATCATGAGCATGTGTTTATGAATCACAACCAAACAGTAAGGATACCAGGTGTTCGCGAAAAGGTGAGCGTATCCTGCCCCACCGCTGGCACAAGTCACAAATACATGCAATGGAAAGTCAATTGTTCCCCTGAAAAAAACACGGAACATATGGTACTAGTCAAAACAGGGAATTGCATCGGACATAATTTGTGTCACTCATGCGTCACATTTGGAAATGTCCTCCACCTGTCTACCATTAAACTTTTTTGAAGCTTTACTGAGTCCTTGAATGTTGTAACCTTGATCAAACAACTTCTGAGCAGGAGTTGTATGGCGCTCTTTGAAATCTTGGCAGAACCAACATGCTCATCTGTATCTCAAAAGTTGTGAAATGTAAACACCAAAGAATTGAGCTGCTGGAATATTGCCCGACATGAATGGAAAGATGGCTATTAGAAATTTGAAGTCCCCCCTCTTTTCATACAGTCTTGTGGAGAGTGTTTTGGATTTCTGAATCTTTATGCATAGATCTAAATATGAAACAGATGAGACGGATTCACTGGTGTCCTTTATTTCTAGTTCAGGTTGGTACTGAAGGGAATTGGCTATTTGATTGTCATTGAACGCTATCAGATCATTGATATACCTGAACCATAGGTTGAACTTCATGACCACATTACCTAGTTTTGACTTTTGACAATCCAAACAGAAATTCAGATTCATATGCATACAGAAACAGATCTGCAAGAAGTGGAGCACAATTGGTGCCCATGGGGATGCCTACTTCTTACCTTAATGTCTTACCCCCTTATGAGGAAGTCCAGCATTTCCCATATTGTTTTCTCAGTAAACTTCAGATGGCATTTGCTTTCATTTTTAACAAATTGTCCTGAATATAGATACGTAACTGTGTCTGTGTTCACCAAGTTTAATAACATTGATCAAGGAATGGAGTTTTTCTTAACTTAATTCTTTTCTGAGATTGCAAAAGGTCAAGTTTTTGGGAATCCACATGGTATTAATTCCACTTGTCTCAAATACTTTCTGTGAATATACAGAAAGTTCTTCCTTGATTGTATTAAGCATTATGGTTAGTCTTTGAGATAGGGATTTGGTGGTACATTTGCTGGACCCAGCAATATATTTGAAAGGATTTTAAAGGAGTTTTGGAATCCAGCACAAAAGAGGCATGGACATGTTTTCAGGTTTTAGAGTCAAGTCAAACGTTGACAAAACTGGTTTTGGCAGATTTCTTCCTTAGTTAACATATTGGCCTTATATACTGAACAGATTAAGAAACGTCGCAAGAATACAGAAAATAGTGAACTGTTTATTCAAATGTCAATAATGCAAAAAATAATTGTCAGAAAACAACCACCTTTGGCACAAAGGATTGTTTGAGCGTCAGTCATGTTACTGCAATGTCATATCGAGGGTCTGATCACGTGATCCTCACAGATGGAGGCTGAAAGTCAGTACCTGGTGTGTCCACCGTGTGCGTTGATGACGGCCCGGCATCTTCTGTACATGAAGTGGCACAAACGGTTTACAGACGCCATTGGAATCTGCGCCCAGACCCTGAGGAAAGCTGCACTGAGTTCTGATGCATTTCTTGGACGCGGTTGGATCTGGTTTAGTCGTCTTTGGATGTCATCCGACAAGTGTTCAATTGGGTTTAAGTCCGGGCTGAGTGAAGGCCATGGCATCACTCTGCTGTTATGCTGTTGGAGGAAGGTCCTGGTGGATATTATGGCAGTGTGTGGACGGGCGTTGTCATGCTGGAAGGTGTGGTTTCGGAGTCTTGCAAAATGAGGTACAATGTGGGGTCGGAGAACCTGGTCGATGTAACGGGCGGCTGTGACTCCATGGCCTGGGCTAATATTCTGGAAGACAACAGGTCCAAGTTTCTGATTGATGCCGATTGCACCCCATACCATAATGCTTGGTCCTCCCCACGGGTCTCTTTCAACCACACACTGTTCTGTAAAACGTTCACCTCTCCTTCGCCACACTCGTACTCTGCTATCTGCGGCGGAAATGCAGTACCGACTCTTATCTGAGAACACGTGGGTCCTCCACTGCTGATGCCGCCAATGTTGTCGTTGGGTGGCCCACGCAAGACGTTGCTGACGATGATGAGTACTGGACCCCTGTGTGGACGGCGTTCTGGGAGGCGAGCCGATTTCAAAAAGTGTCAGCACTGATGGGTCGCTGATGGCTGCCAATGGTCTGACGAGCTGTGCCGCTGTGGTGAATCTGTCCTGCAGATGTTGCCGCAGGATGAAGCGATCTTGTCTTAGTGTTGTGACCCGGCGACGAAGTCTTTCAATGGTTCGTACACTGCAGTTAAAAGCATTGGCAATGACTTGGGTACATTGTCCGGCATTTAATCGTCCGATGGCTTGTTCACGTTGTTAGGAGGATAGTCGTGGCATGGTCGCTGTCTTCACAAAGCTACTGAATTCTCAGTAGGTGTCAGGTGGTTCTTATACAGAACCCTGGCACATGTTTCACGTGCATTTCAATTTTCCTGTGCATCACTTGCAACATGCTCCCACGGGTATCTCACAGTTCCCAAGGTTCACAACTGTTACACCGAACGCAACTGGTATTATCAGTTGAATGTCATAAACTGGCTTTTTTTAAAGTCTAAAAGAAATTTTCATGAAGAAAAATTACAATTTTGATCATGCACAATTATCTCCTAATAATCCAAAAACACGACGTTTCTTTATCTGTTCAGTATATGTGGCATTATTTGACATGTCATTTCTACGTCATTTATACCAAGTTCTTTGATCAAACAATTAATGTAACGATGCTTACATATAATTATCATGTTATTTGACGCCTTGTCAGTGGCAACAACTACAAACTTTTCATGTAGGGCAGTTCCCATCATGAGAAACCGAACATTATGTTGGCATTATTCAAAGTATTCAAGTTAACCTTTTCATAATGTGAACTAACAACAGAAAAGTGCCATCCTCAGGATCATCTGACTTCCCAACCAGCCTTCTCATTCCACTTTTTCTTTTTAACTCTTTTGACAGGAACCCACTGGCTGTGGGAGGTTAGCGAGATGCTCAAAAGTGGAACCATTCAGTATAAGAAGGAGACGAAAGAGACCCGAATGATAGAGTTTATACAAAAAGAGGGAATCGACAGTCTACAAACGCCCAGAATACTGAACACACATCTTCCTCTGCGCATGCTTCCTACACAGGTCGTGGAGAAGAAGGTCAAGTGTATCCAGATCATGCGCAATCCTAAAGATGTATGTGTGTCTTTTTACAACCACAAGAAGAACATATTACCTTCCATGGGCTACGAGGGTGACTTCGTGGAGTTTACAGAGGCGTTTTTGTCGGGGAAATGTAAGTTGCGTTCAGAATGGATGCCAAAGATTATTTAAAATAAAATGTTTCACCTCCTGTCACTTCCCATTAACCGGTATGTTTTCAGTGCCGTTTGGATCCTACCACAACTACCTGCTGACATGGCAGAAAGAAGTAGCCAGAGAACCGAACCTACCTGTACTCATCCTGCACTATGAGGTCATGAAGGTGGTGAGTATAGTTGGATAATCTGCTGGATCATACGCTACTCCTCACTAGACGAAAAACTCTCTTTCCACGTTTGGGCAGAACATTAACACAAAATCAACTCAACTCAAACCCTCTAGTTTGAATTCCTTCCTTGTTTTAAGATACACTTTGTTTGTATCAGTTTCCATACGAGTCTCGTTGGTAGTGTTGTGCAAGTTGTGATAGTATGCATGGTGTGTGACGTGTGAGAAAGAATGTGTTTGGAAATAAAAAAGATCCCAGCTTTGGATTGGCTGGGGACTTTTAGAAATTAACATTTTTTGAAAAATTGGCCTTTGAGGATATTTACATCTGTCGCAGGCTAAATTTGTTACTAATCTGTTGTTATCATTAAATGTCAATCATACACACATTTACACACATAAATACACACGCACATACACACACACACACTCAAACACACACTCTTAAACACACTAACCTGCCCAAAGTGTAAAATGGTTGGTCCCCAGTATAAACATATCATTCCCTACTTATTATTTCTACCTTGCAGAATCCTGTCAGGTGTATAAAAGACATTGCCACATTCATGAATATTACTGTAACAGATACATTCTGTGAAGGTATAGCCGAGGCGTGCAGCTTTGATAAAATGAAGCAGTTTGACAAAGAGGAAAAGCACATGCATTTGTCACTCTGGAAGGAAGGATCTGGGGGCTCCTTTTACAGAAAAGGTAATACTTGAATTGCCTGTGCGAGTACAACTGTGTGTCGAATATGGGGATATTTAGTGGGTTGAGTTCACTACCACATTGAACAGTATTTCGGTGACGTAGTGATGCATCAGCATTATGTGGGAGGAAAGCCTGACACGAAGTGGAGAAAGCCTGATGTTATATGTTTGGGTCAAACAGTTGTCTCCAGTCTCAAAAAGGTTTCTGTGTTGCACAACTCTCGTTTTACTCGGTATTAGATATTTAACACTCTGGTGAATGTGAAACCGAAGATCACGGGCATACCCGACGAACATATCGGGGCAAATCTTAGACTCATGGTTCTTGCTTGTTTTAGGGACGCACCTCTTAACCCCGAATTGTGATATCTCGAGCATAACATACGGAGAACAGAAATATATTTTGTGTATCACGTTGCAAATTTGAAACAAAACGCTAAAGACAAAGTCAACCGGTAAAGTCCATGCAGTCCTCCCCATCAGAATACGATACTGTTCCAACATATGCATAAAAAGGTAATAAACTAATGTTCAAGGTTTTGTTGAAATTTGCATACTATTTCAGGTGACGTTGGGGACTGGAAGAACTGGTTCACGGTTGCAGAGAACGAGAAATTTGATCGCATTTGGAATGACAAAATGAAGGGATCTGGCATCCAATTCATGTACACATTGTGAGACTGTACATTGGTGAATCGTTTGTCAAAGTGCTGTTGAAACTTTTCATCAGCTATTCCAAGAGGCATTCCATTGTGGTGAGCAAGACCCAAAACCCTTCCGTATTTGATAACATATTGCAGTTATAAAAGATAAACGTTTTTGAGGTGGTCCAATAAAAGCCTGATCAGAAATATGTTAGACCTGTTTTGATTTATATTGTTTTGTTTTTGGGGAGTACAGATTCTTTAAGTTCTGCATGTTGTCCATACAGCATTAGACAGATGAATTTTTCAATAGACCATTCACAGGCTAAAAAGACAGATATAACAGTATGTTGTCTGCTAAGGAGTAAATGAGTGAGCATGGTTTTACGCCACTTTTAGCAATATTCCAGCAATATCATGGCGAGAGACACCAGAAGCCATGTGGGTATTCGAACCTGGGTCTTCGGTGAAGCAAGCGATCGCCTTAACCACTAGGCTATCCCGTCTGGGAAGGACGCATTGTGAGGAGAAGGGAAAATAGTGAAAAGCACATTCCCAAAACAGAGACCTGAGGGACACCAGTCTAGAGGTGAGCCTTGCCTGATGCACTAAAATTGTAAATGCCCTTCGCTTGACTGGTTAACAATTCCTGTTTCAGTGTTATGTTGAACTAAATGAGTCCTGAGTCATCTTCAACAAAGAGATCAAATAGAACATAATAATTTGCATGCACCCGGAAATGATACTTTTATTGTGCATGTTTGTCTGACTACCTTTAGCTCTACAGTAGAATAGAGAACTACTTGTCTCAAAGAAAGAGTACGACAGAGGGCTATCTGCTGCCCTCATGCAGCAGAATAACGGACTACCCACAGCCCTCATGCAGCTGAAGAAAGTACTACCTGCAGCCCTCGAGCAGCAGAATAACGGATCACGCCAAGACCTCGTGCAGCAGAAAAAAGGACTACCCACAGCCCTCATGCAGCTGAAGAAAGTACTACCTGCAGCCCTCGAGCAGCAGAATAAAGGACTACCCGCAGCCCTCATGCAGCTGAAGAAAGGACTACCTACAGCCCTCATGCAGCTGAAGAAAGGACTACCTACAGCCCTTAGGCAGTAGAATAAATGACAACCCACTATCAGATGTAAGGACATTACCTTGGAAATGTTTGTTACATTTGTTTTTGTTTGTTAACACCTTACGTTTCAATATTCCAGCTTTTTTAGTGTGGCCTGTGAATTATCCGGTCATGACCAGACAAATATAGGTCCATAAAATGATAAAAGATCTACGTCCTCAGGGTACGTTGAGTCACAATTATCCCAATTAACTACCTCCAGACAAGCTTATCCGCTTCCAATCAAAACTGCTTGACCTACCATTAGGCTTGACTTTAGTTTTACCTCGGCTTGGACCACGCCATGTACAACCTTGAAATATTCATTGGCACCCATGATACTTTAACTCATCGAGGGGCTTTGAGGGGTTCGAAATTCATCTAAAAAGAGCGGCAGTGGTTGCATCAGACATCAAACAGCCATGACCACAGACCAGACCAGTGAAGTACTTCCCATGTAAGTTGTGTTTAATACTGATTGATCCAATATTGCAATCGCATGTGATTTCCCGTTAATACAATAATGCCCCTTCCATACATCCGTATGGTGACCTGTAATTCAAGATGTTGCGAGACATACAAGACAAGATCCCCGCCACTGACATCAGAAACTGTGACCTTGATTAAGGACACAGACATAACATTGTTTTACACACCAGTTGTTTTTCAATACTGCGTTGTGTAGCCATAATGATAATCTTAATATGCAAATGTAATATAACAGGGCACTGAATGTTTTGTTGCAGTTTACACTGGTGAAGCCGAATGTGTATGGTTCATCTTATATGTGTGGCCTACTTTCATCCTGTGTGCGGTCATTGGAGATTTTCCTTGACTGATGCATTTGTCGGTCTTATTTAGTTCAGCCAAGTTGGTCTGTGTGTGCTTTTGTTACATTCGGTCATTCATTAACTAAGGTACCAAGCCTGACCACCCAATCCCGTTAGTCACCTCTTACGACCAATGTAGCCTGCTGGTGACCTATTCTGAGCTGGTTGCCCTACACAGATTCATCATCATGAGTCAGAAGTGTAGGTGTATAAGCATAGCTTTGTCCTCGATAGGAGAATATGCAGT
This sequence comes from Haliotis cracherodii, assembly GCF_022045235.1. Lineage (NCBI taxonomy): Eukaryota > Metazoa > Mollusca > Gastropoda > Lepetellida > Haliotidae > Haliotis > Haliotis cracherodii. Next base: position 5,824,293 of record NW_027266266.1, on the reverse strand, counting down.
GTCTCACAAACTGAAAAAGGTCAGGCCCCATGTGGGACGAAATACTTTTGGCTGCATTAATGAAGCAACAGGTAGCTCAGCTGAGTAGCCACAATTCGCTGTGCAGAGTTGCGTCCCTTAGACATGCTAGGAACCTGTGATCATGGATCACGACACGAATTGTTCTCCTACATAGTGTCGTCATAACATAATCAGTAATTGTTTTCACTTCTCCCTGAAGATAAAGCTGAAACATGTAGAACAATTTGTGTTGTGTAATTATTTTGTGAATTTCTTTATATATATATGCTACTGTACACTAGTGAATCTCCCCACTATATACATATAAATGTTATGTGTATGTCAAGGCCAGTATGTTTTGTATGAATTGTACGCCATTACAAGTACGCCATCTTCTCATTAAGATCATCTTAGACATTCTTGTATATACACATTCCAATGTTCATTTCACACACCCTAGTTCCTATGAGACGATGTCAGTGTGCCTGTTCTTGTGGTATATATTCATGACAGAAAGAATGGGACTGTTTAAAACAACACCTGTTGCATCTATTCATTACAAACAATTTACAAGAAACAAATAACTACTGAACTGACCATTCAGGGATACTTGCACTAACCAGATGACACAACATGGCATGCAGCTAAAAAAAATATATACCATAACCTCCACACTCTACCATGCTCAGAGTACTAGCGCTAACAGTAATCAGCTGTTTTGTGTGATTATTTCACACAGCGCTTGCAGTAAACTCTTTGTTATTCTACACATCATTTTTAGTTTATTGTTGCACAAATGTTAACAATAAACCAAAAATGTGTGGAAAAAATATCTGTTCCCGTAATTCCTACATTCCTATGTGGTGTCAACATACTGGACTCCTTTGCCCGATGTGTGAAAACTGATGTGACATGAACTCAGATAAACCCACAGGGTAACATCACCCTCAGTGTTAACACTTTTTGTACAAACGTAAAGCCATTGAAGGTATTTGTGGTGAGGTGAAGAATGTTTCACGGCTCCGGAGCGGCTCTCTTTTGTTAGAGTGTGCACGGAGACAGCAGGCTATTAATCTTTTGAAATGTACAATCTTTGCAAACACTCAAGTTGTTGTCTCCGAACACCGAACTTTGAATTCGAGTAGGGGGATCATCCGCGACAGAGCACGTTCGTTGTCTGGCAGAAATGTCTGAAGAAGACATTCTTGAGGAACTAAAAGGACAAAGCGTCACGTCGGTGAAGCGTTTCACTAGAAAGGATGGGGAGAAAATTGTTCCAACAAATACATATTTGTTCACTTTTTCACTTTCAACCATTCCCCAGTCTATAAAGGCAGGCTATTTAAACATCGGAGTGGAGGTGTATGTCCCCAATCCACTTCGGTGTTACAAATGTCAAAAATTTGGCCACGGCTCCAAATCATGCACTCGTCCTACTGTTTGTCACTGTTGTGGTTGCAATCATGACGGTTTGGATTGTACAGCAGACCTCAAATGTATTAAATGTACGGGTCAACATGTAGCATCATCCAAATCCTGTCCTTTTTGGAAACGTGAAAAAGATATTTTGACTATCAAATGTTAAAACAACGTGTCTTACCTTGATGCTAAAAAACTCCTTGATAGCCGGACACCTTCATCAAAACACTCCTATGCTGCTGCTGCTGCTGCCACGGCTGCCGCTACAGTCTCTAGCCCTTCAACCAGTAGATCTATAGAATGTCAGACTGACTTGACTTGGACATACTCTGAACATCCGGTATCTATGACTACAACATCCGAGAGTCAGACAAATCATTCCGTCAGTCCATGTGATATATCTTTAGCATCTCAATTTGTGACTCAGGCTGTGGCCCCATCACCACCAACTCCGGAAATACCATCTTCTGTAATGTCAGCTACAAACAAACCATCAACGGAAATGGCAAACAAACAAAAGAAAAAAATAAAGTAAAAAAATTACAACAAAGATCCCCACTCTCACTGAAACATCTGTAGATGTTCATAACTTCTTCGAACCTCTTGAGATGGATGTTACCCCATCTTCACACCACAACAATATTGGTGACTCATCTTCAAATTCACGTGAGCGATCTCCTACAGAACCACCATGAATGATTCTAATCTAATTCAATGGAATTGCAGAGGACTTAGGCACAATTTTAATGAACTGCAGTTATTAACAACAGATATTTGTCCATCAGCAATTTGTTTACAAGAGACGTACCTAAAAAATACAGATGAATAAGATTTAAGGCAGTATAGTTCCTACCATTCCTTCTCTCCTCCAGGAGATAAAGCTACTGGAGGTGCTTCTATTTTGGTGTGGCGGGGCGTTGTTCACAGTCTTGTTCCGCTTGACACAAATCTGCAAGCAGTTGCAGTTAGACTTACACCGCATATTGCCTTCACACTTTGCTCATTATACATTCCTCCTTCTTTAAATCTTCAGTGAAATGATCTACAAAAACTATACAACCAGCTCCAAAAGCCCTCTGTCATCATGGGTGATCTAAATGGGCATAATCCTTTATGGGGAAGTTCAATCATTAATCAAAAGGGAAAAGTGATCGAGGATTTTGTTTCCTATAATGATCTATGCATCTTTAATGATGACTCCGACACTTATTTACACCCTGCTACAGGTACATATTCATCGTTAGATCTGTCTTTGACGGATTCAGTTTTGTGAGATGAATTCTCCCGGTCAGTCCACGATGACCTATGTGGAAGTGACCATTTCCCCACTGTGCTTAAACCCATCCATCCCACTGATGATCCACCTTCACCTCGATGGAATTTTATGAAGGCTGATTGGCTTTTAATTCAATCTTTATGCAAAGATAAATTACAACCTGCATCTTTTCAGAATGTTATTGACCCAATTCAGTTGTTCTCAGATCAACTGAATGCAATTGCTGATGAATCCTCTGTCAACCCACGTGTTCGTAAACCATGGCCATTCAAGTAATACTCATGAATATATTTTAAAAGGTGAGGATCCTCCATTCTGCATCCCTTGTGATGAAAGAATCACGGTCAAGCATGTCCTGCTTGACTGTGTTGATTTTTCCATCACAAGGGATAAGTATTTCAAAGTTTAACTATGAAGGACCTTTTAACACAGGTAAGTACTCATTTTATTCTTGAATTTTTAAAGGAAATTGAATTAATTCATAAATTTTGATTGTTATGTTTTGTAAATAAATACATTCATTTTATAATTGGCTGAATAAATCAATAACTGAGATTGTTAGTGGCTATATCCTCGAAGGGGGTTTAAGTAGTGTAAAATTATTGTCCCCCTGAGGGGGTATGTAAGACCACGTCTTTTAAAGTATATTTATTTCAGCCACGTTTTTATGTTCGTCCCCATGGACCCTAGTGTGGTGATCTACCTTCAGTGTTTGGCGATCAATAGCCCGTTTGTATTATGTATTGTGCATTGTTCATCTTTTTATTGTTCCATGCTAGTTTTATATTCATATCTGTGATATTCTAGTTTGTTTTACTGTCCTTCGTTGACAGGTTTTTATATTGTCAAAATGTCTTTATTTTTATGTATAAATTGATCTCGTCACTATATGTCACCAGGTGTTAGCGAAAAGTTGAGCGTATTTTGCATCTGTATTTTGTATCCGTATTTTGCGTATTTGTGGCATCGTCACAAACACATGCAAAGGCAAGTCAATTGTTCACAGAAACAAAAACACGGAAACACATTCGAAACATGTTTAAACGAGTTCAAATTCGAAACAGGTATAAACATGTTTAAACGAGTTCAAATTCGAAACAGGTATAAACTTGCTTAAAATCTAAACATGTTTAGATTGTTTGGATGTTGTGTTGAGGCTATGAAACGATAGCTCATTTCATGCGTTTGGATAATATTATGTGGCAGTGTAATTTATTGTTAAACTATGATTGTTACTGCATTACATTGTCATTATAATTGCAGTGCAGACATGCGTATTGATTTGTAAACCTAGTTCATTTTGTGATGCAATTGTTAACTGTATACCATTTGTTGGTTGTTTGTTCACACTATGCTCTTTTACTAACAACTTTCTGGGTAAACGTATTCTTTGAATTTGGGAATCAATACAACAATAGGACACAACACACCTAATCATGTTTACATTTTTACAGTGTACCTGATCCATACCATAGCAATAAACTTGCTGCACGGGACCACGCCTATATCTCCATATTCACACTCACATTCACATTCAACATGGTCTCAGATGGATAAGACTGAACGTCTATGATGTAAGTTCTTTCAGAAGATTATATCTTTCCTGACTTATGTCTCAGTACTAGAGGGGCGGTCGGGTAGCCTAGTGGTTAAAGCGTTCGCTCGTCACGCCGAAGACCCGGGTTCGATTCCCGACATGGGTACAATGTGTGGAGCCCATTTCTGGTGTCCCCCGCCGTGATATTGCTGGAATATTGCTAAAAGCGGCGTAAAACCATACTCACTCACTCTCAGTACTAGTCATTATACACACGTGTGTTTACTGGCTGAGTCTATGCATTGTTTTAAGGTAACCCCTTTGCATGGGGAGGCTTCACTGTCCTGGGTCATTGTGATCTGTATCTCGTCAACACTGGCTTATGTTCTAGGCTACTTCACTACTGTTGTGGTGTTGAAAGTACATGTACATGAACATGTACCACTCTCCAAAACTCACTGCTAACTATGTACAGTTCTGCAAACACACGGCGGTACTTCCGAAACACTTTAATTCGGTTGGCACGAGCGGTCATATAGCTGGAATATTGCTGACTGCGGCGTTAAGCAACAAACAAACAAACACAAAATTCGGTACGCTTGTGGAATTACCGCAGTAAGTATGCAGAACTTCCTTATGGCACTGGTCTGGTATCGCGCTAAAGTCGATAAAAAAGCGAAGTGGATACATTGAATTAATTTCAATAAGATATTAGCTAAATTTCATAGTTCCATCACATGTACAAAGTGACATTGCCTCTAACACATGATTCGTATCATTTTCCTTTTCAACGGAGAGGCACAAGCTAGTAGGGCACCCTCGCACACCCTCTCGCCCCCTCTCTCGCACACCCTCTCGCCCCCTCTCTCGCACACCCTCTCGCCCCCTCTCTCGCACACCCTCTCGCCCCCTCTCTCGCCCCTCTCGCCCCCTCTCTCGCACACCCTCCCGCCCCTCTCGCCCCCTCTCTCGCACACCCTCTCGCCCCTCTCGCCCCCTCTCTCGCACACCCTCTCGCCCCTCTCGCCCCCTCTCGCACTCGCGCGCCTGGGGCCCACCCTGCCCAGAAATACAAACTTTGCTGAAACACGCCAGGGTCGGTCACATGTGTTGGTGAGAAGGTAAGCGTGTCCTGCCCCACCGATGGCACCATAACAAACACATTAAAGGCGCGCCAATTGTTCACCTGAAGAAATTCGGGAACATGTGGTACAAGTCAAAATAGGGAATTCGCACATCCTTTATGGCACTGATGCGTCAAACCCAACGGAAAATGGGCAGCCTCGCGTTGAAGACATTCACTCGTCACACAGAGTTCCCGTTCCCCAGTTTATAACATTTGTGAAGCCTATTCTTCTTGTGTCCCACGTTAAAAGAAATATAAAGCGTCAAAATTACTGCCGTGTACATGGTTGTTTAACAAACGATTACGAATCACGTGTTGCAATACGGGCAAAGGGCAGAGTTCAGAGACTAGGAACACACCATGCAAAAAATGTGACATAGATGATTGTGTTGGAAGGATGTGTGTTATGTAGCCAGGCATTGTTGAACGGAACATCGCCTTTTTTTAGCATTACCCGTTAATGTGACAGCGGTAATATCAACCCGTGTGGCTGTGACCGCTAGATTATTCAGGTCACGACAGCTTCAGCCTTGTAAGCCAGACCGGAATCTCGCCGAGTGTACTGGCTCTCGCGTGACGCTTGTGCGCTTCAGGTACAGTTGACATCCAACATGGCGGCGCAGTTCGACATTACGAAACTGATGCAGTAAGTGACCTTTCATCCAATATATGCTGTGTGATGCTTTGTAACATCGTTAGTACCACTTGTGACCTTCCGAAGCTGCATTATATTGCACAGAGTACTTAGTAGTCATTGTAGACTAATTCGTGTCTTAAAGGGGCACTGATCTAACGCCATTCCCCGGACTGGTTGTTGCCTTTGTTATTGTTTTTTTCCCCGTGAGTACCCGGATGATACGCAACGCAACTGAGCGTGATCAGAGACTGGGCTACCGTCTGCAAGGACAGCTAAATAAACTTGGAAGCTGGAGGATATATTTGTTTTATCATATAATGGGTAGGTTTCTCGGCAGGATAAAGCCAACGGATAAAAACGATATCCGTTGGGGTCATATGCGGATAGAGATGCAAATATCAAAGGTCAAGTAGGGACTACTTTCACTGTTTATAAACAAACATGGCGTCGCCCTCGTCATTTGGCGATCGAGTCAGAATTAACCATCGGGAATCTTGATAAACTACAGGGATAATTGCTATCATTATCAAAAGAACAGTCTAATACACTGAAAAGCAGTGTCTAACTGTGAAGTAGATAAGGCATTTTATAAGTTTTGGCAACTTTGGAGATATAAATTTCGAAACAATTTTGCGAGGGCACGAGGCCTAGCCAAGCGGGATCAGTAGCCATATCTGTGCTTGTGTACATCTGACTACACTTCTTAACGTTATGACAGGACAGACCGACTGTCAACAAGGTCTGACTGGCCGTGACGTCTCAGAGACTAGGGTTAGAGTAGCTTCCCTTTGACAAAGGGCAGTTACTCTAGTTAACAGACCGATTGATTGCCGCAAAAGGCCATTAAAAACAATTGTTGTGTTGCGTTTATGTTGCTTCGCCACTGTATAAGAAATAGATTTCAGTTGGAACTATATTGCCTTTTGTCACTGTCCGACTGACACGTCACTTACCCTCTGACGTCATAAATATTAATGCGCGCATTGCAGGAAAATTCGCAATGTTTCGGTTATGTTTGTGAGAGAGGGAAAGCGATTTTTAAGCACAGAATTAAAGAATGACATTATATGATAAAGAGGTTATCACGCTTGTGTGTTTGGGGATGGTAAATATCCTGTATTAGGAATAAACACTATGTATTTAGCTCGCCAAGGCTCGCTAAATACAATGTTTATTCCTAATGCAGGATATTTACCATCCCCAAACACACTCGCGTGATAACCTCTATTTACGCATTTTTGAACACTGGTTGGTTAACTGTGAACTATAAAGATTTCGACAAAGGGCGCATGTTAATTAATTTCTTCAGCCTAAACAAACAGACAAAAAGAACGGCGGAGCTCATCGGATGTTGTCATTTGGAAATATCCCCAGATGGTTATAGTTTAATAATAATAAAAAAAGTATCCATGCAGTGAAAGCATTTTCGGATTTCGGATTGCGTAGATTAAAACGATTACTACTCCCTTGTTGTCATTCACGTTTTCTGGTATAACCCTACACTTGTGTATTTGTCGTCATTCACTTGATGCTCAGTTAATGAATTTATTACAGGTACAATTAGTGGTAGCACCACTTATATTACCCGACAAAGGTTCCCATTTGGCATTTATTGTGTCTGGGCTAATTATTCAATCTAAATCCAGGTTTGAAGTGAGGTTAAATGTGTGTTATGTAATATGTACGTGGCAGCCCAGCAAGAGGTGAATGATCAGTTGATTTACTTTTTTTGTACATCAACCGATTGTTCCTAATCATCATTGTTATCTGTCATCATTGTTGCGCATTGTTATCTGTCACTCAATGGATTTATTAGGAACTGTGGACGTTTTGAAAATAGTTGTCACGTGGGCTTTCTCAGCCGACCCTTGAAACTTGACACCTATGTGAAACACCTGAAACAATCCAAGTGATCAGTTGAGAAACGAACACGGATTATAATATCCCGAAACGATATATATCTTTTAAAATATTCGATTGTTATAGTGACACGTGACATCGAATAAGTTTCTTTGTACAGCTGCAGACAAGTGGGATATTGTTCCTTTGTGTGGATATTCACGGATACATTCCTCGAACAAGTAAGCTGCCTAATATTTACACACATAAATTTGGTAGGTTGTAATTATGGTATGTGCATTTTGTTTTCCTTCATTTGCTGTAGCATTGAACCGATCCGTTCTTGTTTCTCTACGTCTTGGTTGGGTTTAATTCTTCAATGCGCGATAGACGTTTTCACAAGTCTTTTCCTTTGTAAGCGTGTATATATTACCGTCAATTTGTAAAATGTGATTCTCTCAGGCAATTTATAAAATGTGTAAATATTTCAGTCATTTTGACTAAAAAATCTGTCCAGATTGACTGAAAAAGGGCCTTAAAACATCACAACAGATTATTATGTAGGATTAGAAGCCAAACAACATAGAAATGTACTTTTCAACGTAACATTTTCAGTCTCTTGGTGATGACATTAAACATCAAAATGTTGGGAATTCGTTATCATAATGATACAGATGGAAATGTTTTTCAGTCACTTTGTAAAATAACTGAATATTGAGGCGTTTAATAAATTTTAAAATGTTACACATTTTGACTGTAACAAAATATACACACTATAAAAAAAGCAATGCTCAGGTAAAATATTTACTTTGTGTTGCAAGCAAAAATAGTGTAAACGAAAATCGCAAAATTACCAAGCATCGTCACCATTACCGATGCTACCCACAAATATACCTACATTTCCTTATTATATCGAAAAACTGTATTTCATTTTGTTCATCAATGTGACCATACGCCCTTATTACTACCCATAAAAGTGACTAATGCGCTTACGAATGGCGCAGCAGAGGTCGCGAACTTGTCTAGATTTCTGCTGTACATCTGGGTACTAAACTGGAAAAAACAATAACAAGGGCAACAACCAGTCCCGGGGAATTGCTTTAAATCAGTGCCCCTTTAAATTGATATACCACCTACCGTGTCTTAAATTGATATACCGCGGCAGAGCGTCCGCCCGGAGAGCGGAAGGTCCAGGTTTCGATCCCCGGCCGCGTCATACCAAAAGACGTTAAAATATGGTACTTGTTGTTACCCTGTCTGGCGCTCGGCATTAAGGGGTTAACGCAAAGACTGGTTGGCTCGGAGTCAGTATACTGTGTCTGAGTAGGGTATTCATGTTAAACTGCGGCATGGTATATCAGTGGGCTAGCACTATAAATCAGCATCAGTCCTGTCTAGTACAAGCAGCCACACACACGCGTGCATGCACGTCGCTATATAAGTGCAGTAATCTTGGACACAACGTTAAACCCAATTTCACCCCACCTGAACTCACCTTAAATTGATATGCAGAGTTACACCCTTTACACATTCGTCGGCCATGGGTTCAAATCCCCAATTCGGCTTTTGCTATTCTGTAGAGTCATTTCTTTACTGATGCACAAGACCTGCATCACTCGTGGATCTCTACAAATATTATGTGAAAGTGAGTGAGTTGAGTATAACGCCTCTTGTAACAGTATTCCAATCATATCACAGCGTGTCAGCTTAATATGGGAAGAAAGCCCTAAGTGATGCAGGTCTTAGACGTTTACTACTTCGGTGAAACCCACGAGCACGGGTATGGTGCTGACAAACCTAGAAACATAATTGGGGCGAACCGGGATTCGAACCCACAATCATAGATTCTGGCGCGCCCAAGGGACGCAACTCTGCACAGCGAATCGCGGCACCTTAGACGACTGGGCCACCCGTGCCCCCAAGTACCTTCACCAAGGACGGCAGAAACAAGGAGGAAGACGGTGCAATGATCACGTGAAACCCCGTTGCGTTATGCAGGATCGTTAATGCAGCACATTATTCAAACGTAATTAGTAATTTACGTTTGAATAGAACACCCTTTTATTTGGTATATAGTATGTTGGTAAACAACCGCGACATTTCCCGTTTATTACTTTAATAGTTGTCATCCCATTGTGAAATACAATGCACTGTTCATGGATCACTGCAAGTAGGAAAGAAATGAGTCACAGGAAACTATATCGTTATCATAAATATTTTGGATGCTTTTCAGAACGATCCCAGGCCTGGATGTACCTGACCTTAAGAACTCCAAAGGACACGGCTTCAACTGTTTCCTGTATGATGGCCTGTATCTATTTCCACCGGCCACACTCATATTGAAAGGGAAGAGTCCTATTGCAGGTTTACAAAGTATAAAAGAGGCTGCAATGAAAGACGATGATGTCATTATCTGCGCATATCCAAAATGTGGTAGGTACAAGATTCCTTAAACAGATATAATTACAATGGATTAACCTTATTGTTTAACAGGATTATTTCCAAATTTTGTTTTATACTTTCTAAGGTACTCATTGGTTATGGGAGGTCATTGAGATGCTCAAAAGTGGGGTCATTGAGTACAGAAAGGAGACAAAAGAAACCCGGATGATGGAAATAATCTACAAAGATGGAATAGACGCCATTCCTACTCCTCGAGTCCTGAACACCCACCTCCCTCTGCGCATGCTCCCTAAACAGGTCGTTGAGAAGAAGGTCAAGTGTATCCAGATCATGCGCAATCCTAAAGATGTCTGTGTGTCCTATTTCAACCACTACAGAAATATGGTACCACCTCTTGGGTATGAAGGGGACTTTGCTGAGTTAACAGAAGCATTTGTAACAGGCAAACGTACGTATGCGTCTTCCGTTACCTATGTTGATTCAGTGGAGGCGTGGTTAGTGAGACTTATGTATCAGTATTTCTGTCCTGCAACATGTTTGTGATTTTATGCTTTCGCCTGTTCATAATATGTTGATATAAAGAAAGCTTTCCGTTCTGAGAGCATCCACCCGGAGATCAGAAGGTCGGTGGTTCGATCCCCGGCTGCCTCATACCAAAAGACGTAAAAAGATGGTACTTGTTGTTACCCTGCCTGGCGCTCGGCTTTAAGGGGATAAAACAAGGACTGGTCGGCTCTGAGTCAGTATAGTGTCTGAGAGGGGTATCCATGTGAAACTGCGGCATGGTATCTCAGTGGGCTAGCACTATATAACGACTAGTACAAGTAGCCACGCACACACACGCACGCACGCACGTACGCAAACACAAACACACACACACACACACACACACACACACACACACACACACACACACACACACACACGTTCATGCGCGTCGTTGTGTAAGTGCAATAATCTTGAACGCGACGTTAATTTTTTTTTCTCATCTTACCTTACGCTGACATGCTGTCAAATAACTGAAATATTATGCAGAACGTCGATATTCCCAACGCACTCACTCAGTATATCCGGCTCAACAACTTGACAATGGGTGAGAGAATCGCTTAACATATTAAGTTATCATTTACCTGTTACAGTGTGTTTCGGGTCTTACTCCGACTATCTGTTAACATGGAAGGCAGAACTGGCAGGATCACCAGCAGTACCTGTGCTCGATCTGGTGTATGAAGACATGAAACATGTGGGTGATGGTCTGTACAGTCGTCTGTCGTTATGTTGACGCTGTTTAACTTCAATGAGTGTAGCATGTTTCCAGTATGCGTCGTTATGTTGACGCTGTTTAACTGAAGTCTCCGACGTATCGATTTATTACTATATATTGATCAGATCCTCTCTCAATGAGCGCCTCCATTTTGTTTGAAGCAAATGCAAGTGATATGAAAGATGGAATCTGATTGGTCAATAGGATCGACATAGAAGGGACATAACTCGCAATAGCCACTGGGTGCGCTACGACCGTGCGTGGAAGTTCCAGCGTAATTCGGCAAGGGTAGAAACAAAACATAACTTTTTTAGTTAAAAAACATCTTTTAGTTGAGAGGGATTGCATATGTCAAAATTGGAGGCCATGGAGATATAGGTGTAATATTCATTTATTTTCTATTTGTATAATGATCGGTTTTAATACATTACTCAGACAGATATGTCCTCTGTTTCATCTCTTTATTACTGTTATACCAACTATCCATCACAGAGGAGATCCATGTCAGATCAAAAATACATTACACGTCCACATATCTGCTTCCAGGATCCTGTCAAGAGTGTTAAAGACGTCGCCAGATTTCTAGGCTTGACAACGACAGACCAGTTCTGTGAAGACGTTGCGTTTGCTTGTTCCTTTAAAAAGATGAAACATACTGACAAAGACAGGAAACTTGGAACTGCTATTGACATATGGAAAGAAGGATCAGAAGGAACATTTTATAGGAAAGGTGGGTACTGCTGACTGGGCTTTAATTCTGCCACCATCTACCCTAACAGAAACGACTATGGTCAGAAATACATTACAAAGACCTGCCACATAAGGGATGAAAATCTTTCTCATTGCCCAACGTGTCAAAGCTGGTTCTTGACCCTTTATCAGAAATACATTACCTAGTGTCGGCTTCAGCTATTTGAATATAAACGTTGGTCAGCATTGTCTTGAATCATATCAATATTATTATTCATTAGAATTAAAATGTTTTGAACACTAAATTGAAGATTTTCATACGTCAATGTTGTATTACATGAACATTTTCCATACACCACAATCTACAGCAAACCAATGTTAATCAAAGCAATCCATAATATTTTAAAATATTTTGGGAAAGTTCAAACGAACGAAGAGGTTCAGGATGAGCGTTCATTCCACGTTCTTACCAAGCTTGTAAATGTAACGTTTGTCACAATGCATCGGAACAGTTCAAGAATTAGTGAAATTTTATCTTTAATGATTTTTGTCTCCAAGAGATATATTATTTTTGGCTCAGTTGGCGTTGGCATTAGCGTTTGCATTGTCGTTGGCGTTAGCGTCGGCGTTCCAATCCTATTCCGAGCCATAACTTCATTCAATGTTTTACAATGAAACTTTGCATATGTATTCCTCATCAGCCTTTCGCTATTTTGAATATCTAATTTATTTTACTTTGTTAACTTTCACGGAAACTTATTAGGACAGTCTCAAAACAACTCAAACTAATGAATGTTTTTGCATAAAACTAGACATGTGAAATGAACACATGCTCAACTATAGCCTTTTCTGATTATTTTCATTTATTCTTTTTAATTTCTTGTGTTTCCATGAACAAAATGGAAATTCTTAAGAGTCTTTCTACTAAGCATAAAACTGCTGGTTGTTCATTGTGGGTACATCTACTCCCCACAATATAATCGGTCATCCAAACTGCTGTTACAAGTTCAACATCTTTATCTGCCATAAAGAGTCAAAATGGCATCAGCTGTAATGCTTTATTCATTGATGCATTAATAACAATCTGTACCAGTATTTTTTATTATCGTTTTTCGGATTTGCAAACACATTTATTGTAACAACTTAAACTAATCCATTTAAAAGGAGGGGTAGACATTTGTTTTATGAGTAAAAACACATTTTTGTTGCGTTTATGCTTTTAATATAAAGATGACAGTTAGGTCCACTTTTTTAGATCAATGAGTGAAAGTCATGTGAGCTTAGGTCGTGGCTAGTTTGACGGTTGGGCATATTTGAAAATATATTTATGGCCAATACGCGGTCATCTTTTTTCAAAATGTAATGGCATTTGAGATATGTGAGTGAGTGAGTGAGTGAGTTGGTTTTTACGCCGCTTTTAACAGTATTCCAGTTATATCGCGGCGTGTCAGCTTGATGTGGGAGGAAAGAGATAAGAAGTTAACAGTAGTGCGATATCTTATGTTTTTGCTTGTATTTGGCCATGCTCTAAATTATCCTATATGTTCTCCTTGTTAAGTGGCTGTATTTGAGTGGCTGTCTTTTGAGGAGTTACAATGCTCCTTGATCAACTTCGTTAAGTGTTTTACTTGATTAAAAATTACATGTTATAAATACACTTTTCTGATCTAGGTGAAATTGGTGACTGGAAGAATTGGTTCACAGTGGCAGAGAGCGAGAGATTTGACCAAATGTGGAACAAGAAGATGAAGGACTCTGGATTTAAGTTTACCTACACACCTGTTTGAGATCATTCCAACGTTTTGACTGTTTCAGGAAGTCGGATTTATTGTGAAATCTGTGAAATAGCAGTCATTTGTATAAATCTCATGTAATACATCTTCGTGTACATGTATATATACGGAAACCTTTTTGTCATTAGATAGCTTCAGTTTTAGCACTTTTCTGTCCAAATAATAAATCGATATAAGAGACAAAATCCATTTCACAATTTAAGAAATCTGTGCTTAAATTAGAGTCTATTGTATGACACAGAAAGCGCTCGTTAAATCTTCGCGACCAGCATCTTCACCATTATTCATTCATCAGTAAAGGAACATTACTGGTAGTTCCAATGGTGTGTTACGGTGTCAGGTGGTGGCATATATCATTAGAATTAGGAAATTAATTTGTTACACAATCTTACGTAGTTTGTATTGGACGAGAATTTCTGAAAACTTTCAAAACCTTTATTGATGATTTGATAAGTGCACGTTATGATGTTTTTTTGGTTGACGTCGTCAGACAATATAGAGCCGATTTATTCGACATGTTTTCATACGAAATTTGTTATGAAAGGTTTCAGAATAATAATTCAATAAAACTGTTTTATATTTCAAATATTTGTTTCATTATTGTCATGTATTCATGTGCATGTCACAATGTTTAGGAAAAAAACAGAACTTATGCCACATACCGGCGAAAATCGTTATAGTATGGCAAAATATTGCATAAAAGAACTATTTTGTTATTGTTTTTCACGCATTAACTTGTTTTATGAGTGTAATACTTCGATGAATGCAAACAAAATAAAAGCGAAAAAAACGTTTCCATATCTGCATTAAGCAGAGTCGATTCTACGATTCCGACTGTATCATGAGCATGTGTTTCTGAATCCCAATCAAATGATGATGATACTAGGTGTTCACGAAAAGGTGAGTGTATCCTGCCCCACTGGTGGCACCTGTCACAAACACATGCAAAGGCAAGCCAATTGTTCACAAGAGATTTCACAGGAACATACGGTACAAATCAAAATAGGCAAGTCCATAGGACATCATTTATGTCATCCACATGTCTGCCGTAAAACGTTTTGAAGACTTACTATTGGGAACCCGTGAAGATCCAGGGTAGAATAAGACTTCAGCAACCCGTGCTTGTCGTAAAAGGTGACTATGCTTGTCGTAAGAGGCGACTAACGGGATCGGGTGGTTAGGCTCGCTGACTTGGTTTATGCATGACATCGATCCCAGTTGCGTGGATCGATGCACATGATGTCAATCACTAGATTGTCTCGTCCAGACTCGACTATTTACAGACCGTCGTCATAAAGCTGGAATATTGCCGAGTTCGGCGTTAAACAACAAACAAACAAACAAACAAAAACAGGCTTTACGAGGGCCTTGTAACCTGTTGTAACCTAGATGTAACAACAAAGTTATAATTCCATGGCCATGGCTGTCAAAACAGATGTTTTCGGTGGCAATATTATTTATAAATTGCATGAACCCCGAGAAATCCATTATGTTCCCATGTCATGATATACTGGCGGCAATGAGCTTACTGGCACAGCCTCGTTGCCAACGGAACATCTTGAAGTATTATGCCGTTTTAAGCTGAAGACGAGTCGGCATTGTACGACATGGCAGCATGAGAGACGTTGTGACTGATAATTATGTGGCCCTTGCATTGTGGTCAATATCTTTACTTCATAGTGTGTTCTGAAATGTTGATATCGAACGTATACAGTTCATGTGGGTTAACAGCAGTCATTGCTATATGCATTGATGAGTGAACTTGCGATAAAAACGGTTTTTTTCCATACGCAAGGCGTTTGTGTAGCGTACAAAATGTATGCATCTGTGTAACGATTCCAATTATAAGAAGTCGAATGAGTGAATATTTATTATTGAGCTTTATGATTGCGAGTCCAGTAGTCTAGTTTATGACAGGAATTCGATGATGGCAAATCCCCGTTTAAGTCGCATACTAGAAGCATACTTCCACAATTGACGATCGTGACTTCTGATCGTGATCGTGACGAGAGACAACTGTAAAATACCATCACTCACAAGTGTCATGTCTTAAACCAGATCGAGCACAGGTACTGCTGGTGATTCTGCCAGTTCTGCCTTCCATGTTAACAGATAGTCGGAGTAAGACCCCTAACACACTGGAACACTCGCCTTCAGATTGACCATGGTGCAACAACTCGGCCACGCTCTCGAGCTTACAGAGATCTTGACCAGCGTCTCAACCTACTGAGACAGCAACTTGAAAGTGGAAGAAGATCGCCTATTCAGTTCCTGGACGCAGCAAGTCACTTATTGAAGCTTCAATAAACTCAGATTGTTTTTTTGATTATTGTATTGTATTGTATTATCAGTTGCTATGAATAAAAATAGGAAAGAAAAACACTAAGGGAGATTCCATTTATATCTGTAGGGGGTAAACGTATTTCTCATGCATGAAATAACAGTCACCAGACTGTAGGCGAAATGGGATGTAGGCGAAATGGGAACAACCCGAGGGTATTATATTTTTGAGTTGCAGGGTAGGTCTTAAGTTTCATACATCTTATGTGGCAGTGTATATTGCAGGGGCGCATCTTAGCTAATTTTGATTGTAAGCAAAATCAACTTTACGAGGGCCGGGTAGGGGCAAGCTCCCCCAGATTATTTTTAGAATTTGATGCTAGAATTAAAACGCTATTTCCTGCATTTTGGGTCCATTTTTGAAAGATTTTATTATAACAAATATACGTAATTTATTTATTATAATGTTTTATTAGTAATATATAAATATTTTTCTCCATCTCCCAACACATTTTGGACTTTCATTCATGAAACATCCATGATGACAAATGAAATTTAAACATTAAAACATTAAAACGAATCGATATGAGTTTTTACATGTTCATTCGTGTGCGTAGAGATTTTTAAGTTAGACAATAAACATCACGTTCGACTGTGTAGAGTTTGAATTAATAATTTACTGCATAGATTATAAAATGAGGTTTACTTATTTTTAAAAATATATGTCGGTTTTTCTAAGGTGTAAGCAATTGCTTTTTGATACAATGTTTCGATCCTGTTCTGATGATAGTGAGTGTCAAATTGAATGAAGCTCTCGTAAAATATCTCCTTGCACAGTGCGAAAGGGATACCTTACGGAAAACACCGATTGTGCCTGTTTCGAACACTCGAGACTCCAGGATTCAAGAATGGAGCAGGTGCTTCACTCTCGACATTCAATTCTGACAAATATTGAACATTCGTAAGTGCGCTGACTTTTGTATTAGGGCCTATTGTTATCCCCTATATTGTATAATGCCCATAATCTGGAAAACGAACAGCAGCCTTGATCCTTTTCATGTGCATCCACTAATGGACACAACTCTTGTCAGACTACATGTTCACTCCTCCCCGTTAGAAAGGGACATTCCAGTCATTAGACCGGATTCAGTGCTTCACAAAAGTACGCAGCATACACCGAATCACTTGCATACAAAGTATAATGGCGGAGGGTGGCCCAGTGCTTCCGAAGTCGTTCAATTCTTTGCAGAGTGGTGTTTCCTAGGTGTGTACGGATGTGCTAATCGTGGGTTCGATTTCCTTATTTCCCTGATCCATGGTAGGTCGCCACCATACCGGTACACGTTGGTATCACTTAAGCTTTCCCCGCACATAATAATATGATTATTTTATTTTATTTATATTGCTCATATTTCCACACCACTCAGAGGCATGTTCAAAGCGCTTTTATTACGCCGGTCACTGGATCAGTATGCACTCAAGAATCATTCTCAGCGCCCTCGAACCGAGGCACATTTCGAACAAAGTCACTTGCCCAAGGAGATGTGTTACATGTACTTCAGTGTGGGCAGGACCGAAGCCCTAGAAACGCGGTCACCCATCCAAGGAATCTCCGCGACCAACGTTGCTTAACTTCACCTGATTTGGGACCTATGCGCTGTGCAAAGGACCACGTGCCACCATGAAGTAATTACATCGTACTATAACCAAAATCTTCTTCCAAGGGCCATTAAACCTATGCCGAAATAATTGAGCACAACAACATTAAGTGCAAAGTGTTTAATGGAAGAGGTCATACAATAATCTATGAAAGCACACGTTTGGACAGGCACCTGTTCAACAGATGCCGTACAATGATGTGATTGTTATCCCAGTATATACTGATTGTTTGCACTATAGATGAAACATTAGAGACGCACTGATAATCCTAGGATGACCCTAATTACAATATCGGTATGTCATCAATGGGAGTAGGCATTCTGTGACTGAAGCAGAAATTAGCTGCGGGGGCGTGTTAGCATAAACAACCTGGGTCAGCATTATTCCAGTATCATGAGTGAGTATGATTTTACGCCGCTTTTAGCAATATTCCAGCAATATCACGGCGGGGAACATTAGAAATGGGCTTCACACATTGTACCCATGTGGGGTATTCCAGTATCAAACATGCCCACATCAATATGCCCCTTTACAATTGTGAGTGAGTGAGTTGGGTTTAACGCCGCTTTTAACAGTATTCCAGTTATATCACTGCGTGTCAGCTTAATGTGGGAGGAAAGCCCGAAGTGATGCAGGTCTCAGACGTTTACCACTTCGGTGAAACCCACGAGCACTGGTATGGTGCTGACAAACCTAGAAACATAATGGGGGCGAACCGGGATTCGAACCCACAAATCATAGGTTTCTGGCGTGCCACTCTGCACAGCGAATCGCGGCGCCTTAGACGACAGGGCCACATCGTTATCAGTACATGAAATCCGAATTTCCCACACCTTCTATCTAAGTCTCCGTAACATGCGCATCAAGGTGCAATCACATTTGACATTGTTGTCAGTACAGATAATGCGTTTGAGGTAATTTTTGTATACTCTTCAAAAATCTTTGGTCTCGATTGTAGTTTCAACAAGATGTTACCAGCTTTGGAACATTCACAGACTTACATCTAGTCTCTGAAATGAACATATTGTACAGAAAAAAAACAGTTGTTGAATTCGTGTTATAAAATATGATAAAAAGGAGTCCAAAGACTTTCTTCATTTCTGATACTGTAGTAATCTAGACTTGCCAAACATTACAGACTTGCATGGGCTGTATTGGATATATTTGTTTCAGAGTGTATGTCAGACTAGAACATTCAGTGCTGTAGGAATCCTATAAAGAATACTCCTTACTAAAGTATGGCATTAGTCTCATCTTAAGGTGTATTGACATATCACACCTACACGTTTGCAGTAGGAACATTAAGTGTGTGGGTGAGTTTGGTTTAACGCCTCTTTGGCAATATTCCAGCAATATCACGGCGGGGGACAAGAAAATGGGTTTCACACATTGTACCCATGTGGGGAATCGAACCCGGGTCTTTGGCGTGACGAGCGAATGCTTTAACCGCTAGACTACCCCGCCGCGCCATGTGCTGACAGGTTTGGAACTTTCAAGACTAGAGTCCTACTGAGGTGATACAGGAGCCTCTACCTGGTATGTTTCTTTGGTCTCGTCTCCCATCTTCCCGTTGCATGGGAGTTATCTGACTTTAAACGTCCAGTTTCCACCCTTGCCGAACTAGGCTGGAATTCCTGGGCTCGATTGAGCGCCACCAGTGGTTATTACGAGTTATGTCCCGTTTAAATCAAGACAATCTGATCGATAATCAAGTTCTATATTGTGATAAAACGGGTATTACATCGCGAAGTGCATCAAATCGATTGAGCACCTTGATTAAAAACATGAAGAGATCTGTTGACAACGAGTTGGCGGTGTATATGTTTTGGAAATCCTGCAATCGACCGAAATCTGCATGACAGTTTCCTAACCGGATTTCGATTTTGATTGGACTATGCACAGACTCGTAAGTCCAGCCAAAATGTAACTCCATAATTCCAGCCTAGTCCGGCAAGGGTGGAAACTGGACTTTTATAGTCAGTTAACTCTCTTGCCTCGGGAAGATGAAAGTCTCCTGACTTTCATAGTGTGCAGGTCAGGTGCAGTGTGCGGGTGATTATACACTGGTGTCTTGATACTGACAGCCCCAGGTCACCGGGTGTTAATACACTGGTGTGTTGACAATGACAGTTGGCATCCCGACTTCTGCAGCAGGCATATCATCTCCTGACCAGTTAGACTTCTGTGGGGGGTACATCATAGTCCCTGACGAGGGGCATGCTGATCTGCCGCCGAGGCCCTCCCTGGGAGCTGGGCTTGCTCCCTGCCGGCTTCACCCTGATCACCCTCCGTGCAGGAATGGCGTCCTGTGACCTCACCGGCTCCATCTTGTCTTCTCGAAGGTAGTCGTTCACATGAGCGTAAGCAATCTTCATCTCCCTGGTCATGTCAGGACTCGACACTCGAGATCTCGTCTTCGTCTTCACGTTGGAGAGGTTCTTCCTGAGTGCCTGTATCTCTTGTCGGAGGGAGTCGATCTCCGCATCCTTCCACACCATCTTCTTGTAGAGATGTTCGATCTGGGCATGGACCATCGCGACCTGCATCGCCAGGAAGCGGAGGTCGGTTCTTACTGACTGTTGGTTGGTCTTGTGATCGGAGAGGGTTGGGGTGTCTCGTGTCAACACGTCACTCAGTTTCTGTATTTCCGATAAAAGGTTATTCTTGGCCTTGTCCTCCTTCTGAAGATGACCTTTGACAACATCGGTAAGTGACTTGTCGGAGTATTTGGTGTTCTTTACCCCAAGCAGAGCACAAACTGCCTCCTTTTCGTTTGACACAGATGCAGCGTTCTCCCGCCCGACGTTAGCGAGCTGAAGAACCTTCTTTAAGTTCCGTTCTAGAAGAGTGACCTTCACATTTTCGGGGTCACCCTCGCACCTCTCTGATTCCTCGCCAAGAAATGACCTCAGCTGATAATTGATCCCTGCAATGTTGGAATTGAGCATGTCAAATCTCTCCTTGAGGCGAATGATGGTTTTGCTGTTGGCGGTGTTAAAGTTGGCTTGCTTTTCGATGTCGTTGACATGTTCATACCGTAGGCGCTCCAGCTCTTTATTAAGACTCTGCACTTCAATCGTTAGACTTCGGAGTTGTTCGTCTTTACCCTTAACCTCTGCTTGGAGCTGTGCAACCTAGAAGAGAAATATGGCCTTTAATAGAAGTACTCACTGTATGTGCTTGTACTCGTCAGGACTAATCCCGATAATATAGTGCCAGCTCCCTGAGATACCATGCCGCAGTTTAACAAGAATACCCCACTCAGACACAGTGTACTGACTCTGAGCCGACCAGTCCTTGTTTTAGCCCCTTAATGCTAAGAGACCGCATCCGTGGTCTAGTGGTAGAGCGTCCGCCCGGAGATCCCCGGCCGCGTCATACCAAAAGACGTTAAAAGATGGTACTTGTTGTTACCCTGTCTGGCGCTCGGCATTATGGGGCTAAAACAAGGACTGGTCGGCTCGGTGTCCGTATACTGTGTCTGAGTGGGATATTCATGTTAAACTGCAGCATGGTATCTCAGTGTGCTAGCACTATAAATCGGCATCAGTCCGGACTAGTACAAGCAGCCACACAAACACACACACGTACATGCACGTCGCTATATAAGTGCAATAACCTTGGACGCGACGTTAAACCCCATTTCACCTCACCTCACCTCATCTTTTAACGTCTTTTGGTAAGACGCTACCGGGGATCGAACCTCTACCACTAGACCACTGAGTTTGCTTTGGAATGTGTACATAGATAAATAGATGACATTATGACTCGTTAATACAGAAATATTTTAATCCAGATATCAGTGGGAACGATGCCATCCGAGGTAAAGTGGCAACACTGTGACGAACTTAATTGGTTGATACGTAGATTATTAACTTTATCGTATGAGACATTCAAAAGATATATTTGGAATTATAAAATGTTGATAATCATTGAGTGAGTGAGTTGGGTTCAACACCGCTTTGAACAGTATTCCAGTTATATCGCGGCGTGTCAGCTTAATGTGGGAGGAAAGCCCGAAGTGATGCAGGTCTCAGACGTTTACCACTTCGGTGAAACCAACGAACACGGGTATGCTGCTGACAAACCTAGAAACATAATCGGGGCAAACCGGGATTCAAACCCAAAATCATAGTTTTCTGGCGTGTCCAAGGGACGCGACTCTGCACAGCACTGAATCCTCTACGTTATTGTGGCATATACATGTAACAACATAATGTATGCCCTTTGTTTTATCCAGCCAGCTGGAGGTCGTGCAGTTGATAAAGTAACATATTTATAATAAAAAGGGCAATCAACTGGCTATGGCCTAAACAGTAATTGTTGCAACCATGTAGTACCTGAGTGTGCATCGTCTGTATGGTTTCACGGAGGTGTCTCTCGTGTTTGAAGTCGGCTGCTCTTGTTTTGATGACCTCCAGACGATCGCTCGGCGCCGCCTGCCACGACGTCACCAACGTCTTCTCTCGCACCTGCATATACAGTGAGCCTCTTCAATCAATATCTAAGATTTTGTTTGTTTGTTTGTTGTTTAACGACGCTCTCGGCAATATCATGGGGGTACACATTGTATCCATGTCGGACGCTTACCCACGCCCCTAGTCTGTTACACTCACCCTGATACAATGTACCCAATACAGCCAATGCAAGACAATAATTGTTGCCAAAACGACTGCAGTTTGATGTGAGTGTCTGTGCTCTTTTTCATTATATTTAATTAAGAATAATTAAACGTTGTTTTTTTCTGTAAAATATTTTAGTATCAGTCACAAGATGTTAGGGACCGACCATTTGATATTCTGGGAGGGGCATTGGATTTTATAGAAAAAAATATGTTCCCGAAAATTCTTGAAAAAAATAAATATAATTTAGACTTGAACATGTTGAATAAAAGAGAAATTGCTTGCCACAAAAAAATACATTGTTGCAAGGTGTTTTTCTTAATAAACCACAAAGAACTATAGTTTGGAATAAAACAAATTTGGTTTTATAGCTGTAGCAGAAAAATATCTAATCTCGATACAAAATTCCTCCCCCACTCCCCTGCGTATGAATAGGTCTGCCCTTAGTCTACACCCCTTGTGAGATTTGTATGGCCTCAACCTGAGAAGACGGTCCCCAACTTGAAACCCTTACACTTCTTAAAAGAAACCAAGGTGAAGAGGGTCATGAGGTGGCTGATGTGGTGGCACACAGTTAGGGTGAGATGCGGACGTAAAATCAGTGATGCGCTGCAGCTTATGATTACGGGTTATGAGTACAATGTGTGGACTCCGCCTTGATAGGGCTGGAACATTACGGCAATTGGCATAAAGGCCAACTCACTCACTAACTCTCGGAAATTATTGAGGAGCCCAAATCCCGGTTTCACAAACTGATCTTAGGGTTGTCTATCCATGGATGTTCATGTATAACAAAATACCATGGTGTGTCATAAGTCCATATTAAAGAATGGCGGCAATGCCCGTCTCAGCTCTAGGGGCCTAGTAAGGTGAGGTGAGGTGAAATTGGGTTTAACGTCGTGTCCAAGATTACTGCACTTATATAGCGACGTGCTTGCACGTGTGTGTGGCTGCTTGAACTAGTCTGGAGTAATGCCGATTTATAGTGCTAACTCACTGAGATACCATGCCGCAGTTTAACATGAATACCCCACTCAGACACAGTATACTGACTCCGAGCCGACCAGTCTTTGCTTTAACCCCTTAATGCCGAGCACCAGACAGGGTAACAACAAGTACCATCTTTTAACGTCTTGTGGCATGAAGCGGCCAGGGATCGTGCCCCGGACCTTCCGCTCTCCGGGCGGAGGCGGTCTCAACAAATGAAGCTTATTAGCATGTGATTCAATGTTAAAGCAAAAAAAATCCATTTTCCCGGAGGGAACAGAGTTTAAAATGCCCATCGTACAGCGAAACCCGGTTAATCCAGAAAACATCGTTCGGATTGATATAGTTGGACATTACCATATACGTTCCAAACAGTTTCCGGAATAACAATGTTTCAGGATTTCATTTGGTGAAATAGGTCACATAATCTGCGGTGCAAAAGAAGTATACTCTTGAAAGTTGGATTTGACAAAATTATATCAAACGTTTTCAAAGCATTACTAGGTTTAAATCAGCTGCCGAAACACTGCAAACTTTAGGTCCAAAACACAGCTATTATACTCGTATCAAATACATCACTATCGAATAACCATTTCTTGTTTGTCTCATGGGTGTATACTTTCTTTTGCCCGGCAGTTCAAGTAAGTTTCACTGGCATGTTGGGGATAAAATGTTTTTGTGACCTTCACCTTTAACGCTAATGACCGTGTCGGACGATTAACAGGTTTCATTGATCCTTCTGTCATACCCTGGTGGGTGTGTCTGGCAATCCATGAATAGTATCATGAGGCCATTAAGTTTGGTGGTACGGTAACGGGAGAGCACGATTCCCATAACATTGTACAGGTGGACATCGAGGCTTGCTTGACATCGAGTGAGTGAGTATGGTTTTACGCCGCTTTTAAAAATATTCCAGCAATATCACGACGGGGGACACCAGAAATAGGCTTCACACACCGTACCCATGTTGGGAATCGAACCTGGGTTTTCGGCCTTCTGAGCGAACGCTTTAACCACTAGGCTACCCGACCGCCCCGCTTTACTTAAGGAATGAGAAGTCATCGTTGTCAAGAATATGTTAGGGAGTCACAGCGAGATCTAAGGCTGCGTGGTTCGTTTTGCAGAGTTGAGCTCCTTAGTTTTGCCAGGATCCGCTGGAGATTTCTTATAATTGTAGATATATCTATAACAAAAGACGTATATAGAAAGAGAGAAATATACGTCTTTGCTCTGACAAATATTGCAACACGACTTGGCACGTTGAAGGCCGCCTATATTAAAATCTTGTGGGAATCGAACCCGGGTGTTATTATAGTGGTGAACCTTCACCACGTGGCTACACGACGACTCCTTACTTTCGCTTCTGATACTCCAAACTCAAGAGACAAACGTATAAGAATGTCGACACTGTTTCATGCGGGCAACGCGCGACGTCCAGGTGATTAGTGTACGTTTGTTTAACGACGACAATAACTACATACGGAGTGGGTGTCAATTACGAAAGTAACAACCCAACACGCGTGAGGCGTGGTGCCAAGCGACAGAGACAAGCACGACTACAGCGCCTAATTGGTAACCAGATATCTGAAAACACGTTGTTATTGCATTTCGAGAGTAACCAGAGAGAAGATGAAAAAGTGTTGTTTTAATTATTGTTTCATCTTGTGGACTGACTGTGGACTGCTCCATGTACAAAGCGATCTTAGCGCTAAGGTGGTCGTGATCGTACCTCCCATCTTACCACAGATTTACGACAGTCATAGCGCTAAGATTGTTTGGTACAACGGCGCCCAGACCATATCTACTCCGTGACTTGATATTTTCTGGGGATCTGTTCCTTGAGAACTTTTTTTACACCTCTTTTTTGTTATCATTTTCCCCCCTTTTTGGATGTGTGGGGGTGGAGGGTGGGGGTTCACAACAAATGCTGGATGTCCAGAAAATATATGAAAATATTTTTTGAAGGTCCCCAAAAAGTTGTCGACTCCTCCTTTCCTAGAAAACAAATGTAGGTCTTGGAAAAGTTGCAGATATATATTCGGTGTCAACCACATGTCCCATCTGTTTAAAAAATATAAAAAATATCAACTGCCGAAACAACAGGAGTATCTCATATTTACCATGCTGTCTAAACACGTGATCAACTTCTTCCGGATGTCGTCTGGTATTCTCTCCAAAATGGCGGGAAACCGGCTCGCGATCGTCTCTTCCATGTCCGCGTGACTCGACTCTGAAAACAAAGCGTCTTAAAATATACATCGGTGGTATCTGTTATAATCTTTCCCTCGTGAAATTAAAGATTGCACACTATCTGTAGTCGGGTTGTGGCAGTGTTTCAATACACTATCTGTAGTCGGGTTGCGGCAGTGTTTCAGTACACTATCTGTAGTCGGGTTGTGGCAGTGTTTCAGTACACTATCTGTAGTCGGGTTGCGGCAGTGTTTCAGTACACTATCTGTAGTCGGGTTGTGGCAATGTTTCAGTACACTATCTGTAGTCGGGTTGCGGTAGTGTTTCAGTACACTATCTGTAGTCGGGTTGTGGCGGTGTTTCAGTACACTATCTGTAGTCGGGTTGCGGCAGTGTTTCAGTACACTATCTGTAGTCGGGTTGTGGCAGTGTTTCAGTACACTATCTGTAGTCGGGTTGTGGCAGTGTTTCAGTACACTATCTGTAGTCGGGTTGTGGCAGTGTTTCAGTACACTATCTGTAGTCGGGTTGTGGCAGTGTTTCAGTACACTGTCTGTAGTCGGGTTGTGGCAGTGTTTCAGTACACTATCTGTGGTCGGGTTGTGGCAGTGTTTCAGTACACTATCTGTAGTCGGGTTGTGGCAGTGTTTCAGTACACTATCTGTAGTCGGGTTGCGGTAGTGTTTCAGTACACTATCTGTAGTCGGGTTGTGGTGGTGTTTCAGTACACTATCTGTAGTCGGGTTGTGGCAGTGTTTCAGTACACTATCTGTAGTCGGGTTGTGGCAGTGTTTCAGTACACTGTCTGTAGTCGGGTTGTGGCAGTGTTTCAGTACACTATCTGTAGTCGGGTTGTGGCAGTGTTTTAGTACACTATCTGTAGTCGGGTTGTGGCAGTGTTTCAGTACACTATCTGTGGTCGGGTTGTGGCAGTGTTTCAGTACACTATCTGTGGTCGGGTTGTGGCGGTGTTTCAGTACACTATCTGTAGTCGGGTTGTGGCAGTGTTTCGGTACACTATCTCTAGTCGGGTTGTGGCAGTGTTTCAGTACACTGTCTGTAGTCGGGTTGTGGCAGTGTTTCAGTACACTATCTGTGGTCGGGTTGTGGCAGTGTTTCAGTACACTATCTGTGGTCGGGTTGTGGCGGTGTTTCAGTACACTATCTGTAGTCGGGTTGTGGCAGTGTTTCGGTACACTATCTCTAGTCGGGTTGTGGCAGTGTTTCAGTACACTGTCTGTAGTCGGGTTGTGGCAGTGTTTCAGTACACTATCTGTAGTCGGGTTGTGGCAGTGTTTCGGTACACTATCTCTAGTCGGGTTGTGGCAGTGTTTCAGTACACTGTCTGTAGTCGGGTTGTGGCAGTGTTTCAGTACACTATCTGTAGTCGGGTTGTGGCAGTGTTTCAGTACACTGTCTGTAGTCGGGTTGTGGCAGTGTTTCAGTACACTATCTGTAGTCGGGTTGCGGTAGTGTTTCAGTACATTATCTGTAGTCGGGTTGTGGCGGTGTTTCAGTACACTATCTGTAGTCGTGTTGTGGCAGTGTTTCAGTACACTATCTGTACTCGGGTTGTGGCAGTGTTTCAGTACACTATCTGTAGTCGGGTTGTGGCAGTGTTTCAGTACACTATCTGTAGTCGGGTTGTGGCAGTGTTTCAGTACACTATCTGTAGTCGGGTTGTGGCAGTGTTTCAGTACACTGTCTGTAGTCGGGTTGTGGCAGTGTTTCAGTACACTATCTGTAGTCGGGTTGTGGCAGTGTTTCTGTAGATGATGTGTGGAACGTTGTGTCTTCATGTTGCATGTTATTCTCTGAAAGTATTCGTCATATCGTCCTACTGACCATTGCCTAGCAACCTTCATCCCATATGACATCGGCCAAGAAACAGTGACCGGTGCCTAGCAACTCACCTTCATCCCACATGACATCGGTCAGAAGCAGAGACCGTTGCCTAGCAACACTCACCTTCATCCCACATGACATCGGTCAGAAGCAGAGACCGTTGCCTAGCAACACTCACCTTCATCCCACATGACATCGGTCAGAAGCAGAGACCGTTGCCTAGCAACACTCACCTTCATCTCACATAACATCGCCCCGAGACAGTGATCATTTCCTACCAACAGTCGCCTTCATCCCACATGACATCGGCCAAGAAACAGTGACCGTTGCCTAGCAACACTAACCTCCATCAAACATGACATCGGCCAGGAAACAGTGACCGGTGCCTAGCAACACTAACCTTCATCCCACATGACATCGGCCAGGAAACAGTGACCGGTGCCTAGCAACACTCGCCGGAAGCGTCTGAAGGCAGCGCTCGTTCTCAGTTGTAGAGCGCTCATCAACCTCTCCGCTCTCTCCTCGCGACTCAAGCCATCTTCCTGCGAAATTAAGTAAAATGTATATTTCAATCATTAGTTCGAGAGCCACATACAGTCAAACCTCGCAACTCTTGATGGTGTGTTTCAAATGACATAGTCCGGCATATTGCATCATTTGTGAATACAGTATACAGACGTTCGGTTTACAGGGTGTTCGGAATATAGGAACCCGACTGTGACGAGAACTGACTTGTAGACCTACGTTCCTTTGATTAAGCTTGTCAGGATTGTCGAGTGACAGACTTGAAACGGCAACTGACGAGATGTATATACCGGTATCCTGTGCCCTTCCCAAAGTACTGCATTTCAGTGTCATTTGTTTTTGTAAACCTGTTTTATGTATGATTTTCCTTAATGACTTTTAACAGATGAGATAATGAATGTTGGGTCGATCCTTTTTTTACGTAAAAATTCATAAAGAAGGAAAGGCATTTACAAAAAAGGGTACGCGAAAAGCAATTGATGACAAGTTAACGTTATTGAGTTGCGCTTTGCCAGGATCCGCTAATTGTGGGTTCGAATCCAAAAGTTATCCCGGGTATGCCAACCCTGCCGTGGAGGACATTTCCAAATCTGACGCGTCACTGACAAAAATGATATCCGATGCTATTCCCTGTTTTGACTCTAATCATATGTGTTCCCGTAGTTTTCAGGTGAACAACTGACTTGCCTGTATACATGTCTTTGTAACGGGTGCCATCCGTGGAGCAAGATACGCTCACCTTTTCGCGAACTTCTGGTATTATTACTTACATAGTGATTCCTAAACACATACTCATGAATTAGTGGGAATCGTAACTCCGCCAAAATGTTAAACGTAAACCTGTATCTTGTTTTAGCCTTTCCTCAAACATACTTACACGCCGTGATGTATACTGAAATATTATTCAAAGAGGCGTTCATCCCAACTGACATACATTTTTAAGAAAGGTGAGCTTCAGTACTCGAAAATATTTTTAAGGTTATTGTGAATTGTTTTTATATAATTGCCAACAGGTATCTTATATGCACATCACGGATAAAATACTGTTAAATACCATTGTCCTCTTTTCTTACGGCATTGTTCAGACATCTGAATTGATTTTTCAAGCTGATATTTCCCAGTCGTCTCATTCAGCACTGTAGGGGCCATGTTGATTATACCTCGACAATAGCATGGATCACGTTCGTGTCTGAATGCTATACGCACGGCCTAATGAAGTCTCTTGCATTGTGGGAAAATTCCCCCTGTCGGGGAAGGTGATTTCCAGACAATACACCTATTTGCCAATCGCTCTCTAATACACACACCTACCTGTCAGTTACCTGTCAAGTTATTACGGGACGTGGATGACTATTGAATATTCCCGTACAGCGTGAATGCAGTTACAGAGTGATTTAGCGTTCCCGCATTGAAGCTTAATACCCAGTCTGGTTATCTTTTGCGATGGTATTTCCAGCAGGACTGCAGACACGTGTCAAAATATGGCCTGTAATGTGTTTCTATATGTCTGGCTGTGTGGTGATGTTTGTACTGAGCACTGAGTGGCTGCATGAATAGATGATCTGTGTGATGAATGGTTTGTGGTCCCTATTAAACGTGGCGTCGGGAATTTCAGCATGGCTCGTGGAAATTGAAGTGACTTTACTTACGATAGAATGTTGAGCATGCTGTGACGACGCCATAAATTCACGAAACGTTCATTGCATGGAGTCGTAATGTTTGTTGATACTTTTAAAGGACTGAACTAAAGAAAACTCGACTCGGCGAAGGGTACGTGTTTTGACGTGTTGTCACTAACGACATACACACAATTCTGGTTTTTATTTTTTAAAGCTAAGTAATACTGTTTAGAGAACAAAGAGCAAATTAAGAGAATTTATGGCATGCAAAAATACCAATACAGTTAATTACGAACTCATTTATAACGAACTCAAAAGAAACACTAATTTTAATTCGTTATAACCGTAGTTCGTTATAAGCAAACGTACAGACTATATACAGCATATGGACAGGACCAAGAAATAGTCCGTAATATCCGTTAGTTCGTTATAAGCGTGTTTGTTATGAACATAGTATACTGTACTTATATTAATAATGGTTGTGGTGTTGTTGGCGTGGGTGGGGGTGTTGGAATGGGTGGGGGTGTTGGAATGGGTGGCGGCGTTGGGGCTTATATATATATATATATACTTTTGAAACTGTACCCAAGTCCTTATATGTATATAGCCTTTATGAAACTGTACGAAAGTCCTTAAGTGTATATAGCCTATATGAAACTGTACCCAAGTCCGTATGTGTATATAGCCTATATGAAACTGTACCAAAGTCCTTATGTGTATAGGGGGCACGGGTGGCCCAGTCGTCTAAGGCGCCGCGATTCGCTGTGCAGAGTTGCGTCCCTTGGACACGCCAGAAACCTATGATTGTGGGTTCGAATCCCGGTTCGCCCCGATTATGTTTCTAGGTTTGTCAGCACCATACCCGTGCTCGTGGGTTTCACCGAAGTTGTAAACGTCTAAGACCTGCGTCACTTCGGGCTTTCCTCCCACATTAAGCTGACACGCCGCGATATAACTGGAATACTGTTAAAAGCGGCGTTAAACCCAACTCACTCACTCACTCACCTTATGTGTATATAGCCTTTATAAAACTGTACCCAAGTCCGTATGTGTCTGTAGCCTATATGAAACTGTACCCAAGTCCTTATGTGTATATAGCCTATATGAAACTGTACCCAAGTCCTTATGTGTATATAGCCTGGGTGAAACTGAGACAATCGTCACCAATCGCCCTGTTTATGTGTCACGTTGAGGTCGGAGGCTCACAAGTAGTACATTTCGGAGAGGAATCTAAATCTACTACTAAATTGGTTTGGATTTTTTCTTAAGTATGTTTATGTCAAACCGGCATCTTTTATTTGGATGCCAGGAGAATATGTGTGCAAATCTGTCAGAGGGGTGTGTCTGACCCCATTACAGAGTGTGTGAGTGAGTGATTGATTTGGGGTTTAACGTCGTTTTGACCAGTATTCCAGTTATATCACGGTGTGTCAGCTTAATGTGGGAGGAAAGCCCGAACTGATGCAGGTCTCAGACGTTTACCATTTTGATGAAACCCACAAGCACAGGTGTGGTACTGACAAACCAAGAAACATGATCAGGGCGAACATCACAAGAGACCAACCAGAATGGAACTCCCCTTGAGTGGGTGAATTAACGCTGAACTGCAATGATAACCCAAAATTACGCATTTCTTTGACGTTTATTTAATTGGTGAAACCTACGAGCAAGGGTAGAGTGCTGACAGGCAAAGAAGGAAAAGGGTGAGTACAGGATTCGAACCCTCGAGCAGCAGTCCTGGCCACAGCTAATGATTTCATCACCATCAGTGCCAGCGAATGACGTCACACAGTGGTGTACATAGCCATCAATGCCAGTGAATGACGTCACACAGCGGTGGACATTGTCATTAATGCCAGCGAATGACGTCACACAGGGATGTACATAGCCATCAATGCCAGTGAATGACGTCACACAGCGGTGGACATTGTCATTAATGCCAGCGAATGACGTCACACAGCGGTGTACATAGCCATCAATGCCAGTGAATGACGTCACACAGCGGTGGACATTGTCATTAATGCCAGCGAATGACGTCACACAGCGATGTACATAGCCATCAGTGCACGTGAATGACGTCAAACAGCGGTGTACATTGTCATTAATGCCAGTGAATGATGTCACACAGCGGTGTACAATGTCATTAATGCCAGCGAATGACGTCACACAGTGGTGTACATATCCACAGTGCCCGTGAATGACGTCACAGCGGTGTACATACCCACAATGCCCGTGAATGACGTCACACAGTGGTGTACATATCCACAATGCCCGTAAATGACATCACACAGTGGTGTACATACCCACAATGCCCGTGAATGACGTCACACAATGGTGTACATATCCACAATGCCCGTGAATGACGTCAGACGACTATTTACATATCCACAATGCCCGTGAATGACGTCACACAATGGTGTACATACACACAATACCCGTGAATGTTGTCACACAGTCGTGTACGCAACAGCTGGTGACGCCCGGGGATGCTGTTGGCACTGATGCTCGCCGTCAGGTAACGGACGTTAATAGGACAAACCAGTAGATTAATCTTGCATCAATCACATCGATTGTTTACTGAACGGTGAGGCGTCTGACATTTATTGTCAGTTAAAACCTCCCACGTGCATGATCGTGACCCTCCAGTAAATGAATTATCTGAAAGCATGACATATTAGCAAGTCTATCCAGGAAATTTGTTTCTGAATGAATTTGCTTAATTTGATAGGGGTCTATTCTCTTTTGAATGATAGCGGTCTAGGCCTGGTTTACTGTTTTCAGGAAATTCGTGATATTCATTTTCAAATAAAATATTATTTTATTTTTTTGCAACTCCAATAATAAAATCAGAATAAACGACCTTTGCCATGACAGTTTTTATCTTCCCGAGGCAAGTGTGTTAACTGAATATAAAAGTCCAGTTTCCACCCTTGCCGAACTAGACTGGTATTATGGAGTTACATTTTGGCTGGACTAACGAGTCTATGCAAAGTCCAATCAAAATCGCGCTCCAAAATCGAAATCCGGTTCGTAAACTGCCATGCAGATTTCGGTCGATTGGAAGATTTGCAAAGCATGTGCACCGCTAACTCGTTGTCAACAAAACAATTCTAAATCTTTTCATGTTTTTAATCAAGGTGCTCACGTGATTTGATGCATATCGCGATGTAAGACCCGTTTTATTACAATATAGATCTTGATTATCGAGCAGATCGTCCAGACTTGGCGCAGCCATTTTGTTTGAAGCAAATGCAAGTGATACGAGAGGTGGAATCTGATTGGTCAATGGGAGAGGCTCAGAAGGGACATAACCGGTAATAGCCATTGGTGGCGCTACGATCGAGCCCAGGGATTCCAGCCTAGTTCGGCAAGGGTGGAAACTGGACTTTTAAAGTCAGTTAAGTCTACTGGAAGATGGACAATTATTGGCGCCTCGATGGGGATGGCTTAATGCTTTACATTCAGTGGGACGTGGGAAATGAATGCAATGACACGTGACCAATTCAGCTGATCAGAATGCAGGAATTACAAAATGGGTGAGTGAGTATGGTTTTACGCCGCTTTTAGCAATATTCCAGATATATCACGGAGGGGGGACACCAGAAATGGGCTTCACACATTGTACCCATGTCGGGAATCGAACCCGGGTCTTCGGCGTGACTAGCGAACGCTTTAACCACTAGGCTATCCGACCGCCCCGGAATTACAATGAACACAACGAAAATGTAATTATTTTCAAATAAAAACTTATTTTATATTTTGCAACTCAGAAAATCAGAAAAACGACCTTTGCCATGACAGTTATTGGCAAGGTTGAACTTTGATCAAAAACATATCCAAACATTAAAGGCAAAGACGTCATACTTCCAGCAATCATGGCCCGAGTGGACACATCTAAATGGGAAACATCTCCTCGACTATTGGCAGTAGAAAACAAAAACCACAACCTGAAAGTCTAATTATTTATGTTCACTTATGTAGCTCTGGCATGCTTTCGTCTAAATCAGCTTCCCCGTCAGGGATGAAACATTCGTTGCTAGGCAACCACATTAATAAACATCCCCACAGGATACCACTAAGATCAGAACCGTTTCAGGTAACTTTGATCTGTTGCCATGGTAATGACTGTTTTCGTGTTGTATTGATTGTGTTTGATTTAGTGCGGTACAGCAATGTGGTTTTGCTCTCAGTTAAAGTTGGTGAAGCCCAGGTGTTCGTGATGTCGGTCAGTATCGCCGACAATGACTTGTATACGGTTTCAGCACTGAACAGGTGCCTTACTGTGTCACGCGGCTTATAGTCACGGAGACAACCTGTTAGGCGCAGCTCTACGTCGGTGTGTTTGTGTGTGTGTGCGTGTGTGCGTGCGTGTGAGTGTGTGTGCGTATATACGTGCCTGAGTGTGTGTCATCTATCTGTGTTGATGTATCTGCTCGTGTGTACGTGTCTGTGTGTCATCTGTCTGTGTGAATGTATATATATATTTATACATATGTGTGTGTGTGTGTCAATGTGTGTATATATATGTGTGTGTGTGTTTGAGTGTATGTATGTGTCTGTTTGTATGTTTGTGTGTGTGTATACGTGTCTGTGTGTGTACGTGTCTGTGTGAATATGCGTGCGTGTGTGTCTATGATGATGGGTGTGGCGATGTTGGGGAGGGGTGGGGTGGGGGATCTCCTTTTAATACATATGTATGTTCTCTCCGTACAGAATGCGTATCTTTCTCTAAGTTGATTTCAATAAGGTTTGATGTGCGTTGTTGAATTTTACTTTTAGCTTCTGATCCTAATAGTTTTAATGTAAAATATACTGATCAAAGAAAGTTCAGTACTTTCAGAGAATTAACAACCACATTTTCGACTCGGGGGTCGAAACAGATCCATCCAATCCATAAACTAATCCAACTTCATCAATTAAAGATGATGGGTGATATCGCGAGAGTACCCCAAAGATTTGAAGGCTTTTGCTAAATAGGAAATGTCTGGTGAGTCAGCGGTTAGGATTTGGTCCGGATAGGTGTGGGTGCCAAAGGGGCCTTTATTGGTCATAGGTACCGGCTTAAAATACCCTATCTAAATGTTAGACAGTGTTCTTCAGTGTGGAAACACGCTTAGAACTATCTGAAGACGTGTATTCAAAACGGATGTGCGGCCGATCGACGTCAGCCAGCGGATGAAGAGAAACTTGTCAGAGGCATTCGTTTGTTTGTTTGTTCGTTTGTTTGTTTGTTGGGCGGTCGGGTAGCCTAGTGGTTAAAAGTTCGCTCGTCAAGCCGAAGACATGGGTTCACATTGGTGATATATCATGTTAGTCTATGTAGATTTGGATAACTAGAACATATTTCATGTGTCGAAGCATCATATTTCTCGTTACACGTGGAATATCCTATTTATTATATACTTTTTGTGTAGTTGTCTACCGGAAAATAAAAATATCTCATTAGAAATGTAAAATCTTGAAACGTAAATTCTCCCTCCCTAATACGCAGGGACGTTCCACCACTTGTATTTGCGACTTAAAAAGTAGTTCCGTGTTTGCCGAATCTTAAATAATATAAAAAAAAGTAACAATATATTTTGAGTTACGGAAATCCTTTATCATACATTTGGATATGATTATATGCAAAATCACTTACAATAATCTTGAAAACTACGAGACAGCTATGAATACACAATGCCAGACAGCTGTTGGAAGCTAATGAATATACTCTGTTCAAGTAACAAAACATGGTCCTTTACGAAAACGAACATTCTGGATTGACAAGCTTAATGAGACATTTACAGTTTATTACGAAATATTTTCAAGAGAATAACAAGCGCCCAGAAGCTACATTAACTACAGAACCATATGTTATCATTTTGCCTTGTCTTTATAAAGGAAGTCAACAGTTTGTGTACGGGCTAGACAATTACGAAAGGGGAGACAATTTGCGAGGAGGTAACTCTTGTATGACATTAGTTCCATCAAAGTGTGTTCACTGCAGTATAATAGTATATAATAAAATGTGTGAAGCCATTTTCTGGTGTCCCCGTGGTGATATTGCTGGAATGTTAATAATAACGGCGTAAAACCATACCGACTCGCTCCTGTTTGTTATCTGGGGACCTCGTGCATTCATTAACGTTTAAAGGGGCGGTCGGGTAGCCTAGTGGTTAAAGCGTTCGCTCGTCACGCCGAAGACCCGGGTTCGATTCCCGACAAGGGTACAATGTGTAAAGCCCATTTCTGGTGACCCCCGCCGTGATATTGCTGGAATATTGCTAAAAACGGCGTAAAATCATACTCACTCACTCATTAACGTTTAAGCCTCACTAAAGCTAAGCAGAGTACGTTGTACCAATCTAGCCTGTAGCCTGTAGTTGGCACAGACATCTATTGCTATATACCCATGCAAGTTAGAACGCACGTACGGCCGCACCCGAAATATATGGCTGCCTTGACATGTCAGTGACCCCGGTACTTTCATAGCAATTGTAAAGCAAACACGGGTGATTGTGAGAGTACTCGAACCTGTCTTTGTTCTAGATTTACTACAGGTAGTTAAATAAACACTTGGTCAGATTGGATGATAACCTTCTCTTGTTCCTGTGGTGTTACCGCCTCACTGAAGGCGGATATTTACGCCACATTAGGTACGTTTAGTATTTCTACCAAATGTGATTAATTTAATGCACACATGGATAACCGATAGGAATATTACTATGTGAAAGTATGAATGAAGAAAATAGACAATAGATTACCAAGGCCTACTATATGATCCCCGGGGAGGGGAAGGTCGGGGGTTCGATCAAAAAGTAAGGACGGGTCGGCTCGAAGTAGGGCTGGGACGGGTAACTCGGGTACTCGGGTCAGGTGGGTACTGAGTAGGACCCGGGTACCCACAGGACTACCCGGACCCGTGGGTAGTCATGTGATACATTGTTTAATGACAAAAGTAATCTAGAACTCTATGTTTAAACTACAAGTCACCAGTTTTTCGCAGTTCTTTCTGACTACTACGCCCATTCCTTCCAACTTTTATATGTTTAAATAGAAATAAAACTTCATTCACCTTCAGTGTATGCATGACCAGATCGTTTTAAACCTGTATCTAAACACATTTTGCCAGGGCTACCGTCAAACTTTTCCCAATCGGACAGTTTGTACCTACCTCTTGAGACCTACAGCGGGTACCCGGGTAGGGTCGGGTAATAGGGGTGTGGGGTGTGTGTGTGTGTGTGGGGGGGGGGGGGGGGGGGGGGGGGGGTACCCGGGTAGTAAATTTTGACTTGTCCCAGCCCTAGCTCGGAGCCAGTGTACTGTGTCTGAGTTGGGTATTCGTGTTAAACTGCGTCATGGTATCCCAGCAGCAGTGCCTTGTGAAAGTAACTTGAACAAAAAATGAATATTAATTTTTTTTATCGAATCCCCGATACGCCGTGATTGTTTTTATCAAATCCGCCATTCTTCACTCAATCACTCTTGCCTTGTTTTATCACAGAAATGAATCTTACCTGAGGTGATTTTAGGTTAGTTTGTTGTTTAACGCTGTGATAAGAGGTGCGACTGTTACTTTCACGCCGTGACACATAAATGACCTTCACCTTGACGTCCTATATGTATCACACATGAGCTCAAAAATCACAACATCCTGCTTTGACATAAGATGTGATAACAGACGCAAAATTCTCACCTAACGTCATATGACCAAGCGTGGATTCCTCATCACAGTATATGCAAGAGGCGACATAATGAATCGGAGGTCAGGCT
The DNA here is from genome assembly GCF_022045235.1 of Haliotis cracherodii. Classification (NCBI taxonomy): domain Eukaryota; kingdom Metazoa; phylum Mollusca; class Gastropoda; order Lepetellida; family Haliotidae; genus Haliotis; species Haliotis cracherodii. The sequence goes on along the minus strand of NW_027266266.1, from coordinate 5,786,830 downwards.
CGGTGACCTGGTTGATTGTGTGTCATCATACCCCGAGGGCGTGAATCGTTCCTCATAATATCAATCACTGGTAGGTTTGGTCCAGACTGGATTATTTACAGGCCGCGGAATATTATTGAGCGCAGCGTTAATTCACAAACAAACCTAAAATCACGTCATATAGAACCGACCGTCTCACCTTGACGTCTGCTATCATGGACTGTGGCAACACCTTCTCCTTCAGCAACAAGTCGTAGAAGTCGTCAGTGAGGATGAGGTTCTTCGTCAGGAGCGTCCTGTTCCTTTCCATGAGATTCCGATACCTCTCATCCATTTTCCAAAATGTCCAAATAGTAACAGCTGCAAACGTAATATGCTTCGACTGTAGGCTTAATCTATGGCGTTTTTCCCTTCTGAAAATTGTTAGATGACGTCTGTAATTGGATTTACAGTCTGTCTGAATCCCACACCTGTTTACAAATAATTGTTAAATTCTCGAATAAAGGTAACATCGTCAAAACACATTCAGAATTCACCTCACTCCTCCCTTTGGGTGAGCGCGCCCAGGTGTATATAAGCACTGTCTGTGAAAGTAAGTCAATTTCAATAAGCCCGTGTCTGTTCGCTCAGCACATGACTATGTTGCAGCGCTTCCTCCGACAGATGTGTCCGGAGATAGTTGATCACGTAAGATCACCTCACATTCTCATCAATCGATTCATGGGCTGAACGCAGGCGGGGGACAATCAGTCACATATGTGTTGTCATTCAGACAGCCTCCTCCACGATGATATGATACGTCTTAATTGATTGTGATTAATCTCAATTTGTTGCATCTCTGTCTCCTGCAACGGCTCTTGTTCCGAAACATTTAGATTACCACGGACTCCTTCAGATGTGTTTGGGTACCGCGTGGTCAATCTGTTGGTGTCAGGTGTCGGTAAGGCTTGACTGGTCGGGGGCTGTTAAGATAACAGACTTGTATTAAGTTCGGAGTTAATGCTTCTTGCGATCCATCTTGGTCAGTAATTCAAGGAAATGGACCGATGTTCTAAGTGAACAAAACCTTTGTTGTCTTGTGTGGGAATGGCTAGAAGCAGAGTTTATATTAATGGTAGTTATATCTCACAATTATTTCTGACATAAGGAATATTCTCGTCTAAGTCAGATAAGTGCTTCGACAATGGTGAGCTCAGATCAGAGCTTTTAGTTGGGCTTCAAGACGATCACTGAACCTCGGACCAACTACTCACTCGTATTAGGGTCCAAAACTGCCCGGTTCAGATTCCAGTAATCGGTTCAGATTTCAACAATTGGTTCAGTATCCAAAAATCGGTTCACATTCCAAAATTCGGTTCATAATTCAATCCAACAACCTCTTCAGATTCCAACAATCAGTTCTCAGTCGGTTCAGATTCTAACGGTTGATTCAGGTTCCGATAATCGGTTCTCATTCCAACAATCGGTTCAAGGTTCAAAAATCAGTTCACATAAGTTGGATTGTAATGTTCTGTTCAGATAATAGAACCAATCGGTTTAAGTGTTCAGATCACGGAAATCAATTCAACAATACATCAGAAAATAACCACGTTCTGCTCATGCCATAAAACAAGATATATAATACAGTTCAGACAAACCGTCCGGTTCAGATGTAGATAATCACTTGAAGACCTAACAACGAGGACTGATAGCCAACAAAACCTCAACTCACTGCGACAGATTGACGAATGTAATCCTACATTCTGACCACGCTGTCAATATACTACCATCACCACCGGTAACGTCGTACAGCTATTTCCAAGCAGATAACTCTTCAACGAAATAAAAATCAATGAAACGCGTGGATTCCTAATGTCCAGTTAACACGTTTTCATAATCGTCGACGATGTTGCACACCCTCAACAATGTCGTCACAGCTGCACCGTTATCCCGACAACCATGGTCTTGATACAACCGGAGCAAATAGTTTCACACGGCCCTAAACTTCAGCATTCTATACACCCACGAACCGCCTCTCCGTCTCCTAATTGTGATATAGCCACGAGCACGTGTAGATCACAAAGCCACGCCCCCTTGTATATTGCACTGTTGACAGTTGTAATTGACATAGCTGTTTGTTCAATGACATGTCGTGCCACGAAAGTCGGGGAATCGCAACGAGTATATATACTGAATATATAAGCCACCCCTTTCTATAAGTCAATTTTCGCAGCATTAAACTCGGTCAGGTAATAAATAATTACATTAACTCGACGTTTTGAACATGCACCTTTCAAACTGAAACTCACTTTGTAACACAAAGTCGCAATGAAAACTTCTTTAGAATGGATCAAATAGACAGGAAACAACACTTTAAACGTGTATTGAATATACGTACTGCATTGAGGTATTGCTGTGACGAGTACTACAATGCTGTATTCAAATGTATATGGTTTCAGATTGCATTGATCATGTATGATATACATAAATTATTCAACCTCCCGACAGAGTATATAACTCATATGTAACTATATACAAACCTGTCAGAAATACGTTAGTAGTTTCCCACAAGTATTGTTCCAACCAGTCTATTTCGGTAAGTTTCTTTTCCTGCTTTGCGAAACACGCATCCTAATCTAACCTTGTAGTTGAATTTTGAGAAATAATTCACCCGTGATAAATTGGGTTGGTACATGTACATTACTCACCGGTCAAACAATCAATTAGTTTTAGCAGGGAGACGATATTGTGGGAGGCAAAGGACGTACTTTCATCCCGTGGCCCCGTGTTTTATTTTGTCATGCCCGACATTATATAAAATCAGTGCCCAAACCTGCAAAAACTGATCTTGGAATTTAGAAACGATATCTTATATCGTGACTAAGTGTTTTATATTTATTTTAATGTATTTGATCTTGTATTTGATCTTGCATGACTTCTCATCATTGATCGTTTTCGAAGTCTCTCGTAGCTCCACGTGGAGTGGCTCAGTTTTTGTATATCAACTCGTATTTTATTGTATTTGACTTGTATTATATCCGAGGTGAGACTGGAATAAATCATCTGTCTGTCTTGTTTTTTTACATTTCTTTTTGGGAGTAAATTACTTTTTCGCTATTTTCTAATATGTCTAATACTTTTAAGAAACGTCCGTGGGTGTTACTGAAATGGTTAAAGTCTATGACCCGCTTACTGCTCCGACACATAAACAATAATGCTGTTTATTATTACACTGAACAGAACACTGTTTCACTCAGTGATGTAGAGAACATACATTTTACAGATAATCAAATACAAATGATATATAAGCGGAGGGATAAATATGATACTGAACAAAAACATCGGTGCGCGGTATTCTTACATACATATGGAAGCGAATATATACATTTTTACTGGAACACATTCAGATAACAATCAACATCATTAGAGAATATACATACATTCATCATAATAAAAAAATATCTTTCACTTACTTCTGTAAGAACAATCCACTTAAGATATATTTACAAAACTTTATAAGTAAAGGCTGATATTGACAATTCATGAGATAGGTAAATTTGTGTGTAGTTGGATATTGACGAAAATAGGTAAGAAATATTTCCGGAGATCCTGTAATTCATTACAACGTTGTTGTTAATTGACTTCTCTCTCGTTAATCCCATTGGCTTCCCCTTTATATTATCTGTAGGTATATCAGCATGCGTATATATGATTTGTTTTGTTTGTTGTTTAACGCTGCACTCAGCAATATTCCAGCTATATGACGGCGGTCTGCAAATAATCGAGTCTGGAACAGACAATCCAGTGATTGACATCATGAGCAGCGATCCATGCAATTGGGATAGATGACATGCATCAACCAAGTCAGCGAGTCTGACCACCCGATCCCGTTAGTCGCCTTTTTCGACAAGCATAGTCGCCTTTTACGGAAAGCATGGGTTGCTGAAGACCTATTCTACCCCGGATCTTCACGGGTATATGTGAACCAAGTACCTTACTTAGCATTCGTCTGATGAAGGGGCAAGAAATAGCCATGTAACGTTTTTAAAAAAAGTTATAAAAGTGCCATGCTTTATGTTCTTTCAATTTCTTAATGCTTATCAAAGACTGGAAATAAATCATACTGAAATACTCTTCAATATTGCGGTAAAATCCCCCTCACGGAATGACAGTGGCCGCCGTCTGTGATTGCGGGAGTTATATCCGAGTATTCTCGTTCATGGTTTATATACAGTTTCAGTTCTCCGGGGCTCGCATTTCAGTAAACCTATAGACGTTGGTGACCCCTGGAAATATAGAGGATGGGTGAAGGTGTTAACACTGGCTGACATGCACAAGATATGTCATTAAGATTTCGAGCATCTGAAGGTTCCAAACACCACCCGACGTTGATCATTTCATCGTCCGGTTTGTACGACCCGCAGCACTTTAAGCTGAGACGACATGCTAGAACTGATATACTGTTCAAACCAGAGTTAACCCGTGAAGATCCGGGGTAGAATAGGTCTTCAGCAACCCCTGCTTGCCGTAACAGGCGACTAAAGGGATCGGGTGGTCAGGCTCGCTGACTTGGTTGATGCATGTCATCGTATCCCAATTGCGTAGATCGATGCTCATGATGTCAATCACTGGATTGTCTGGTCCAGACTCGATTATTTACAAACCGCGGTCTTATAGCTGGAATATTGGTGAGTGCGGCGTTAAACAATAAACAAACAAAATCAAACCGGAGTTAAACTCAACTCAACTCACTCACTCATTTATTCACTCACTCCTCGAATGAAGAACCAGTGGGAAGTGAGCACTTTCGCCAGATTAGCGGCCTCTGTTTAAATCTGTCTTCAGTGGGGCCCAACTCACTGGTTTCATAACACTCCATGGCCCTTGAGCGTGTCGTGTTCTTGAAGTTAACATTACTATTGCTTTAGAGATGTTTGCATATCCGATACACGTGGACTGCAAACACTTGACACAACACTGAGTCTCAGTATTGAGGCTGGTTCACCTGTGACTTCAGGGACGGTGAATGTACTCCCAATGATAAGGGCCCTAGACAGGTATATAACACTGTTTATTGCATGCTAAGTGGGTTTTGTCTTAACGTGTCGAAACACATTGTTACAATGGTTGTCATGTGATGGGTGTCGACTGAAAACGCCTCCTTATACAACATTTGTAAAGTGAGACCTGTTGGATATGAGGAATGTTATGAGAGTCACGTGTTAGTACTAGAAGGCTCTGACTTCTGGCCACTGTGCTGTCATAAGTGGCGATGGCGCAAGTGGGGTTGGGTAGACATCAAGTTGGGTTGGGTAGACATCAAGTGGGTTGGGTAGACATCAAGTGGGTTGGGTAGAGATCAAGTGGGGTTGGGTAGACATCAAGTGGGTTGGGTAGAGATCAAGTGGGGTTGGGTAGACATCAAGTGGGGTTGGGTAGACATCAAGTGGGGTTGGGTAGACATCAAGTGGGGTTGGGTATACATCAAGTGGGGTTGGGTAGACATCAAGTGGGTTGGGTAGAGATCAAGTGGGGTTGGGTAGACATCAAGTGGGTTGGGTAGAGATCAAGTGGGTTGGGTAGACATCAAGTGGGGTTGGGTAGACATCAAGTGGGGTTGGGTAGACATCAAGTGGGGTTGGGTAGACAGCAAGTGGGGTTGGGTAGACATCAAGTGGGGTTGGGTAGACAGCAAGTGGGTTGGGTAGACATCAAGTGGGTTGGGTAGACATCAAGTGGGTTGGGTAGACATCAGGTGGGGTTGGGTAGACAGCAAGTGGGTTGGGTAGACAGCAAGTGGGGTTGGGTAGAGATCAAGTGGGTTGGGTAGACATCAAGTGGGGTTGGGTAGACATCAAGTGGGTTGGGTAGAGATCAAGTGGGGTTGGGTAGACAGCAAGTGGGGTTGGGTAGACATCAAGTGGGTTGGGTAGAGATCAAGTGGGGTTGGGTAGACAGCAAGTGGGGTTGGGTAGACATCAAGTGGGGTTGGGTAGACATCATGTGGGGTAGTCCACAAGGAAATGTCACTAGTCCTGCTACATATGTGTAATCTAAGGGTAAAAGTGGTAGTCCACAAGGAAATGTCACTAGTCCTGCTACAGATGTGTAATCTAAGGGTAAAAGTGGTAGTCCACAAGGAAATGTCACTAGTCCTGCTACAGATGTGTAATCTAAGGGTAAAAGTGGTAGTCCACAAGGAAATGTCACTAGTCCTGCTACAGATGTGTAATCTAAGGGTAAAAGTGGTAGTCCACAAGGAAATGTCACTAGTCCTGCTACAGATGTGTAATCTGAGGGTAAAAGTGGTAGTCCACAAGGAAATGTCACTAGTCCTGCTACAGATGTGTAATCTAAGGGTAAAAGTGGTACAGAGCTCCAGATAAGCTTTTGGTGTTGTGGGTATTTTACCCATGCATTTTAAAATCATTGGGTATCAGTAATTCTACCTGCGTATTCAAATTTCTGTTACCCACTAGTTTTTACACATGTGGGTATTTAAGTTAAATATTTAAAAACACTATTCATCTAGTCCCTGCAAACTGGTGTGGTGTGGGTTCGAGAGCTTTATAGGACTAAAAAATACCACGATACTTCCACAAGAAAGTGTGATGGCAAATGACCATGATGTAACTGTCATTGTGGAGTTTGGCAAGGTTGACGGAATGCCCCTTTATAATTTCAAAATAAGTTGCTGATTTGCTAATCGAATACGCAGGGTTACTTCACAATATTTTGATGATACGCACAAGTTTTATTTTTGTAGCGTATCTGTAATGTTCGTTGCGTATTTGATACGGTTGGATTATATTTTACTGTGTATTTCTGCATTTCTGATGCGTATTTCACGCAGATACGCAGCTTATCTGGAGCTCTGGTGGTAGTCCACAAGGAAATGTCACTAGTCCTGCTACAGATGTGTAATCTAAGGGTAAAAGTGGTAGTCCACAAGGAAATGTCACTAGTCCGGCTACAGATGTGTAATCTATGGGTAAAAGTGGTAGTCCACAAGGAAATGTCACTAGTCCTGCTACAGATGTGTAATCTAAGGGTAAAAGTGGTAGTCCACAAGGAAATGTCACTAGTCCGGCTATAGATGTGTAATCTAAGGGTAAAAGTGGTAGTCCACAAGGAAATGTCACTAGTCCTGCTACAGATGTGTAATCTAAGGGTAAAAGTGGTAGTCCACAAGGAAATGTCACTAGTCCTGCTACAGATGTGTAATCTAAGGGTAAAAGTGGTAGTCCACAAGGAAATGTCACTAGTCCTGCTACAGATGTGTAATCTAAGGGTAAAAGTGGTAGTCCACAAGGAAATGTCACTAGTCCTGCTACAGATGTGTCATCTTAGGGTAAAAGTGGTAGTCCACAAGGAAATGTCACTAGTCCTGCTACAGATGTGTAATCTAAGGGTAAAAGTGGTAGTCCACAAGGAAAAATGTCACTAGTCCTGCTACAGATGTGTAATCTAAGGGTAAAAGTGGTAGTCCACAAGGAAATGTCACTAGTCCGGCTACAGATGTGTAATCTAAAGGTAAAAGTGGTAGTCCACAAGAAAAAATGTCACTAGTCCTGCTACAGATGTGTAATCTAAGGGTAAAAGTGGTAGTCCACAAGGAAATGTCACTAGTCAGTAGCAGAGCCATTAGTGATTTAGCATCCAAAACTGGCTCCCACAGGAGATATCGCTTTTATGAAATCAAGCGATATCTACACTGTAGATATTGGTGCAATGAAATTACATCACAATGCTTTGCAGACCATTGCATCATCAGAGGTTACCATGACATCACAATCAAATGACATCACTAATGGCTCTGCTACTGAAGCTGTTAGCAGTACTTTTTACACTAAAGACACTGCTAATTACTGTCTACAAATTGAAAAGTTGGAAGAATGATGTTGGATGATAAAAACATCTCACCCTCGTGTCTTTTGATATCAAATATATCAACAGTCGTTGATAAAAGTGGCAAAAATCCTTGGCAAGCCTCAAAATTTTTCCACTTTTATCAACTTGTGTTGATTTATCTGATATCAAAAGACACTCAGGTGAGATTCTCTATGTAATTTGATTGTGACGTCATGGTAACCAGTGACGTCACAATGGTCTGCAAAGCATTGTGATGTAATTTCATTGCACCAATATCTACAGTGTAGATAATGTTGATCTCATCCAAGCGATATCTCCTGTGGAAGCCAGTTTTGGATGATAAATGTTATTGTTCCCACGCATCATCAAAATGAAGACAGCATCTTAGATGAAGAGCGAGAAAACAAACCAATCATGAAGCAAAACTCTTTATCTGTCAAACAGTCGATCATGTATACAGTACAATATTCACGTATGTTACCAAATTCAAATAATTTTCAAAAAGTATATTTGGAGTATCATGTCAGATCTATTTACCTTCAACAACCAATCACAATACAAAAAATGTCATTAATTTATAAAAAACATAATCTTTAACTTGGTTGAGGCATGCTATATTAACACAGGTGCACAAGTTGTATGAGTCTGGGTTAAGATGTATGTGATAATAAATACCTACCGGTCTTGTATAAATTATAGATCATATGACACAATATGCCAAATGTGAAAGCAATAAAGATACAAGATGTAAAAAAGATTTTTACATTGTAAACCACAAAATCTGTGGTCATCATGTTCCTGTCATAACAGTTTTCAATCCAACTATACTGTGGAAACCATACACCCCATGTCAGTTTAGTGTTACTGTTTTCCAATAGAAAGGCTGAAAAAGTGAATACCCAAAGTCCTGATCCACCTAATCTTCCCCGAGGCAAGAGAGTTAAATGACTACAAAAGTCCAGTTTCCACCCTTGCCGAACTAGGCTGGTATTATAGAGTTACATTTTGGCTGGACTAACAAGTCTATGCATAGTCCAATCAAAATCCTGCAACGAAAATGAAATGTGGTTCGTAAATTTTCGTGCAGATTTCGGTCGATTGCAGGATTTCCAAAGCATGTGCACCGCAAACCCGTTGTCAACAGATATTTTCCAGATCTTTTCATGTTTTTAATCAAGGTGCTAGTGATTTGATGCACTTCGCGATGTAAACTCGTTTTGTCTCAATATAGATCTTTATTATCTATCAGATCGTCTTGACTGGGCGCCACCATTTCATTTGAAACAAATGCAAGTGATAAGAGAGGTGGAATCTGATTGGTCGATAGGAAAGGCTTAGAAGGGACATAACTCTAATAACCACTGGTGTCCCTACGATCGAGCCCAGGAATTCCAGCCAAGTTCGGCAAGGTAGAAACTGGACTTTTCAAGTCAGGTAACCCCCTTGCCTCGGGAAGATGGATCCACAGTCACCAAAAGCATGTTTATGCAATCAATTGTTAAATCTTACTTGCAATATCAATTCTTTTTCAGAATCAGATCAATAAATGTGTACAAGTGTTTTATAACTGATATAGTTCTCATAAAGGTAAATGGCTCTAGCTCTTAGTAACTTTAGACATTACTACACACACCACTTGCTGCTCAAATTCTGAAGACATAACTGGAGATGGTACGGTACACCAATCACTAAAGGCCTTGACCCCACTATAGTAAATTTATTCCAATGCATCCCTTCTCCTTCAAGAAGTTTGTTATAGCACACACACTGGTTGAGTGAGGTCACAGCGACCTATACCCATCTGTTGAGAGGTCACAGTGACCTTGGCCTACTCATGACCTATCCCCATCAAGGGTCATGCTCCTTCCTGTTGATTTTCTCATCTTGACTCCATCAAGGGTCGTCCTCCTTCCTGCTGACGTCCGGTCTCCTGTAGATCTTCTCCATCCTCCCTTCCTTCATGCAAGTGTAGCGTGCCGCAGTGAACAGGAAGTCACTCAGTCTGGTCACATAGCAAAAGCCAAACGTTAAATATCATATTTTCTGTCCTACTTGAACAGTTTCTCAATCCTATAACTTCCTAAAATAAAATGCCAGAGCTCAAAGAACCATTCTGAGCCAACAATTCTTGCAAGATTGATTGTTTGTTTTTGATTGCCACATACAGCAATATTCCAGCTATATGACGGTGGTCTGTAAATAATCAAGTCTGGACCAGACAATCCAGTGATTGTCACCATGAGCACCTATCTACAGATTTGGGATACGATGACATGCTTTAACCAAGTCATCGAGCCCTACCACCTGATCCTGTTAGTCGCCTTTACGACAAGCATGGGTTGCTGAAGACCTATTCTCACCTGGATCTTCAAGGGGCTTCTAGCACGACATTGAGAAAGTCCCCTATAACACGTATAATGGAATTTAAAATAAAACTAACAACTTATGCACCAACAACCTCAGTTAAAACTCAGTCAAAAAGACAAAAAGACAAAGAGACACACTTGGTTGAGTATAAAAAAATAAAATAAAAAAATATGGAAATAAAAATGCCTCATCCACACATTCAAGGGAAAATATGACAGCAAATTAGACTGTTTTTATTGCCCGTAAAACATGAAACATGACACTTGATGAGAGATTAATTGTGTTATTACAGGAAACATTATCATTCAGTCCTTCCTTATTAGTATGTATTATCAATGATGTTTCATGTTTACTTCACAAAGTAACACTTTTCAGATCTGACATAATATTGGACAAACCTGTTCAGGAACTTCAGAGCTTCTTCTTCAATTTCCCCATCTCTCACCATAGGGGTCACACTGAAACAGACACTCAGACCATGAAGTAGGGCCTGCTGTCGCCCTTGTGAATACATCTTCCCAAGGTAAGAGAGTTAACTGACTATTAAAGTCCAGTTTCCACCCTAACCGAACTAGGCTGATATTATGGAGTTACATTTTGGCTGGACTAATGAGTCTATGCATAGTCCAATCAAAATCATGCAACGAAATCGAAATCCGGTTCGTAAATTGTCATGCAGATTTTGGTCAATTTCAGGATTTGCAAAGCATGTGCACTGCCAACTTGTCAACAGATATTTTCAGAATCTTTTCATGTTTTTGATCAAGGTGCTCACATGATTTGATGCACTTCGCGATGTAAAACTTGTTTTATCGCAATATAGATCTTGATTAGTGATAAGATCGTCTTGACTGGGCGCCGCCATTTCGTTTGAAGAAAATGCAAGTAGTACGAGAGGGGGAATCTGATTGATCCTTAGGAGAGGCATAGAAGGAATATAATGCGTAATAGCCACCGGTGGCGCTACAATCGAGCCCAGGAATTCCAGCCCAGTTCGGCATGGGTGGAAACTGGACTTTTATAGGAAGAGAGTTAGCAAGTCTTCTTGTCATGGTCAGCAATATTACAGACATGTATTCGAAGCCTTCAATTAATCAAACACTGACCAAACAAACTTGTGTTTGATGATGTGAGCTACAATCAATACCTTCAGTATGTGATGACACACTTTCAAATATTCCGTGTCACAAGTCACAGTACAAAGCATATATATAATGCCATTTCATTTGGTCCTTCTTGGGAACCTGAATAACCATGGCAACGTATATAGATTAATTTGGCAGTCATTGACAATCCTTTCTCGTGTTATTTTGTTATCACAAGACTCAGAACCCTGGTCAAACAGAGTGGAAGGTCGGTGAATTGATCCCTGGCTGCATCATACCAGAAGACGTTAAAAGATGGAACTTGTTGTTACCCTGCCTGGCACTCGGCATTTAGGTGAACTCCTCCCGAGTGGTAACCTGCAGCATGGTATCGCAGAGGGCTAGCATTATAAAACCAACATAAGCTTGTACAAGTACAAGCAACCCCACACTCAATGTGCATGCACATCACTATATAAATGAAATAAACCCCATTTCACTTCACCTCTTATGACAAGCATGAGGTACCGAGCACCTCGTCTAACACAGATGTGGAGACTGGTCACACTAGGGGTCAGTGCCGCATGCTTGTCATGACAGCTCAATTCACTTCACCTCTTATGACAAACATGAGGTACCGAGCACCTCGTCTAACACAGATGTGGAGACTGGTCACACTAGGGGTCAGTGCCTCATGCTTGTCATGACAGCTCAATTCACTTCACCTCTTATGAGGGGCTAGGGTGGCCCAGTCGTCTAAGGCGCCGCGATTTGCTGTGCAGAGTTGCGTCCCTTGGGCCAGAAACATATGATTGTGGGTTCGAATCTCGGTTCGCCCCAGTTATGTTTCTTTTTTTTGTCAGCACCATACCCGTGCTCGTGGGTTTCACCGAAGTGGTAAACGTCTGAAACCTGCAGCACTTCGGGCTTTCCTCCCACATTAAGCTGACATGCTGCGATATGACTGGAATAATGTTAAAAGCGGCGTTAAACCGAACTCACACACTCACCTCTTATGACAAGCATGAGGGACTGACCACCTCGTCTAACACAGATGTGGAAACTGGTCACACTAGGGGTCAGTGCCTCATGCTTGTCGTGACAGCTCTGTGAGTGGGGATTGGTTGGCTAGCTACTTACCTTCGTTCAGCTCTCCGGCAGATGGCGCGTGCAACATGCAGTGAGGCGGATGTCTTCCCTCCCGACTGAAATCATTGTGAAACAATACACTTGGATGCTTCTGATAGGCAGTCATCTAGAACATTATCTCTGTACAGAATAAAATACAATACCTCTATCATGGAATAACATTACTATTTACCTATTAACTCTAGGAATCTGTGTGGCCAGTCCACATCTTGTAAAAGCCCATACAAGTTGGACAGCTGGAGACAGAGCTACAGGTAAGCAGCGTTTTAGCGTAAAATACCCCAAAAAACATTCAAAACCCAATTACTTTCAGTTAACTTGCGTACAGAAATGCATGCATTAAATGAAAAACTCAAATGTATAAAAACAGCTCACGTAAATACCTAATGAAGCTTTTCAGCATGCATACAAAGTATTTCCGAAACACAATTACTAGCTAATTTATTTTCCGAGTCATGCCTATATGTTTAGAACAGTTATATACATCTAAAACATTATTTCATTTTTTTTATAATCTTAAAATGTTCACTAATTTTGGGAAATACCCAATAGAGTGATGAATAGATGAGTGAAAAAATATTGGTTACCCAACGAAAAAAGTAATAACCCAATTTAATAGAAACCCTATATAGAGTAAAAACTCAATTGCTCAAAAAGTTATCTGGAGCTCTGATGAGATAATTATGCTTGATAAGACTTCGCTTTCTTATTACGTCCCCACTGACTGTCGGCACTTGATGTCAACAACACTGACTGTCGGCACTTGATGTCTACAACACTGACTGTCCACATGAGGGAACAACACACATCTCATTCAGGCCTATAAACATGTTAAATCGTTATATAGCTTTGTCACATGTGTCAGTAGCAGGGTGTTGGGCATTTAATGAGCTGATCATTCACAGGGTTAGAAACTAACAGTTTTTGTCCACTAGTCCTTATAATGATAACATATAGCAAAACCCTTAAAATGGGCCAATTTCTACTAGTCCTTAGGATACCTTTACTATTGGGCAGTTTGGTAAGGACTACAGGACCAGTGCCAATTTCTAACGCTGATTCATATACAAGTCTATTCAGGCAATCCTGTACACCTGGCCTGGGGCACCTACAACTCAAACTGAGCCAATCACCATCACCTCATTTTTACATTTTATACCAAAACATACTCTCTATCAATAATGTTAATATCAGCAGTTCTTATGATTAGATCAAGCAGATGACTTGGTGATACTTGTGATTAATGTCATAACAATATCTGCATGATCAGCAAGTTACAACACTCAAATAGAATTACATACAGGCAAGATGAAGTTTTCAAGGGGAGGTAACTCTGCTGACAGGGCATCAATCCAGGCCTCCACCTGCTGAACGTACTGCTTGCTGAACTCGGTCCTCTCTGTGGACATAGTGGGAACACAAACATGGAAGGAAGCTAGGAGTATCAAGCCTGAACAACACCTGGCAAAGTTTAAATAGAACAAGTGTGTAGTCGACGAAGTCATCTATATCCCCCGCCCATTTTAACACGTTATTGTCCAAAACCAGGCAACTGACCCAACATTTCTCTTAGCCCATGTCAAAATAGCTGCAATGGAAATTCTAAAATAAAAATTTTTAAAGTGCAAAATATCAAAAGGCACCAGTTCAGTATGTGCCTGGTAGACATGCAAGGTTTTGTAAGAAAGTATGTACAGTTTTTTTAGTTACGCTCCGGAAACGAACACCACCCTTATAGAACCTAAGTCCAACTTGTTGCCATGGAAACTTAAAAAATAAAACTATCTAAAGTTCCTATTTCGGGACACAAGCACACACGGAACCAATTTCAATATCCCCCACCCCAACAAAGTTGCAAAGATTATCTGCAGAAAATTATTTTGTTTTCACCAGATAGTAAATGCAATCCTTCCCTTTCCGTATTGTGTGTGTGTGTGCGTGTGTGCGTGTTTGCGTGTGTGTGTGTGCATGTGTGTGTGTGCATGTGTGTGTGTGTCTGCATTTATGTGTGTGCTGCCCTGCATTTTGTACCTGTGTCTGTGTATGTGTGTCTGTGTGTGTCTGCATGCCTGCATGTGTGTCTGTGTGTCTGCACGTGTGTGTGAGTGTGTGTGTCCTGCATTTTGTATCTGTGTGTGTGTGTGTGTGTGTGTCTGTCTGTCTGTCTGTCTGTCTGTCTCTGTGTGTGTGTGTGTCTATGTCTGTGTGTCTGTCTGTCTGTCTGTCAGCTGCCCGGCACCTTGTACCTACTTGTATGCGCTGCCCTGGCGGACCCCCTCGGTGTAGCAATGCAGGATCCCACATCTTGCAGCATACACTGGATCTGTCAGGGTAAACAGTGAAGAGGCTGTAAGCCAGCAATAGGACAACCAGTTAGATTTTCAAGTTAGAGCCTGTAGCAAGAAAATTGGGACACAATTCACACAAACATTATTTTCTCGCTATTTTCTTACATTTTATAGTATTTTAGAAATTCCAATCAAATCCATAATGTAAATATTAGTATAAAAGATATGTGTCTCTTTTTGGTTCTGTCATTACAGTAAGTGAATATGTTTTACAGTGCTTTTAACAATATTCCAGAAATGCCATGGCAGGGTACTCTCAATTGGGCTTCATGCATTGTACCCATATGGGGAATCAAACCCAGGCCTAAGGTGTGATGAACCGACTGCTTCACCACTAGGCTACCCCACAGCCCCTGTCATCAGTAAAAGACAAATTTGCAAAACTAAAACAGGAGTTATTATCATAATAACCTTTGTTTTTCATTTCAAGATTTAGAAATTCTGTTGGGAATGCCTACCGTCATTTGCTGTCAACTTAGGTCAGTTACCGACCTCTGAGAAGTTGCTTTTCCCTCCATTTGACTATCTTAACAAAAACTCACTTCCTGTAGCTTATCGATGACACTGTGCCCTGCGTCTTCACAGTATTCACTTGCCAATCTGCAACACATTATCGTAGCAGCGGTTAATACAGTGAACCACTTCCAAAATTTAGCAGCTGTCGCAATCCTTGCAACACATTATTGTAGCAGCGGTTAATATTGTGAACCACTTCAAACATTTCAGCAGCTGTCACAATCCTTGCAACACATTATCGTAGCAGCAGTTAATAAATACATCGGTGAACCACTTCAAACATTTCAGCAGCTGTCACAATCCTTGCAACACATTATCGTAGCAGCAGTTAATAAATACATCGGTGAACCACTTCAAACATTTCAGCAGCTGTCGCAATCCAAGGACAAACGCTAGCTGTACTTTGAGTTTTTGTTCAAAACAAGGAAGAACTTCAGAATATGAACTTCATCTCCAAAACTCAGCCTAGTCTAGTAACATGGTTCACTAATATCGTCATTGTCGAGGTTGTGCTTTCATCAATGATAGTTCTTTTACATGAGGTACAGTACCTGGTTGTTTGTCAGCCTGTGAAACGAGAAGGAGTGTAATGCTTGGTTTGTGGTTGTGATGGGGGAACGTGACTTTCCTAACATTGAACATGACTTTCCCTGTGGCTGAACATGTCTTACCACTAGTTGAACATGTCTTACCTCTACTTGAACATGTCTTACAACTACTGGAACATGTCTTACCACTACTGGAACATGTCTTACCACTAGTTGAACATGTCTTACCTCTAGTTGAACATGTCTTACCTCTAGTTGAACATGTCTTACCACTACTGAAACATGTCTTACCACTACTGAAACATGTCTTACCACTAGTTGAACATGTCTTACCTCTAGTTGAACATGTCTTACAACTAGTTGAACATGTCTTACCACTAGTTGAACATGTCTTACCACTAGTTGAACATGTCTTACCACTAGTTGAACATGACTTACCACTAGTTGAACATGTCTTACCACTAGTTGAACATGTCTTGCCACTAGTTGAACATGTCTTACCACTAGTTGAACATGTCTTACCTCTACTTGAACATGTCTTACAACTACTGGAACATGTCTTACCACTACTGGAACATGTCTTACCACTAGTTGAACATGTCTTACCTCTAGTTGAACATGTCTTACCTCTAGTTGAACATGTCTTACCACTACTGAAACATGTCTTACCACTACTGAAACATGTCTTACCACTAGTTGAACATGTCTTACCTCTAGTTGAACATGTCTTACAACTAGTTGAACATGTCTTACCACTAGTTGAACATGTCTTACCACTAGTTGAACATGTCTTACCACTAGTTGAACATGACTTACCACTAGTTGAACATGTCTTACCACTAGTTGAACATGTCTTGCCACTAGTTGAACATGACTTACCACTAGTTGAACATGTCTTACCACTAGTTGAACATGTCTTACCACTAGTTGAACATGACTTACCACTAGTTGAACATGACTTACCACTAGTTGAACATGTCTTACCACTAGTTGAACATGTCTTACCACTAGTTGAACATGTCTTGCCACTAGTTGAACATATCTTACCACCAGTTGAACATGTCTTACCACTAGTTGAACATGTCTTACCACTAGTTGAACATGTCTTACCACCAGTTGAACATGTCTTACTACTAGTTGAACATGTCTTGCCACTAGTTGAACATGTCTTACAACTAGTTGAACATGTCTTACCACTAGTTGAACATGTCTTACCACTAGTCGAACATGTCTTACCACTAGTTGAACATGTCTTACCTCTAGTTGAACGTGTCTTACTACTAGTTGAACATGTCTTACCACTAGTTGAACATGTCTTACCACCAGTTGAACATGACTTACCACCAGTTGAACATGTCTTACCACTAGTTGAACATGTCTTACCACTATGTCTTACCACTACTTGAACATGTCTTACCACTACTTGAACATGTCTTACCACTAGTTGAACATGTCTTACCACTAGTTGAACATGTCTTACCTCTAGTTGAACATGTCTTACCTCTAGTTGAACATGTCTTGCCACTAGTTGAACATGTCTTACCACCAGTTGAACATGTCTTACCACCAGTTGAACATGTCTTACCACTAGTTGAACATGTCTTACCACTAGTTGAACATGTCTTACCGATAGTTGAACATGTCTTACCACTAGTCAAACATGTCTTACCACTAGTCGAACATGTCTTACCACTAGTTGAGCATGTCTTACCACTAGTTGAGCATGACTTACCCTATGGATGAAGACAGTTCATCTGTGGTTCCCAGAGCAATGAATATGTCATCATCCTTCGGGCGTCGCTCACCAGTAAATGTGGCAGAGGTTCCTGTATGTTGAAATAACACAAGAAATAAGAAAAAACAATGCCTGAACTTCTTGGAGTTTTCTGTAGTTAATTCTCACATTACTCACAAGTTTTAAAAAATGGAATCCTTTAAGCTATTCACAAATCTTAATTCAACACAATAAAAAATGTCATACCTTTATCGCCTGTTCTGGTGTAGATCTTTGTATAGCTTCTTTGAAATTTGACACATCTGAAGCAAAATTACCTTGGGTAAAAAAGTTTCCTTGTAATTTGTTTATTGCACCAGGGATTATCAAATATCTTAAAATAATATTGATTTAGGTAAGGTTAATGTTTTATTATATATAAGAAGCAACTTGTCCGAATCTTACAACCAGAATCTACTATCTGTAACTATTGAATAAAATCAATCATCTATAACAATACAATTTATTGACTGACTGAGCGCTATCCTGCTGTGTATGCAATTAACTGACTATTGGTCATATGCATTGAATATCACCTTGATGTCATGCTGACAAAAATATATTGATTCTGCCATTGTCATGTTTAAATGAGTTCATTGTTGTGACATTTGTCTATAATTATTCGGTTTAAAACTAACTGACCACTGACCAAACAAAATTTGCAAGGGCCACGAAATTTAATGCACATGGGCTGAGAATAGAAAATCAGTGAAGATTAGTCCGTTGGTGAGACGACAGTCGGCTATGGCCGGTAAACTGCGCTATTGCTTAAAACTGGTGAGCGTTTAAACTAATTAAACGCGTAAATAAACAGCTGAAGCCAGCGATGGACAACCGGTGTGAGATTATTAAATCAGCTTCACTGAGACTAGCTGCTACCATTGTTAATCTATACGCCAGGCTTACACAGTAGCTTGACATGGTGCTTTTCGTGCCGCAGAAAGCAGAAGTGATGAATATTTTAGCAAGAGCCTCATTGTCTTAGTTGTACTATCAGGTTCGAGGAAAGCAGACGAATTTACAAATTTCGCATGGGCGCTGCCATGTTGTTTGTTATTATACTACTTCCCTTACAACTTATCCCAAAGTCATAAAAATCGTGTAATTAATGTGAATATGATTTCACATCAATTTTGTCAGGAGTTTTTTAAGAGAAACTAAATCACGATACATATGTTCATGGTAAAATCATCTATATGTTGCTATTTCAAATCGGACACGATATGAAACTGACGCCTAAGAAAACATATATAAAAAGGAGAAATGACTACATACCAAGCTGATTTTACTACATCGCCTTAGTTTCGTATGGCATTTGTGCATGATTGCCAGGCATCAAGTATAAAGGATTCGTTTAACAATTTGCAATGTGGGTCCCATATTCAACAAAGTGTGTCCTGCAGTTGGCAAGTATCGCCAGAGATCGTCTAGATTAGTCTATTGTATAGATCGTTTTACCCCTAGTAGTATGTCGTTCGGTTGCATTTCGACTTCCGTATAAACAAATATGAGGTGATAACCACGTGTTCATCAGCTGTTGCTGTTACCACCAGTGTCGTGATCGTCGGGACTAATTAACGCCGGCAACTGGTGTCACTTGCTTTTTATTCAATCATGGGAGACATAACAGTTTCTGCTCCCGGAAAAGTAATTTTGCATGGTGAACATGCTGTTGTTTATGGAAAGGTGAGAAATGCTTCATAACGATGTTTGATATGATCTGACTTAAAGTTTAAGACTATATGTTGTCGTCTGTTTCATTTTGTCTTAAGGTCAAGACTGTAGTGTTGCCCTGTTGATGGGCTATTCGTTTATTGATATATATACTACTCAAAAGAAATAAAAGAACACCCAATTTTTGTCATATGACTACAGCTAATATGCCATGACATTATCTTTATGAAAAAGGGCGGCCTAGTGGTCACAGTGTTCGCTCGTCACGCTGAAGACCCGGGTTCGATTCCCGACATATGTACAATGTGTGAAGCCCATTTCTGGTGCCCCCCGCCGTGAGAATTGCTGGAATATTGCTAAAAGCAGCGTAAAAGCAAACTCACTCACTCTTTATGTAAAAAAATCAAGTGTTCTTTAACTTCTGTAGTGTAGTATATTAAACAGTCAGAACTTTTGAAAACAGTTTGTTCTAACCAAACATTATAATTGTGTTCGTTATATCCATGTTCTACTGTAAGTGTGTGTTCCAGGTTGCGATTGCCGCAAGTCTTAATCTGCGGACATACTTGCGGTTGAGAAGAGGTACAGACAACTTAATCAGCCTCGATCTCCCGAACATCGCCATCAAGAAGTCCTGGACGACTGATGGAATCAAGTCACAGGTTTCCCTGCCGCTGTGTGATCCAAACAAGCCAGTGGGAGTTTCCGAAGAACTTCTGACAAAGTTAAAAGATATTGCTGGTGTAGACCAACACGAATCTGACACCAAACAGTTGGCTGTGATAACATTCTTGTATCTGTACTGTGCACTGGCGGCCCACAAGGGGTGAGTCGAGGGGCATTAGGCCCATCTTCCTGAGGCAGGGGAGTTAACTGACTATAAAAGTGCAGTTTCCACCCTTGCCAAACTAGGCTGGTATTATGGAGTTACATTTTGGCTGGACTATCGAGTTTATGCATTGTCGGATCACAATCGCACAACGAAATCGAAATCCAGTTCGTAAACTGTCATGCAGATGTCATTCGATTGCAGGATTTGCAAAGCATGTGCACTGTCAACTCTTTGTCAACAGATATTTTCCAAATCTTTTCATGTTTTTAATCAAGGTACTCACATGATTTGATGCACCTTGCGATGTAAAACCCGTTTTATCACGATATAGATCTTGATTATTGATCAGATCGTCTTGCCTGGGCGACGCCATTTCGTTTGAAACAAATGCTAGTGATAAGAGAGGTGGAATCTAATTGGTCCATAGGTGAGGCTTAGAAGGGACATTACTCATAATAGCCACTGGTGGCGCTACGATCGAGCCTAGGAATTCCAGCCTTGTTCGGCAAAGGTGGAAACTGGACTCTTAAATTCAGTTAACTCTCTTGCCTCGGGAAGATGGATTAGGCCATGATTAGTTTTCATGTCCTTCTTCTCATCCCCTCTTTCCTGGTCGCGTCATACAAGTAGAGGGTACTTGTTGTTACCCTGCCTGGCGCTTGGTATTAAGGGGCTGAAACAAGGACTGGTCGGCTTAGAGTCAGCATACTGTGTCTTAGTTGGGTATCGATGTTAAACCAAGGCATGGCATCTCAACTATTAAACAGGCTTAAGACCGGACTAGTTCAATCAGACACAAAATGGCTAACACACACACATGCATGTTGCTATAGGAGTGCACTAATCTTGTTCTAGCTTGTATCACCTCCCCTCTTAACCCCCTCATTTATGTGCCATAGTGAGCGTTAATTACAACTCACAGACAGATAGCGGGTTCCGGAGGGAGAACTGGATTAAATCAGATGAAAACCAAAATATTTATTTAGGAACAGATTATTTCCAGTAAATATTGTATGAAATGGTACTAAGTGTGATCCTCTATTGCCTGTTAATTAAGCAATATGGAGAGGTTAGGTAGCCCAGTGGGTAAGCATTCGGTCTTACGCCGAAAGCTGGGTTTGTTTTCCCACATGGGTAAGAACAGTGTTTGAAACCGATTTCTGGTGTCATCTGCCATGATGTTGCTGGAATAGTGCTTAAAGTGGTGTAAAACCATTCACACACTATTTAAGCAGTAGTCATTTGGAGATTTGCAGCCAATCATTTCAGATCATGCAACTGTGATAATTAGTATATTAATTTAAAGATATCAGTTTTGGGAAAATGTTTTCATTGCGAGGCAGTGTTGAATGACGGTGTGTAAAGTTGTGGATTTCCTTGTCTCCAGCACTGTACCAGCTATAGGTCTAAAGGTGGTGTCCGTCCAGCCGGTCAGTGCTGGCCTGGGGTCGTCGGCCTCCTTCTCCGTGTGTCTGGCGGCCAGTCTGCTGCAGCTGTCCGGGATCATCTCCACCCCAGCAGGAGACGAGGTGTGGTCGGAGGCGGAGCGCGATCTCATCAACTCTTGGGCCTTCTTTGGGGAGAAGATATTGCATGGAAACCCTTCAGGGATAGACAACTCTGTCAGCACCTACGGTGAGTGAGAAGATATTGCATGAAAACCCTTCAGGGACAGACAACTCTGTCATCACCTACGGTGAGTGAGAAGATATTGCTAGGAAACACTTCAGGGACAGATAACTCTGACAGCACCTTCGTCGAGTGAGTGAGTGAGTGCGTAGATATTGCATGGAAACCCTTCAGGTACAGACAACTCTGACAGCACCTACGTCGAGTGAGTTAGTGAGTGAGTGAGTAGATATTGCATGGAAACCCTTCAGGGACAGACAACTCTGATAGCACCTACATCGAGTGAGTGAGTGATATAATTATAAGATCCACTGATAATACAACCTTGAGCTGATTAAGTGTTGACGTCTCCGTGAAAGGCTGCATCTCTGTATGAGAAGTAGCATGTAAGTGTGACAGGTGTAGACTGACAGGGAACAGCAAATATCCTTGTGCCACCCATGTACCTCACCCCAACTCTTACCCAACGCATTGTTTTGAAAATCTACAAAAGCGTGGTTAACTTTGCGATTTTATGCAATTTGAGACCCTTTAATTCCTTTGATAAATGCACAGAAAATGAAAACAATCCTGAATCGATCAGAAGACTCTTATAAATGTCTTATCTGGAGAAAATATTTTGCTGAGGCAGGCTGCAACGAAATAATCAAGTACTGGTCGCATCTTTGGTTGTTTCAGTCATGAATAATGTAATTTGATTGGACAGTTATTTGTAGCCTTGTGACATTCAAACTGGACTTTAACGAGGCTATGGTAGTGAATGCAATAGAATTGAGATATATCCTTTACAATCGAGATGCAGTATTGCTGACTAGTGTGAAATGACATTGACCTTGACCTTTTCTGTACAGGTGGAGCAATCAAGTTTAAGTCGGGGAAGATTACGCCACTGTGTAGGTAAGCACAATGTCAGGACTTAGTTGTTGTAAGCTTTGGTTTGTTTGTTTGTTGTTTAACACCACACTCAGCAATATTCTAGCAATATGACGGCAGTCTGTAAATAATTGAGTCTGGAACAAACAATTCAGTGACTGACATCATGAGCATCGATTCATGCCATTGGGATACAATAACATGCATCAACCATGTCAGCGAGCCTGACCACCCGATCCCGATAGTCGGCTCTTACGACAAGCATAGTCGCCTTTTACGGCAAGCATGGATTGCTGAAGACCTATTCTACCCCAGATCTTCGCGGATGTGTTGTGAGCTTTGCTTGGGTTAGTGAATGGGTTGGGTTTAACACTACTTCGAAATTGTATTGTATTCTCATGGCATGTCAGGTTAATTTTGGAGGAAAGTCCAAAGTGATGCAGGTCTTTTAAGTTTAGTCACAAGTATGGTCTTTACAGCCACAGGATCATAATCAGGGCAAGTCCTGAGATCAGAACCAATAACCAGCACATCCTTGCACCATAAAGGGAAGCAACTCTGCAGACTAGACCTGATGAAAACTGTAATAACATAAGAAATATGACTGATTTCTTGATAGAATGGTGTACATTTGATCACATTGTCACATACAGAGTGCCGAAGCTGCAGATCCTGCTGGTGAACACCGGAGTTCCAAGAAGCACAAAGGTCCTGGTAGCTCGGTGCAGGGAGCGATATCAGAAGGTAGACCTCCCATCCCACCTGAACCTAGATGTTTAACAGATTGTATTAAAACGTATTTTTGTAGTTTCTCAGAGAAATGTAAACCATTCATGTCTAAGGAACAGAATGTATGGATGTTGACTTCTTTATTGTGAGGAACACAACGTTTCGGAGTATATGCTTACTCCTTCATCAGGTGAATGGATGCTATGAGGTAAACGGGAGGCCGGGGGTAAATAGCACTGATAGGTAAACAGGAGGCCGGGGGTAAATATCACTGATAGGTAAAGGGAGGCTGGGGATAATAGCACTGATAGGTAAACGGGAGGGGCCAGGGGTAATTAGTAATTAGCACTGATAGGTAACCGGGAGGCCGGTGATAATAGCACTGATAGGTAAACGGGAGGCCGGTGATAATAGCACTGATAGGTAAAAGGAAGGGTGGGGGGGGGGTAATTAGCACTGATAGGTTAACGGGAGGCCAGGGTAATTAGCACTGATAGGTAAACGGGAGGCCAGGGTAATTAGCACTGATAGGTAAACGGGAGGCCAGGGTAATTAGCACTGATAGGTAAACGGGAGGCCGGGGGTAACAGCACTGATAGGTAAACGGGAGGCCGGGGGTAACAGCACTGATAGGTAAACGGGAGGCCGGGGGTAATAGCACTGAAAGGTAAACGGGAGGCCAGGGGTAAATAGCACTGATAGGTTAACGGGAGGCCAGGGTAATTAGCACTGATAGGTAAACGGGAGGCCAGGGTAATTAGCACTGATAGGTAAACGGGAGGCCAGGGTAATTAGCACTGATAGGTAAACGGGAGGCCAGGGTAATTAGCACTGATAGGTAAACGGGAGGCCGGGGGTAACAGCACTGATAGGTAAACGGGAGGCCGGGGGTAACAGCACTGATAGGTAAACGGGAGGCCGGGGGTAATAGCACTGAAAGGTAAACGGGAGGCCAGGGGTAAGTAGCACTGATAGGTAAACGGGAGGCCGGGGGTAATAGCACTGATAGGTAAACGGGAGGCCGGGGTAATTAGCACTGATAGGTAAACGGGAGGTCGGGGGTAATTAGCACTGATAGGTAAACGGGAGGCAGGGGTAATTAGCACTGATAGGTAAACGGGAGGCAGGGGTAATTAGCACTGATAGGTAAACGGGAGGTCGGGGGGTAACTAGCACTGATAGGTAAACGGAAGGCCGGGGGTAATTCCCATTCTTGTCTAAGTTACTGAAATGTGAAATTAAAAGTTCATTTACCACTTTTCAAGGTTAAGAATACAAATGTCCAAGTAGTCAGTAGGTGAGCGGGTGAGTGTTTGCAGGACATACAGTAGCTCAGGTTCAGTTCTCATTTGCGCAGAAAAGAATGTTAACACTTACAGATCCTTTCCTACATGAGGCATGTGGTATCCATTAGTCTACCTCTCAACTCAACACAATGTGATAATTGGGTTTTTCTGCCACAGTACCCAGACATCATCGAGCCGGTACTGAACTCTATAGAGGCCATATCCCACCGGTGTGAGGACGTGCTGGCCGAGCTGGCTGACTCCCCCTCCACAGATCTGTATGAAACACTGGAGGTAAGTCAATGTAGTAACCAACATTAAATACCCATGTTGATTCTGGGCCAGACTAGGTGCCCAGTACCTCATGCTTGTCTCTGTGGAGTCAGGAGCAGACTAAGTGCACATTATGGTTATGAAGTGGTCTGACCCTCAGACTTGTCTGATTGAGCGACTTGTTGTCCACGGCTTAAGTCAGTGGTTGGCCTGGTCCAGACAATGTTATTTACAATCTGCCATGATATGGCTGATGCATAGCTGAATGTGGCATTCAACCTATTTCATTTCTGAGAAGATTACTGGTCACTTTACATGTCATAGCAGAAAGATTGCTGAATAAATAAGTATTGATTACTGTCCTCTTTTGACATAGGAAATTTAGGTCACAAAGTTAGGTCACAAATTAAGGTCACAAATAACTCTCTGTGAAAACAAAGTGATGTTAGTGGTCACTTGGTGTCCGTTATATCGTGAGTTGACTGTACTCACTGGGCATGTTTGCCGTAAGAGAAGACTATCCTTGTCATAAGAGGCGACTAACGGGATCAGGTAGTCAGGCTCGTTGACTTGGTTGATGCATGTCATCGTATCCCAATTGCGTGGATCGATGCTCATGATGTCAATTACTGGAATGTCTGGGCCAGACTCGATTGTTTACAGACCGCCGTCATATAGCTGGAATATTGCTGAGTGCAGCGTTAAACAACAAACAAACAAACACTGGGAACTTTCAAAGAGGCATGTGTGATTTGCTGCAGGATTTGATTGACATCAACCAGCGCCACCTGGGAGCATTGTGTGTGAATCACCCTGCCTTGGAGGAGATTGTGAGGACAGCGGCCAAGTATGGCCTTCACGCCAAGCTGACGGGGGCAGGGGGAGGAGGGTGTGCCTTCATCATCATCAAACCAGGTTTGTAGACAGCACAGGATGAGGGAGATACATATATTATTTGAGAAATAAACAACTCGTGGTCGTTGTTTATCGTACAACAGAGCACTGCAGAGAATAAACCATGAGGGGCGCAGCCTCTTTAAGGATGTTGATAAAGTGTACAAGCTTTAAAGATATTTACCTGTTTATAAATAATGATGACTCCCTGAATAGAATCCACCTTTGGTAATGTTAGACAAGTCCATTTTATGAACAGGGGGGTTCAGTTTGGCCTTTCCCACATATTCTGACCGATTGTCATGTCTCTCCCACTTCTGGATGCAATTGTTTATCTACGTTGACCCAGCTACATCTATGGGGAACAGCTCTCTCTAGACACTTCCCTATAATAAATAACCTCGTCTATTTTACGACATCATCAAGTTGCAAGCGCATGGTCCAATCTCCGGAAATGACGTCATGACGGAAAAATGTTTAATCATGAAATAAACCATGATTCGTTCATGATATTTATTGCGATATATTGCGTAGCTATCTTATTTACTGGGATAGTCACTTGCATGTCAAATTATATATTATCAATTCATGAACACCTTTTCGAGGTTTAATTGGTACTGTTAAGATGTTGTTACCATCTCTCTTCATCTCAGAAGTGACATCACCAGCTCCACCGATCTTATCACAACTTCACAATATATGTTTCTCATGAATAAATTTATGGGACAACTATTTTGAGAATTGTGTTGTAAGAATCGAGCTAATAACAACATAGGCTGATCCAGATTTGGGTCCGATCCGCCTCAACCATCCCCCCTATTAAAATCCAAATGTTGTACGTTGTTGGCAAAACAATTATCTGAGAGGATTTTGATATTTTGGACCCCTCCCTTTTAAAAACGGTGGACCTGCATTTGAACAAAGCAATGGCATCGATTGGTACAGGGTATTTATCATAAGGAAATGAAAAAATAATCCACTGAGAGAGTGAGTATTGTTTTACGCCGCTTTTAGCAATATTCCAGCAATATCACGGCGGGGGACACCAGAAATGCGCTGGATGAATAAGATGCCAATTAAGTACCAATTTGTGTTTGTTCTTTCAGACACTCCATTGACAACACTTGCAGACATTAAATCAGAATTTGCATCGCAGAAGTTATCGTGTTGGGAGACGAGCGTGGGATCTCCCGGTGTCACTGCACATAGTGGGGACGATGGGGACCTGAAGCAGCTCTTCTCATGACGGGGGCAACGTGGGTCAGCCTGGTACATGTTGTACAGAACCACGTTCCAAACTTTTTAAATTATTTTAAATAATTGTATGAAAGGTATTTTCATTTTCAACACAAAGTTTTTCAGGTATGGATGTGAGGTGGGGTGAAATGGGGTTTAACATCGCGTCCAAGATTATTGCACTCATATAGCGACGTGCATGTACGTGTGTGTGCTTGTGTGGCTGCTTGTACTAGTCCGGACTGATGCTGATTTATAGTGCTAACTCACTTGGATACCATGCTGCAGTTTAACACGAATACCTCACTCTGTCACAGTATAATGACTCCCAGCCGACCAGTCCTTCTTTTGACCCCTTAATGTCAAGCACCAGACAGGGTAACAACAAGTACCATCTTTTAACGTCTTTTGGTATGACGGGGCCGGGAATCGATTCAGGTATGGCACAGAGATGACTTGACAATGACTTATGATGATAAGTGAGCAAGATGAGTGAGTGAGTGAGTGAGTGAGTGTGTTGGGTTTTACGCCGATTTGATGAAACCACAAGTACGGGAATGGTGCTCACAAACCAAGAAACAATCAGGGCAAACCAGGATTTGAACCCACGGTCATATTTTTCTGGCATGCCCAAGGGGCGCAACTCTGCACTGTGAATTGTGGCGCCTGAGACAACTGGACCATTCGTGACCCCTACAAACACAGTAGAAATAGGTAGAAGTGAGTGGGTGAGTATGGTTTTACGCCGCTTTTAGCAATTGTCCAGCAATATCACACTGTGGACACCAGAAATTGGCTTCACATATTGTGCCTATGCGGGGAATCAAACCCGGGTTTTTGGTGTAACGAGCCAAAGCTTTAATCACTAGGCTCCCCCACCACCCAACAAATAGGTTGAAAGTTATTGTACAATGAAAAGCTTTATGAAGGCATGTAGCCTGTGGATGGGTTGGATGGTTTGTGTTTACCTGGCATAAATAGCCAACAGAGTATGACCGTAGTGTTTGACTTACTGTGTTTCCAGTAAAGTAACAACCTTTCAATACTTCAAACATTTTATGTGGGCTATGCAATATGGACCGGTCAGTACATTCAAAAGTAATCCACCAACTGATAAGTTTAAGTTCGTGAATCTTATCTGTTGTGAAAATGCAAAGTATTGGCAATTATGTTTGAAAGTTAGTAAGATTAGTAGTTATGCAGAGTTGTCTCCCTTAGCCTTGACAGGACCTGCTGATCCCAGGTACTCCATTCACATAGATTATGATCCTTGGTGTAGCAGCACCATTTCTTGCGTGGACTCTGACCTGTTGAGACACTACAGCACTAAGTTGGGGATGATGAGTTGGTGATGATTCAATCCATGCACATCACATCTGGGGACCAAATACAGCTTGGGGTTTATAATTACAGTGTGTTTCAGTGTGTACTAAACAGTTCTTAGCTTCATTCATCTTGCACAGTTCCGTGTATGTATGAGAAATGGTGTAATAATACTAATAAAGATAATAAATGGTATTTGTAAAGTGCTTTAGTCCTTCTGTTGAGCGGGTGAGTATGGTTTTACGCCGCTTTTAGCAGTATTCCAGCAATATCACAGCGGGGGACACCGGAAAATGGGCTTCACACATTGTACCCATGTCGGGATTCGAACCCGGGCCTTCGGCGTGACGAGCCAACGCTTCAACCACTAGGCTACCCGACCGCCCCTTCCTTCTGTTGAAGCATGGTCCAAGTTTCTAACAATATCATTACCCCAGTCAAGGGATCAGAGTGCACTCAATTCTGCTTTCTCAGCTCCCTGGGGAGTATACAACAAAAGCTACATGTGAGGCGCCAGCAGGTTAAAGGACACATTACTATCTCACCCTACTGGGGCCAACTTGACCATTCTGTACAGTCAAACAAAACATCATAAAACAAACATCTAACAGCTGTTTCTGTCTTTTAATCAAATGATTGCAAAATATAAATGCAATTAAAACATATATTACATGAATGTACAGTTATATAAAACAAATAGCACATTTTTCAGCATGCATACAAGAGCTTGAAGGCTTCGCAGGTCAGAATCAGTGTCAGAAATTAGGGAGGTCTTGAGGATTGTGGCTACATTATTGGAACCTAAGGACCCACAAATGTCTAGACGTTAACATTAGGAAAATGACATGAACCCTGTGACTAGCATCCTGAATTTCAAACACGGCACAGGGATGATCAGTGACGCACTTACATGAAAGTACTCCGTGAAGATTCCGGGGTAGAATATGTCTTCAGCAACCCATACTTGCCGTAAAAGGCGACTATGCTTGTCGTAAGAGGCGACTAACGGGATCGGATGGTCAGGCTCGCTGACTTGGTTGATACATGTCATCGATCCCAACTGCATGGATCAATGGTCGTGATATCAATCACTGGATTGTCTGGTCCAGACTCGATTATTTACAGACCGCCGTCATATAGCTGGAATATTGCTGAGTGCGGCTTTAAAACAACCAACCAACCAACCAACATGAAAGTAAACAAATAATGAAATCCTTGATTTCTGTTTGTATTTTTAATGCTGCACTCAGCAATGAGACAGTGGCCTGTATGTAATCAAGTCTTGACCACACAATCCAGTGATAGATATTCTGAGCAACGATCCAAGTGTAGGGTACAATGACACCGCGTTTAACAACCTAATTCATTTGGTCCCCTATTACGACCGGCATAGATCGCTTTGTACCAATTCTAACCTCAAATCCCTACGAGAGTCTTGACTTTCTAGGCCTCAGCAGGCCATAGTTTACACATTGTCAGTTCTCCATAGGTTTTGATTTCATTCCCCATGAATACATACAGCAGCTCTGCAGTGTAATCATTATATTTAGCCAACAACTCAAGCCACAGCCGGGGTCTTAGATCACTTAATGCTCAGATTTCATTGAACAAATGATGATATTACTTGTGCAAACCGCTTGATATTGCTGGAATGAAAGAGGTGTAAAATTGTACTAACTCACTCATTCGAGCAAAGTTCGTGCACTTAGTTCCCTCATGTCACTACATGACCAAATATGGACATGTAATTACTCCCCCTGTAGCAGCCTATGTATTCATGGGTCATGAGTGAGTGAGTGAGTGAGTACGGTTTTACGCCGCTTTTAGCAATATTCCAGCAATATCACGGCGGGGTACACCAGAAATGGGCTTCACACATTGTACCCATGTCGGGAATCGAACCCGGGTCTTCGGCGTGACGAGCTAATGCTTCAACCACTAGGCTACCCGACCGCCCTCATGGGTGATGAAGAAACAGTGTATACAAGCCATTCAAGTACTGACTGATATTTTACTATGTGTTACCATGGTTACTAGTCAGGAGTGTTGCATTCTGGGATGCATCATGTAGATGAGGCAGGAGCTGGTCCAGCTGCAGTAACTAGCTAGACTCAAGACTAGTAAAGGAGTCAAGGGCTACTAGCCTGCCTGGTTACCGTAATCTTGCTAAAAAATATATATTTATACCTCACAGACAAGAAATTTTTGATATCTTCCGTTTTTGCACACTGTTACTTGTAGGGCTGGGACGGGTAACTTGGGTACTCGGGTCCGGTGGGTACTGAGTAGAACCCCGGGACCCACTGGACTACCCGGGCCTGTGGTTAGTCACGTGATACATTGTTCAATGACAAGAATTATCTAAAACTCTATGGTTACAATACAAGTCACTAATGTTTCCATTTCTTTCTGACTACTACGCCTATTCTTTCGGACTTTTATGTCTTTGAATAAAAAAACTTTAGTCAACTTCAGTGTATACACCAGATCGTTTCATACATGTATCTAAACACATTTTACCAGAGCTACGGTCAAACTTTTCTCAATCGGACAGTTTGTACCTACCTCTTTAGACCTACAGTGGATACTGGGCAGGGTCGGGTAATAGGGGTGTGGGTACACAGGTAGTAAATTTGGACTCGTCCCACCCCAAGTTACTTGTGATTCACAATTTGGACGGCGAGTACTTGAAGCACTTGTCATCAGAACATTCACTTTTCCAGCGCCATTCAGGAAAAGAAGAAAAAAGAGCTAGATCATGTTCACTGTTTTTGCCTACTAACCTTCAAGTAAATTCTAATGTTTGGCTACATTGTCTGCCATCGCCAAGGTAACTTTAAACTAGTATTGAAACAAAGTGAATACTTCATGTTCAAGAAGGTCTATTGGTCACTCGCCATGAATATCCTGTAACTACAGAATGATGAAACTAAAGACTAAGCTGTTCCAAGTCTCGAGTAAAAGCCTTGAGTGAGTGAGCTGGAGTTTGTGCAATATTTCAGCTATATCGCGGCGCACTGGCTTCACACATTGTACACATGTGTGGAATCATCACCAGACCTTCGTCATCATGAGCAAATGTTTTAATCACTAGACCCAGAGACGATATAATAGATCTATTATATGGTCTCTGCTATACCCCAATGTCAAATATAAGCTTGAAAGGAATGCTGGACCTTAAGTAAAACTTTTAATAAAATTTCAACCTTAAGTGGGAGTTACATTTCAATATATAACTTTCTAAATGCAAAATAGTTTCTTAAGATAGTAAAATAAGGCTTAGAAAAAAATTAAAAATTGGTTCTCTGGCAATGACTTTTGAAAATACAGTTTTTTGGGGGGGTTTTTTTTGCTTGTTCAAACTAGTATGTAACCAAATAAACAGTTGTGTACCATCTACCTGAGAAAGGGCCTCTCTACATAAACAAGCAGTAAGTAACTGGGAAGTAACTGCATGCTATATTGGATCGCATTGTTTTCAAGGATCAAGGATCAGGATTTTTTTTTTAAATATCTAAAATGGAAATAAAAATGAAACGTGCGGCAGAATTTATGATGACGCTGCATTGTCTGAGAACCAAGACTTTTAATCTTTTTAGCCAAAAACAACATTTGTCTCTCCCAACAACTGGTATTACTCCATTATCACAACGCTAAGGACAGGTTTTGAACCAGGCTTTAGCTGGTGTCAACAACACCAAACATGTCACGTTATTCACATAAGTCGGGCGGTTACGTGATCAAGGTGTCGTAACATCTTGTGTAACTATGGTAACATCACATAGAGTCAGAATACAATCAATCTTCAACAAACATTTGATTTCAGTCAGTGGACTGGAAAGTAGCACTATAAATAAAACATGGCATAAGACACATGCAATGTAACAGGTCTTGATTTTCAACCTCAAATCCAAAATCTGCATAACGTGCCATTCAAATTCAGAAATACAAACTTGAGAATAATAATGTTGAAGGTATATATACCTCATTTCATAATCCAGCAGTCTACATTTCGTAGTTACAAAGTGTTTGTGTCGTGGCTCTGAATTACTACAGGGTTACAGGCTGGACTACATCGCACTGTAACATCACTAGGAGCAGTCGTACTTGATTCCAGTTGATTACTCAACCACCAAGCAGACACTAAAGTACTCATGGAAATGAAAAAAAAATGTTTTGCTGGATTTAATAATCGACACAAAGCATTACGTAGATGTAAATACGAAATAACAAAACAACTGGAAAGGTACTAGTCTGGATTTGCTAGTTTTATCTCAGTGCTCAATACAAAATGTACTTTACAGGAGGTAATTTGTAGGCACTTTCAACATTCAAAAATAAAACTAAGTCCAAATTGACATGGCAGAAACAGGCTATAGGCATTATGCAAATTAGCCTGGAAAACAGTTATCAAAACAACAATAAAAATAACAGCTATGTTTATGTACATAATAATAATGACATGTAAGTTGTTGTTTGAGAAGGGAATATGTTACTTTTACGTTCTGATATTTTGACGATGATTCACTATCCCACAATGCCAATCACAAATCACTAACCACTGACAAATCACATGCACGTGGGTTTCAAGCACCTGTTTTCACCTGTCGTCAAGGTGTCATAGGTCATGGACATTCACCTTGATCTACTAAAACCTGGTTAAGCTCAGTTTCACAATAGTCTGTTCTGTTAATATTTTTACACACTTTTACGTGTAAAAAGACATAAAAACCTTTGATACGCTGTATTTGTGCCAAGGCCCAATTAGTACTAATTGGGTTGTTTGAATATTTATATGTTTTGTATATTAACTGCATTTATTTAAAATCTGAGATAAAAAAACCTTATTTTTTTCATTTCCGTGAGTACTTTAGCAGTAGTCGTCACACAGTCAGTCGAGTCACCAGTCACCACACTTATGACCAGTCATTTTCATCCATGATGAATAAGATTTGAACTCAGAAATTTGAAATTCTGTGTATTCCTATACTTTGCAACTTTGTGGCCGTGATGATCGTGCACGGAAGATTTAAGATATGATTACCGCTTCTATGACAAAGAAATGACTCATCGTTAGATCGCTAGAAACAGGGTCATTGTTTTCGAAGACTGAACAATCAAAGTTGACCTCTGAAAGTTGACCTCTGTTATTCTTAGGTCTTAATTCGTACTGCAAGGATTCCATATATCCTTCACCTGATTACCAAATCTAGACTGCAATGCTCATTCAGACATGATCATACAATTGCACTTCATGGTAAGTGAATCCTTCACTCAAAAATATAGCTCTGAATGGAAGACCTATTGCCTGGGGATAAAGATCCTCCTCTCGAAATATGGCAGTGGGTCTTGAACACTGAGATGGATTACATCAAAAATCCCGGGATCTACGCCAGCTTCTCATCACCCTCCTCGACCTCCTTCAAGTTGATGACCTCCAGCTGACCTCGACCTTTCGTCTCCGTACGGATCAGCTCGTCGATCTCGCGATAACATCCCGGGTCAATCTGAATAACCTGAAATAAAATTGTGAAAATGTACCTCCGAGTCACTGATCATTTTTATTATCATGAATACTCATGTGTTGGATGAAGAGACTTATTCCCCATGCTTATGTTCTGTGTAATGATAATACTTAGTTAAAGGTGACAGATGCTGCTTTAATAAGCATCACAATATGGTGAGGTGGGATGAAATGAGGTTTGACGTCGTGTTTAAGATTCAGGGATGTGAAATCTCCTCGGAAATGCGGAAAATTGCATTTTTTCCAGCTCCACACACTGCTCAAGATACTATGACACTGCCAGGAGCCAGGTCCTGTAATACTGATTCCCTTCCACGACATACCATCTCCAGCTCCACACACAGTATAAGATATTATGACACTGCCAGGAGCCAGGTCCTGAAATACTGATTCCCTTCCACGACCTACCATCTCCAGCTCCACACACAGCACAAGATATTATGACACTGCCAGGAGCCAGGTCCTGTAATACTGATTCCCTTCCACGACCTACCATCTCCAGCTCCACACACAGCACAAGATATTATGACACTGCCAGGAGCCAGGCCCTGTAATACTGATTCCCTTCCACGACCTACCATCTCCAGCTCCACACACAGCACAAGATATTATGACACTGCTAGGAGCCAGGTCCTGTAATACTGATTCCCTTCCACGACCTACCATCTCCAGCTCCACACACAGCACAAGATATTATGACACTGCCAGGAGCCAGGTCCTGTAATACTGATTCCCTTCCACGACCTACCATCTCCAGCTCCACACACAGCACAAGATATTATGACACTGCCCCGAGCCAGGCCCTGTAATACTGATTCCCTTCCACGACCTACCATCTCCAGCTCCACACACAGCACAAGATATTATGACACTGCCCCGAGCCAGGCCCTGTAATACTGATTCCCTTCCACTACCTACCATCTCCAGCTCCTCCCCAAACTCATCTTCTTCCACTTTAACAGCAAGCTTTAGTACTTTGGTTCTCAGCTTCTTTCCCTCTCTGGCTGTATAAAAATAAACAAAACTAAATAAAACCCTGGCACACTCATAAACTCTGTTCAATGTAGGGTTAGGTTATCTGTAGGCTAACCATGCTAAATTGAAGTTCGAACCTCAATAAGAGGTGGTTATTTTTATTTGAAACCTGATGAAGTCATGGTAGAACTGTTTTCAAATGAGCTGAAATGTGTTGGGGACACATGTGTAGTGGCATAATTCAGTGTAATTTATGATTTTGAGTTACATCCCTTGCTTATGCCAGGATCCACTGGTCTTATGTCAACCACATCTGGTACATCTTCCTTAGGGCCAGGCCAAGATCAGAAAAGGTCATGAGTGAGGTCAAGGGCACAGTCATGGTCATAAAGTATGTTTGCCATTTTCTGCAGACATTTTTAAAATGTTAAACATGTAGTTGTGATATTATTTGAATACATGTCATGTCAAGGGCCGAGGCAAGAGAGTTAACTGACTTTAAGAGTCCAGTTTCCACCCTTGCCGAACTAGGCTGGAATTCCTGGGCTCGATCGTAGCGCCACCAGTGGCTGTTACGAGTTATGTCCTTTCTATGCCTCTCCTATTGACCAATCTGATACAACGTATCACTTGCATTTGCTTAAAACAAAACGGTGGCGCCCAGTTAAGACGATCTGATCAATAATCAAGATCTATATTGTGATAAAACGAGTCTTACATCGTGAAATGCATCAAATCATGTGAACACCTTGATTAAAAACAGGAAAAGATTTAGAAAATATCTGTTGACAACGAGTTAGCGGTGCACATGCTTTGCAAATCCTGCAGTCGACCGAAATCTGCATGACACTTTACGAACCGGATTTCGATTTCGATAATCGGCATGTGGGGCAGGAGATAGAGGAGTGAGTGAGTGAGGTTTTACGCCGCTTTTAGCAATATTCCAGCAATATCACGGCGGGGGACACCAGAAATGGGCTTCACACATTGTACCCATGTCGGGAATCGAACCAGGGTCTTTGGCATGATGAGCGAACACTTTAACCACTAGGCTACCCGACCACCCCTAGGAGATACAGGAAATCAACTGTAACCATGGTAACAAGACCAACTATCTACCTGGTATTGTCAGCCTGATGCGCATCAATGCTCGTTGGATCTTCATGGTCTCTGATTCAGTCAGTTGTTTTATCACTTCCAAAGCCTGAAAATATTAAAATATACATCAGAGGTAAGTAGTTGAATATGAGAAAAATCTGTCAACGTAATGATCACCATAATATTATTTTCAAGGAAGACGAAGCACATAAACATCATGACATAATCGCATTGCAGCTGGCAAAGAAAATACTTAAAAGCTTATCAGAAAGTGTTGCTAAACAAACAAATTCCTAGGCCTACTGAAACGCTTTGATTGCGATTTCTACTTGGCTCTCTAACGACAGAAAATACATTTCCAGTTTTACTTTTAGTTAAAGAATGTGAAATAGACTAATTCAGCACTTCAGACAAGAGAGTTTATAGTAAGCCATGCTGTTATGCCATTCTTGCTCTTCAGATTTTAAACTACTTGTGGTCATGGAGTTACATTAACCCTTCTGTCAAATTTTAATAGAGGCAGACAGTTTGCAAGGTGTGATTTTGTTTTCTAAACAGAGGAACCAAAGGGAAAATTCTGGGACAACAATGTATTTACTGAGATTGTATTTGTATTTATTGACATCATGAGCATCGATCTACTCACTACAAAGATATGCATCAACCAAGTCAGAGAGCCTGACCACCCGATCCCGTTAGTCACCACTTATGACAAGCATGGATTGCAAATGACCTATTGTGACCGGGATCTTCATGAGTATATTTATCAAATGACCCATCAGAATCTCGGAAATGTTCAATGTACTGAAAAGCTCACATTTCTCCAACTGTTGAGTGTGACATGGGCCCAGAACAAGTAAGCTCTGCTTATTGTTTGAGGTTTTAGGGGTGTGAGTTAGTGATGGCTCAATGCCACTTTGAACAGTATTTCAGTTATATCATGGCATGTCCGATAGGAGAGAAACCCTCAAGTGATGCAGGTTTTAATACTTAAGTGAAACCAACAATCACAGGTATGGTGCAGACAAGAATCACACTCAAGGTGAATCTGGGATTCAAACCCACAATCATTGGATCCTTGCCCAACTAAGGGAGGCAACTCTGTATAACAAAGATGGTATAGCTCAGGTAATGATAATGAGGAACACTTTATGACTCTGACAGACGACTCACCTGTTGTTTTGTTCCTTTAGAAGGCTTCACGGATACATGCAGGTCTCTCATGCCTTTCTCAATCATTGTCACGGTGTATGGACGCTTAGTCTCTGGGTTTACACACTTGTCAGCAACAATGGTAGCGATGTCTCGAAACATTGATTCTAGTTGTGCTTGTCTCTCTTTCTCCGTCACCTGCATTTCTCCCTTGGCAAGAATCTGGAATGGCATTGAAACTACAATCACTTACAAGTGTAAGGCTTAGAAAAATAAAAGATTTGGTACTCAGGCAATGGCTTTTAAAAAAAATATAGTGAGGGCAGGGAGAGGTGTTTTGGGGGGGGTTGTTGAAGCATATATATAACCAAATTTTGTTTACAATAATTCCGGCAATATCATGTTGTTCATTAGTATTGTAGTATTTAAATTCCGGGGTCGTGTGTTCGAGAAGTGAAATATTTAAAGAATTTACTTTTTTTAAAATGGAAACAAAACGAAATGTGCAGAAGAATTTATGATGTGCGGGCGGTGCCTGAGAACCAAAACTATTATTTTTTTACCCTAAGTGGCATGTAAAAGATACAGTATCAAAGAAAACTGTGTTGACATGTGGACATAATAGATTTTAACTTTTATTTTATTTTATTCTTCCATTTTGACATTTGGATACATGTGCAAGTACCTTTAATTATCAAAGAAGCAGTCTGTGAAGTTATTAGTGTTGACTTTTTTATTGATAAGAATTGACTTCAAAATGTTTCTGCATTTTTGGAGTTATAAATGTTGTTTCCATGGACAGAACATGTTACTTATGCAAAAAAGCAAACCGGTAACTAGAACAAGAAAGGAGTTTGCATTACATGCAACATTAGACACAGTACCATCCCCATCATTTCCTGAAGAGTCACAAACTTTCCCATCACAAACATGTTTCATGAACCTTTTTGACTTTGCAACACATGAAACTTGACTTCAATTTGAGGTATGCCCCCAGTTACCATAAAAACAAAGTTATAAGCACTTCCGGTTCAATGACCTTGAACTTCAACTCCAGACATGAAAAGCCCATAGATCACGAAAATGAGTGAGTGAGTGAGTGAGTTCGGTTTAACGCCGCTTTTAGCAATATTCCAGCAATATCACGGCGGGGGACACCAGAAATGGGCTTCACACATTGTACCCATGTCGGATAACGAACCCGGGTCTTCGGCGTGACGAGCGAACGCTTTAACCACTAGGCTACCCGACCGCCCCCTCACGAAAATGAAGTTTTGTCAAATTCCAATAAAAAATACTCAAGAGTTCATCATAACAAACTTTCATGTTTAGGTAATTAATCTGAAATGTCTTTTAATATGACATCTAGTGACCTTGACTTTACATATAGGTCATTGAAGGCCCAACCTTAGACATGTTAGAGATCATGTATGCTACGTTTGGTCAAATTCCAATAATTAATACTCAAGTTATCTCGAACAAAAGTAAGCTTGATGCTCTAATAACACTGAGTGGCTTTGACCTTCATCCAATTACAAGCATGAACATTACTTGTTGCAAACTTTGGTCGCATTATAAACATGAAGTCTCCATATCAAACTGCTGAAACAAAATTTCATGAGTGAATGACCTTTAAAACGACATATATGTCACAGCCTTGATATAAGACAGGTATTGAGTTAATTATGGAGCGTCAATCAAAAATGATTGGAAAAACCTTAAGATGGAAAATCCTTAAGATTTTTCATGAAATTGTCCGAAAATTCATGAATAAGAGATCCACCTGAGATCACCTTGAGAATATTAGACATGTAAGAATACATTATTCAGAAGTTACTATTGCATGTTCAGTGACTATGTTGAGGTCAGGAGAGATTATATTCTGTATATTGATTCAGTTCAGTGACACATGTTAATACATTTAAATAATGTGATAGTTTATTACCTGTATACATATCTCAGAATGGTTATCTATTCCAAAGATCTTCTTCAGGTCTTCCGTCTTAGCCACCTCTCCTTTAGAAACATTGGTGAAAACTGTGTGAGTCTGAAGCACTTCATCAATATCAGTTTCCCTGTAACAGAAACCAAACAGTTTCCCTGTACCAGAAACCAAACAGTTTCCATGTAACCATGGTAACAGAAACCAAACAGTTTCCCTGTAACAGAAACCAAACAGTTTCGCAGTTTGGCATACACAAAAAGAGATTTTAAGAACACTATCCATTATGGCAGAAAGTCCACTTTGGTGTTCATGTTTGCATATTTTCTAAAACATGCTGAATAATTCTCGGCAGAGACCATATAATAGATATTATATATGGCGATTTAGCAAATGTCAAACATAGCGATATTTACGATGAATCTAATTGTCAGAGGTTGTATTCAGTAATTTTGCTTGGGATAAAATGACTGGAAATGATATCAAAGAACAGAAAATGTTTTGGCGAATTAAAAACTGCATTACATGTTTGTGCGTGATTTATTTTTATAGTTTTATTCAACTTCAAGGTGAGGGTTGATGAGAGGGGAGCTACGTCCTTTCATATATATTCAAAAAATAAACTTGTAAATGCTGTCAAAGTGATGCCACTATACGAATCCCCGGGCAATGTCTTATTGATATGAGTATCAGTATCAAATTAATAAAAAACAAATACGTACACTTTATTTCTCCATGACGTCACCTTATTTGGGTAGCAGGCTATCTCGAATCGCTTACCACCCTTCTTCAGTCGAACAGTTGCAACGTTTGTCAGACGTTTCTGGTTTGCAGGTTGCTTTACTCGAGACATGGTGGGCTTGCTTACGGGTGACGTTAATGCGCAAACTAATCGTTACACGAAAACTCGAAAAGTTTGTAAAATTTTCTTTGATTTCAGTAACTTTTGCAATAACCGGAAGTAGGGACCAAATTGTGGTTTTTAGAGCTGAAGAGCTGTGTAAGATTTACCAAACAACTATTTATATTAAATCTCGCAGACGTAGCGTCTGCTGAATCACCTACCTCACAATTTACCTCCCGAAGGCCCCGTATCGATACTTCATATATAGGTACAATGTATGAAGCGCATTTCTGGTGTCCATCATGATGTTACCTGGAATATTGCTAAAAGCGGCGTAAAAACCAACTCACTCACTCCATCATGAGCAGGAACCGCGACAGGTCACATGGAGCGGTCTAACTGTGTGTCATGCAACACTGCACATGTTGGTCCAACCATGAAAGATCTATATAACTACAAGGCAAAAGAGCATGCAGCAGTAAACTTTATTTAGATTTCCGATTCTCTCAATCACACTTGGGTATATTTATATTCCCAGTGATACATTCAATCGACATTTTAAGAATACGGAAACCGAATAATTTCAGTATAATGGGTTTATAACGTATATATGTAATAAAGTATATGTTGAGAACGAAAGTGTTGGTGAATGTCGGATTTCTTTTTGGCTGAGTGGGCTGGGGCTAACTGATGGTCAAACAAATTTTATTCAAACGCCGTTTGTTCCAATCCGACAAACGCACACTAAGGTTGTGAGACGTTTATTTCCGCCAATAGATTAGGAAAGTAATGCTTTGACACCCTGAAATATGTGGGGAAAAGTAGTAAGTGATGCGTACAGAACATAGTATCTTGTCATCAACGTCACAGAAGTAACTATCAGTTTCACATGACAAATAGGTTTTACTCTTATATTAGCTGTTACACAGAGTGTCACAACATACCCAGCATGACATCTGAAAATAAACATATACTTTTATAACAACGAGTAATACAGCTATACTACTTTACACACCTTATAACATTACTCTCGTTCATGACATACAGTATATTACACAGAACTAATCACATTAAACATAGCCTATTCTCAAATATAACACTTACACTCTTTTCTAATTCATGCCAGAATAAAGAGATAGAAAGGATATATATTATGAATTACAAAAGCTTACAATTAATCAGCATAGTTTACCACGTGTGTTTTTTTAAATAGATTATACCTGATTAAAATAATTTTAAACACTGTTAGTTTACTTTAATATTACAGGTTTAATAAACTGCAACATTTAATTGCAATACCACGTAAAAAGATGGTAATTGTTATCCTACCCTGCTCGGCATTAAGGGGCTAAAACAAGGACTGGTCGGCTCGGAGTCAGTTTACTGTGTCTGAGTGGGGTATTCATGTTAAACTGCGGCATGATATATCTCAGTGGGCTAGCGACCCGTGAAGATCCGGGGTAGAAAAGATCTTCAGCAACCCATGCTTGCCGTAAAAGGCGACTATGCTTGTAGTAAAAGGCGACTAACGGGATCGGGTGGTCAGGCTCGCTGACTTGGTTGATGCATGTCATCGGTCCCAATTGCGTGGATCGATGCTCATGATGTCAATCACTGGATTGTCTGGTCCAGACTCGATTATTTACAGACCGCCGTCATATAGCTGGAATATTGCTGAGTGCGGCGTTAAACAACAAACAAACCAAACCAAATCAGGTTACATCACATAACCCTCAGTCTGTTTATTTCCTCGCTCAACATTAATACATCGGTTGAACTCATACACAAGTAGTTTTAGGATACTAGCATCCGTGTTGACATTGTAAATTGTACTTCCGGTCTGGTTGCAATTGACATTTTGTTGATATAGGAAAAGAGGCAAAAGCAACCCTACAAGGATTAACATGGATGTTGTAGACGACAGCAGCTAAAATGAGCATTGATACACAGGAGCGAGGTCCCCCCATCACCATCAATGAACTAGTGCAGGTAGGCAGACAGAGTATGCTGATATCTTAGATGGATGATGATGGAGATGTTTTGATTTTGCATTACGATCTATTTTAAAGGGTGCGTCCTCGACAGTCAGTCAGTGTATGGTGACGTTTGTCAGTTTGTTATGTCGGTGTAATATGGACGGTATATTATCCAGTGTCTTTTCGTGTAAACATGATTTTAAATGTAATTTGTATTTCTTCTTGCAGTATCATCCTAACTATTCTAAGAGTATCGTATCAGAAATAGATCCCAAGGGCTAAGGATAGAGTTTGGGGAACTATCCTAACACCACGACATTTGGATGTGTTCTGCGCCAATTTAATATAACCTAATAAACTATTCCTGTGCATAATAATGAAAAATAATGAATCGGAAAAAAAATGATGTGTTACTGTATTAGTTCCCATTTATCATCATTTTAGCCACTTGAATTACGAAAAACACGAAATATAAAAGATATTGACAATAAAAGTGCTTTCATAAACTAGTGCTTGCTATTAAATGCGCTGCCGCAAGCTGTGTTCAGTAAACAAATATTCAAAACTCTTGACATCACTGGGAGTATACAATGCCATTGCGTGTAGAGATGATGGATCACTGGGAGGAGGTTATCCACACTTTATGACCAATGATGTCACAGGGCATTGTTTTGCCAGTGTGGCTGGCACCAAAGTACTACAAATTACATCATAGGGTATTGTCATGTTTCAAAAGTTTGTGGTACTGTATCCTAAAGGTGATCCTAACATCAATCTTGCAAACAGGGTTTTACCTGAAGCAGTTATTGCGCCTATGCTATATGCAAGGAAGTTGAGATAGGAAGCAAATAAGATACAAGATACCCAAAATTTTATTTGATGTCAGTTATTACAGGTAAAAGTATGATAATTAGCTCTTGAGAGCGATATATTCCCCAGTGAAAATCCAGGTAGATTACTTCAGCCACCTATGTTTACTGTAAGTAGCGAATATGCTTGTTGTAAGAGGCAACTGACATGATGGGGTGGTCAGACTCTTTGACTTGTTTGATGAATGTCATCGTATCCCAATTGTGTAAATCGATGCTCATGATGTCAATCCCTGGATTGTCTGGTCCAGACTCGATTATTTGCAGACCACCGCCATATTCCTGGAATATTGCTGAGTGTGGCTTTTAACAACAAACAAAAACTAACTTTAGAGCTATTTGTCTGACAAAATAGGTTAAGTGAAAAAATGTAAAATAACGTCACTGATGTACTTTGCGTATATGGGAAGCTAAAACATATTTACAGTGAAGTAGTGAAAGGAAATAGAAGATCCATCTATCATAATCATAATCCATAATCATTTATCATACCGACATATAGAGCATTTTTATATGGGGTCTGACCAGAAGTCTGCAGAAATCTCAATATAATTCAACTTTACGACCATTATTTCGGCAGGCAACTCCAGTCCTTTATGCAGAGCTCCAGATAACTTTTTAAGCAATTGAGTTTTACTCTAGGGTTTCTATTTTAATTGGGTTATTACATTTTTCATTGGGTAATCAATATCTTGTCACTTATCTATTCATCACTTTATTGGGGTTTTCCAATATTAGTGAACATTTTAAAATTAAAAAAAAAAAGAAATAATGTTTTAGATGTATATAACGGTTCTAAGTACATGAAGTATATAGGCTTGATTCGGAAAGTAAAGTACAGTAAACAATGTTTATAACGAACACGCTGATATTGAACTGACCGATATGACAAACCTATATTTTAGTCCAGACCATTTGTTGCATATATGCTGAATATATGCTTATCACAAAGTACAATTATTACAAACTACAATTATCATGATTAGTGGTCCCTTTGAGTTCATTATAACCATAGATTACTGTAGCTTGTATTGTGTTTCGGAAATTAGCTCCTTTCTACACATGCTGGAAAAAGCTTCATTGGGTATTTACGCATCGTGTTTTTATACATTTGAATTTTTCATTTAATGCAAGTTAATGGAAAGTAATTGGGGTTTGAATAATTTTTTTTTGGTGTGGGGGGGTATTTTAAGCAAATACCGCAGATACACTGCTTATCTCTAACCATGTTTATGGCCTCATGAACAAATGAATTTAGGCCAAACTAAGAAGTTGTTGAGGCAACACAACATTCTCCAGAGTCGGCCTATGCATGCATGTTTCCTTCAAATGAGATTTAACTGATATTCCTTAACCATGTTAACAGAAATAGATTTTGGCAAATCCATGCCAGATTTTCTTCACTCAAACACCAAGCATTGCTTTTGATTCCACCATGGAAGTCTCCATGTATGATAGAAGCATCACAAGTGCTTTATACTTCTGTGTTGTTGGTACAGCTCTTGATCATTTCATATCCTGGAATATTTGTGCTTCGGTATTTGTGCTTTGTGCTTTGTAACTCTCAGATCGTTCCGTTACCTGGGTTTGCTTATATAGCATTATATGGTATTGTTCTTAACAATTTTGCAGATATAGTTACGTAAAAAACGTCACAATAATTTCCTGAGCATGTTAAGATAATTGATTGGAGCCAAGTT
Organism: Haliotis cracherodii; assembly: GCF_022045235.1. Lineage (NCBI taxonomy): Eukaryota > Metazoa > Mollusca > Gastropoda > Lepetellida > Haliotidae > Haliotis > Haliotis cracherodii. Next base: position 5,742,384 of record NW_027266266.1, on the reverse strand, counting down.
CCGTGTTAAAATGTGTTACTAAAAGTATCCACTTCAACATACGCATGATAAGCATGATAGGCATGATAGGCACTGTCCCAGTTTTTGCTTATGGATAATGTTACTAATGCAGAGCTCAAGATAACTTTTTGAGCAATCAAGTTTTTATCTTAGGGTTTCTATTTTAATTGGGTTATTACATTTTTCATTGGGTAACCAATATTTTTTCGCTCATCTATTCATCTCTCTGTTGGGTTTTTCAAAAAATTAGTGAACATTTTAAGATTTAAAAAAAATTAAATAATGTTTATGATGTATGTAACTGTTCTAAATATATAGGCATGATTTGGAACGTAAATTAGCTCATAATTGTATCTCGGAAATTAGCTCCTTTGTACGCATGCGGAAACAGCTTCATTGGGTATTTACGTGAGCTGTTTTTATACATTTGAGTGTTCCATTTAATGCATGCGTTTCTGTTCGCAAGTTAATTGAAAGTTTTGAATATTATTTTTTTTGGGGGGAGGGTATTTTACGCAAATACGCTGCTTATCTGTAGCTCTGCTATTGTGTGAACCTGTTGGTGGATTCTCCAAAAGCTGTAACTGGCCAGGTCAACAATTATTGTCAGGTGTTAATGGAATTTCCTGTTCTAAAAACATATATTAATCAACCTGGTTAGGAAACAACCTAATGGATACATAACTACCAGGATATGAAATGACCTTTACTGTTTGTACCGTGGTCACCCAGGGACCCTTTTCATGCCAAGGACCCCTCGACAAATAAGTCCCTGTGACTCACAATGAGATAGACATTGGCCAGGTAAATCTGTGTTGTAATATCTTGCCAAGCAAACACAACTACTGTCCTGACATAGGGCTTAGTCATCATGACAATGGTTTTCATTTGAAAGATCATAGTGGTCATTTGGCCTTTATCATGTTTATGTTGAATCACAGTATCTTAACAAAGAAGCAAACTTCAACTGTGAACATTTTACATCTGACTTCAAAAGAACAAAAATACCATCTGATTTGTTTACAGGAGAAGGCGGTAAAGCATTGATAAGTGCTGCACTTGTTCCCAATCCCTTTGTCTTTTTGGACAATAATGTTTAATAATAATAATCAGTTACGTCAAAAACTTCAACAGTGTTAACACACAATTCTGAGTGTGACATGCCATATGCATCCATGTCTGAAATTCTCTGATTTTCGCTTGTCTTGGATTTTCCAGACAATCTGTGACTCACCATGCTCACTGACCATGTGTTCTGGAGTGAATTCTGAATTTGCCTCCCAATAGGTCAGCACAGAATGTTTAAGAACATAGAATTGTGTTTGACTCTCTGCCTGAACTACCTGCTATACCTGACACAGCCCAGTCGGTTATCAAGGGGCACTAATGCTAAAAGGTAAAGATCTAAGGGGTCCCAATTTTCCCAAGGCGAGGGAGTTAACTGACTTTAAAAGCCCAGTTTCCACCCTTGCTGAACAAGGCTGGAATTCCTGGGATCGAACAAAGCGCCGCCTGTGGCTATTACAAGTTATGTCCCTTCTATGACTCTCCTATGGACAAATCAGATTCCACCTCTCATATCACTTGCATTTTGCTCGATATCAAGATCTATATTGCGATAAAACAAGTCTTACATCGCGAAGTGCATCAAATAAAGTGAGCACCTTGATTAAAAACATGAAAAGATTTTGATTGGACTATGCATCGACTCATTAGTCCAGCCAAAATGTAACTCCATAATACCAGCCTAGTTCGGCAAGGTTGGAAAGTGGACTTTTATAGTCAGTTAACTCACTTGCCTTGGAAAGATGAGGGGTCCCAGGATTCAAAGACCATAGGAAGATACCTCAATGATCCCTTATTTTCGATCACCATACCATGTGTTTTGATACAACCATATTATACCCAGCACACCCATAAATTTATAAATTTTGAATTTACGTTCAAGAGGTCCTAGAGGTTTTTAGCTGATGTGTAAAGGCCACATTTTTTATATTTTATGTATCACAGATTGTTTCCAGCTTTTCCACACAAGGTCGATGAAATAATTAGAAAATAAATAGATATGTGAATCAGTTGTTTATTAAATGGCTGTGGAGTTAAAACTGCAGCTGGCTTCTTGAATCACTGATAGTGATGTAAACATAAAATAAAACATTTAGTATTGTATAAGAGAGTCGATATTACCATGATTAGAACTTATCATTATAAGGACTAGTGGACTAAAACTGTGAAATTGCTCACGTGATTTGATGCACTTCGCGAGGTAAGGCCCATTTACTACAATATAGATCTTGATTATCGATCAGATCGTGTTATCTGGGCGCTGCAATTATGTTTGGAGCAATTGCAAGAGATATGAGAGGTGGAATCTGATTGGTCAATAGGAGGGAAATTGAAGGGACATAACTCAAAATAGCTACTGTTCCAGCCCAGTTCGATGAGGGTGGAAACTGGACTTTTATAGTCAGTTAATGCTCTTGCCTCGGGAAGATGCACCAGCTTCAACCAGAGTCCGATGAAGGTAGTCGAGGAGACCTGATCAGAATTGGCCCCATCAGATTCACCCTACTCCACATTGGCAAGACTTCACATGAGATCAGCAGATTACTTAAGCAGCACGCAGGCACCGATATCGATACCATCTTCACTGCTCCACCTCCCTTTCTACCATCCTCCAAGCTAATGGAGGGGGCGGTCGGGTAGCCTAGTGGTTAAAGCGTTCGCTCATCACGCCGAAGACCCGGGTTCAATTCCCGACATGGGTACAATGTGTAAAGCCCATTTCTGGTGTCCCTCGCTGTGATATTGCTGGAATATTGCTAAAAGTGGCGTAAAACCATACTCACTCCAAGCTAATGGCTGTAGCCACCCACTGCCACCCTTTCCCCTTCCAACAATCATCCCCCAATAGGAGTGATCTATAAGATTAATTGTGACTGGGGACTTGTTGTTGTACTTTGGTGAAACCTCCCACCCAGTAGATGCCCACATCAAAGAACATAAGACCTCAACAGCCAGAGCAGAAAGCAAATCAGCCCTCTCGTACAACCAGCAAAAGTTCCGCAGCCATCACATCCAGTTTGACAAAGACCTCTCTACCATGGCTGCCAAACGTCAGGAATTCAAAAAAAGAAAACTTTCAGAAGCCACAGAAACCTACCTTCATAAACCTTTGATCAACAGAGATCAAGGGTATTACATCCCATCTGCCTTTTGAAGATCTAATTATGCTTATCAACCAATAGGCTCTTTTTCATTAGTAATAGTATCCTATCAGGTTGTTATAAGTTTTTAATCCTCACCAGATATCTGGCTTCATTACCTGTGTGCTATTTGTTATTCTTACTGCACATCTGGCTTCATCCAATTATCTGTGTGCAACGTGTTATCTGCTACCTCTTGCTAATGTAAATCTGCTACGTTTCACAACATATCCTGTATATGTAGGGGCGGTCGGGTAGCCTAGTGGTTAAATCGTTCGCTCATCACGCAAAAGACCTGGGTTCGATTCCCGACATGGTTACAATGTGTGAAGCCCATTTCTGGTGTCCACCGCCGTGATATTGCTGGAATATTGCTAAAAGCGGCGTAAAACCATACTCACTCACTCACTCCTGTATATGAACCTCTCATCACTTGGTTGTAGTCACTCTAGCTGGATAACGATGTAAGAATCTATGTCGAGACATCGCTGTATGCAATAAGCCTGAAGTTGTTATCAATAAAGATGTACATGTATGTTCTTTACTTACTCACGAACTTCTAGACTGCCAACCAAACAGTTACTTGGTACGGATCACTATCTACTTATCATCAATCAACACAAAAGATCCATGTTATCAATATACTCTTACTGTTGGCATGTTAATAGCTGTTCGTCATGTTCAGCGTTAGAAATTGGCACCAGTCCTATAGTCCTACCCAAACTGCCCAATAGTTAAGGTATCATAAGCACTAGAAGAAATTTATCATTTTTAAGGGTTTTGCCATATGTTATCATTATGAGGACTAGTGTTAGTTTCTACCCCTGATGTTGTGCGAGTTGGATTATTTTGACATGCAAAATTGTTAAATTTCATAATTATTACTTTTATTGAAACGATACAACCTTAAAATATGAATTGGATTATGGATAGACGTTTGGTGTATCATCTCATGATGATAAACAGCTGAAAGGATTGGTAAATATGAACACTATGAGTAAGCATGATAATCTATTAATGATATTTTCATGATTTTAGAAGCTAAATGCAGAATGAAATCAAAATCAAGTTCATGTTTATTCCTTTTTACAAAGTCATGTTATTTAAAAAGTGGCATAATCAAAGTTCAAAATCCCGTACTGCATACCACTGAAGATCCAGGTTAGAATGGATCTTCAGCAATCCATGCTTAAAAGGTGACTATGCTTGTCGTAAGAGGCCACTAACAGGATCAAGTGGGCCAACTTGCTGTCTTGGTTGGTGCATGTCATCGATCCCAATTGTGTAGATCGATGGTCATGATGTCAGTCACTGGATTGTCTGGTCCAGACTTGATTATTTACAGACCGCCGTCATATAGCTGGAATATTGCTGAGTGCGGCGTTAAACAACAAACAAACAAAAACTGCATGAAAAATCATTTTTACCAAATGCAACCATGACCAAAATTAGTGCCAACTAGAGTCAGTTACTATAGACATCATTTTGTTAACCTAGAAAAGGCCGAGAAGCAGGTGCTTGTGGGTATTGTGCTTGATTCTAGGACTACACATTGCAAGTCGTGACCTCCATGTGTTTGTCATTAATTTCGCTATTTTCTAGATCAGGTCGTGTTGGAGTTTTGCCATGTTTCTGTGCATTTCCAATTTCTTCACTTGAGCATGTTGAGCTTCTCAATTATTTATTTAAATTTTAATCAATGTCTCGTTGGAAGACCTCCAAGATCAATGAAATGACTTGTCTGAAATAACCTTTACTTCCAACAGCTAGTCTGAGGCTCTAAGTGCAAGCGGGGGCACGGGTGGCCCAGTCGTCTAAGGCGCCGCGATTCGCTGTGCAGAGTTGCGTCCCTAGGGCATGCCAGAAACCTATGATTGTGGGTTCGAATCCCGGTTCGCCCCGATTATGTTTCTAGGTTTGTCAGCACCATACCCGCGCTCGTGGGTTTCACCGAAGTTGTAAACATCTGAGACTTGCATCACTTCGGGCTTTCCTCCCACACTAAGCTGACACGCCGTGATGTAACTGTAATACTGTTAAAAGCGGCGTTAAACCCAACTCACTCACTCTAAGTGCAAGCAGCCATCTTGAAAGTTACAGGCACCCACATGTAGACCATGGAGTTGATAACAAACAAGTTATCATTTTTCTTCTGATGTTTTTACTTTCAAGTCAGTAACCAATCAGACGCATGCTTTGGAAGTCCATAAACACAGAAGCTGATCCCCAGGCCATGTTAACACGATTCGGAATGAAATTCACTTAAGAATTGCGTTAATCAAATGTTTATTAATACAATAAGACCACACTATTGTACACTGACTGTCGAATTGAATACAATAATGAGTGCTTACAGTTTCTACTTGATAGTTGGTCACTTCAGAATATATTTCACCTATCCCGACCAAAATGTTACTTGTCACAGGATTGCGGGCAGGCAGCTATTTCAGAGTCACGTCATGTTACCATGGTTTGATTGGTCAGTTGCTTTGGTTTAACCGTGCAGTAACAACATTTTGTCTTTTGTTTTTTTTGTCTGTTTGTTTTTGTTTAATGCTGCACTGACCAATCTTACAGCTATGTGACAGCATTCTGTAAATAAACAAGTCTAGACCAGACAATTCAGTGATTGACATCATGAGCATCGATTTATGTAATTGGGATAAGATGACATGCATCAGCCAAGTCAGCCAGCCTGACCATCCAATCCCGTTAGTTGCCTCTTACGGCAAGCCTGGGTTGCTGAAGACCTATTCTAACCTGCATCTTCACGGCATGCCAGTATGTACATGATGTACAGGTTGTAACATAAATACTTGTCTACCATGTTCTACAGTACCGACATGTACTTCTTGAAACTCGTACACATCAACAATCTGTGTTGATGTCTGTAGTTTCTCACCAACATTGAGTGCAATATATTTATTATTTTGTAAGTAACTACATTATAACCATGGTAACTGTATCCAAACAAATCAGGTGAGCTGAGGTGGGTGCAGGCGTGAGCTTGTACTAGCCCAGACTAATGTTGATTTTTATATTGCTAGCCGCTGAGATACCATGCCACAGTTTTAAAATGAATACCCCACTCAAACACAGTATACTGACTCTGAGCTGACCAGTCCTTGTTTTGGCCCCTTCATGCCAAGCCCCAGGCAAGATTAAGACAAGTACCATCTTTTAACGTCTTTCGGTATGATGTGGCTGGGGATCAAACCCCGGACCTTCCACTCTCCGGGCAGACGCTCTACTCCTAGACCGCGGAGGCAGTCCTATACAAGTCAAAGCAAAATATTAAAAAGTATGTCAGCTGAAACATGTTAGACAAGTTTAGACAACAAACAAAACATAACCCTCTGATTGACAGGCTTTGCGTTTTTGTTAAGATGTTTGTCAGCACCATACCAATGCTTGTGGGGTTCACCAACGTGGTAAACAGCTGAGACCTGCATCATTCAGACTTGCAAAAGTCTAAAAGGCAATACATATTAGTTTAATTTTTAATTTCTAGATGATATAAATAATAAGAACAAGTTGTCCCTCTAAAAGGCCGATGTACTGTCCACTTATCGAAACCTTCCTATACTGTACATCCATGGACTTATCACAGTACAGCCTTGAAGCAAGGCTACATTCAGATCTGCATCACTTTGGGCTCTCCTCCATCTTCTAGTTAATATGCAGTGTTATAACTGGAATACTGTTGAAAGCGGCGTTGGCACTCACTCACTCACTCACTCACTCACAAGCCACGCCACGCCACTCCAGTTCACTCCTGTCCACTCCACTCCACTCCACTCCACTCACTCCACTCCACTCCTGCCCTGTCCTGTCCACTCCACTCCACTCCACTCCACTCCACTCCATTCCACTCCACTCCTGTCCACTCCACTCCTGTTCTCTCCGCTCCACTCCACTCCTCTCTGCTCCTCTCCACTCCTCTCTGCTCCTCTCCACTCCTGTCCACTCCACTCCACTCCACTCCTCTCCACTCCTGTCCACTCCACTTTACTCCACTCCACTCCTGTCCACTCCACCCCTGTCCACGCCACTCCTGTCCACTCCACTCCACTCCACTCCTGTCCACTCCACCCCTGTCCACGCCACTCCTGTCCACTCCACTCCACTCCACTCCTCTCCACTCCTGTCCACTCCACTCCACTCCACTCCTGTCCACTCCACCCCTGTCCACGCCACTCCTGTCCACTCCACTCCACTCCACTCCACTCCACTCCACTCCATTCCACCCCACTCCACTCCTGTCCACTCCACTCCTGTTCTCTCCGCTCCACTCCACTCCTCTCTGCTCCTCTCCACTCCTCTCCACTCCTCTCTGCTCCTCTCCACTCCTGTCCACTCCACTCCACTCCACTCCACTCCACTCCACTCCACTCCACTCCACTCCACTCCACTCCACTCCACTCCTCTCCACTCCTGTCCACTCCACTCCTGTCCACTCCACCCCTGTCCACGCCACTCCTGTCCACTCCACTCCACTCCACTCCACTCCACTCCACTCCACTCCACTCCACTCCACTCCACTTGTTGATAAGCATAAGTGAGGTAGAATTGGGTTTAACAATGCTTTCAAGTTTAGTGTGTAGATGTTGTCACACCATATTATAAAATAGCTTTATACATCAGTTACATATTTGGAGATTTTCTTTAACTCAGTTCTGTGGATTTATAAACTAAACCAAGTGTAGTCTTATGCATTCCCAAGTGCTCAAGTTTGATTGCCAGTGTTAAACAGGGATAAGAGAGGCCTAATTCAATAACCCCAACCTGTTCACCTGATGGTAGTGATCAGAGACCCAGCAGACCCGGCACACACCTAGCCCTCCTGCCTGGTAGAGGCATAACACTGGCTGTAGTGGAGGAATACCAGGCAGTTGGCACAGGCAGCACTCTTATCTTCAGCATCACTACATACTCCTAACTTTTATACTTAAGCTGATGTGGTAAGTGGTTAATGGCAGTTGCCATGGCAACTGGTGATATATGGAAATTCTGTTTCTGGCATTAAGGAGTTAGCTCCTTGACCTGGGAACCACCTGTGTCATTGGGTGTGGGGTGTGGGTGTGTGTGTGTGTGTGGGGGGGGGGATGTGTGTGTGTAGGGGGGGAGGTCACAGACAGCAGTTTTAAAGACCTGTGTACTTCGGCGTACATCGGATTCTTTATGGTCATGTTATTGCTTTCCAAGTATTGTTTTTGACATGTTGAAATATAAATATATTTGTGTTTATTTAATTTTAATATTTTCAGCATAAAGATCAGATAGATGTATGGGTTTGTTCATTTATCAGGGAAAATGCAAATTCTGTTTAAAATACAGCATATATTTCTTGTTAACTATTTTCCCAGTAATCATGGTAATAGGGCATGTAATTGCTTTTGTGAACGATACAGTGCACATGTTGCAAGGGCTATATATCAACTTATCATTTTACACATGTTGAATGTTTTCGGGTAGTTCATCAGGTTTAATTTGTTTTTGTTTGTAATCCATCATAGCTTGTCATAGATGGTTGGTAAAATTAAAACAAATTTAGTTTGATTTGATTTTCTTATCATTTCTTTCAAACATGAAATGTAGAGGTCCAGCGTCCGTCACAATGCCATGTTCTGTACAGTGTTCATGGTGTTTAAGGAGCTAACTGTACTGGGTATTGGGTGGTCACAAGGGAGGTCTCTCTCTGAATGTGTAGGCAGGATAGTTGATTGTTTACAGGCCAATCTCATTAAAATCAGATCTTAGTTTTCGCTACCGCTAAACAAAGATCTAAGGACATCCCATTATGGGTCACGTCAGAACGACCTTTTGCGAATTCTGACCGACCAATGAAATGACTGACAAGACATCGACATTAGCCAATCATAAGGCAGCGTTCTTGAGCTTTACAACACTAGTTTCAAACTGGCGACTACGCTTCGAAACATATTTTGACGTATTCTCGATTATAAAAATTAAAACTGATAAAAAGAACATCCTGGATGGCCTAGATTGTATAGATATAATCATAAAACCTGTGACTGTCGTTCGGAATACCCCGTGTTAAATATTTCGTGGTACACATTCCGACAGTCACTTTCATGATCTGGTAAGGGACGCTCTGATTGGTTGGATGAAAGGTCGTTCTGACGTGACCCTTAATGGGATGTCCTCAGATCTTTGTTTAGCGATAGCAAGAACGAAGATCTGATTTTAATGAGGTTGTTTACAGGCCACCATGTTCTGTGTACTGCTGGCTAGTGTGTAAACAAAGCATGCAAGGAAGGGTGTGACAGTGACCTGTTAAGCCGGCTGGAATGTGTTGGATGCAGTCAGCACTGTCACAGTGCATCCTGATGGCTGAAAAGGTATGCCAATATTTTTCCTTGAATGTCAACATGGTCAAGAATGTTGCCATCGAAACAACCACCCTGCATCAGTTCAATCAATATGTTTGAAGAAAGTCAGCAATGACTTGTTCAAGGTCAGCAGTTTTGTTTGTCCAGTTGCTATAGCCAGCACACGCCTTCCAGCGATAGTAACTATAATTTTTAGCAAAACCCCTTAAAATGGCAAGGCAGCATTAGAAATTGGCACTAGTCCTATAGTCCTTGCCAAACTGCCCAATAGTTTAGGTATCATAAGGACTAGTACAAATTTGCCCTGTTTAAGGGTTTTGCTATATGTTATCATTATAAGGACCAGTGGTCTAAAACTGTTAGTTTCTACCGCTGCCAGGACTGTAGGACGATTGCCAATTTCTAACGCAGCCTTCCTAGTGAACATGTACAAAGGGATATACATGGCTGCTCGTCCGCTAGTCAAGGATTATTGAAGACTAATGGGACTAGTTGTTTTCTCACAATATCTACAGGTGTAGTTATTTTACATAAAGGACTATCTGGATGACCGACACAGTCTACCATTGTGTACATTAAACAGCAATGAAACAAAACCTCTGGCAAAGTCTGGCAAAGTCTGGCATATTGGTCCATGTCTGGGACCTGCGTTGTGCACTCCAAGAGCTGCCGGGATAATCAATAAATTGAATTCCATTATGCTTCTGGATGTTTTGCAGAACATGCACCAAGTACCGTGACATGCTTGGTTTACCAGGGCGACATGTTGGCATTGTGATGCACCAAGACTGTCGGCCATGGGGCAGGGTTCAATAGCTCTGTGAGGTGGAGATTGGTTGCTGGTTTTGGTGCATTGACTACAGTAGAATCTAATTGTGGAGCTGTTCATGGAAAAATTGTTTACACAATAAAACGTTGATATTTTTTGCTTAATCAGATCTGTGTTATTGATTGGAAGCAGTTGTTCAACAAATACAGAAAACTTGCACTGACAGCTATTTGATGATAACAGTTCAATAACAGTGCATAGTAAGCATGGTAAAATTGTCTTCATTTTGTATTCAGGACAAATTACCTAACTTTTTTTTAGTGCTTTATGTTTGAATCCTTGAATAATATCACATATATAAACTCTCAGCTGAAAGAAAAGCAAACCATAGAAACATACAGAGAAGTATGTAGGTTAAGAAGAGATGCTTCCGTGTGCCGCTTTACGAGAGAAACGCTGTGCATGCATTAGCTGTAACATGTGTAAGAGCTTTCACGTTGTATCAGTTTAGAACCGTCATAAATAGTATGATTAGCTCCGTCGTGTTGTTCCTTGTGTTGAATTATCATATTTATTTTCAGTACATTTCTTAGTTTCAAAATGTCTGCTTTGTAATCATGGTAATGGCGATGAACGTGATGAAGCTGTACATATGTGTTGGTGAATGCGTGTCCATCTACGTGGCCTGTTTGTATTTAACACCTTGTTGTCACCCTCTCACTCTATAACATGTCTAGTAGGAATCATAAAGATGCAGAATTTCATTTCTCTGAAAGATGTGAAAGATGAGGAGAACAAGTTTATGTAGCACATTCATTCCTTCAGGACATCCTGAACTTGTCCAGCGAACAATGTTTTATTTTCCTCTAGTATGTTTTTGTAAAATTACGTTTTTTTGTATGCACTCCAGCCTACCTCAACTCCTTCTTTTATACACAACCACCACCACCAAACATATATTTATTTATGTATTAGCTTATTCCCTTTCCCAACCAACTTTGGCATCGGTCCCGCCATTTCTTGTTCCCTGTCTGTAAATCTGACAAGCAAGCCACTGGCTTCTAACATGTCTAATGTCAACATAACCTGAAGTTGTTCTGTATTTTCACCTGGCATTCATTGGCACTTTTCTCCATCTCCTCACAATGGCAACCTGGTCATGCTTACCTTCCCAAAATAACATGGCTTACACAGATCAGTCTTACTGTTTTCTCCCAATAACATCAATGATCACACATCAATGATCACACACCAATGATCACACACCAATGATCACACACCAATGATCACACATCAATGATCACACATCAATGATCACACACCAATGATCACACATCAATGATCACACATCAATGATCACACATCAATTATCAAGCATCAATGATCACACATCAATGATCACACACCAATGATCACACATCAATGATCACACATCAATTATCAAGCATCAATGATCACACATCAATTATCAAGGATCACACATCAATGATCACTCATCAATGATCACACATCAATGATCACACATCAATTATCAAGCATGAATGATCACTCATCAATGATCACTCACCAATGACAACACATCAATGACAACACATCAATGATCACACATCAATGATCACACATCAATTATCAAGCATCAATGATCACACATCAATGATCACACACCAATGATCACACATCAATTATCAAGCATCAATGATCACACATCAATTATCAAGGATCAATGATCACACATCAATGATCACTCATCAATGATCACACATCAATGATCACACACCAATGATCACACATCAATGATCACACATCAATGATCACACATCAATTATCAAGCATCAATGATCACACATCAATGATCACACACCAATGATCACACATCAATTATCAAGCATCAATGATCACACATCAATTATCAAGGATCAATGATCACACATCAATGATCACTCATCAATGATCACACATCAATGATCACACATCAATGATCACACATCAATTATCAAGGATCAATGATCACACATCAATGATCACTCATCAATGATCACACATCAATGATCACACATCAATGATCACACATCAATGATCACACACCAATGATCACACATCAATGATCACACATCAATTATCAAGCATGAATGATCACTCATCAATGATCACTCATCAATGATCACACATCAATGACAACACATCAATGACCACTCATCAATGGCGGTAGATTGTCTACAACATACTGTACTACATTTCCGACATGCTACATTTGGTTTTCAAAACGTGGTGTGTGGCTCAGACTATGGATATCCTATTATTGACCCTGGCACACTGGACTACATATCAAATATTAACTACACAGGTGGTATAGCATTACCTCCCTTCCAGTGTTTAAGCTAAGCTGAACAGTTAATTTGATTGGCTAGACATTATCCAATCATGACACGATGTATTTTTGCAGTATGGCGGACAAGATGGTTGGGCTAAACACCTGGCCATCCTGTCTATGAGAAAGATGGCGTACAAATATGAGCCCATGCAAGTATCGTGAGCTATGTATCTTTTCGGATCGCACAGTTGGTCTAGCGTCCCAGCTCTGCTATTTAGCATGTTTAGGATTTACTGACCTTGTTAGCCCAACACAATGCTGTTGTCATCTTAACTCAACATGGCGTGGCGTGATGGCGTTGATGTGGTGTATGTTGAATGTCCCCCTGATGTGGTTGTGTTGTGATTTCAGTTGGCACACATCGGGATCCCCCCTGAGCAGGTGACATGGAACCGGGTCACAATGACCTCGGACCGCTGGATCTCCGTCCGACACGGAAGCCGCGAGGAGATCAGCAAACCAGCCATGGTAGGTCCAGTGAGTGACTGAGTGAGTGAGTGAGTGGGTTGGTGAGTGAGTGAGTGAGTGAGTTGGGTTTAACGCTGCTTTTAACAGTATTCCAGTCATATCGCAGAGTGCCCAAGGGACGCAACTCTGCACAGCAAATCATGGCGCCTTAGACGACTGGGCCACCCTTGGCCCCGGTAGGTCTGGTGATGCCCAAGGAACAGTCGACTCAACCATTATCATGTAGTCATTATCATGATTACTCTGTGCAGATGATCAAGCATTTTCAATGATTAATTGATTGATTGATTATATTGAGCTGATGATTGGTTACCCTGAACTGATCATCAAGCACTGTCAACGATTGGTTACCCTGGACAGATGGTCAAGCACCACTGTCAATGATTGCTTGATTGCCCTGAACTGATGGTCAAGCACTGTCAGTGATTGATTATCTTGTACTAATTTGTTCTGTGGCCACCCTCGGACTCCCCTGTAAAGACCAGTGAATATCCGGGGCAGAATAGGTCTTCAGTCGTCTTCAGCGACTGACTGGATCGGGTGGTCAGGTTCCCTGACCTGGTTGATGCATGTCATCGTATCCCAATTGCGTAGATCGATGTTCAATGTCAATCACCAGATTGTCTGGTCCAGACCCGATTATTTACAGACTGCCATCATATAGCTGGAATATTGCTGAGTGCGGTGTTAAACATCAAACCAACAAACCCATGTAAGTACTTCTAAGGTATAAACTTGCTGACCTGTGACAGCGGCACAGTGTGCATGTGAGATATATGTGAAGCAGTGCTGTCATTGTGAGACCGTTGTTTCATGTTGAGTACTTGTTGTTTTAGCCCCGTGAAGATCCGGGATAGAATAGGTCTTCAATACCCATACTTGCCGTAAAAGGTGACTATGCTTGTCGTAAAAGTCGACTGACTGGATCGGGTGGTCAGGCTCACTGACTTGGTTGATGCATGTCATCGATCCCAATTGCGTGGATTGATGCTCATGATTATTAATCACTGGATTGTCTGGTCCAGACTCGATTATTTACAGACCGCCGTCATATAGCTGGAATATTGCTGAGTGCGGCGTTAAACAACAAACCAACCAAACCAACTTGTTGTTTTATATCCACCAGGTGACAGTCCTGAACCCTAAAGATGGCTCCATTTCGTACGCTGGACAGACAAGTGCTGACTCCGTCCTCATGAACCCAAGTCAGCCCATCATAGCACTGAAAGGTACTGCAAGCACTCACAAGCTGGTCGGTCACGTTCTAGCAATCTCTATGTACATCATGGGTAGAAAACAACCATAGAGCTTCAAGGAATTGTGGATTGTATGTCCAGAGTAGTCTACTGTTGTTGGCTCCAGACTCTCAATGCTCTTGGCAAGGGACTTTCAATTTTGATTTTGTGGACAACATTTTTTGCATTTATGACTCCAAGTAAACAGGATCGATTGTCAGACTTGGCGACTTTGGTTTGGTTTTTGATTGGTGTCCGAATCTGATGAGAAATATCTCAGGAAGTGGTTCAATGTTGTCATTTGTCTGTTTCAGCGGGACTAAGGTTTGAAGTGTTTAACCTTGACACGAAGGTAATGATGAGCAAGACGCGGCTGCACGAACCCATTATGTACTGGACGTGGCTCAACTCGGACGTCATTGGCATGGTAACCGACTCCGCAGTGTACCACTGGGACCTCTGGCAAGGTGGGCAGGGTAGCTACAAGTCTGGCTCCCAGACCGTAGAGAATAATAAGGGAATCTAACTCAAGTCAACTTGCCTCAGGGTAAATTATCTTTGTTCTAGGCAACATTTGGGTTTGACTATTCTATATGTTGCAGTGTTAATAATAATGTTGTAATAATGTAATATTCCAGCTGACAGTCCACCAGAGAAGATGTTTCTCCGACACACCCGTCTGATGTTTAGCGAGATCGTCAGCTACAAAGCCGACCCTGGGCTGAAATGGCTGGCTCTTACAGGACTTATTCCTGAGGTAAATACACGTCACTCTTTGGGTGTGCTCTGTCCCTTGGTTACAGGTAGAAACAAACCTTCCACCGGCGTATGCAGTCCAGTTACTTAGTTTGTTTGCTCTGTGACAGGACGAGAAGATCACAGGGGTGACACAGCTGTACAACGTGGACGAGGACATTACGCAGTGTATCAACGCTCACACGGTCTGCTTCACAAGATACAAGTTTGATGAGAATCCCTCGTCGTCCACAGCACTGTGTGTTGGATCCCGGGATGTCCAGGATAACGGCAAGGTATAGTTGATGATGATGATGATGATGGTGAGGTTGCTGGTGCTGATGATGAAGATGATGGATGACGGGGTTGTGGTGATGGTGGTGAGCTTCATGTGGGATAATATTGATGCTATTGATATTGGTCAGTAATATACACATTCTGACAGATATATTCATTCTTGCTTCCCACACAGGTGTATGTGATAGAGCTGGGACCATACAAGACGGGGAATTTCGCACCGAGGAACGTGTACCACCATGTCCAGTACCTTGACGATTACGACCGATATGACTTCCCCGTCTCGTTACAGGTAAATATTAACTTCCCCATCTCGTTACAGGTAAATATTAACCTCCACATCTGATTACAGGTAAACATATTACTTCCCCATCTCATTACAAGTAAACATATTCCCTAATCTGTGACAGGTAAGTGTGTCTAGTTCTACAGGGATGTAACTTCCTGAAAGATCTTCACTTGACCAAATCCAGCATGTGTGTTTCTGTGGCAGGTGTCCAGCAAGTACGGGCTGCTGTTTATGATCACCAAGTACGGCTACCTGTATCTGTGTGACATGGAGACGGCCAGCTGTCTGTGCTGCACCCGAGTCTCCACGGACATCATTTTCGCGTCGGCTCTTAACAATGAGACACAAGGCATTCTGGGAGTGACCAGGGGTGGACAGGTAGGCAGATAGTTAACGAACTGGAATATCTTCAGCTATACCTGATATGTTTCTGGCTTCCTTTGCAAATCGGGGGGCACGGATGGCCCAGTCGTCTAAGGCGCCGCGATTCGCTGTGCAGAGTTGCGTCCCTTGGGCACGCCAGAAACCTGTGATTGTAGGTTCCAATCCCGGTTCGCCCCGATTATGTTTCTAGGTTTGTCAGCACCATACCCGTGCTCGTGGGTTTCTCCGAAATGGTAAATGTCTGAGACCTGCATCACTTCGGGCTTTCCTTCCACATTAAGCTGACACGCCGTGATATAACTGGAATAATGTTAAAAGCGGCGTTAAATCCAACTCACTCACTCACTCACCTTTGCAAATCTTACTTACAAAGTGTTTCTGTGGCAGGCAAAGTTGACTCTGGGATTAAGAGATCCAGGCCTATATATGTTGATAATTGTTGCTTTAATTTCTCCTTAACATACCTGATATAGAAAGCCATGTTATTTCCAAGGGGCACAGATGGCCAGTAATCTATGTGGTCCAATTTGCCACAATAATTTGCTGTGCAGAGTTGTGACCCTTCACTGCCACAAAGGTCATCAGCTGGGATCACGGTTTAGCACTGATTATGATACCTGGTCTGTCAGCACCGTAACCCTCACCTGAGCATGAATACTGGGGTCTGTGTATGGGCCCCCAGCACCCCATGGCTGGCTGTAAGAGGCATCTGAGGCTGACTCTGGGTTGAAAGAAAGGGATCAGTTACTGTTGCTTCCCTTTCCACAGGGTCCAACTTGTAAGACCTGGTTGTCAGGCTCTGTGACTTGGCTTACTGATTCCATTGATCATTGCACATGGTTTTATTCACTTGTTTGCATGGTCAAAACTGTACTGTACATCCATACTGTTAAAAGCGGTTTTAGTCCCACTCACTAACTCACTCACTCATTCACGCATACACACCTTCACTCACTCACTCACTCACTTACTCACGCATACACACCTCCACTCACTCACTAATTCCCACTCACTCACTCGATCATTCACGCATACACACCTTCACTCACTCACTAATTCCCACTCACTCACTCACTCATTCACGCATACACACCTTCACTCACTCACTCACTCACTCACTTACTCACGCATACACACCTTCACTCACTCACTCACTCACTCGATCATTCACGCATACACACCTTCACTCACTCACTAATTCCCACTCACTCACTCACTCATTCACGCATACACACCTTCACTCACTCACTCACTCACTCACTCACTCACCCACCCATCCACTCACTCACTCACTCACTCACTCACTCACTAATGCACACTCACTCACCCTCTCACATTCACTCACTCACACATATACTAACGCACGTCCTCACTCACTCACACACATACTAATGCACCTTCACTCACTCACTCACTCACACACTCACATTCACTCACTCACACACATACTAACGCACACCCTCACTCGAACACATACTAATGCACACTCACTCACTCACACACTCACATTCACTGACTCACACACATACTAACGCACACCCTCACTCGAACACATACTAATGCACACTCACTCACTCACTCACACACTCACATTCACTGACTCACACACATACTATGCACCTTCACTCACTCACTCACTCACTCACATTCACTGACTCACACACATACTAACGCACACCCTCACTCACTCACACATATACTAATGCACACTCACTCAAACACATACTATGCACCTTCACTCACTCACTCACTCACTCACTCACTCACTCACACACATACTAACACACGTCCTCACTCACTCACACACATACTAACTCACACCCTCACTCTCACACGTAAACTAACAATTGCCCTCACTCATTCACATTCACTCTTTCTCTCACTCACTCACACACATACTAACTCACACCCTCACTCTCACACGCAAACTAACAATTGCCCTCATTCACATTCACTCTTTCTCTCACTCACTCACACACATACTAACTCACACCCTCACTCTCACATGCAAACTAACAATTGCCCTCACTCATTCACATTCACTCTTTCTCTCACTCACTCACACACATACTAACTCACACCCTCACTCTCACATGCAAACTAACAATTGCCCTCACTCATTCACATTCACTCTCTCTCTCACTCACTCACATTCACACACTCATGCACTCACTCATGCACTCACTCACTGTTGCAGGTTGTCACAATTGATCTGAAGAAAGATGGCTTCATCTCCTACCTACGAAACACAGCCAAGAAATCCTGTTCCGCAAAACGTCTCGAGAAAGCTATCTCAACACTGTAGCCGGTTAGCTGACCTCAGGTCATGTGATCACAGCTTAAAACAACAACAACCTCACCTTCACAGCTGCAATGTCGTCTACTACATCCGTGCACATTGATGTTGTCAGCAAGGACAAATGTTTCGGTCATCATGCAGCGTATTGAGTGCAGTTGGTGAAGATGACAAATAAATCTCTTTGTGAGCGAAGAACATGTAAACCGTGTGAAGCTCTACAGCAACTAGGTCTAGGAATGTGTTGCCATGGTTACAGCTGCTTGGTACAAAGTAAATCTAGTCCGAACACGATGTGATGAGCTGTTTTAGCGAGATTATCACAAAGTTCAACAATGGCCGCCAGAGTCAGGCCATGATTCTGGTCAGTGAAGGCTAGTCATTAGTCATGTTGATGTGATGCTTGGTACATCGAACTGTGAGAATGTTTGGATTCGTGCCCAGTCCTACAGACATGGGAAGAGGAGAGAGGAATCTGATGAAATATATGAACATAGCAGTTATGTGAAAAAGAAAATAATATTTTTTTAATCCAAGTTCAATAACTTTGGCCGAGTCAACTAACAGCATTGGTTGAGAAGTATGCATAGAGAGCATACAGTATTACTTTGAATAGGGCTGTGCACTTATATTGTGCTGGTGGTACAAGATGTCACTGTATCATACAAGGTACATGATACATATTACACATAATAACTTGATACTTTTCATGGTCAGACTTGCATCCCATCAAATACCAAACAAACCTTTTGTAAGTTACGCTAAACAGGTTTCTGAACTTTTGTACGTAACGACAGATTTTTAACGCTTTATTTTCATGATACCGTTATGTAGTGTGCTTCTACTGT
The DNA here is from genome assembly GCF_022045235.1 of Haliotis cracherodii. Taxonomy (NCBI): domain Eukaryota; kingdom Metazoa; phylum Mollusca; class Gastropoda; order Lepetellida; family Haliotidae; genus Haliotis; species Haliotis cracherodii. The sequence goes on along the minus strand of NW_027266266.1, from coordinate 5,723,133 downwards.
ATGCTTGTATCTTTTGTTGTTGCATCGTGGAAATAAGAATGATGCGGACATATTCAGAGAATAGCTAGGTCCTTCAGTCTGATCCAACACAAACAGTCTACCATATTCGACCCAATAAGTGCCCATGTCCCAATAAGCGCCACCCCCCCCCCCCCTTTTCCCGGATGCCCAGGTAAGATTTACTCACCTGTTTTTTACATACGGTCAAGAATCTTTAGTAGTCGGTTAATGAGGAGATGTTCACCAGTAAAACGTAAATAACAGTTTATCTCTAGCCCCCCAGCAACAAAAGAATATCGATATGGCTTACTGATGAATTTACGCCTTTGACTCAGAATTGGTCCCGATAAGCGCCCACCCCTTCTGTCTTTATTTTAAGCGCCCTGGGCACTTATTGGGTCGAATACGTTATTTGAATGTGTTGATGAAACGTTATTCAGAATTTTGTATTTCTTAACAAAATGAAATGATTTTTTGAATATTTTTGACAATCAATATACTGATGTAGACATATACCATAAAACAGGAAATTTATGTGTCACCAAATTAATGGGGGTGTCGACCCCTGCCCAAAATTCATCTTGAAAATCCTGCCTTTGAACTTCAAAAACTAATCTGCAAACAATAACACTGAGACTTTAGACAAGGATTTACTGTTGACTGATAGATATTCGATTGAATAATATCATTTGCTATCTTCACAAACTTTACTTCAACTGCTTGACATATGATTTATCTTCCATGAAATCAAAAGCAAAAAATCCCCAAATCGGTGTCACTTTATTAATGCGAGCAAGGTATATTTTATTTTTTTGTGCATTAATTTCCTGCTGGCATTAAGTTCATGATATTCAGTTTGTGGTTAAGAAAGACAAAACAAAAAGAACTAGTTTCATATACACACAGTGCAACTTTTGTTCAAATCTGTTCCATTAACATGGATTAGTTAATGTTAATAGTTGTACAGTTAATAGTATATTTATCCACACTGGAAGAAGAAAACGCTTTTTCTTCAGCGTGTTGAAGATAAGCAAAGCTGACAGTCGCCAAAGACAACTTATGTGTTTATTGTAATTAATCAAATACTTGGGTAAACTATTGTTTGCATTTTTGTTATTTTACAAAGCTTTGTTAAAAAGGATCTTTATTTTTAACATCGTATAGCCAGATACATGGTCATTGTTTTATGTTTAGTTTTACTGGAAAAACCATGTTTGATAACATCAGTATTGAGACAAGAAGTACATGAAAGCTATGTGGATACCTTCAGTATGTATACTACTCAAAAGAAGTTAAGAACGTCTGTATTCTTTCCCATTACTATAGTTAATGTGGCATGCCATGAAAGATTAGCTGTAGTAATATGAAAGAATCAGGTTGTCTGTAGCTTCTTTTGAGTAGTATCTATATCTATATTTCAACTGAGCTGTCACAATTTAGAAATTGAGTGAGGACGGCAGTTTAATAGCCTGCAGGAATTTAAAAACTATAAGGTATGTAACTCTGATGATATTGAAAATGAATACCACGTCTACTGATATGTCCAGCCCTTACTAACCTTAGACAAATGTATCTCAAATCAAAACATTATATATACCCAAATTTACAAAAGTTTGACTTACAGCTATCATCTCCAAGTCCAAATATATTTAGTAACACAGCAAAGTTTTTGTACGATGCAAATGTGGAAAGATCTTATATCCTTGGTTTATAAAGGAATCTGGAATATAATTTTTAATATGTGCTAAATGTAATATCTATATGTTATTGCTTACACATATGTAGTGCACATTCGTTTCGACATTGCCACATATTTGTACACAAATGCTTGCAGCCCACACGTACTGAAATCAAATTAACTCTATATATCAAAGAAGACACGATTTATGGATAACAACTTCTTTGATAGCTGTAAAGAAGTTGTTATCCATAAATTGTGTCTACTTTGTCATCCGTCAACTTGTAAGTAATGCCTATCAAACAATTCACCTACATATATATTTATCATTAACATAAATATTTTGGGGTCGATCTTTTGGTTGGCCCTGTGGTTTCCTGAACTTGCAGTGATTGAGTTAAGATTTCATCAGTCAGGTCAGCGTCCCAGTTGATGTGTGTGTGCACATCCTTGTACAGACATACCATTTTGAAACCTGCATTGTTATTGTTCTTGGCAGTCCCAGATGTATCTGTAGTGATGTGATGTCATCAGTCTGTAGCTGGCCGATATGGCATTGTCATTGATGAAGTAAGTGATTACATTGCCGGCATTCATGAGACAATGAGATTAAAGTCTCCTTGTTGGCTGGGAAGTGTTTTCGAGGAAAGCTTTTATCAGCAGTAGCTAACCCTGTGTTAAATATACCCTGTAATGTCTTGGGTACAAATTGAACACCTGTATACTGGCCGTTTTAAATTGTATGTATTATACTATATGATATTTTCTAAACTTGAAATCCGTTTCTTCAGGAATATTTCACAAGATATTTTGTTCAGTGTTTTATGAGACTTTTACAAATTTCATAGTTTTTCACTTTTCAGCTTGTCTTTTTTTCCCCCAATTTCTTCACTTCCTGTCTGTATGAATATTGGTCATTTTGCAAGGTTAAGATGAGGAACTGTACGTCTATTCCTGGAAAGTCCATGCAGGGTTGTTGTGTTAAACATGTACCATGTACGTCTTGAATTGGACAATCAACAAAGTGTACATACTAGTCAACTTTTGTTAGGATATTCTGAAAGTCAGCTGGGGCCTGAGATGACGGGATTCTTGGAGATGTTGTCATAGGAATAGCATTCAATATTGCCATGGAACTGGCACGTATACGGGACATGATCTTCATTTCAGCTTCAACATACATGAGGACACATGTCTGTCGATTGTTCTCTTGGGTTTCATAACACAAAATATGGCAGTATCCTTAACTAATATTGAGTAGTATACAATTTGGATTGATTGAAGCAGAGTATTTAGTCAACAGAAAGTCCAACATCTGCAATATACTCAAACACAAAAGTGACTGTCATGATATACTACTCAAAAGAAGTAAAAGAACATTTTTTTTTCATGTGACTATAGTTAATTAGTCATGTCTTTAACTTCTTTTGAGTAATATATCCATCCTTGATAGCTGAAATTTAATTTTGAGCTTATGTCTTCACAGATGAATACCATTCTAATTGTCAACAACAAACGAGTGTACCCAGGGTGCAACTGGTTTGTTGTTTACGATAAGAATGTATATCGGGGTTGAAGTCACACGGAACATTTTCTTTCCCTCTCAACCCGATCATTCTGATGTAGAACACAAAACTACTGATCAGAGTTGAAAGCTCAAAATCGGGCCTATTAAGGGGCCACGGGTGACCCAGTTGTCTGAGGCGCCGCGATTCGCTGTGCAGAGTTGCGTCCCTTGGGCACGCCAGAAACCTATGATCGTGGGTTCGAATCCTGGTTCTCCCCGATTATGTTTCTAGGTTTGTCAGCACCATACCCGTGCTCATGGGTTTCACTGAAGTGGTAAACGTCTGAGACCTGCATCACTTGGGGCTTTCCTTTCACATTAAGCTGACACGCCTTGATATAACTGGAATAATGTTAAAAGCAGCGTTAAATCCAACTCACTCACTCACTTGGGCCTATTAAACCTGAACCTGATTAAACACAATTACACATCAAAGCTTGAAAAAGAGTTACTTGTGTGTTTGAGTGTTTTGGAAGTGCTTTGGATCAGGATGTTTGTGAGCCAGGAGGTGCTTGTGAAATAGCTTGTCTCTTCATTGTGCCAAATAATGTACACTGTAGTCTGCTTGTTAAAGTATAGAATAATTTTAATATTCTTATAATACATATCGTGATATTTTATTCATGATACGTATCACAGTTTACTATGGTAATATTGTGTAAACTATGTATCATTTTTGACATTAGAACATGAAGAAAGAAAAACAAAGTTTGATGAGTTTTTTCATGATCACTATTTGATGTCATACATTGGTATTATTTTGAGACAATACCAGTACTTGACTGAAAAAGGACTTTGTATTATTGAGCCAAATGTTGATAATTTGTGGGCCATCTCATACACCATACACAGTAAATAAAGCTATCAGTACAAAAGTGTTTTGCAGGGATGGAAATTAATGCTTGCCTATAGGCCTGAGCCTAGTAAAAATTACCTTGGGCTAATAAAATTATCATTGTACTAGCCCATAGGGCTTTTTGACAGATGTAGTTAATGCGTCTAGTCGTGAAATGTGCAGCACAAAGTCAGCGCAGTCACTTATTCTGACCGCTTGTTCATATTTGAAAGAAATTTTATGGCACTCGAAGATTGAATATTGAATGTGTTCTTATTCTATAAGGACTAGTAACATTTTGCAGGGCTAGAAGAAAGAAGTCACAATAGCCTTGTGGGCTGATTTGGGTTTTGAGTTAATTTCCATTCCTGTGTACGCTGATGATTAGTTTTAACATGTTTTTTTGTCAGTTTAATTAGTACTGACACCGCATGAGATTCCTTTCTTGAGATGACCATCAATCAGAAAATGTCATTTTGAATTTTGACATGGCCCCCTATCCTGTGAATATGACGTCCGATCAGAAACTGTCCATTTTGATGGAACACTGTCTGTTTAGAATCAGAAATAGCATCACACTATTTTAAATTGTTTTTTAATTCCAGAAATTAAGTGTGATGAACAAAATTAGTTGTTAAATTGACAGTGTTTCCTTTTGAATCTGAGACTCGTCAAGTGTAGTCTAGTGACAGTCTTTAAACCAATGTGAAGGTCAAGCTGTGCCTAGGCCCCTTATTTATGTAAATATGTATAATACAGTGTATTCATAAAGCCATGCTATTTTCAGAAATTGGTTTTCAGATTACCTACCCTAAAAACATGAAAAATGGGAAAAAACAAATCTAAAAAAAATAATTATATTTGTTCGATCAACTGCAAACTTTTTTACCTCTAGAAAAAGTAATATGTTAATCTGGTCGACTGATGATGATCTGTAATATTAACACTACACATGTAACAACATATTCAAATCAGAATTTTATATATTTCCAACTTACCTACAAATTTTTTTTTTGAAAGGTAAACCATGAAATAAAAGAAGCCTGTCATTACTGATGTATTATGCACGAATTATATTCCTGTCTGTATACTCATTACCTGCCATGCTAGCGAGATGTCTTTCTGTCATGTGGATTGTTTTAGTGTGTGTAATGGCACGCACATGCTAGTTGTTGTGGATCTTGTTGTTTATTTTGTCTATGATGTTGAAATAGCAAAATGAGGATCATTTTATGACATTTTATTTGGATGGTAGCTTGAGATAACCCAGGTTATTGTATTCTGTCTATTATTTGCATATAATAGATTCGCTTGTGGAACAGTTGTCAGGAAAGCACAATTTTATTTAAAGGTCATTTACTCCGATTTTGTACCTCTTTGTGTAACGATCTGAAAAACCTCCATAGGATTCACATTTTGTGAACTTTCTTCTCAACCAATCAGCGTAGAGGCTTCAAATTCTCTTTACACTAGAGCAAACAATCGGAGAGCTTATTCGATTTCTGTACCTCAAAAATGAACCTGAATGGGCAGATCTGAGTGGAAAATATTACTAGAAAATTATCCCCTAACACCTGGTATTTACTCCTGAAAGGCTGCACAATCAAAGAGCGTTTGTTACTGGGGTTTTTTTGTTCGGAACAAACTATCAGAATTTGAAGCATTGACAATGGATCGTGTTGACAAAGTTAAGAATATGGTAAAGCTGATTTGTCTTAGAAAGCTGACATCTGATTTGTTAAAAAAACAATGCATGTCTATTTGAATCATGTTCTTTGGGCGGTCGTCAAAGTTCAGGGTTCAGTTGATGCAACCTATAGAGAGAGAGGTATGGAATTGAAGCAAAAGGACCACATTCAACAAAGTGATCTTTACGCTAAGAAGACGTACCTCCCATACTTTAACATAGGCTTACGATAGATGTAGCGCAAAGATCACTTTGTGGAACGGAACGCTGTTCTTAATGAGAATGCAGAAAAAATGTTCTTCACAACATGCTTTCTCTCTAGAGAGAGTCAAGTGCCCAGTGATCAAAAGTGTTGCAGTTAAGCAAGCAGAGTTGCAGTTCTTAGTCATGCCAGGATCTGCTGATCATGGGTCTGATTCATCACTCCCTCCCCGCCTGTGTTAATCCTGATGTTGAATGTTGTTTGTACAACATCCCCACTTTAGGCCACTGAGATATTGTAACCACAAAAGCAGATGTTTTATGTTTTAACAACAATCAAAGTCCGAAGAACGTCTCAGATGATCATGTTTAATGAAAGAGTTAATCAGGAATGTACCTAGGATTCCATTGAAGTGTCCTTGCCAGGCAAAGTGGGAAAACATTGTCACTAAATTGGATTTTTTTTTTTAAGTTCTCATTTTCTTATTTTCAAAAATATTTTAACATTGCGTTGTAACATTGCATTCAATATAATAATTAAAATTAACCCTCTTCCTCCGTATTGGTCTTGTGGAATACAAGTCTGCACATCAGTTACAACTATACTCACCTCCAAAAGAAAAGCTAACCATAGAAGCATATAGAGAAGTATGTATGTAAAGAAGCAATGTTTGCAATGTGTACCTATTTATGACCAAACTAATAATCAGTCAAGTGTTACCACAGTGTCTGTATTATTATCACGATATGCTGCACATGATTTCTAAACTTTACACGCTAATCCTGCACGAAACAAAATGGATCTCGAGTCATGGATCTATGACGTCACATGTGATGAGTTCATTAGCGTCGGTTCACACAACATACCAGTATGTTTGTTTGTGCATTGAACTAATCTAATATCTCTTGAATATGAGTAATTCTTCATATATTAACCAACATATTTGGTATTCGCGTTTCTTTTGTTGGTGAGTATATATTTACAGGAAGTAGAAACTTTCTGTAATGTTTATTTTTACTCACAATTGCTGCAGACTTGGGTCTGAATATCAGCCTCTGAGCAGGTCTTGATAGATCCCTGGTGAATATGCCGTAACTTGTGGCTTGTGTGAAGTATCGTCACACAAGTACTTTATAGAAAATACTCATTGTTTGTATGGGAAGGTTTCTTTGGCTCTCCAACCAGCTGTATTGGTAGTTACGTGACTCAGTTTGGAGTCATTGTTATTGTTACAAACCTTGGGAGAAGCATTATGAAGTAACCGTCCTAACATCTTGTCACTCCCCTGGAAATGTTTTTGTTTGATTTTTCGTTGCCTGAATATTATTTGTAAACTGCAATTATTTTTGGACAACTGTCTATCATATATGCACACTGTATTATAACCAATATTATTTCAATATTATTATGCATGGTTATATTTGAAAATATATTCAGCTATGTATTCAACCTTGAATAAGGACTTGTTTATGTTTCTAAGAGTCAACTATCTTACATTTGATTCACAAGTTTCAGTTGAGATCCAAAACAGGGTAGACAGTTGTGTTACCTTAATCCATACAGTTATATCTGTCAGACCAGAGTATAGGAGTAAGTCAAAGCTTTTCTTATGGTAAATCATCCAATCCAAAGACTGAACATAGTGTTCCACACACTGAAAACTAGGCTGTTGCTGATTGGTTAATTGAAATATTATACTTTATAACAACTAGCTCTCAGATATTTAGATGATATTGTGCCAATGTTGTTTTCTATTTATTTTTGCTCAAATTCTCACGGCTTCCCTGTTAAATTCCGGCACAAGAGATTACTGTTATTCAAAATGGCTTATTTTCTTTACCTCATGATGGTATTAAAAGTGGCAATATTATTGTATAATGCAAGAATCCTTGCTTGAGGGAAGATAATCAATCAAACTTTTGAGCATTTTAAATTTCTAATAAACCGATGTTCATCTACAAAATAATACCTCACCTTTTAAGTGAGTACAATTTAAGGTTAGTTTTCTTGGAATAGGAAGATGTCCACTTAACATTGTGATGTGGAATAATACTTCTATGTCGCCACAGTTTAGCTGTAGCAGAATCAGCAGAAAGTCTCCACACTCTGGCTTGCTTTGTGTTGTAAAGTACTATGAAGATATGTGTGAATATTATATACATATTTACTTAATTTATTTTTATAGTCCTTTTAGAATGTACCTTGCCACTCAGCCAACTGGTTTTGGTGTTGTAGTGTGCATGACAGTCCAGCTGAGAGCATCAATAAATCTCTTGTTTGCAAACACATTCAGCTTAGTTTGTTGTCATTGGGGCAGAGGATGTACATGTAGCTAAGAGGCAGGTGCTGCCACTTGCTGAAGATGACCCTCGACTGTGATGATGATGATGATGATGATGATGATGATGGCGAGGTTGCTGATAATGATGGTGAGGTTGCTGATGAGAATGATGGCCAGGTTGCTGATAATAATGATGGTGAGGTTTCCTGTGAAAATGATGGTGAGGTTGCTGGTGATAATGATGGTGAGGTTGCTGATGATTTTGATGGTGAGGTTGCCTGTGAAAATGATGGTGAGGTTGCTGGTAATAAGGATGGTGAGGTTGCTGATGAGAATGATGGTGAGGTTGCTGATGAGAATGATAGTGTGGTCGCTGATGAGAATTTTGGTGAGGTTGGTGGTGATAATGATGGTGAGGTTGCTGATGATAAGGATGGTGAGGTTGCTGATGATAAGGATGGTGAGGTTGCTGATAATGATGGTGAAGTTTCTGATGATCAGAAGGATGGTGAGGTTGCTGATGAAAAGGGTGGTGAGGTTGCTGATGATAAGGATGATGAGGTTGCTGATAATGATGGTGAGGTTTCTGATGATCAGAAGGATGGTGAGGTTGCTGATGATAAGGATGGTGAGGTTGCTGATAATAGGGGTGAGGTTGCTGATGATAAGGATGGTGAAGTTGCTGATAATGATGAAGTTTCTGGTGATCAGAAGGATGGTGAGGTTGCTGATAATGATAGTGAGGTCGCTGATGAGAATTATGATGAGGCTGCTGATGAGAATGATGGTGAGGTTGCAGATGATAAGGGTGGTGAGGTTGCTGATAATGATGGTGAGGTTGCTGATGAGAATGATGGTGAGGTTGCTGATGATCAGAAGGATGGTAAGGTTGCTGATGAGAATGATGGTGAGGTTGCTGATGAGAATGATGGTGAGGTTGCTGATGAGAATGATGGTGAGGTTGCTGATGATAAGGATGGTGAGGTTGCTGATGAGAATGATGGCGAGGTTGCTGATGATCAGAAGGATGGTAAGGTTGCTGATGATAATGATGGTGAGGTTGCTGATTAGAATGATGGTGAGGTTAGTGGTGATAAGGATGGTGAGGTTGCTGATAATGATGGTGAGGTTGCTGATAAGGATGGTGAGGTTGCTGAAAATTGTGCTTGTACTGTCGATGGTGATGATGATGATGATGATGTTGGTGATGAAGCTGCTTCAAATTGTGCTGAAACTTATGCAGCTGACGATGATACTGCAAAGTTGTGAAGATGATGTTGATTGTGATTGGACATCATGGTGATGATCATGATCATGATATTTCTGCTGTTTATTATGATGATCATACTTCTGTACCTAGGGCTTTTATAAACACATGCACTGTATGGTCAGCCTGGCTGACTTGGTGGACTGACCGACATCACATTTGGGACTGAGTGGGTACAGTTTTACACCCATTGCAGCACCATCCCAGCAATATCAGCTTAGGGGACACCAGAAATGGGTTCACAAAATGTACTCATGTGGGGAATCGAACTCGGGTACCTTGGATGACGAGCGAACACTTGAACCACTAGGCTACCCCACAGCATCTCACATTTAGGAAGTTGTTCAGTCAAACACTGGTTTATCTGGTCCAGACTACCTACAGGCCGTCGCATATATGGCTGGAAAATACTGACTGTGTTAACAATAACAGTAAAACACTTCATGGCAATCGGCAGTATTCAACCATGCGAATGAAAAGTTAAAAGTGTGCTTAGCGTTAAAGCGCCCATAAAATATTTGACGAACGCGATCAGCCGTCAGTGAATTGTGAGGTGAATATTATTTGAGCCCCTCATCACCAAACAAAGAAATCGCAAAATATTAACTGTTTATTGCACGATACTAATCGTTTATTAAGATTTCTCGAATGTGTAAAATAACCCTTGTGCTCAAACTGTTGATACTTTTCACAAGATTTGTTTTTTTTGGGTTTTTTTTGTTTAACGCCGCACTCAGTAATATTCCAACTATATGACGGCGGTCTGTCAATAATCGAGTCTGGCCCAGACAATCCAGTGATTGACACCATGAGCATCGATCCACGCAACTGGGATACGATGACATGCATCAACCAAGTCATCGAGCCTGACAACCGTTAGAAACTGTACAGAACATGTCCATTGTAAGGTAGAATGTTACATTTCATTAAATATTTACTTTAATCTTCACAAAAGGCATAGGATTAGTCTTCAGCCGGATTAATTACAAACTGCACACTATGTTGATAATTAAGAAACATGAGAGGAGCTATTTACGGTGTGAGTTTCTGTACACCGCATTATGGCTGATTGTAGCAGCGTTGGCGCTGACTTTGGTCCCAAAAAAATATATATAGGAATTGACATGCTCATTCTTTTAATTACTTTTAGACCGCCTCCGTGGTCTAGAGGTAGAGAGTCCGCCCGGAGAGCGGAAGGTCCGGGGTTCTATCCCCGGTCGCGTCATACCAAAAGACGTTAAAAGATGGTACTTGATGTTACCCTGTCTGGCGCTCGGCATTAAGGGTCTAAAACAAGGACTGGTCGGCTCGGAGTCAGTATACTGTGTCTAAGTAGGGTATTAATGTTAAACTGCGGCATGGTATCTCAGTGAGCTAGCACTATAAATTGGCATCAGTCCGGACTATTCCAAGCAGGCACACAAAAGATGGTACTATATAAGTGCAATAATCTTGGACGCGACGTTACACCCAAATTCACCTCACCTCATCTTAATTACTTTTAAAATGAAATCGGTTTATTGGGAAACTTTTCATGTTTTTCATATTATATCAATGGGCAGTGTATAAGTAGTAATTAAGATTGTGAGTGGCTTTTACCTTGTATGGGGTTGAATTAATTGATCCCAAGAGGGTATGTAAGTTCAACATTATTCAAGGGGGCACGGGTGGCCCAGTCGTCTAAGGAGCCGCGATTCGCTGTCCAGAGTTGCGTCCCTTGGGCATGCCAGAAACCTATGATTGTGGGTTCGAATCCCGGTTCGGGTCCTTCAGACCTGACACTCTCTTAATGGTAGAATATTTGTATATTTTTATCTCTGACTAAACTTCGCCAACTATTGCCGGGTAAAGGGATTGTATCAATCCTGCTGGGTCCCCACAGATAGGTGATTTAACTTTGGTTGTCGACGAGTTTGACCCCGTTTTGCAGATTGTGACGTTGAGTAATATTCTGGTATTTTCATTGATATCAGGGTAGTTATAAACAAATAATCTATGATATAATGCTAGTTACTGTACTGTATTTCAACGAGTCAGACAACGAGAGTTGTATGTCATCTTGAGTGAGTGAGTGAGTATGGTTTTACGCCGCTTTTAGAAATATTCCAGCAATATCACGGCGGGGGACACCAGAAATGGGCTTCACACATTGTATCCATGTCGGGAATGGAACCCGGATCTTCGGCGTGACGAGCCAACGCTTTAACCACTAGGCTACCCTACCGCACTGCCATTTATTTGAACCATTGTGTGTCCCTTTTTAGTCCCTAAATGTTTAAATATATTTCATGAATTATTCATTGACATTGAGTGGTAATTTATTGATTTCTCAATTTGATTCTGTGCGTATCGATTTCTGCGTTAACTTCCGCGTTTCATCTTGTAAATCAACACGTAACAAGGGTATTCAGCATAACTAAATAGAGGTAGAATACACTGTGTATTCGAGGAGAATAATACCACAAAGATTAAGTATTGTTTTACGCCGCTTTAACGAACGCTTTAACCACTAGGTTACCCGACCGCACCTCTTGGGTGTGAGATATACCGAAGAGGAATGTGTGTTTGTGTGTTTGTTTGTTGTTTAACGCCGCACTCAGCAATATTCCAGCTATGTGACGGCGGTCTGTGAATAATGGAGTCTGGACCAGACAATCCAGTCATTGACATCATGAACACCGATCCACGCAGGTCAGCGAGCCTGATCACCCGATCCCGTAAGTCGCCTCTTACGACAAGCATAGTCGCTTTTTACCGCAAGCATGGATTGCTGAAGATCTATTCTACCTCGGATCTTCATGGGTCGAAGAGGAATGTCATCCACTGAGAAATGTCTGGCTGTACTGCTCTCCGAATCCAAACACAACACGACACATTGATAAAAACGTCCATTAGATATATAAAATCAAACATAAATATATAACCGACAGATATATACTCTGTCATTAATTGAAATACCTCCAGTGACGTCATCTATTGTTCTTCAGTCGGGGTAAATCTCATAAACAGGGATGTTATTATAGGATACTCTAGGCATATTTGCTATATAATAATCTCTTATAATATAGCGGGTATTTTATTAATACAACTTCCGTTCAGATTGTAACATGTAATGCAATATGAAACCAAATGACAAATGTTTCCTTTATATTCCCGAGAATCGAACACGCAACCAAAACCTCGGGGTTTTATTGTATTTAAAACTTTTATCACGCGGATCCGGGTTTTAAATATCATGAAACCTTCGAACGTGCTTTATGCTACACACAAAACTCAATCCAATATCAACGCGAACGCTGTTTATCACCGCTTCAGAGCTTTGTACGCCCATTGCATTTGTAACTGGATCCATTGGGAAATGAAATATAATTGTACATAATAGATTTGTGTGGGGTGCGGTGAACAAAACCGAATTCTTTGCGTCACCGTCTGCTTTTGTCAGCTCCACGGAGATGCCAACCGTTCGGTTATTGACTCTGCGGATTATAACCACATTGGGCTTGAACATACGGTTACTGTTCAATTAAACAATGCTTTGTCCTTTCACACCATGCCTATCAATAGTGACTATGGACTTGTTTCGTTGCGTTATTCTTGGTGTATCGATTAATGGTGCCACACACACCCCACCCACATCCACACCCCCACCACCTCTCAGACCCCCTTAAAGTAGCTATGAGTTGGAGTGTGCCTGTGTACGCTACATACTCTCTCTCTCTATCCATGTGAACACTGTTGTGAGTCGACTATTTGGACGTTGCCAAGCGTATTGTTGTAGGTATAGTGACAAAGCCATGATTCAACAGATAAACTGTTGACCTCATCATTAAAGTGCACCATGGTAGACGTATGTACGACTTGCTTGACACCGAGTCTTCCTTATGCTACTATTCCACACAGACTACGAATACCACGAAATGATCAATTTTAGGATTCGTAGTTGAATCGTAATCAGTTCGTGAAGTTCTTAACTGATTCGCATATATTCGTAGTTTGTTCTTACAATTCTTGAGCTATCGGGAATTCGTGGCAAAAGTTTTGAGCTGTTCAAAGTTTTTGCCACGACCTCCCAATTAAAAAATATCGTAGTTAATTCGTAATGCATTCTTAGGCATCGTAACTGAATCGTAATCGATTCGTAGGCATTCGTAGGTATTCTTAACTTATTCGGGGATTCGTGAATTCGTGGCTTTACGACGAATCGGCTACGAATCTGTCACGAATCCCACGAATACACGCCGAAGCTATCTTGAGGGAAAACCCCAAAATTGTCAAGAATAGTCACGAATTCATTTTTTTTCCTACCTGATTCGTACATGCATTCGGCGTATTCTTAACTGATTCGTAACTGCTTCCTTGCTTTCGTGCAGTATTCGTAATGGCTTCTTGTAAATCGTAGTGAATTCTTGACAATATTCATGCGAATCCAGCCGAATCCCACGAATATTCGTAACTCAATCGTACCTGTATCGTAACTAGATCGTAGAGCGACACGAATTGAACCAGAATATTTGCTAAATTCCACGAATCCTCACGAATCCTAAAATTTATAAATCGTGGCGATTCGTGGGATTCGTGCTCTGTGTGGAATAGTAGCATAGCACATCCAGCTGTCACCGGAAAACTGGCCCAGGTGGCGTTAAAACTCTCACTCACTCACTCGTCAATGAATAACGGCTTATCTTCCCTGAAATATATTTTGAAATTCAAAAAACAGATAAGAAATAATACAAAAAGAACTGTTTGTTCTCTCCTGTTTACTGGAATAATCATTTGTAAAACATTGTTACGTTTGCCTTGTTTGTTTTCCGCATGGTACCAACATACACCCACCGGAAAGCACGCGCGCATAGACGCAACAAAAATAATAATGTATGCCTATGTTGTATTCGCCTTATTCCTGGAGTAGGTTTGTTCGTTATAACGCCACTTTGATCGAACAGTACACTTTCAGGTGCATCACGTCGTGACAACTCTTTGTAACATCAGAATGGCACAGGCGACGAACATTGGTAATATGTTGACAGACCATGGAACATAATCCTGTTCAGCAAAGGGACGTAACTGAGCGCAGCACATTCACATATGGGTGGGTGATCGACCAAAAAACGAGTTCATTGGTGTTCTGGCTAATGGTATATGTTCAATGGCACGTATTTCGTTAAAACGCGTGCATCGTCGAAAAAAAATTGATGCAAAACAAAAATATGAAACGCATGTATCGAATAAAAGACGGGTCAAAGTACCTTCCGAATTAACTAACAACCGACACTTGGTCAATTATTTATGATCAGTCAGATATTGGAAATGAGGGAGGTTTTCACATTGGCAAGCTGTTGGTCCTTGATTAATCCAGATGTAAATGTCATTGATAAAATATGGGCTTGCCACACTGTACACCAGACTGGCCAATATCAGGCGTATATGCGCGCTTGCTGCGTTATAACGGGGAGGGCACACATTCGGTAGGGATATGCGTGTATGACATTATGATGGTTTGACACTTTCGTATGCAAACCGTCACAATATCTAGAATTAGCCTTGGGGAATTAGCTCGGGATCGGGCACCACCTTCAAAGAAACCAAACAAAGTGTCTATGGCCAGCTCCTTTATTGGGGATTTCTCGACAGTCATTTCACATTTAAAATAAGAAATATTTTTACATATAAAGTACAAAGTCATATTGAACATTTACAGTTTCCATAAAAGAAGCAGTTATCACAATAGTGCGTGATATTAAACAATGATTATACATAAGAGTGTAAATGTCATGATATACAAATGTATCATGGGCTTATTGATAAAATAACCAATTACAAATAACAATATTAAAGTCAGTCTACAAAGATACCTGTGAACAAAGCTTACATGATCTTATGTGATACTTATTTTCAGCCACTCCTAATTATGATTACGCCTTGCTAAATGGGACTGCCATAAGGTATGTCTTATTTACGTATAAACCTAGTTAAACCCAATATCGGTATCGAATGTACGCAGATTTAAATATAAATAACAACATGCGTTGGCTGTACTTCTGAGCGAATATCATTCATTGTTTTATGCTGGTATATGTTATACTTGAAGGCCATATCTATAATTCATCTAAACTACCGGAACAAACAAACTATATCTGATAGCATCGACATACACTGAGTTAACGGGCCCATTAACAAATGTCCATTCACATTACTGAATGGTATAATATATGGATATATGTACATTTTAGGCATTGCTCGTAACGTAGACATGTTTGCTGAAGCTGTGTTACAAATGTATTATGCTCAGCCCTATGTAAATACAAGAGAGTTACTTATTTGTACATCGCTAACAGATTAGCTAAATGATTACATGGATATTATTACTGATTTTAGCTCTGGCTTAGTTGTGCTATTAGCATAAATATGTGTGATGTGAATACATCATATATTAGCTACAGAAATTAACGTTTTCTGCCAGGCTAGATCCATCAAATAACTCATATAAAAATTATTTAAAACAGTCTGGATTCTGTTTATGAACCTGTAATACATGCAATGTATGGTTTATCATAGAATCCTTACATTGAAAGATAATGTACATACCTCGTGTGATATAAAAGGTCTGATCAAAGTGAAATAGTTCGTCTGCATTTACGCGACATTTTCACATATACAAAATAACTGAATCACACTAAAATATCAACACGCAGACAAAATACACAGCTTGCTACCACGACACCCGAATGTTAACATCTTATTTCCGACTCGGAACATGTTTGATATTCAATATATGCTATACTGTGGAGTTAATACTTAAACGATAGTTTTGTCTAAACCTAACGCACGTACATTTGACAGATAAGTCCGTAAAATAGATACAACTCACTTAATATATTTTCACTTATACACGGTCAATAACATAAGATTAAACACCTTTACAGCTGGTAATATTGCTCCATATACGATACAAATTATAAAACAATTTAACTTATAACTTAAGAGAAATAGTAAGGTGAACATGACTTACCTTCAAAGAAACCAAACAAAGTGTCTATGGCCAGCTCCTTTATTGGGGATTTCTCGACAGTGAGGTACCCCCGGGGCTAGCCAGTATATATACTCTAGACACCTTGAATGGTCACGAATTTACTGCATGTTCAATTATCAGCTTGATAAGAAAATTTGAGTTCGTGCGCCGAGAATAGGGATTAAGGCTTGCCTAAGAAGTTTGACCAAGTGATGTCCACATAAGTTGAATAATAATTGATGAAGTAGTCCGAAAATATTGATATGAGTTGGACGTATCAGCAAACGTGTGACAAGCGCTCATTGCGATAGAGGCTGAGACACGTACAGATAGATAATACTGACCATGCTCCAAGGATGTTATGTAATTTTCTAGATAGCTGCGACCTTCACATGTGAGACTGATTGAAAACAGCACCTTACATTTAACTTAATATAACATCACCTCTGAACTACCATTTGCTTTGCTGCGAGTTAGGGTAGGGGGATCGTGCGTGAGTCACAGCAAACTCACGCTACCCGGATTATTCTCCATCATCTGTCCAAGGGCGTTCGTTTCGTCCCTCGGATGGTAGCTCAGGGTGATGACGGAAGACAAAACTCAGGGGTGAAGTTTAGACGACAGCAGCCATATTTATTGTTGATGGTTGAAATGAGTCGAAAAGGTACATGTTGATAATAACGTGACAGAACGCACACCGGGACCGAGTGGCCAATCTTCCCGGGTGGGAGAACCGTTCTGTCACTTACCTTCTGGCTGTTCTCTAGGCTGTCTCTAGGCTGTCTCCCTGACTGACCATGTCAGTCGGGTTTTGTAGAGCGAGGTATTACATAACGTGTGGCAAGGTCATTGTCCCACGTGTATGTATAGACGTAAGATCCGGCGACGTTAGGAGGTGTTAATTGAAATTTATAGATAGCCCTGGAGATTAAGGGTCCTGCCCGGAGGGGCTTATGATAAGAGGGGATACGTCGAATGTTTGCTGAATATATTAAACAGACAAAGGGCATAGAATTCGGTGCACTTGGAAACATATTGAACCAGTTAGGTATTTAGATAAATGAAATGTAACATAAAAGTATTGAAATGGTTTGCACTATAACAACATAATAGATTAAGGTCTGAATATTTTATACTTCCCGAGCCTGTGAAAGCGTGAAAGCTTACACGAGTTTCGAGGATCGGTTTTACACATGCGAATGCAATCCCGACTTAAAACTAATATCACTGTATGGAGCTCCTAGCTTAGCTAGGACACGGATAAAGTACTGACAATATAGTCTTGAAAATGAGAACTCTCCTACAAAACACTCTAAATCTATGCGTTCTAATACAGAACACTGGACGCGTCCATACGTTCTGCCACAGAATACGAATGTTCTATTTCGGACAGTACGTGTCCTATTGCTGAACGCCTGTGATCTGTTGTAGAACGCGTGTGGTCTGTCCTGGGAGAAGTCCATGCACATTAGCAGAGATTATGTGCTGAATATTGTTACATAAATATAAATTCGACCATATATTTGTGTATATTTTTATATTTTTGAGAAAAAGAGGCTAGTAGATTGGTAAGTCAAACTGAAATTGTGTATAAGAAAAAGTGATATTTTGAGTTTGATAACGAACATTTGTTAGGATAACGTCTTATGTAATATGTACGAGTTTGAAAAATATATGACTATGACAAAATAAATGTTTGGTGTTGTAGGATGTTGCGGGGTCATATTTGACATGAAGTTTCCGTCTTTGGGGATATTAACCCACGAGAATCATCTGCGAAGTACATGCGTTTCGCGAAAGTGAGTGAGTGAGTATGGTTTTACGCCGCTTTTAGCAATATTCTAGCAATATCACGGCGGAGGACACCAGAAATGGGCTCCACACAATGTGCCCATGTCGGGAATCGAACCCGGGTCTTCGGCGTGACGAGCTTACGCTTGAACCACTAGGCTACCCGACCGCCCCTCGCGTTTCGTGAAAGACTTGAAATTTAAGTTATCTTAAGTATGCTTCATTTGCTACAAGACATTTTTGTAATGTTTCATAAAGGACTCTGTCTCACAGATTCAAGTGACTTGAATATCCACATGATCATAACACATAAAGATAATACAGAATTCATGGTTACATTTCTGAGTTTCGTCCGTGTGATGTTATGCCAGAGTATATGCATGGGTGTGTGGTTATGGCTTAAATTCTTACGCCTTGAAAACCATCGGGTAAATTGTATACGACACACACGATGAATTGTCATTTCAGTACTTTGGAAGCACGGGTCTTTTAAAGGCATTTAGAAGTGATACACATAAGGAAAAGAATATATACATGTCAACTTCTTTATAATGAGGAACAAAACGTTTCGGAGTTTATGTTTACTCCGGTGAATGATGAAGGAGTAAGCATATACCCCGAAACGTTGTGTTCCTCATAATAAAGAAGTTGGCATCCATATATTCTCTTCCTTTTGTGGAAGCACGTGGCTGAGAACGTGTAGTGTTCTGAATCTCGATCCAGAACACTTTACCGACTTTCTAAACGTGATACATCGTCAGAACACCTTGAAACGTTCTAAATATGTTTGTAGAACACTCCTGTTATGCTCATGATATCAATCACTGGACTGTCTGGTCCAGGCTCGATTACTGACAGACCGCCGTCATACAGCTGGAATATTGCTGAGTACGGCGTTGGACAACTAACGAACAACCATCAGGTATATTTAATGCTATATAGCAACGCTATTGACATTCACGAGGCGTACGGCCCACGTTGTATGTTTAACGGTGTAAGTTAGGCTGTCAAGTGAAGTGTATATATTAGGGGGTTGGGTTGGGTTGAGCCTCAGCACTTCCATTCATCCTGTTAGCCAATATTACAAGAATAACCCCATGACTTTACACAGGGTTAAACACAGAGTGTACACACACACATAGCATTCAGTTTTATTTGGAGCAAGGAAATGAAGACCCCCTGGACCGCTGACCTGTAATTCGTCCTCAAACACCACTATATGGTTTCATGTTTCCAATACCGAGCCTAGAATATTCATGTTTGTCCTTTATTGCATGAAAGTGACACTGAATTGGTTCTTAAGTAAAGAGTATACATTCATCTCCCGCGAGGGTACCTATAGACCGGTTCTGCAATGTGGCCTCCTGAAGTAATGTATTATAATTATGTCAGTGAATAAGATTATAATCCATGGCCAGGCGTCAGTGAGTGCACACTAAACTGTCCTATCACCCGGTTAGCGTGTTAGCTTTGGCAATCTCAACTTTATTCCAGTGGTATGACTGGACCAGACATTCCAGTGATTGATATTATGAGCAA
Source organism: Haliotis cracherodii (assembly GCF_022045235.1). Classification (NCBI taxonomy): domain Eukaryota; kingdom Metazoa; phylum Mollusca; class Gastropoda; order Lepetellida; family Haliotidae; genus Haliotis; species Haliotis cracherodii. The sequence continues at coordinate 5,703,277 of NW_027266266.1, read as the reverse complement.
TGATCCCTGCTGTCGGGGTACAGTGACATACATTTAACCAAGTTATCGAGCCTAACCAACCGACCTGTAAATCATGCAAGTTCCGACATTCATACCACACTGCTTGGCTGAGATGTTTCAAGGGGTCCCAGTGCATGAGATTACTACACTCAACTCAGTTTTCACAGGGTTGTGGCGTGGTTACATGCACTGGACCATGTAACTAATGATAACAACAAACTCGCAGACGTTGTTTGATATTATTATTATTATTAGCTACATTGTCCAGTGCTGCATTATATTTACATAGCTGGAATATTGCGTTGTAATTAGATTGACAACCCGAGACCAAATATTTTGCTGTTACATCCGACATATTTCACGTCCGCGCCCATAACACTTTATCAGATATATTCGTAATGTTGCGCGATCTGGGCAAGGTTGTCTTGTCTATACCCGCCCCAAACTAGCATGTTAAATATTGTAATATATGGTGGTGCTGTGTTTTGGGTGATATGGTGTTCAACCTCGGGTTCAAGATTATTGCACTTATATGGCTACGTGTGCAGACGTGCGTGCCGGCGTCTGCTTGTACTTGTCCGCACTTACGCGGGTTCATAGTGCCAGCCCACTGAGATACCATGCTGCAGTTTTACATGGACAGCCTAATCAGACACAGTATACCGACTACGAGCTAGTCAGTCCTTGTTTTCTCGACAGGCCGGGTAACAACAAGTACCATCTTTTAACCTCTTTTGATGTGACAGTCAGGAGATCGAACCCCCAACCTTCCTCTTTACGGGCAGACGCTCTACCACCAGACAACAGATCGCGGCGGCCAGCTTTTATAGAAAAGCTGTTCACGGTTAGATGATTTCATAAATTACACTCAAATGTAATTCTCATGTTTCTGGTGACATAACACCTAGCTGGAAAACAGTAGGCAACTGTTGTCTACCTACGATCCACAGCTGTGACCAGTGAGCCCTCGAGGCGGGAGGCTGTAGGCAGAGACAGTGAATCATGAGTTGTAAGCTATGTATAGTTTTTATTGGCGAGCCTGCATTTATCTTACCGCGGAGTGAATAAGCTGGGATTAACTTCTGCTTGAACAGTATTTCCGTTTAATCCCACTCCATGATAATTTAATTTGAAGAGCATTTTAAGTGATTCAAGTCATAGACATTCAGCACAAAAACTAGGGACACGGGAATGGTGTGGGTAAACCAATGATCATAATTATAAGGGTAAATAGGGATTCAAACCCTACTAACTAAAGTCTTTTCTTGTCAAATACCGTTTACCTCATATCGTCACCTGGCGATAATTTTGATAAGAAAAGCCATAAACCAACCAAGGCAAACCGTTTCAGATATCGATTAGAAAACGATAAACCCTCCATATATTTCTCTCTGGAAAACAGTGGTAGATATCGATTTAACTGAGATCAGGTAATTACAATGAAGTGACAATTCAGCACCATCGTGATCTGACGATACAGTCGTTGCTAATGCAAGCTGCCGCTGTTTCTCCACCAGCGATAGTCCGTTCGGGGAGCTCTCTATGTTACCGAGAGCGTAACGAAGGTGTCACGCGCTGGGAAGGAGCTTGGCCAAGCTCCTTCCCAGCGCGTGACACCTTCGTTACACTCTCGGTAACATCGCTGCCACCAGTGTGGGCGCGGCCATTACAAGAATATTGAAATTTGCCCTCCAACCCCATATGTAGTAACGTTTATACTTTTGTTTATGTCTTTGGGAATGCCATCATATTTCAATTTGAAAAGGTTTACGACTGACCATGTTTTCCAGATGAATTTACTTTATTGTTTTGATAATCAGATTGGTTCGAGATTGCAGACTAACGGAAAATCAACTAACTTCTCCCTTACATTCTTACTATATCAATAACATGATAGTTTTAATGAAACAGAAATTCAAATTGACGAACGAAGAAAGTAATTTAGCAGCGATAAGTGTATTCGGCGTCACGACAGTCGTCACTTGTTTGTAAACATAACGGTCATTCGGTTGCGAGTTCAACTCCAAGCATGGTTGTGGTCACCCATCACAGTGAGTATAGAGAGCTCTGCGAACGGGCTATCGCAGTGAGGAGCTTGTGCACGGAGTGTACAGGGGACGCAACTCTGTACGGTGTGTCCAAGGGACGCAACTCTGCACAGCAAAGTGAGGCAGCTCAGACGACATTGCTGATATAGAGGGGAACAATCCCCCGAGGCGTTTTAGTACCTCCTGCTGTGGATTATCTTTCCCCGCTCAGATGTTTGCCTGTCGGTGTGTTAATTGTTGCACTGCAAACTGTTGAGCTCAGGGCGGGTCACGTTAAACATTATACTGTTGCCTGTGATACAATAAGTTTCATCTGAAGTGTTGTGGACAGTCATCGGATAGCACTTACTATAATATACCATTCAACATTCAATAGGGATAATCATACCAGACATATTTAAATATGCATTTGATACAATATTTTTGTGATTCACGGAAAGATGAAAAATATCCCTGACAAAAGCGGAGTAGTATATAATGCAATAATAATAATAATAACTTTTGTTGTTGTTGTTGTTGTTGTTCTTCTTCTTCTTCTTCTTCTTGTTCTTCTTCTTCTTCTTCTTCTTCTCCTTATTATTATTATTATTATACAGGTGTGCTGTACAAGTGTTTATACAAGTCTCGTCAAAACCTGCGTGTGAAAGGAACGAGAGGTTGTTTGGCGAGGAAACACGGATCAAACTGATGTATTTTAACGTAAGTGTGGGACAGGAAGGAGAACTGATGTCAGTCAGTATTGATTGTCACAAAACATGTCGGTATGACGTTACTTGGGCAACGCAAACGTGCGGAACCATTAATCAGGATTGCCTCGGATACCTATCACACACGTACACCCAGACACTATGATCGATGAGTGGGTCGGACCATTTAACACTCACAATGGATAACTGTGTACTCAGTCTGAAGCACATTGAGGCACAATATGTCGGGGTCACAATACGTCTGAAGCATTCCTTGCTTGACGTAAGAACTGATTTATTACCGACTGGGTTGGATTGGGTTGTACGTCAATGAAATGTCAACCAATTGACAAAATCTGTTCCGAAATGCTCGAACTAAATTGTCCTCAGGGTTTACCGAAAGAAAGAAATCGTTCACTTGACACTTGACGCTTTTGATCTGGGCTCAAACCTCAGATGATACTCGGGCCCCGTCTAAGGAGACGCAGTCAGCTTCTCAATATTTTTACCAGTTTTTCCAATCCCGGATCCACCCTGATCATGTTTTTAGGTTTGTCTGCACCAGGCCTGTTCGCGGCGGTTTCACCAAAGTATTAACGTCAAAGACATCAATCACTTTCCTCTCAATCCCAGCTGACACGCCCCGATTCGCTTCTCAAAGCGGAGTTAAACCCAACTCGCTCACGAGCTTACGTAGGTGCCCCAGGTGCCGTTGTTCATGGTCACAGTAGATCAGACACTTGTAACTAACGGAAGGTTAAAGGCCCCAAATCAGTTACACTGGAACACTTGTGTCAGGTGTTCGGCGTATAATCATAATGTAACCCTAATGAAAGATCTCTCGTGGCCGTGACTAGCTACAGGCGATATTTCTTTATTGTTAGGATGGGGCGATGCTATCTGTTTATAACAGATGGACTTTATTACTATTGATCGACGATATATACGTCGTTGTATCAGCGTTGTATGTCGTTGATCTATTGTACATGCAAACGGGTCTCTCATATACTGTCTAACAGTGACACATCTGTCGTTGTGTAAAAACTTTGTGTCTGCGTCAAGGTTTTTTAAATAAATAGTTTGTTCTGAAATATGCCCAAACTGGATAGTTTGTTGGCAATGGTGAAAAAATGAATAGTTTGTCTGGTGGAAAATACCCAAACGTCAAATCGTTAGTGTTGATAAAGAAAATGAATAGAATGTTTGATGAGTGCTCAGTAAATGATTTGTTTGTTGGATATAGCTGGGGAGAAATAGATTGGTCTCAAAACAACCCCCCCCCCCCCTCCCCCCCCAACCCCAAACCCCATACAAATCAAATGGATGCTCCCTCAGAACAAACAGCCAAAACGTCCCCCGTATGTCGTGTACTCATTGACCCAGGATGTGCCGCGAGGGTATCAATCGTGTGACATTCAGGGGTCAGTGAGTTTGACATTTGTCGTCCTGGCTGCACTCAGCAATATTCCAGCTATATGACAGCGGTCTGTAAATAATCGACTCTGGACCAGACAATCCAGTGATTGATATCATGAGCATCATTTGTTGTGTAAAATCTTACCAGGAAGGCTCTTTCTTCCTGTGTATAATGTTTCAGCAATGTATGTTCATCGGACAACTGGCACAGAATGACACTGTTGCGGTCTTGTCAACCTCGTGTATTATGAGGCCTTTAACCTGTGTGTGTGTGTGTGTGTGTGTGTGTGTGTGTGTGTGTGAGAGAGAGAGGGAATGTTGTTTTACGCCGTGTTCATTCTTCCAGATATATCACTGCGGTCTGTAAATAATCGAGGACATGCAAACTAGTGGTTGATAGCATGAGCGCGCTGCCAGGGTGACACCCAATCACCCATGTCTTATATTGTAATCACTCGACCCTCATTAGGTGTATGCCAAGAATTGGGGCACTGAGGATCTAGTCTGCCCTGGAATGTCAATGTGGAGACAAGACCGGATACGGGGGACCTATTCTTCACTGAAGTCCATATACACGTAGGGAAACAAACATGGTGTACTGTAGAGGCGCCTAACACGACTGGGCAACTCGTATCTCTAAGCTATGCGGAAAACATACACCGATACATTTATAATCTATACACTTTGCTCAGGCTACAGATTTACTTTGTTTTGTTTTGTTTGTCTGTTTGTTGTTTAATGCTGCACTCAGCAATATTCCCGCTATATGACGGCGGTCTGTAAATAATCGAGTCTGGACCAGACAATCCAGTGATTGACAACATGAGCATCGATCTACGCAATTGGGACACGATGACATGCATCAACCAAGTCAGCGAGCCTGGCCACCCGATCCTGTTAGTAAGATGACGACCGTTGGGCAATAACCGGAGTGATGCAGGTCATAGACGTAAGCCTGCCCGGACGTTGCAATTAGCGTTATGTGTGAAACGTGATTAGCGTCATGTGTGAAACGTTGTGATTAGCATCCTATGTGAAACGTTGTAATTAGCGTTATGTGTGAAACGTAATTAGCGCCATGCGTAAAACGTTGCAATTAGCGTCCTGTGTGAAACGTAATTAGCGTCCTGTGTGAAACGTTATAATTAGCGTCCTGTGTGAAATGTAATTAGCGTCCTGTGTGAAACGTTGTAGTTAGCGTCCTGTGTGAAACGTTGTAGTTAGCGTCCTGTGTGAAACTGAAACCCATTTAAGATATAACGTCAAAATGTCCAGTAGTATATCTTGGAGTCGCTTTGAGGAAGATATCACAGAAGTGAACATGCAAGAGCTTCACTTCCTGTACCGATGTGGGGAATTGAACCCGGGGCGAATCAGAAAAGGGTATCCTCCTTATACAATCAAGTCGCGTTAATCCGACATGGTTGGTTGCATATGATTATGTCGGATTAACGAGTACGTCGGATAAACAAAATTAGGCGATTTGTGATCGAAAATCGGACATGTTAACGATAAATATTAACCATGTGTAGCTTGTAATAAAATCATTAAAAACGAAATATGCATATTGTTATGTTGTTTATTCATTCACTCCTTTATTTATGATTAATGACATATATACAGAAATACAACTAATTTTCCCATTTTTACATGACAGTAGAGACATTACTGACTGAATTCATTCATGATTTTCTCGTGCGCGCTTTCTCGGAAGTGTTCTGCAGACATTTTTACGAATGTTACAAGGCAAGCCGACCATGTTTTGTTTTTTAAACCTGTTCGTATTTTAAACCAGCTTCATGCACAATTATCTGGCTTCCATTTGTAAACTACATTTGTAAAGCTTTGTACATAAAACCTTTCCTGTTCATTGTTGAGTTAATCTCTGTATTCTTAAGGCTCCCGTGCCGTTTTGACAGCGAGCTCAATAAGGACATATATGGGGTGTGAGGGTTCGAATCCCACAAATGAAAATGTTTCAAGAAAAGCTACTCTATGTTTGGTAGCAGGAGATGGAACCGGGTTATATTGTTTCAGAAAATATCACGTTAGAAATAACCTTATCAGAAACGACAAACAGCTGAAACGGACGATAGGGGTCATTAGAGGTCATCAGACACCTTTAGAAATAGACGTCAAAGGTTTCTTAGTAATGATAAACAATAGTAGACTAACACGACAGTGGCACGTGCTATCTGGAGCTATAACCACAGGCGAGTTAATGTTTTTTTTATCATATCGGATATTGATAAGGAAGTAAATACAGTTACATGTCCAATCTGTGAACAGGTGTGATTAGGGAACTATTATCTCACTTGTAATGACATGCGTGACCCGGTCAAAGGTCAAGAGGTAGATCGATATAGGTTATATTAACCAGTTTGTACACGTAAATCGGCGGCAGGATGGACACAAGCTCAAGGGAAATATTATGCCTGTCTTTGATAATATCGTTATTGTTTGTTTGTTTGCTTGTTTGTTTGTTTAACGCCGCACTCAGCTGTATTCCATCCATATGACAGGGGGAGATTTCCTGCACCGGCTGCGATTATAATGTTTATAAATTCTAAAATCACTAAATTAGACATTTTAAGGAAGACACTACTCTGGGAAGCTGATTATTCATTGTATGTAATATACCGATGGTAATTTCGGATAGTTTTAAAAACACATCTGCATAAGGAACCTGCAAGAATGTGAAGCGTTTGGTGCCGACAGCGGGGTAGAGAGATCACATTTAACAGCATGGTCGAAAACCTGTTAAGACACATCAGGGTAACACTCATTGTATGGGATAGACAGATAGAAGGTATTCAACCGCGAACTCGAAAACTATTGTGGGTGGACACGGCGGTTAGACCCACACACAATAGAGCGGTTTAATCCCGGCTCTTCTTCCATGTGGGAAAGTTGGAATGTCAGCAATCACGTCCAGGTTACGCTTGATCCGCCTGGTAGTTTAGAGTAGGTAAGCACTGTAAGGTAGGGTTCCTGTACACATTAGCCCCATGACTACACCAGTGGTTGGGAAATCTGTCCTCAAAGGGAAGGGCAAATTTCAAAAGCTTTACACACAAGCACTCTATTGTCAGGCGTGGCTGTCAACGTCACAGGGAGCCAGTTCCCGTTGACAAATATGCTGTTAGAGTGAGTGAATGTTGTTTTATGCAGCAGGTGAAAATATCTCCCCTTATCAGAACACACAGCCTGTAAATGACCGTGTGAACCAGGTGAGATGAGGTAAATCAGTACCCCTATATAGCATGTGTTGAATATGCGTGTACTAGTCCGGACTAATGCTAACCCACTCAGACACAGTATACGACTCCAGCCTACCAGTCCTTGATTTATCCCCTTAATGGGGGACACCAGGCAGGGTAACAAGTACCATCTTTTAACATCTTTTGGTATGAGGTGGCCTGGATCCATTTGACTGGGCGGTCCCTAGACCAGGAAAGCCAGTGACTTCAAAAAGTTCTGTTCCACGATCCACACTACTGTGTAGATAATAAATAATAGGCCATTGGTATTGGGCATATTTCCACATCACACAGGGGCCTTCTCAATGGGGTATTATCACAATGGATCAGTGTGCACTCAACAATCATTCTCAGCTCCCTGGGTAGTATACAACCCAAGCTGCCTGTTAGGCGCTAGGAGGTTAACAACCACATTGCCATCACACTCTACGGGTACCCATTCACTGGGTGAACAGAGGCACATTTTGAACAAAGTCACTTGCCTAAGGAGACACCAGAGAAGCCGAGAAACTCAAGAGCCAAGCAGCTGAATGCCGTCACCCATGCTTAACTTGACCTGATGTGCGACCTGTGCAAGGTCACGGTGCATAGGACCCCTTGCCACCACGACATAACATGCAATCAGTCTGTCACAGGAGGACCCCCACCCCTGAGATCTCATGGTTACTCTCATACGAGTTACTGGGGGCATATTGTGTCTGGAAGTGCCACAACAATGGTGTGACTCACCCCAAAATAATATCTGGGTGAATGCTGTTGAAGGCTCCAGTCGGAAGTATTCAAGAGCTATCTTTGTGGCCTGTATTAAATCAAATCTTGGACCAGACAAACCAGTGGTTGACATAATGAGCAACCTCTCACACTGTCAGCGTAACATGACACACTATGGAACAAATCACAGAGCCTAACCACCTGATCCAGGGGCCTCTTGCAATCATGGGTCGGGGCAGACTTTTTTTCAAACTTGAATAACAAATTTGCCATCACCCCAAAATTGAAATGTGAAACAGGAGAGATCTGAAGATGACAAATCCACACCCTCACCCACCATTTGGCCCCCAAAATTTGAAGGAACAAATCATCTGACTTAAATCCAACTTGATGAGAGAATTTCTATCTAATCTGTCTGTCCGTATACAAGAGTACTTATTTAACTGTCAAAACAATACCATGGAATTGGGATTCAGAACTTTGTATTTCTACGTCATGTAAACACCAATATGAACTAAGTCAAACTTGTTGCACTTATTGAAAATACTGTAATTAAAATCTGTAAATCTCAAATTTATCTTAAAACTCCTAACCATCTTTAATTTTTTGAGAAAATCACTCAAACAAATTTGTCTTCACTGGACTAATCCACAAACTGGGGCATCATCCTGTGAAGATCCAGGTTAGGTCTTCAGCAACCCATGCTTGTCAGAGAAGGTTACGAACGGGATCTGGTGGTCAGGCTCGCTGACTTGGTTGATGCATATCATCGAATCCCAATTGCTTAGATCGAAGTTCATGATGTCAATCACAGGATTGTCTTGTCAAGACCACCATCATAGCTGGAATATTGCTGAGTGCGGTGTTAAACAACAAACAAACAAAAACTAGCATCCTAACAGTTTCAACTGGCATAGGATGCTCTGTAAAAAACAACAAGCAGAAACTGTTTGTTCTTTCTTTATTTTGATATCAATATAGCAATTCAGATCCATCTTTCACAATCGATTTCAAAGCAATGGAAATCTACACCAACAACGCCAGGGCTGAAGTTACAAGTACAGAACAGGCCCAAGCCTAGCTGTAGGTCAACACACATCAATGAGTGATGTGAGTGAGTTTGGTTTTACGCCGCTTTTAGCAATATTCCAGCAATATCACGGCAGGGGACACCAGAAATGGGCTACACACATTTTACCCATGTCGGGATTCGAACCCGGGTCTTCGGCGTGACAGGCGAACGCCTTAACCACTAGGCTACCCGACTGCCCCCACAGAGGTACAGTAGCTGTAATGCCATAAATGCATTGTTGACTGGGATCTTGAAGTCTTAGAATTCAGAAAAGGGAACCCGGGTATTTCAAAAATAATTGTCACAACCAAAATGGTAAATTCTGCTTGTCCTTGTCTTCAGAGCGTTACAAATCACCCTTGCTGCAGTTTTACTTAACCTGTGGATGCAATTCCATGTTTAATAACCATAGAAGCAGCAGCTGAAGCAGACTTCTCAATGATGGGGCAATATTTACATAGCTCTCATAATAATTATCACATCAAGGAATTTATCTAGGACTTCAAACTAAGTGCCATTGATAGACGAATTGGGAACAATTGTTATTTTGTTCAAAATGGGATTATTTTAAAAGTTCTTATTTTCCTAACTTCAGAGTAATTATACACTGACTTCAATCCAATAATGTTAAACATACCATTAAAGCTTTGTCACCTACAATGATCTCTCATCTGTAATCAGAGACATACAAGTCGCCTCCACAGAGCCATAACAGTTCCAATTTGGGAATATTTACTGACATTTGCTGCAGACTTGGGCCGAATATCTGCCTCTAAGCAGGTCCAGATAAACCCTGATATATTATTTAACATTTTGCATGACAATCAACTTGCAATATCTATCCCTGGTCATTAGGTGAGGGAGTATCAGTATCAGATCTCTGTCGAGCCCCTTGCTAGCAAAAGCTTTGTGACAACTGTCTCCTGGTATCCCGTAGTCACATAGCCATGTGAGGGACGATTTGTATACAAATATAACATGTTATTTGCACATTCAATTCATTAAAACTAATTTCTTGCTTTAGTTTTTATTCTAGGGTTTGAGAAAATAGAAATTGCACCACAGACATTGAAAACCTAGGAATAATCATCACAAAAGGGTCAGATATTAATGTAACTAAACATATTGCTTCAAGATGTCACAAGTTTAAATAATGATAAACAATTACACTCAAAAACAAATTTAACAGAATAGCAAATTGGTATAAAAATGTTAACATATTGAAATAACATAGATTTGCAAATCAGAACAATTGTTTGCAGGAGCAATGGACAGGCACAATTTGCATAGTGGAAACACTCTCACATGTGTAGCACATTAGAAGGGCACTAAATAATGGACACACTGTAACAAATGGCACATGTACATCAACAGAGAGACTCCGATACACATGAACAATAGACTCCGATACAAATGAACGGAGTAGACTCTGATACATATGAACAATAGACTCCGATACACATGAACCTGAGTAGACTCCGATACAAATGAACGGAGCAGACTCCGATACACATGAACATGAGTAGACTCCGATACACATGAACATGAGTAGACTCCGATACACATGAACATGAGTAGACTCCGATACACATGAACATGAGTAGACTCCGATACACATGAACATGAGTAGACTCCGATACACATGACCGGAGTAGACTCCGATACACATGAACATGAGTAGACTCCGATACACATGAACATGAGTAGACTCCGATACACATGAACGGAGTAGACTCCGATACACATGAACGGAGTAGACTCCGATACACATGAACATGAGTAGACTGTGATACACATGAACGGAGTAGACTGTGATACACATGAACATGAGTAGACTCCGCCACAAATGAACATGAGTAGACTCCGATACACATGAACATGAGTAGACTGTGATACACATGAACATGAGTAGACTCCGATACACATGAACATGAGTAGACTCCGATACACATGAACATGAGTAGACTCCGATACACATGAACATGAGTAGACTCCGATACACATGAACATGAGTAGACTCCGATACACATGAACATGAGTAGACTCCGATACACATAAACATGAGTAGACTCCGATACACATGAACGGAGTAGACTCCGATACACATGAACATGAGTAGACTCTGCCACAAATGAACATGAGTAGACTCCGATACACATGAACGGAGTAGACTCCGATACACATGAACATGAGTAGACTCTGCCACAAATGAACATCAGTAGACTCCGATACACATGAACATGAGTAGACTCCGATACACATGAACATGAGTAGACTCCGATACACATAAACATGAGTAGACTCCGATACACATGAACATGAGTAGACCCCGATACACATGAACATGAGTACACTCCGATACACATAAACATGAGTAGACTCCGATACACATGAACATGAGTAGACTCCGATACACATGAACATGAGTAGACTCCAATACACATGAACATGAGTAGACTCTGCCACAAATGAACATCAGTAGACTCCGATACACATGAACATGAGTAGACTCCGATACACATGAACATGAGTAGACTCCGATACACATGAACATGAGTAGACTCTGCCACAAATGAACATGAGTAGACTCCGATACACATGAACATTAGTAGACTCCGATACACATGAACATGAGTAGACTCCGATACACATGAACATGAGTAGACTCCGATACACATGAACATGAGTAGACTCCGATACACATGAACATCAGTAGACTCTGCCACGAATGAACACGAGTAGACTGTGATACACATGAACATGAGTAGACTGTGATACACATGAACATGAGTAGACTCCGATACACATGAACATGAGTAAACTCTGATACACATGAACGGAGTAGACTCCGATGTACATCAACTTGGACACTCTATCTTGCTTCCATTTGATATGCAACAGTGTAGATCATACCAAAATGTGTCATATGTTCACAAAAATATTTGTTTGATGAGCTGTACTAGAAGTTTTTTGATGGGTTTCACTTTGATTGACAAGTTTCATATCTTGAATGATGAGTGTTACATTTTAATTAATCAATCACAGATTGCATCTTGGGCCAAAATAAATACATGTCATGGTTCCGTTCACATAGTTTTCAAATGAATAAAATACAGCGAATACACAGAAACATTTATGTCATATTTGATGAAATATTAAGGTCCTTAACTAAGACAGTGTTGGTTGTAATTAAAGTGATTGAGTGAGTTGGGTTTAACACCGCTTTTAACAGTATTCCAGTTATATCGCGGCGTGTCAGCTTAATGTGGGAGGAAAGCCCCAAGTGATGCAGGTCTTAGACGTTTACCACTTCAGTGAAACCCATGAGCACGGGTATGGTGCTGACAAACCTAGAAACATAATCGGGGCGAACCGGGATGCGAACCCACAACCATAGGTTTCTGGTGTGCCCAAGGGACTCAACTCTGGACAGCGAATCGCGGCAACTTAGACAACTGGGCCTACCGTGACCCTGGTTGTAATTAGAACCCATCACATCGCCACAATAGAGCTTAGAGGCCTTAACTGTTTGTTCTCTAGAAAGTCCATAGACAATGTGACCACATGATTCAGTGCTCAATTCCAGATAAAATGCCTTTTTGTTTATATTGAATCTGTCCTAAGGACAGCTGATGTTTATTCCAGCATCAATTCAGTGATTTTGCAGACACGTATGACTTTTGCACGACATTCCTTTATATCATAACAACATTTGAAATCCTCTTTTGGACATTTTAGATGACAATAAGCCAATATCCAAGAAAATGAACCGATGTGAAACCCTGTAAAATTTCAAAACATGGTCCAAAACTGAACATATAATATGTTCTCTTGAGCATTCTGACAAATTTCTTTGTCAGTTGGGGTCAGGCGCGATGTGCATGACATATTACCGGGGGGTAACACAACACATCACAACACAACTCTGACCTCACGTAACCCACACGTAGACTCGTCATTTCACTGCCAATAGGGGCAGGTATCAGAGACCACGTTGGGGGGATTGAAAAAAAAAAGAATAAAAGTATCCCCTGAAATATCTCCATGTTGATAATATAAAACCAAACATGGTAGTCAAATTACAATACTGTTTTTTTAAATGGGAATAATTAATATCATTGATAAAAAACATATGAATTTCTAGAACCAGTCATGAGTATTGTCATTTTTATCAGCGATTTCAAGATCACAGGAGGACTTTGAAGGCTGTCAAAGAGATTTTTCCAAAATGTTTTATTTTTCGTAAGATAAACCTATCATGTTTGTTCCGAAATGATCTACATGGAGACAAAACTAGGACACACAAGGTGTAGTGATGTGACTCATTGTCCAAACGCTTCTCCGTCAAGTCTTGGTACAATGTCCCCTGCCCTTTATCCACGGTACTGTTCCTGTCTCTACATGGTTCATTGGAATGATTGTTAGACAAATACCAGTCAATCAAATACAACCTGATCAGCTTCTGATTGGTCAGTTCGATGGAAGACAATTTTGGTATGTTGTGAAACTCAGTCAGATTGTTGGAGCAGGGAATTGGTTACAATGTGGCATGGAATATCGACTATGTTGCAGTACAATATTTGGCCATGGGAAACACTGCCAGACTGTCGGTCAACATCCTGTTGAAATGTTCCTTCAACGGGAATGTAGATACCGTATTCAACGTAATAAGCGCCCCGGGCCCTCTCAAAATTAAAATAGATGGCTCTTATTAGAATATTATTTTGGTAAAAAAAAAAGAGTTGAAAGATAAATTTTATGTTTTTTGCTGACAGCCTGAAATGTTTATATATGACAGATATATTTTTCCAGAATGTATTTGCCCATAATTAAGGGTGCAAATAACACACGAGTGCATATTATATACGAATAAATAAGTCTTATGTACATTGATCAATGGGAAGGATGCTACTTGGGATTGTTCACTAGCCAATATATTAGCAAATATTGCCGTGGGCGCTTATTACGTCAAATATGGTAAGTGTTGTGGTAACACAACATTAGGCCACTAAGGAACACTGAGGGACAGAATGTTGGGCCAATAACTGAAAACAGACCTGATACTGATTGGACAATGTTACACTGACACAACCTCGACCACTGAGAAATTCAGGGTCAGACTGAGGTACCCAGTCACTAGCCAGTTGAGTACACCACTACACCCTGCCACCTGGAGGTGCGCCTCTGATCGGCACCTCACACGACCTCCGACTTGATCTCCTCCGCAAGACCTCCCCATCGCAGTCGGTACACCTTGTTGCGCCACGTAATGGTCCGGGTTCGGTGGCACTGGATGAACACGTAAACCACCAACATCTCTCGCATAAACCATGCCACCAGAAACTCAAATTTGGAAAATTTTAGAGGACCATTCTGAAAAAAAGATGAGACAAAGCTGTCATGTTTCTGAGTTAGATGATAGTTAGATAAATCGAAATACTGATATATTGCTATTGGTAAGCATTTTAAGTCAATAAATCGATTGTTAAATCAGTTTCCGATCAATAGTATCGATTTCAGTTAGGAATATCGATAGTTTCGATTGTAGTTACCATATCAATCAAATATATGCAATGCTGTTCAATTTGTTTTTCTTTTGATCATGAGTGGTAGTAATTTACACATGGAAATTTGGAAGTTTCTTTTTCTTAAATTATTAGAGTAAAGAAAAAACAAATCTGTCATATCTCAAATTTTACTTTTTATTTGTTGTTATGGTTATCATGTTCAAAGGAAACGTCAGTTCCAAGGTTTAATTCAACTCTAAAATCCATCTAAAATGATACACTGAAAACTATCGATATTTATCGTAATAGTTGCTTGCAATATCAACAGTTATCGCAATAGTGATTTCCAGTCCAATAGTCACCCCTATTAGTTCACATACAAGGGCTGGGACTGGTAACTCGGGTACCCGGGTCAGGTGGGTACTGAGTAGGACCCGGGTACCCACAGGACTTCCCGGACTCGTGGTAAGTCATGTGATATATTGTTTGATATTCATTAAATGATCTAAAACTATATGGTTACACTACAAGTCACTAATGTTTGCATTTCTTTCTGACTATGCACCCATTCCTTCTGACTTTGATATGTTTGAATAAAGATAAATCTTCAGTCAACTTCAGCATATGCATGACCAGATCATTTTATACGTATAACTAAATACATTTTGTCCAGGGCTACGGTCAAACCATCCCAATCGGACATTTGGTACTCATCTCTTGAGACCTACAGCGGGGTACCCGGGTAGGGAAGGGTAATACATGTATTCCTTGATGAGTAAAATACTGGAATACAGTATTTAACTACCGTTCGACTTGGAATATTTAAGGAGCCTGAGTGAGTGAGTGAGTATGGTTTTACGCCGCTTTAAGCAATATTCCAGCAATATCACGGCGGGGGACACCAGAAATGGGCTTCACACATTGTACCCATGTCGGGAATCGAACCCGGTTCTTCGGCGTGACGAGCGAACGCTTTAACCACTAGGCTACCCGACCGCCCCAAGGAGCCTGAGAACCAAGACTATTATATTTTTTAGCCTAAAATAAAGGGGGAAGGAACTTTCAAGTTTTGGCAACAGAATTACAGCCTCATCTAGGGTGTCTGAACTGTGTCTGCTAGATGTAACACCAGATGTTGTTCATACTGCTGGAGAGAGAGTTGCCTTGTCCCTCCCTTCCCTCCCCTCCCCATAAGGTCAAAGTCAGAGTTGGGTTTGAACCCGACAGCAGATTCCTTGCAGGGACTGGTGTGAATGAAACATACTAAGGGTGTATCTGTATATCGGTAAATTGAGGTTCATTTTTCCACGATATGTACATGTATCACAATATCTTTTTTTTCATGCTGGATATATCAGGTGATTTCAATGATGTTTATGATGTGTTATAATGTTATATACTTGTCAAATGCTTGCCTCCGGGGCCCCTAGAGGGCTGTGCACTTATTGACTGAGTAAACATCATGTTGTACCAGCATCTTGTTTTGTTCCATTTATGAACTTCAATTCATACCTTAAATGTATCAGATAGCTTCTGAATTCAAAATTTAGAATTATATACAATATTTTGTGATACGCATTGCAATACAGTCTTGTGCATCGCAAAATAGTGATACACTTTAAACCTCCAATACCCATGCCTAAACCTTACCTCGACTGTTGTAATGAGAGTATAATCCAGCAGGAACCAGCACAGAATATGGAGGAGGAAGACCACGGAGGCGCTGACGTCAAACAGATGCTGGATGGCAAAAGACGCACCCACTCCTATGATCATACACTCTGATATCGGTTCCAGGAGTATCAGCGTTGGCAACATGGATATCCGCAAGTGACACCACCTAATTAGACACAAGGCATCATTTTCAAGGAATGTACATTTACGCCGGACTGGAATTCCATAATCAGTTCTTTGAAAAACATAATCAAACATTAACTACTTTCACCACTGACATGGACGGGGTAGTTTTTGGTAAAGGTTTTTAGTTCTCAGAATGAAACAGGGTTTTACGTTGACTTGCCAAAGTGGGGGACCCCCATCCTTAATTTCAAGAATCCTTATTGGAAAAGGCTAGTCTGGTGAAGTAACGTGTCGTGTACTGTACGTTTTGATAATAACCTTAATTATAGGACCTTTCTATTCTTGTCAAGCATTTGGTACAATGAACCTTATTGCGCACCCCTCGGGACACAATATCTTTATTCTTGCATCCATTCTATACAACTGTGAGAACAGAACGCACATTTCTACGTCTTGTAAAATCCTGATGACATGAGAAGGAGAGAATTTTAGTTCATGTCTAATACAAACACATCAAAGCTGCAAGTACTTGAATTTGCAGACTTCATGAAAATAATAATTCAATTTGCTCAGAAATGTTCACACATACTGATAAATTATTGTCATTTTGTTCATCACAGTACACAAGTCACCTGTCAAGACTAGGGAAGATCAGATGAATTGTAACAGGCCTACAACTGACACTGCCAGCTTTGAAAGGAGTACTAGAGGAGGCAGGAACCCTACCTGATAAGCCGGCGATGAAACTCTCCAATTGAGTATGTACCCAAGTTTTGTAAAGCTGGCTCCGGACACAGAACAACTTTGTACCCCCTGGAACATGGAAAAAAACAGGTAAACAAGTGCAATGGGACTTTGTTTGGTTGCTTGTTGTTTAACGCCGCACTCAGCAATATTCCAGCTATATGACGGCGGTCTGTAAATAAACGAGTCTGGACCAAACAATCCAGTGACTGATATCACAAGCATCGATCCACGCAATTGGGATACGATGACATGCATCAACCAAGTCACCAAGCCGTACCACCTCTTTATGACAAGCATAGTCACCTTTTAAGACCAGGATGGGTTGCTGAAGACCTATTCTACCCTGGGTCTTCACGGGTCTCAAGTCTATGATGTTTGGCCTAACATGGCAATATTCATGTAAAATGATTCGACTAGCACTTCATTCCCAAAATTTCAAATGGTTACATTAACAGGAAAATTAATGATGGATTGTCAAACTGGCTGAGCATTTATGAATTCTTCACAGAAATATAAATGTACAATATTCCACAAAGGTGACACCCGGAATGATTCAAAGATTTCAACATTACAGGAACAGCACCCAGTCAATGTCAGACAAACCGATGGCTGATAGCATGAGCATCTATCCATGTTGTCCTGGTAACATGACAAACAGTGGGGCCGGTCCGTACAGTGATACTGCAAGCACCCAGTCCCCATTCAGGGATTATTCTGGGAAGGGCCCTTGGGCTTCTGGCCCATAAATATAAGAAAAGGCCTCATTTTCAAAAGCAGTGGAGCTTTTATATCATTATATAGGCATCACATAGAAATTGTTCGAAATCCACTTAAGAGTACTAAATGGGCCCACATTATAAAGTTCCTGGAATGATCCCTGCTCATTTAGTAAACTCTTACAACAGAGCCTGCTAGCCCAAGCCGGTTTCACTACTTTTCAAAAGCAGTGGAGCTTTATATCATTGTATTATATAGGCATCACACAGAAATTGTTCGAAACTCCACTTAACAGTACTAAATGGGCCCACATTATAAAGTTCCTGGAATGATCCCTGCTCATTTAGTAAACTCTTACAACAGAGCCTGCAAGCCCAAGCCGGTTTCACTACTGTCAAAGGTATCCTAAGGGCTTGTAGAATTTCGAACATTTTTGGGATGTTCCTATGTGTTATCACTATTAGGGCGAGTAGACCTTCTAGGTTAATTTCTATCCATGAATTGAGAAACTGAGCACCACTATGTCCCAGAATCACCAACAGGCAGGCCAGGACGTATATTGTGTAAATTTACCTGAATGTTATTTGGGCAATTAAGTGCTGGGTATATGAGTCTCAATAAATAAGACCACGTATTCACATACCTTTGCCTGAAAGCTTCAGCAAAAAAGAAATCTTCAGCGAGATATTTGCCAAAGGATGCCATGCCCCCCGCTGCATCAAGTATATCTTTCCTCATCAGACAGGACATTCCAGTAGAGCAGTTGATGCCGAGAGCATTCGCTGCCAAACAGTTCCGGGCTTGCATAGTGCCAAAATACACCTGCAAATATAGAATAGAAGGTAGGTTGGCGATCGGTTAGGATTTTATCTTTGATCATTGGTTAAAATCAGTTTGTTCGAACTACAAAACCATTGATAATCTTCCAAATACCATATATAAAAAAAATCGTCTTTTTCGTTTTCAAAAGAAACGGTAACAAAAAACTGCCTGAAATACAACATGTTTAAGCTTATTCCATTTTGTAACATTTTTTAAAACAAGAGTGAGTGAGTGAGTGAGTGAGTTGGGTTTAACTCCGCTTTTAACAGTATTCAAGTTATATCGCGGCTAGTCAGCTTAATGTGGGAGGAAAGCCCCAAGTGATGCAGGTCTCAGACGTTTACCACTTCGGTGAAACCCACGAGCACGGGTATGGTGCTGACAAACCTAGAAACATAATCGAGGCAAACCGGGATTCGAACCCAGAATCATAGGTTTCTGGCATGCCCAAGGGACGCAACTCTGCACAGCGAATCGCGGCGCCTTAGGCGACTGGGCCACCCGTGCCCCCTTTTAAAACAAGAGCGTGACTGTGTACATACCTTCTCGTAGACAGCAGCGAAGCCTTCCCGGTCAGCAACGTAGGGCATTTGGAGCACCATCCCGACCTTGCTTGTCATGCATGCCATCATGCCCGTCAGGGTCGACTCTTGCACTGCACACAGACACACACACACCACTTAATCCTTACTCTCTAAAACACTCACCTTACGGTCAAACTACACCTATAGACATGACACGCTGTAGCTTGGACATACTCACGATGCAAATTTGATTACATTGATGCATTTTTATTTAACAGTGTATTGAGGTTTTATTGTGATTCATATCAATCATATTACTTCGGTTTCATTTGGAATATTGATGAAGTTTATATAAGAGACTTACTGCGTATTCCGCTGTCCGATACCAACACGATGTCATACTTTGCTGCTTCATAAGCCTTCACCATGTTGTTCACCTTGCCATTGGCGCCGACTGACTTGATTCCTGCAAATACAAATTTGATATCACTGTCAGGAACTGTGAGTGAGTTAGTGAGATCGAGCAAGTGAGTGAGTGAGTGAGTGAGTGAGTGAGTGAGTGAGTGGGTGGGTGGGTGAGGGAGTGACTAAATGGATCGGGTGGTAAGACTGGTGCGATGGTGTCTTAACCGATGACATGTTATTGTACCCCTATACTATCAATCACTGGTTTGTCTGGTCCAGGCTTCATGTGTTAATGATCACTGTCATATAGCTGGAATATTTCCAGGGTGATGGGTATAACGTAGAATTCATTGAGGTTTGCTGCCATAGTATTACACAAGAATAAAACTGGAAGACTTAAGATTAGGCTTCTGCTGCTTGTTGGGCCTGCTTCATTACAAACCCTTGAACTGTTCACTGAATCACAAACAACTGCGTGGAGTAACGGACAAAACTCAACCCTCTGCACAGAGGTGTCAAGTTTTCTGAAATACTGAACCAGCTAACACACATCTGGGACCTGTTCCACAAAGCGACCTTAGTGCTACGACTGTCGTAAGTCTATCCTTAAGTATGGGAGTAACGATCGTCTTAGCGCGAAGCTGCTATGTGGAACGGGGCCCAGGTGGCTTTCTGTCCTGACTCGCTTTGGCCTTTCTCTTGCCTCAGGCCTGGGACTGTCAACAGCCAAGTTGATGTTGAAATATTTTTTATCAACAGGGACAGGCAAATAGGAAATAAAAAGCGCAGAGTAGTGAAGGGATTTTTTTACAAAGACCATACAATTTTCAATCCAGAATTGTTTAAACATTGGTCTTAACATTATTGTGTAACAATAAATCCTTACTCTTTATTGGTTCTGTTTTCAGGGACATACATGTAACTTTTGCAAAACTATTTCATTGTACATTATCATAATTGTAACACTATCTGAGATTTACCTGGTTTATACCTGGGGGCCAGGGAATGCAAAGTATTCCATTGTAGGGGTCCCAAGTAAACACATAGGGGTCCAAGAGAAATGTCAAAATTTGATACAGTACTCTACCACAAATGACGTACTTAAAGGACGTATGCTTAAAGGACGTTAGTTAAATATATTCCTGAACGTGCATAAAAATTTACTGCATCAACATGATCAATGTTTGTATATTTTTTGTATCCATTTTCGATTTGTATGCATATAGTGTGCAGGATTTCACATCCAGAAAATCCTTTATATTTGATAATCTGAATTTAGAAAATGTTTGATCCAACTTAAAATCTTTCAACATGTTCAAGGACACTTGCTGTCGATGTGGGCAAAATATCTGCAGATGGGAAAATCATGATAAATAAGGACTGTATAACATTCAGCCTGGATCTAACATGTCTAATGATAAGAATGTACTGAAACATCCATTTCACTTCCTGCATAAAACGACAGAGGTTAACCTTTGTGTACTTCCCTGTCTTTAATGTTGTTGTTTGTCTGTTGACTCACACACTGCCCACGCTGGGACTTTCACCAGCCACACAACTTCCTGGCTGATCATGTCTTGCAACATGTTCTAGTGTAGTTGACATGACTTCTACTTAAACTGATACAGATACCACAATCTCTAAATGCAGTGATGAGAATAGACATTTTCCTTTTCAGCTGAAACGTCTTTTCAATGGAGCGTGGTCCATAATTTGGGGGTGTTTATAGGGGGTTCATGCGAATTTAACAAATTTGTGCTCACTAAAATCCGTGGAAATTTGCGGATCTGCGGAAGATTCTCATCCCTGTAAATGGTACCGTTTTCGACATAATAAGTGTGTTCAGGAAATTAATGAAGGAGATGGGGGTATTAATTAAAACCTCACACGAGTTAAACGAGTTAAATTTGTCTTCATATACCGCCGTCATATAACTGGAATATTGCTGAATGCGGCATTAAACAACCAACAAATAAAACAAAACAAACAATACTAGGTTGTACTGGTGCATGACACAGATAGTGACATTGAGCTCTGGTGAATTCTTGTCAATGCCACAGTCCATAAAGTGTAAGGAAAAGGCAAATCAGTCACGGAATGAATGAGTAATCACCACCACCATCACCCTGCCATCTGAAGCATGACGACCTGATTCACTGAAGTCGGCTCTTCCCACAAGCAGGGGCCGGTTAGTCTTGGGGCTGTATCCACACAGGGCACTGACAGTGTGAAAACACCCTCATACATCACACAATGTCAAATATATCATAAACTGACATTTACATTTCTGCAAATTCCTTGTATCATGTACTATTTTTTCGACTGCCGTCTGCAGCCCTGGTATACACGTAGCCTAGACATGATATAGGGACTAATCTAGACCTGCTTAGCAGACAATCTTCAGGTCCATGTCTGCAGGCCTGGTATACAAGTAGCCACGACATGATATAGGGACTAATCTAGACCTGCTTAGCGGACGATTTTCGGCCCCATGTCTGCAGGCCTGGTATACAAGTAGCCACGACATGATATAGGGACTAATCTAGACCTGCTTAGCAGACAATCTTCAGGTCCATGTCTGCAGCAAGTGTCATTAAAAAAATTCAAATTGGGCGTAAACATTTCCCAATTCATGTTAATACACATTAACTAATAACTAATCTCATAGCTGTGTGGAGATAATCTGAATTTCATTGATAACATGATCAACAAAGGGAAAGAGGTTGTAGTACTTAGTTTTCTATTATTGCATTGAATACAATGTCAAAATACAATGTTAAAAGACCTCTTAACAGGAACACAAAGAGAACTTTTAAAAAATCCCATTTTCGAACAAAATAACGATTTTCCCCAAAAATTGCCTGCCAGAAGCACTTAGTTAAAATCCCTGAAATCATCATCTTGATAGTTGGCAACAATGTGATACACATGACCAGAAAAGTTGTTAGTTCAAGAAGTATTTGTGCAATAAATATGTCCTGACCTGACATTGACATACAATGTGTTCAAAGATCGTTTTTGTGTGGAATAGTAAAGGTTAGTCAGAGACAAATTTGAATGTTTATTTACATGCATTTGATTCATGTAGTCATAAATATTAGGTGTCACTGGTGCTTGTTCCGCATAGCTACAACCAGCACTCTATCTGTTACTCTATCTCTATACAAACATCACATGGAATCACTGGACCAGTGAATGCACATGATACACCTTCACGACCTTGGCCTGGTCTGCATGACAAATCATTTGTAGGGTGTCTGGTGTGTTGCCATGGAGACAGCGGGAGCCTAGTGAGGCGTGACAGCCACCCTGCACAGATAGATCTGGATCCACACACCAGACTCAGACATGCACAGTGCTTAATAATTCACCATGGACGGAAGCAGCAGAGAGGCTTCTTCACCAATGATGTTTGAACATGTTGAAAAACAATGTTTGATACTGACTATATTGTTATTGAAAACAATGCTTGATACTGTCTTTATTTTATCAAAAACAATGTTTGATACTGACTATATTTTTATTGAAAACAAAGTTTGACAGTGACTTCATTTTTATTGAAAAAAAAAGTTTGATACTGACTTAATTTTATCAAAAACAATGTTTGATACTGACTATATTTTTATTAAAAACAATGTTTGATACTGGTGTATTTTTTATTGAAAACAATGTTTGATACTGACTTTATTTTATTAAAAACAATGTTTGATACTGACTATATTTTTTATTGAAAACAATGTTTTGCTCCGTGACATGCTGACCGCTATACCCCACAGCATCATTATCATAAGAAAGTTTGTATTAAAAAGGGCCAAAGAGGTGAGGTGAAATAGGGCAGAACTTCGCCAAAGGGACAACGAACAAGATTCATCAATTATACAGCAAGCTGTGGTTGTCCCCATACATACACACACAGCTTGAACACATACAAGCGTGACAGGAGGCATCGGGGCACGTCAAAGTCATCTATCTCAGCATAGATGTTTTCACAGAAACAGAATGTCCACACAATATCATCATGATCATGGACATACATACAGCAGCAGCAATGGTCAAATATAACATGAATTGGTAAATGAAATCAAACAACAAACAATTTTTTTAAAAATCATCAATTTTTGGGCACATTTTGGTATATTCTGAATAACAGATAATATTTCATCTGCACATTCAAGTAAGTGTTGACTTTTTGACAACTCCAAAGTATTTTAAGCTCCACCCTTAATTATGTTAATGAGTGAGTGAGTGAGTGAGTGTGTGTGGTTTTACGCCGCTTTTAGCAATATTCCAGCAATATCACAGCGGAAGACACAAGAAATGAGCTTCAAACATTGTACATTGTCGGGTCTTCGGCATGACACATTAACCACAAGGCTACCCAGCCGCCCCCTAATCATGTTAATGCCTTCCTCTCATTCATCACTGACCGAATGCCAAGTAAGTCTGCCATACAGGGCACATATGTCACAGATCCGTGAATATCCGGGGTAGAATAGGTCTTCAGCAACCCATGCTTGCTGTAAAAGGCGACTATGCTTGTCGTAAGAGGCGACTAACAGGATCGGGTGGTCAAGCTCACTGACTTGGTTGATGCATGTCATTGTATCCCAATTACGTGGATTGATGCTCATTATGTCAATCACTGGATTGTCTGGTCCAGACTCGATTATTTTCAGCCGTCATATAGCTGTAATATTGTTGAGTGCGGCGTTAAACAAGACACAAACAAAAACATGTCACATACTGACCCAGCTTTCAAACACTTTTGAAGTGACACATTTTTTCAGGAACTAATAAGTCCCCAAGTCCTTCAGAGTCCTAAATTTAACTGCTATTGAAATCTGTATTTGAGTATGTGCCACTCAACTATTTCTTCAAATTTAACATATTAGTTATGATCTGGACCCCTCGACTGTCATGCTTCATTTGTACAATGCACACGACGACACTCCAAAAAATGATATTCTATTATTTTGAGTTGTGTTTTCCACTGTATTTATGGTGGGAGGAAATCCCCTGGTACTACAGGACATATAGAATAAATCGAAGAAAAATTCACAATCAAATCTTAGTTACACATGAATATTGACTTTGCTGTGTCCACGTATCTCCCCTGGCTGTTGCTGACTATTGACTTGAGCATTTACTTATATAATCCTGCTGCTGATTTCGGCTGAGCCTGTATATGCAGACAGGTCATGCAGGTTGAGACAGACGAATGATTGAATGTTGCTGAATGCTGCAATATTCCAGCCGTATCACAGCAGCCTGTAAATAGGTGAGGTGAGGTGAAATGGGGTTTAACGTCGCGTCCAAGATCATTGCACTTATATAGCGACGTGCATGTATGTGTGTGTGTTTGTGTGCCCGCTTCTACTAGTCCGGACTGATGCCGATTTATAGTGCTAGCTCACTGAGATACCACGCCGCAGTTTAACATGAATACCCCACTCAGACACAGTATACTGACTCCCAAGCCGACCAGTCCTTGTGTTAGCCCCTTACTGCCGAGCGCCAGACAGGGTAACAACAAGTACCATCTTTTAACGACTTTTGGAATGACACGGTCGGGGATCGAACCCTGGACCTTCCGCTCCCCGGGCGGACGCTCTACCACTAGACCAAGGAGGCAGTCGCCTGTAAATAGCCAAGCCTGGACAAGGTAAACCAGTGATTGAAACCTGGAGCCACGATCCATGCATTCAGCCAAGTCAGAGCACCTGATCAACACGTCTGTATATATATATTATGTCAAATAAGAGCTGAACGTGGGGGTATCAAATAAGTGCTAAATGTTAGGAATCAAATAAGATCTGAACGTGTGGTAATCAAATAAGAGCTAAATGTCGGGTATCAAACAAGAGCTAAATGTGAGGGTATCAAACAAGAGATAAATGTGAGGGTATCAAACAAGAGATAAATGTCGGGTATCAAACGAGATAAATGTCGGGTATCAAACAAGAGCTAAATGTGAAGTTGATACGTTGAATCACGTGACAGATGTCAGAAACAAAACTTACCAATAAATAGCTTAGCATCCACTTTTGGGTAGGCTTCCATTAAGCTTTTGACCAGCAGTATTGCTGGGTCCTGCTCATCTTGTACAGAGAAGAGGATCTCAAACTGAAACACAAATACATCAGTTTGGCTTCACATACACTTTTCATGTGTATTTCACAAAAACTTACATTGTATTACTATAACTTTTTGTTCTAGCAAAGAGCAAATTAACAGATTAAGTGAAAAAAACCAACCAGTCAAAATGGCTACTGTAAATATGGAGATTTAAGTGTTGTTGTTTGTTGGTTTTGGGAGGGAGGGCTTTTTGGGGGAGAGGGGAAAATGCCTAGAAAATTGCAGTGGAATGGTCACAAGAAGTAATTAAATTGCTCTGGCCTAATGATGTTTCACAAGGGTTTTCCGCTTTTCTAATTACCTTGAACAGTTGAGTTGGTTCCATGGATTAAGATTCGGTTTAAACTTTATCTTAGTTATATCACATTGTGTCAACCTAACATGTGTCTATGAGAGGTCAAAGCCCCAAATAGGACTCAATTTAAGGGACTTGATCTAACTTGCACCAAGTGCATGTTGACATGAAAAGCTAGTTGGACCAGACAAAACCAGGTTGCACTCTGGTCCCATTATTTTATATAGGTTGAAACACAGATGCATAAACTAGTCTAACTATGTAAAATCTCCGATCTCTGACGAGTGTGTCATGTGTCATGAATTACACATACCGTATTCCCTGTAATAAGCGCCCAGGGCGCTCTCAAAATTAGAAATGAGGAGCATTTATGAGAATATTATTTTGGTGAAAAAAAACAGAGTTGAAAGATAAATTTCATGGTTTATGCCGACAGCCTGAAATGTTTATGTACGACTGATATATTTTTCTAGAATTTAATTACCCATAATTAAGGGTGCATATAACACACGAGTGCGCATTGTACGCAAATAATAAAGTCTTGTGAACATTGATCAATCAGAAGGGGTGCTAATTGGTATTGTTCACTAGTCATTATATTAGCAAATGTCGCCATTGGTGCTTATTACAGAGGGGCGCTTATTACGTCGAATACGGTAACACAGGGATTAGTGATGTAGTATGGTAAAAAAGAGCTTTGAAGTATTAAGTGTGTTCAAATGTCAATGTTGTATGGACAAGTAAAGGTTTGTCACAAAACAAACTGAAATGTTTATTTACATTCAAATGGTGCATATAGACATACATATTAGGTTGCATTTTCCAATAATAGGATGCACTGGACCACAGGTGCATGTTTTATACAGCTAAATCGAGCCCTGCCAAGCGATGCATATTTCAATAGTTCACCACATTGGTGAAATTTACAATGGGTATGGTGCATACACATAACACAATCTTTCATTCCACCCAACGATCAGTGGATCCGCACAGCAAAGGGACGTAAAATCCGAATTGCATCAACTTATATCATGAAGAAATGCAAGCCACTAGTGAAAGTAACAAATTATGTCCCATGCCCTAAATTATGTGTACGATTGTGATGAACATTGAAAGTGTTATGTAGGGTAAAGCATTATTCATTTACAAGACTGACCTCTTGCCATGTCTAGCCCTGCTAACCATCACTTGTGTACAGCCATACCTGCCTAGTGAGTCATCAGAGCGAGGGGGTGTGAGGGGAGGGGCGACACCATTGTTAGATGCCCCTACTTTCCTAGTCACATGGCTACAGTGGCTTACGCATAAATCAACACGCAAGGTCAAACGTCGTGAGGTGTGGTACTTCAGAATTTGAATCTAGGGACACCCAAAATGTTTCACTTTAAACAAGGTCACAATTTGTCTAAAGAGTTTCAAGAAAGGTGAAAATCAGCGTTAGAAATTGGCACTAGTCCTATAGTCCTTACCAAACTGCCCAATAGTAAAGGTATCCTAAGGACTAGAAAAATTGGCCCATTTTATGGGTTTTGCTATATGTTATCATTATAAGGGCTAGTGGACAAAAACTGTTAGTTTCTAACCCTGGAAAATGAGTGTATACTTTCAGTTACAACACACAGCCTGACACCTTGACCTGACACCTTGACCTGACACAAGTAACTCTACACTGACTACATGTTATCAGCCTTATGTAAGCTGGTTCTACATCATGACACTCCAGTTTCACATGTCACCAGTGTACATAAATTCAAATGACAGGATGAGCCTGATAATCGCATAGCTTGTCAGGAGTGTACCTTGTCGTGATCACGTCTACACTATCACTACACAGAAGAAGCTTTAGTCAAAACAGGTGCTGCTACTGACGTGACTGATAGGCATCCAAAGGACAAATGTTACTCACATTAATTAGGTCAGATTTTGTTGTACAGAGTTCCCTCACTATTGCGCCCATCAATATCGTGCTAACTCGGTTATAGTGCACGGTAACACATGGCTCCAAAAACTTACATACATTTTGAATAAACTTGTTTTACACTAACCAGATGTTTTTTCCCCATTGCAAAAATCAATACCAGCTGATCACTGTGAGCACATTCGACCGTCAACAAATCTGAACTGAAGTACGAAATTTAATCCTATTATTACACTATCTGGTTATATAAACGTTTTCATCATGTTCATTGTATATCCGGACTTAAGTTTGTAATATATTTTATGAATTTTATTCAATATATACCAGATATTTTTTTTCTTAAAACTATGAGCCTGAATATTTTTTGAAGAAAAACACAGTAAGTAATTTTTGTGGCAGCCATTTTGTTTTTTCCAACTGTCTGAAGCATTATTATTGTTTACAAGAATTTTCGGGGACAATTTATTTTTTACCATAAAAAAACATTGCATCAAAATTCTTTAAAGGTTGTATCAGTGGGTATTTTTTAACTGAATCCAGAGCTACAGATAAGCAGCGAATTTTGCGTAAAATACTCCCCAAAAATATTCTAAATGTGATTACTTTCGATTAACTTGCGTACAGAAACACATGTATTAAATGAAAAACTCAAACGTATAAAAACACCATGCATAAATATCAAATGAAGCTTTTTCAGCATGCGTACAATGGAGCTAATTTCTGAAACACAATTACAAGCTAATTTACTTTCAGAGTCAAACCTTTAGTTAGAACCCTTATATACATCTAAAACATACTATATTTTTTTTGAAATCTCAAAATGTAAGTTCATTTTGGGAAAAAAACAATAGAGTGATGAATAGGTGAATGAAAAAATATTGGCTACCCAATAAAAAATGTAACAAGAGTTTGCCACTAACGTGGCAACATCCCCCGCCCCTGTTGCAGAATTTATGACATAATTAAATCTAAACAAACCCTAACCTTTTTTAACCGAGGTGGAACTTGTCATGGAAATTGTAAAAAAAAGAAGAGTTTGGAACCTAAGTCCATCTTGTTGCCATGGAAACGTAAAAAATAAAAATTTCTAAAATTTCTAAATAGCAAAAGGCACCAGTTCAGCATGTACCTCACAGACCTGCAAAGTTTGATGAAAAATATTGAACGGTTTATGAGTTATGCTCTGGAAACGAACCCTACCCTCACAGAACCTAAGTCCAACTTGCTGCCATGGAAACGTAAAAAAAATAATTTCTAAATAGCAAAAGACACCAGTTCAGTGTGTACCTGACAGACCTGCAAAGTTTGATGAAAAAATATTGAACGGTTTCTGAGTTATGCTCCGGAAACGAATCCTACCCTCACAGAACCATCTTTTTGCCATTGAAACGTAAAATATAAACATTTCTAAAATTTCTAAATAGCAAAATGACGGACGGACTGACGGACTGACGGACGGAGCCCGTTTCTATATATAAGAAATTGGGTTATATGATAATAACCCAATTAAAATAGAAACCTTCGAGTAAAAACTTAATTGCTCAAAAAGTTATCTGGAGCTCTGGAATCACCTGTCAATTGGGAGAAAACGTGTACAGCTGATTGCTTCTTCCTGCTTAGTTTACGAGAAAGTAGACATGGCAATCTTAATCTCTGCAAATAAACATTAAAATAATGCCTTGGAGAGCAGGAGAAAATTCAATCTAAATGGTGAACTGTTACAAGAAATGATTTTGTCTAGAGACGTTTTATCTCAATTTTTTCAAATTTTACTTGGTTTTTCAGATATTTGTGTGAGAGAGTATAATTCCGCAAAACAATGTTTAAAAAGGTCTTGTCTCACACCCATGAACAGCACTGCACCTGTTGTGTTGACATTTAGTACAGGGTCCGATGTTTGATACCAGCTGTACCGCTGACGCCAGTTAAAACTGGAATCAATAGTGTCCCAATCTAGTGGGTTATCATAATCAGACTCAAACCACACAGGAGCAGCATAATCAGACTTATACCACACATGAGCAGCATAATCAGATTTATACCACACAGGAGCAGCATAATCAGGCTTAAACCACACAGGAGCAGTATAATCAGACTCAAACCACACAGGAGCAGCATAATCAGGCTTATACCACACAGGAGCAGCATAATAAGGCTTATACCACACAGGAGCAGTATAATCAGATTAAACCATACAGGAGCAGTATAATCAGACTCAAACTACACAGGAGCAGCATAATCAGGCTTATACCACACAGGAGCAGTATAATCAGATTAAACCACACATGAGCAGTATAATCAGATTAAACCACACAGCAGCAGCCTAATCAGGCTTAAACCACACACTAGCAGCATAATCAGATTAAACCATGCAGAATCAGTATATTCAGCTTTAAACCACACAGGAGCAGCATAATGCCACTTGACATTCAATAAACAGCATCAGGTGATAACGAGATAAATGCACCATGTGGCGACAGGTGAAGTTCAATATATTGACAAAAATGTTAGTTCCTACTGCTGCCTTGTTTTGGGATATCATTAACAAACACCGGGGAGAGATACAGCAGTCAGGCCACAAAGTTGCAACTAATTTGGTTGCCATGGCGATCTAGTTTTGTATTTTGCGACTGGTATTTTCATGTCAGTCGCCAACTGGCTCCTTGTCTTTAATTAAGTTTGGCGACTAAATATCTCTTGTCATAAGATATTAAAAAAGATCGTTTTTAATATAAGTGTGGTAACTTCAGTGAAAAAAATTGATAACAGTACATAATAACATCGACTAGATCACTGCTAGGCCATGTGTACTGTCTTCGCTTTCGATATGAAGCTCCATACCTGGAATGAAGGAAGCACTTTCCGTTATTAAGTAATGCAGTAACGGTGTTAAGTGTTTAGGACCCACGCATGCGCTGTACGACATCCGCCCAGGTGACAGCTGTGGCGGTCGTTTCGCCGTTCAAAAACACGAAGTATTTTTCCATATTTGCGCAAGTCAAAACAACAACAAATCGTTGTCAATCGGCAAATGATATATACTGTATTTTCTTAAGTATAGTGCGCACCCCTCTCTAGCGGATTCAGAATATTTTTGGGAAAAAAATTCGAATAGATCTTACAAGCGCAGAAAAAAAAATTACACCGTAGATATATCTACCACTTTAGCGAAGTCCGGCAACCGAACGGGTGATGAGAAACTTGGTCAGTACAAATTCGAGATTTGAGAGAAAAAATCACCAGACATGTTGATTTACCGTTTAAATTGTATTTTTTGTTCTGCTAGGCATTGTTTTATATCCAGGGATTAAGATTACCATGTGTATCTTCTCGTAAACTAAGCCGGACACAGCAATCAGCTGTACACACATTTTCTTGGAATCTACCGGTGATTCAGTCAAGACACACCCATTGATATAACTTTACTGGGTTTTAATGCAAGGATCGGCAAAAATTGTACCTGAAACTATTTTTTTATCAGGAATAATATATTCCAATATCTTGTTAATTTAGATGCAGCTTTTACTAAACATATTTGAAATAATAATAACCCTAAGCAAGCAGCTGATTGCTATTACCTGCTATTACATGGTTTTACATGGAACCAGTCTGACCAGTCAGCGTCAAAGCTCCCGCGCACGTGATCGCGTGATCGCGAGAATTACGTGTTGACATAGAATCGTCCAACAAAAGCAAATATGACTTTTAACGAGTCAAAGTATGGCATTTATGACATATGTATCCATTCTCTGTCAACTAAAGTTCGTTTCAAGGCGTCAATAGCGGTAATCTGACCGTGGTTTCTGTCAATAATAGTGAGTTGTGCGATCTTCCGATCGCTTCACACACGATTTAGCTGAAATTAATTAAAACAATATTAAAAGTAATTTTGAATAAAATTAATGAAATAAGTTACAAAGATAAGTCCAGATATACAAAGAACACTTTTTATAGTCAGACAGTGTAATTACATGATTAATTTGCGTACTTCAGTATGGATTTGTTGACATGGTATTTCCGGTGTTACGTGCTCACGGTAATGTCTTTCCATGGGGGAAAAAACATCAAAACTCATTATTACGTGTATAATGCGCACCCCCTTCTACACAGCTGTGGTTTTTTTTGGAAAAAAATGCGCAGTACACTCAAGAAAATACGGAATGCTTTGAATGGCGAAGCTGACACGGAAGTTTCATCGTCTCGACACGTTCGATGAACCAAAACCTGCAACTGGCACCGGTAAACTGTCAGATGATGTTACTGACACAATGTTCTTAAGCTTGTCTGATGGATTTACTGACACAATGTCCTAAACCTTGTCTGATGGATTTACTGACACAATGTTCTAAAGCTTGTTTGTCTGAAAAACTCAAAAGCTTCAACAACAGTTGCTGTTCATGATATAAAACTGATCATTCAAACTAATGGATTTTTTTGTGTTTTGTTATGCAGAAGCTCAGTTAAATTACATGTCATTACTTTTGGCTCCTTACATTTTGCCTTGGCTCCTTGAAATTCTATTTGGCTCCTTGAAAAACAAATTTATGAGCCAAGTGGCTCCTTATTATTTTTTTTAACTTTGTGGCCTGGCAGTAATGAATGCAACAATGAATTATTCAGAGCATGCAGGTCAGAATGAGACCAGAATGCTGCAGATATTTCCTGATGCTCGACATGAAGCCTGATTCATCATTCTCCTCATGACCTAGGACGATGGTGTCTCTCCTGAGGCTGTGTGCATGCTGATTATTTTTATGGGTTACCAATCAACTAATGTAATGATTGTTGTTTTGTTGTGAGTTGGGTTTAATGCTCATTCGAAGAGTATTATTTACTTCACTTCACATCATAACCTACCTGCTGAAACAGGCTTCCAGCTGGCAAGGGACCACAGAATTTGGTTATTATGTAAGTCACCTGATTTTGGCAGCAATTCCATTACATTTTTTGTTGTGAGGTATTTAGAGAAGACAGAAATATATAAATATGTACTTATGTTGGCAAACAAGGCTCAATTCCAAAACCTATTTTGTACATTGACAGAAATGAAAGCTTATTTCAGTTTATATAAATTATATGCTTGAAAATAAGATCTAAGGAATTAAAGCCATCTTGTCAACTTATATGTAAAATATATAATACATTGTTCTTGTACCACCAGTGGTGGTTGAAGAAAAAATAAAACGTTCTGATGTTTCGTTACCATGATACGAGGGCTGCAACAATTTACCGACACTGACGATATCATCGATACTTAGGTACTGACGATACTTGAATCGCCAGTTTGTGAGATCGTGATACGCTATAAATAGAACAGGAACTAAAAGAGTTACCTCCCATCATGGCAGAAGTAGCATAGCGCCACCTGTAAGCATGGCAGAACACGAAGATGTGGTAGCAGAGGATGTGCCAACTGTTACATTTTATAACCATCCCTTCATTTAAAACTGTTTTGTTCTGGCGGTTTCCTTGCACTTTGTTGATGTTAGCTTCAGTGATCTCTTTCATTTCAAATTGCTATTGCTGTCCTCAATTGTAAGCAACATCACTGCACTTTCTAAAGTACTCACGGAAATGAAAAAAACCCTGTTTTTCTCAATTTAAAAATCGACACAAAGTGTTACATCGCTGTAAATACGAAATAACAAAACAACTCGAAAAGTACTAATCTGGATTTGCTAGTTTGATCTCAGTGAACAATACAAAATGTACTTTACAGGAGGTAATTTGTCGTCACTAAAGTCCAAACTGACATAGCAGAAACAGACTATAGGCATTACGCACCTGTTCTCACCTGTCGTCAAGGTGTCATAGGTCATCCTTATCTACTTACACCTGGTTATACCCTGTTTCACAATAGTCTGTTTTATTCACATTTTTACACACTTTTACTTGAAAAAAGGCATAAAAACCTTTGATATGCTGTATTTGTGCCAAGGCCCAATTAGTACTAATTGGGTTGTTTGAATATTTACATATTTTGTATATTAACTGCATTTATTTAAGATCTGAGGTTGAAAAAACAGGGTTTTTTCATTTCCGTGAGTACTTTAGGTGCACCCAGGGTGCATGTCATTTGCAATCAGAATACTGTTCACATACTTTCGTAACTCACTCAAAAGTAATTTGACTGATTAGTAGCTATAGTCTGGGAGGTAATTTAAGGTACCGACGTTTACTACAATATCTGAAAAACTATTGGACCTACTCCAGTCAAATTTGGTATGAGATTATTAAACAGTCATACATAACTGGATATTACATTTAAAGACAATCGGTGCATGAATAAAAAATCTGTCTATATAGCTATCACTATATTTCATCAACAACCAGACCTGTTCGTCACGGGTAAAACGAGCATTCATTGAAACAGCCAACTGCATAATGCTACCCCTGGGTCAAAGGGCCATATGACACAGTTGAACCAATCAACTAAACTCGAAAAGGGGCACAGGAATCATGCACACACGAATATGGTGTTAGTGTTGGGCATCTCATCGTGCGTGATTCCTGTGCAACCTTTCGAGTTTCTTAAATTCCTTTCCAGACTATAGTAAAAGCTGACTTTATTATTGTAATTCTGTAATATTTAGAATAAAATCATGATTATTGCAAAATCCCAAAGGAAGCAGGGCTCTATTTCAGGGACTTGATCTAACCTGCACCAGGTGCATGCTGACATGAAACATGAGTTGCACCATACTAAACCAGGTTGCACCCTACTCCCATACAATTATAAACTATTTAGGGTATACTCACGGCAGGATAGCTGCTATTGAAGAAAGTAGTGAGGTTGGTCTTAAGGTTGGGGTCCACCCCGGTGAGGGGTTTGATGATGGACACGCCCTGCATGTCCTCGGGGGACAGGTCCTGGGGGGCCCGATGAAGGAGCCATTTACTGCAACAAACAAGGTAACCATGGTAACAGCAGGGTTTCAGACCATGCTAGAAGTTGAACACTGACAAATTTGCACACAATATGTCCAAATATATTTCTTTGTTAAATTTTGTACTTAAGTAAAAGAAGGGCCTACAAACTAATGAAGATCTGAGTGACTGAATGTTGTGTAAGCCACATCAATAATATTACCACCATGCTGCCCTGTATATAATATAACAGCCCGTGCCAAAACTTTCAGACTTCTAGCCCGACTTCAGCGTTAGGAACTACAGTGAACTATGTAACTAATGTTATATTTGGGATAACACTTTCTTAGTAAAGTACAGATTCTAGTACTTTTTTGTACTAGAAAAAGTACTAGAATCTGTACTTTACTAAGAAAGTGTTATCCCAAATATAACATTAGTAACATTTGACCACTTTCTAAATGGCATTGTGTATTTACAGTGAAGTATGTTTATAGCAAACACGCTAATAGCAAACTTACTGATATAACGAACTTTTTTTGAGTCCCAGGCATTTGTTGTATAAATGCTGTATATATGCTTATAATGAACTACGGTTATTATAAACTAAAACATTTTAGTGGTCCCTTTGAGTTCGTAGTATACTGTAACAGTTCTAGTCCTCTCGTCCTTATAACATACAGCAAAACCCTTAAAAATAGCAAATTTCTACTAGTCCTTATGATACCTAAACTTTTGGGCAGTTTGGCAAGGACTAATGCTAAACTTGGCTCTTAGCATCATGTTCAGTAGAATTTAGTGATATAACATGGACTATTGTTAGCTGTCATACTAGATCCAACAGAATATTGCCAGACTTGGGCTTCAGACCAGTGGCTCAAGTTGCAGACATATATATTGTGAGTCAGGGCCGGACAAACCAGCTGCTGCTAATGTGGGCCACACCATTCGGGCACAATGACACACCATCAGCATTGTCACTGTTTAGTCACCTTGGACAACAAA
Source organism: Haliotis cracherodii (assembly GCF_022045235.1). Taxonomy (NCBI): domain Eukaryota; kingdom Metazoa; phylum Mollusca; class Gastropoda; order Lepetellida; family Haliotidae; genus Haliotis; species Haliotis cracherodii. The sequence continues at coordinate 5,667,342 of NW_027266266.1, read as the reverse complement.
TATAGATTACTGGGGATCAATACTGGGTCTCAAAGAGGAGAATACATGACTGACAGACAATCCAGAGATTGACATCATGAGCATTGATCTATGCAATTGGGATACGATGCCATGCATCAACCAAGTCATTGAGCCTGACAACCTGATCCCGTTAGTCGCCTCTTACGACAAGCATAGTCCCTTTTTACAGCAAGCATCGGTTGCTGAAGATCTATTCTAACCCGGATCTTCAATGTTGGTGTACTGTTACTTATGCATTAACAAACTGAGTGTCATTATTGAGGGGTCACACACATAAAAGAGATAAAAGTATAAAATAATGTTGCATTTTCAACTTCTGGGAGTGCAGTTCAGGTGCATCAGGAACGAACCATTTTAAACCCGCATTCACTGCGACTTGTCATGCACTGCATGTGAATGGGTCAACCACTGGTTGCATTCAGGCATATTTTGGTAAGCTTGTTCCATCATCTACACCTGCACATTTCGTTCTTTTTAAAAGGTGTGTCCATTTTTCCAGTTACATAAAAGCATCCAATCAGTTTGTTTGTTTGTTTGTTTTCTTTGTTTGTTTTTTAACACCACACTCAGCAATATTCTGGCTATATGACGGCAGTCTGTAAATAATCAAGTCTGGACCAGACAATCCAGTGATTTACATCATGACCATCAATCCACGTAATTGGGACCAATGACATGCATCCAATCACCGGACATAGGCATAAGTAACATGTTCCATCTGTGAATCACACTGTCAACATACTCAGACCTATTGATGCTTGTTGGCATTATGTTCAAGCCAAAATAAACGTGAACTTTAGAATCATAAGGAGAAGAAATGTTTCAATTGTGTACCAGTTAATGACAAAACTTACAATCAGTCAAGTGTTACAATAGCATATCTTTATGCTTTTCATGATATGCTGCATGTGATTTCCAAACTTTACACACTAATCCTTCATGTGACTAATGGTGCATCTCGAAACAAGGATCTATGACGTCACATGTGATGCGTTCATGAGCGTCGGTTCACATAGCATACCAGTATGTTCGTTTGTGCATCGAACCAATCTTGTATCTCTTGAATATGAGTAATACTTCATATATTAACCAGCATGTATGGTATTCATGTTTCTTTTGTCGGTCAGTATATATCCATACATGTTACTCTTGACATTCAAAAACAGCATCAGGTGAACATCGAGATGCGTTGACACATGCCAAGTGAAGTTCAATTTATTGACAAATCACTTTGCGTGGCCAGTTAAAACTACTAAGGGCTTGCTGAAAAGTAAAGATTCATTAGTCAAAATTTCACCCCTCTCCGTGAATGTTTAATTTTTTTAATGGCATCATCTCAGTAGAATGACAACCAGTGGCCAGTTTGGAATATGTACAACAACTTCTATTTGCTCATAAATCACCAGGAAATGAGGTAAATGGAAGCCAAGATTTTATCTCAGAGTGCAGGAAAAAAACCTTTTGGGGTGAGGATTTCTAAAACTTTCAGAGCCCTGCTAGTTGTAGGCCTGTTAGCCAGGGGCCCGTTTCACAAAGCGATCGTAGCGCTATGACTACCTTAACTCCTATACTTTAACATAGACTTACGACTGTCTTAGCGCTACGACCTCTTTGTGAAACGGCCCCTGGAGAAGGGCCAGTAAGTTTTAAAACGAGCAAGACCTGCTACATATAAACTTGTTTTTAAATCTACCTCTGTGTCTAAAATAATAAAACAAAATCAACAACAAAAAATGTAAAGTATATCACATATTTGAACAAACTGATACCTTTTACTTCCACATCAAAGGCAATCATTTATATTGTTCAGTTCATACAAGTGGTCTTTAGAGATGCCAAAGGCCACAACATATAAGACGTGTTTCCAGTTTACCATATGAAGATGACCTGGTGCCCACCAAAACCAAACCCTTTTTTTTGTATTCCCAAGTTGCACCACTGCTTTTACTACCATCCTGTTTGTTTGTAGTTTACGCCAAATTAAACATATGTTACCATGGTTACCAATGCAAGAGGTAATTGTAACAACTACTCAACCATGTAAAAATTGTCAATACGATTTTATCAAAGACCTTGTTGACCTAGAGTTAATTTAGTACCAGTATCAGTAGCATTATAAACAATAACACCAAGAAAATCTCAAATGCAGCAATAGAAACAAACAGTTGGAAGTCTACCATGTCTACTAGTCCTTATAATAACAAACAGCAAAACCCTTAAAAAAGGCAAATTTCTACTAGTCCTTATGCTACCTTAACTATTTGGCAAGGACTATAGGACTAGTGCCCTGTATACAATGGTATATAATATAACAGCCTGTGCCAAAACTTTCAGACTTCTAGCCAGATTTCAGTGTTAGGAACTACAGTGAACTATGTTTATAACAAACACGCTTATAACAAACTTATCTAAATAACAAACTTTTTTTAATGCCAGCCATTTGTTGTATAAATGCTGTATATATGCTTTTAATGAACTACGGTTATTACAAACTAAAATATTTTAGTGGTCCCTTTCAGTTCTTTATAACCATAGTTTACTGTAACAGTTCTAGTCCTCTTGTCCTTATAATAACATACAGCAAAACTCTTAAAAATAGCAAATTTCTACTAGTCTTTATGATACCTAAACTTTTGGGCAGTTTGGCAAGGACTAATGCTGAACTTGGCTCTTGGCATCATGTTCAGAAGAATTTAGAGATATAATGTGGACTATTGTCAGCTGTCATACTAGATCCAAAAGAATATTGCCAGACTCGGGCTTCAGACTAGTGGCTCAAGTTGCAGACTGATATATTGTGAGTCAGGGCCAGACAAACCAGCTGCTGCTAATGTGGGCTGCTAATTTCTACTTGCCCTTGTGATACCTTTAACTACTGGGCAGTTTGGCAAGGATTATAAGACTACAGCCAGTTTCTAAGATTGATACCCACCACAGCAGATCTTAAATAATGAAGTTTATTATAACAACCTGATCAATCATTTTTTCATCTGTCTATTTGTTAACATTACATATGAATCCTGGAGAGTAGCCCCAATGTAGATAGGGCATTATCTGTGTAGCATGCAGCAAGCCTGCACTATCTGTTATCACAACGAGAATGAGTCCATGACTCACGACTCTTCCCTGTCACGTTATCTTTACTATGTAGATGACTATAGGATTGTTAGTCGGGGGACGACGGAAAATGGGCTTCACATATTGTACCCATGTGAGGAATCGAACCCGGGTCTTCACGTGATGAGCCAACGCTTTAACCACTAGGCTACCCTACAGCCCCTAAATGATTTGGAGCATTTCTAAGTGCAGAACATAGAATACTAGAACTTAGAGAAAAAGTTTAATTCATGAAAAAGGAGTCAATCATAATTAAAATTGAATGAAGTTAATTAGAACACTGCCGTGACCATGTTGACTACCTTGCCAATGTTGACTACACATACTAAGATTATGATACATTTTCATTAAAGTTTTTTTTCTTATGTCTTTACTAGTGATTAACTGATTATTTTATCCAGTTTTTGGACCAGTACAATATGAAAGTAAAACAATCAAATGACATTGATTATGGACACAATACATATCTACTGTCATACATCAGTGCTATAAATAAGCTTTTGGTTATTTGGGTATTTTACCCAGGGGTTTGATTGGGTATCCACAAGTTTTAGTGGGTATTCAAATTATTTTTACCCACCTGTTTCTTCAAATTGGGGTATTTTACTTTAAACCTATTTCGTAACAATCCCTGTAAATCATTTAAAATTATTTGAATTCCATTCTATATTTGTACATATCATGATCATCCATTTTCAGACACAAGTAGACCTAACAAAATGAATGTCACAGAGAGGTATATCTAACTGACAAGGCTAGCCAAGACAGCTACCAGTATCGGTATGGATAATCCACAGGCCCCTGAAGCAGGAAAGTGATAATGCTGAAACACCAGATCCATGTATATATATATATAAATATACTGTTAATATATATAGGTCCTGTGTTTCAGTAATATCACTATCCTGCTTTTGTGGGATAATCATGATTTCCAATTCATGATTTAGTCTTCATCAACATTTCACCTGGTGATTCGTTATAACCACAAGGAGATGATGGAATCGGTTATTCTTGCATTAGAACGTTTAAAAACAAGTATGTGTTAGTTTGGAAATAGCTTTTTTGAAAAAAACCCACCATGTTATTAACATGACAACCGCCTTCCCGGGTTCTCTGGTATTGTGTACTCACCTGTGTCTAGAGTAAGTCACAGATTAGAGGCGTTTCCGCCGGCAGGTGCTTGCTCAAAAATAAATCATCAAAACAACGTTAATTCACACTTACCCGTATATGAGAGACATAACATGACTGAACCAACACACAAGCCACGCAATAAAAAGAACCCCTGCGATACATAATGTCAAAACACGATCTATAGTCATATCGACATGACGACTCCAAAAGCGGACGACGTTACTACTCCGGTATGGCACGCATGCGCATGTGTAATGATTTAAATGCTAGTTCCCTTATGACAAGTAACAAACCGACTTTAAACGTAGGTGTCTACTGACTTTTATAACATTGGTGTACATAAATACATGGCCCAAAAGAATATTTCTCACAGTCCATAAACAATTAGTAAGGTTAATAGCTTGTGGATAAACCGTTTTGGTTTTTTAACCATACACATTTTATATATACACGTAAAAACAATGATTTGAAAAATTTTAAATGCCATTTTGGTACGATCGCGTGTCACGGATTTTAAGAAAATATTCTTTGAAACAAACGGAGTCCTTCTTCTTTGGAATCTTTGGGAAAATGTCAAAGCATTGCTTATCCATTGCTTATTTCTTCTATTCGTGATTTATTTTGAAGAAGAACAAGGGGATTAAGTTCAGGTGCGAAGTAAATACAGATTATTCAAACAATAATGTCTCCGTTACTTACGTTTTATCACCAAGACCAATCTAGCCATGGACGATTATACGAGCTCCGTTGTTTCAGTTTCAAGGGAAACACAAACTGTAACGAGTAAACATACGTTGAAAATAGTCACCGATGTGCCGAGCCGGCACAGGTATTCAAAAAGGTTAACAGGTAATAATGTGTTGTCAATGTAATTACTCCCGTCGCAATTCACAAGTCTCGAGAAAATATAGGCCTATACTGCCTAAAACTTCAGTTATGTGTAAAATTTCACCCTTTAAATATACATGTATAACCATAACGTGAATTTGCAGTCAGTGATAAAAATATTTCAACCCATCGCGTAAAATACCAAACCAACCCCTCAAAATGCATCACTGTATATTCCAATGTAATGAGAACGGCTTGCACTTTTTGTTTGAGAAAAATACATGAGAGTTTATTATCGCGGGGCTCACAGGTACAGTCAGAGACGGACTGTACTAAAATACGTTGTACGGAAAGTAGATTTTCGATGCAATTTAGCAAATCAATTTACCTGTCGGGAGCAGTTATTGGAGCGTAGGTGATAGTTAAATTTTACCGATAAATATCATCAAAGGATTTTTCTTGAACCAAAATTATCTTACTAAAAATATACTATTACATATATGTAATACATGTATACGTGTCCCGTTATATTTAACGGAACAGATATAGTAATTCACAAGTAAGCACAAACATTGCTCCTTGTATTTGATCCCTTGTTACCAATCACGACACTGTCGAAGTCACGTTCCGTTCTCGTGAAAGGGTGCTTGTTTGGTCGAGGGGGTTGTCATTAGCAATAAGATCAACGGATGTGTGTGCTGTTCATGTTCTATCAAAACATTTTCATATTTGTAACCTTGTTACAATTAACCTTTGCAGCTGAAGATGAATCTCCAGCCTCTACACTCGCTGATGATGGGGCGTGACCAGAGGAACTATTCACCTGTGCGTCGATAAATAATATATATACTCCCTCGCTTGTTATAAAAATACTATCAATTCGCACTAAACATGGACCTGTCGACTCCCATATTAAATTACCCCAATTAACATGACAGTGTATAAATTTGAAATATATTAATATGTTTATTATTGTCTATTAAATATTGTTGTGTTGTGCGAGTTTAAATGTAAAATATATCTTCTTCGCCTAGTGCCTATTACAAATCGATGCCGAGCCTTGATAAATGACACGTACGTTGTCTTGCGTCTGGATAATTATATATGGTGGTCGCTCGATCACTGATAGATGATATACATTAATAATTAAGCCTTTGTTGTTGTTTTTCGTTGTTTAACGCCGCACTCAGCAATATTCCAGCTTTATGACGGGGGTCTGTAAATAATCAAGTCTGGGCCAGAGAATCCAGAGATTGACATCATGAGCATCGATCTACGCAATGACATGCATCAACCAAGTCAGCGAGTCTGACCACCCGATCCCGTTAGTCGCCTCTTACGGCAAGCATGTGTTGCTGAAGACTTATTCTAGCTCGGAATTCTTCACGGGTATATTAATTAAGCAATGTAGTTGAATGACTTTAATAAAACTTGCGACAAAACGGATTAATTTCCCCTTTCTAACACCCTTTAACTCCATGTATTGTATAAGACGAAGCATTTAAATGATACATGATCACCCATGCAAATCCTTATCGGCTCATCAGTCTTAATTAAAGCACTCGCCTGTCTCGAACTACGAGTGCCATACTTAAATTGTCGAGTGTGTCGTTAACAACTTACTGTATGTACTTCTAAAGTCAAATATCATAACAAACCTGTAACTATAGACAGTCGATGAGTATATATATCTTATGAAGTGCCGTTATAAAATTTATGATTTAAAAGCTCTCCCACGTCACTCCTCCGTCAACAAAACTCCTATTAATGAACCATTTCTACTTTTACCATACTCGCCAATATGTTTATGTTTAACTCACATAATGAAATGCTTTTCATCAACCCTGAGTAGTTATGGACCTTTATGTTATATTAAATGCCGGACTCTGCCAATGTCGTCACAACTGTAGGCACTTACGTACGTGACTAGTGATTAATGTCAATATTTAGTATTTGTATACACGAAGATTTCACCAATACATGACGGTGGGGTCGTGAACGTGGTTGTCACGGTCGACGCAACCCCCTGCCGACTGGACGTGACTAGTGACAACGCTGATCTATGTTGGGACACTTGACTTCATTTCCTCATGCGTTCTGCTTGTATGTGATTTACATAGAGAGTTTCAAGCCTATCGCTAGGTAAATATTTACACTACATATATGTAAATATCATATATGTATACATAACTAATACTTGTGTAGAGTACAGCTAACACTGTGGAATGATTGATTTTTTTCTAGACAATGATCCTAAATTATCGGAAATAAAAATTTGTAAAAAATTTTTTTTAGAAACTTTGAAAATTCAACAATTATCCGTAAAATATTTCTGATAGAGCATGTTCTAGATACACTATTTAATTTGTTATCAGTATGCTTTCATTACTCTGGAGGGCAAGGTTGATAATTTTCGGAATAGGGCCAAGGTTGTCGGTGCATTTAATTTCAGTAGTAACTGTGGATTATTGTTATTGTTGGCTCGTTCGTTTCACTTGGTTGTCTGGTCCTGACTCGATTATTTTACAGACCGCTGTCATATAGCTAGAATATTACTGAGTACGGCGAAACAACAAACCAGCCAAACCAATCGTTCGTTTCATGTTGTCATGTAACATTGTGACATCATGTGAACGCTTTGTTGTAAATACTGGAAAATGACGTTATCCATTGTTTATGGCGTCACAAGCGATTTTATGTGACGTCGTTCCAACTATAGACCGACTGTTTGTCACCACGGGATCAGAAAAAAATGTCTGCATTTTCTTTAAAAAAAAAGTATTGGTAAAATAAAAAATAAACTACACTCAAATCGGGATTACGATTTAAATGTTCCCCGTGAATTAATGTTGAAAGTTCCGCACTAAGACTCGGAACAGACAGAATTACTTCCACCGGGACAAATAATCCGTAAGTCCTGGTGGCTGGTACAATAATCTCCAAAAGTCAACCACCAAGGCTCCCGGTATACAAGATTCACACGAGACGGATAACTCTTCGAAGATCGTTAGTTATTTTCTAAATATTGAACTGGTATATATTGAACAAGTAGTTGAAAATACGTAGTTATTTTTTTCAAAAAAGGATATTCAAACTCGGAAGCTGCCGCAGACGGAATGAGAACATTACAATCGTGCGTGAGTGAGTGAGTTGGGTTTAACGCCGCTTTTAATAGTATTACAGTTATATCGCGGCGTGTCAGCTTAATGTGGGAGGAAAGCCCGAAGTGATGCAGGTCTCAGACGTTTACCTCTTCGGTGAAACACACGAGCACGGGTATGGTGCTGACAAACCTAGAAACATAATCGGGTCGAACCGGGATTCGAACCCACATTCATAGGTTTCTGGCGTGCCCAAGGGACGCAACTCTGCACAGCGAATCGCGGCGCCTTAGACGGCTCGGCCACCCGTACCCCCTGCTGTGAGAGTCAGTGAGTGAAAGGATATTGTGTTACGCCAAGGTCAACAATATCAGCAGGGACTGACATGAGCAACGATTCTCTCCAGTCGGTCACGATGACACAAAGTCAGCAAAAACGCTTATTGTAGTGGCCAGCATGTCTGTTTTAACCAGGGAAAAGGTATGTCCAACCACCACCACCATCGTACCCCCTACTGAGGGGAGAGGGCGAGATTTAGTGTTCCCTGATATAGGGTCCGTCCTGCAAATCCTGCCTCTGATACTAAATACACATACGATAAAAAATCTCTGAATTGAGAATTGTTTTACGCCATTTTTATAGGCAGTATTCTAGCATTATCACTGCCGGGGAAACGGACATACAAATGTGGGGAATCAAACCCGGGCCTCAGACATGATGAGCGAACGCTTTAACCACCACACTACTCGGTAAACCTCGGGCAAACTGACAATTATTTCACTCGGGACATAAACTTTATATAAAATTGAAGCTAGTGTAATATCAGATTCACAGCCGGGAACACCAGTTTTAGAATGGACTTGACACGTTTTAGAAGAATACCCAACCCCTTTATACAGTTAGGTATTCTTTCAGGATCATACACTATACTGTGAATGATAAAAAAGGGATTTTTGTTCTTGAAACAGATACAGGGGCTAAGTAAACCTTCTATCCATTCATAGCTCGGATAATGCGCTTAAGTTATTCATTTATCTATTTTTATGTCGCACGAAACTGCTCTTGACAAGACCCGAACATGCTCAGATAACAGGGAATGCTATACAAATGATAATCGTGTTACGCTACAACTATACTTGTTATCAGCCACTTAGCAAGGTGACGCGACAGTATTCTCTCGCTATGTTTCCTGGTGTCATCAAGAGGTTTTCCGTTTCTCAAGTCTCTCGCCATGTTGCCTGGTGTCATCAAGAGATTTTCTGTTTCTCAAGTCTCTCGCTATGTTTCCTGGTGTCATCAAGTGGTTTTCCGTTTCTCAGGTCTCTCGCTATGTTGCCTGGTGTCATCAAGTGGTTTTCCGTTTCTCAAGTCTCTTGCCATGCTGACTGATGTCATCAAGAGATTTTCTGTTTCCCAAGTCTCTCGCTATGTTGCCTGATGTCATCAAGAGGTTTTCCGTTTCTCAAGTCTCTTGCCATGCTGACTGATGTCATCAAGTGGTTTTCCGTTTCTCAGGTCTCTCGCTATGTTGCCTGATGTCATCAAGAGGTTTTCCGTTTCTCAAGTCTCTTGCCATGCTGACTGATGTCATCAAGTGGTTTTCCGTTTCTCAGGTCTCTCGCTATGTTGCCTGGTGTCATCAAGAGGTTTTCCGTTTCCCAGGTCAATCGCTATGCTGCCTGGTGTCATCAAGAGATTTTCTGTTTCTCAAGTCTCTCGCTATGTTGCCTGGTGTCATCAAGAGAATTTCTGTTTCTCAAGTCTCTCGCCATGTTGCCTGGTGTCATCAAGAGATTTTCTGTTTCTCAAGTCTCTCGCTATGTTGCCTGGTGTCATCAAGAGAATTTCTGTTTCTCAAGTCTCTCGCTATGTTGCCTGGTGTCATCAAGAGAATTTCTGTTTCCCAAGTCTCTCGCCATGTTGCCTGATGTCATCAAGTGGTTTTCCGTTTCTCGGGTCTCTCGCTATGTTGCCTGGTGTCATCAAGAGATTTTCCGTTTCTCAAGTCTCTCGCTATGCTGACTGGTGTCATCAAGAGATTTTCTGTTTCTCAAGTCTCTCGCTATGCTGACTGGTGTCATCAAGAGGTTTTCCGTTTCTCAAGCAATAGATAAACTGACGGGCAAAGAACCTTTACCATAGTTTTAAATCATTACAAAGATATATGCATATTGTAAGATGTATATATTGAAAAGATCAATATTTCATCGAAATGGCAGTTGCCCGAGGTGGCTTAGCAAAAGCATGCTTTCAACGTAATGGACAAAGGACACGATGACACGCATCAACCAAGTCAGTGACCACCCGACCCATTTAGTCGCCTCCTACGACAAGCATACTCGCCTTTTAGGACAAATATGGGTTGCTGAAGACCTATTCTACCCTGGATGTTCACGGGTCACGTGGGGTACATCGCCATTCTTCTTGGAGGGCCTGGATCAGTTCTTGTTGGCTGGCTGGAGAATGTGGTTGTTGTCAAACACGACGATCAATGACATCCCAGAGGTGTTCTTTTCGGGAAGGCCACGTGCAGGCCATGGCAACACATTGACGTTGTTGGTTGCAAGGAAGATCCGTACGACTCGGGTGTATGGGTTCTGGCGTTGTCATGCTGATAAAGGACACCACATGGTAGCTGTTGTAGAAATAGGACAATCGGACGAAGAATGTTCCGTTAACGATGACCAGTGGTGTTCTCTCCTGCCCACAAATTCCTCCCAACAACATATCACCCCCTCCACCATATACGGCACGACATCTTGAACGTAACATGCCGCTGTTCGTTCTCTCCTACGGCGGTAAACATGCTGTCTGCCATCAGCTCTGAACAGACAGAACCGACTTTCATCAGTGAAGACGACCCTCTGCCAGTCACGTCGCTGCCAACGACGTACAGTCCGGGCCCATCTCAATCTCTGACGACGATATGCGCTGTTAATTACTTTCCTCTGTAAGGTCTGTAAGCCCTTATTCCTTGAGCCCTGAGCCCTATGGCATTCGTCGCTGATGAAGTCACTATCAGGAATCGATTCCGAAGTACGCAAGTACCGGTCTTCTTTGGGCGTAGTTTCTATGGGTCTGCCTGTTCCTGGCCTGTCTGATATCTGCCCGGTCTGTCTGTAAGGTGATCCGGTTAGTTACAGTTCTCGCAATGTGGGCATGTGTGGCTCCCATCTGTATCATACCCAGGGCCGCTCGTGTTGTTCGGGGGTCACGTGTGGCCCACTCGTCTAAGGCGCCGCGATTTGCTGAGCAGAGTTGCGTCCTTTGGGCACGCCAGAAACCTATGATTGTCGGTTCGAATCCCGGTTCGCCCAAATTATGTTTCTATGTTTGTCAGCACCATATCCGTGCTCGTGGGTTTCACCGAGGTTGTAAACGTCAGAGACCTGCATCACTTCGGGCTTTCCTCCCACATTAAGCTGACACGCAGCGATATAACTGGAATACTGTTAAAAGCGGCGTTAAACCCAACTCACTCACTCACTCGCGTTGTTCGATTGTCAGTCGTGGCATTTCTGTGGTGGCTTTTCATCAATGTGAGGGTCTGACATGCTGTCCGTATCATTAATATACCCATATTGCACGGCACATTTTTCTCTCACTTTTTCACATTTGCTACAAAATACAAGAAGAAGAAACACGTGCCGTGGACGTGGGGTGGGGATGAGGTTAGAAGTTGAGTTAGAATGAGGTTAGAAGTGGGCTGTGGGTGTGGTTAGAAGTGGGGTGGGGATGAGGTTAGAAGTTGAGTTAGAATGAGGTTAGAAGTGGGCTGGGGGTGTGGTTAGAAGTGGGGTGAGGATGAGGTTAGAAGTGGGGTGGAGATGAGGTTGGACGAGGGGTCAGTGTGGGGATGGAGACAGACACGGTCACACACACACACACACACACACACACACACACACACACACACACACACACACACACACACACACACACACACACACACACACACACACACACACACACACATTTCAAGCACCCTAACATCAACAACATCAAATCATAATGGCAGGCTCTTCACAATCAATTCGACGAACATGTGTGTGTAGGTGGGAGGTGGGACTCATCCGACAGGAATCTGACCCAGAATCTGAACGATTTATCTACACACATCGATCGCTATCCTGGATGAAGCTGATAGCATATAAGGTATGCGTATTACGTTAAACATGTATTGTCATATGCCTTTCTTGAACTTTCATTACTTGGTTTACGGATGAGTTTATTCAAAACCATAGGGTCAGAGGTCATAATATGAAATATAACGAATATATTAAAACCAGCTTATAAAAGTGATATCTTAAAGCCATGGTCGGCATAGGATGAAACACAAAAAGATAGAAAACAATTGTTTAAACACGTTTCTTATCTGTCTACCTTTCTTCTCCTCCTTTTTATATTACGACGAGTGAGTGAGTGAGTGAGTATGGTTTTACACCGCTTTTAGCAATACTCCAGCAATATCACGGTGGGTGACATCAGAAATGGGCTTCACACATTGTACCCATGTTGGGAATCGAACCCGGGTCTTCGGCGTGACGTTCTAACGCTTCAACCACTAGGCTACTCGACCGCCCCATATTACGACGAGAGACCCCAATACTTATGAAAGAAACAAAAACACTATCTATCCCGGATCGAGTGTTATCAGTTCCGCGCTTCGGTATAGTGGACAGCTCTCATTGTTCAAAATCCTGGGTATGCCTAAAGGGGGCTCCATAACATCAGCGTCGAAAATAACATTTCAAAGCTAAAAATGATGTAATATTGACCACAGGATAATTAAAAGTACACTTTAACGGAAGGACGTGTCCGCAGGAACATGATGATTCACATTAGTCAGGTTTCACTCATTACAAGTCAGCGTCAGTATCCCGGGTCAGTTTGAGGGAGTTAACGCCGGTTTTGATTGTAGCTCTATAGTCAGTTATATCACGGAGGAAACCCCGAAATGATGCATGTCTCAGACGTACCCACGATCATAGGTTATATATGTGTTTATCCGTTAATGACGTGTTAGTATCCATGTATACCTTCTAACGTCTTCATGTAAATTGCTCACAAAGTTATCTGGAGCTCTGCCGCTATATTATACATTTATATAATAGTCTCTCATGACTCCATATAGGAGTGGCTCAAACTTTGTTGATGTTTTTTTCTGTATACTCAATGTATTTATATTGAGACGAGACAAACACTCTGTCTGTCTACTAAGACAACATTGTTATGGATGAGCAACTTCTTTATTACAATTGGGCGACGTTTCGGTGTAGATTCTAACACCGTTATCAAGCAAATTATGTCACTCAAAGAAGTTATCTATCTGTCTGTTTAGGTGTCTGGTGTGTCCACTATACATTGTTAAGAAGACAGAAAAGCTTCTATCACATAGTACTGTTCCATCCGAGAGAATTATCAATACTAAATGTCTGCAGTAAAGGGACAAAACAAGTGGTAGAGATGTTTGTACATTAATAGTAACACCATGACTTTGTCACTACTCGCGTCCCAACCCACACTCCATTTGTCTCGGATACCTGGATAAGACTGGAGGATTTATCTCCCTTGAATGTGGTTTTATCAAGCTCCCTCCCAGCTCGTGACACCTTCGTTACACTCTCGGTAACATCTTAGAGTGCAGAAATTCTGTAGCTGTGAGTGAGTGAGTGAGTGAGTGGGTCGGTGGGTGAGTGAGTGAGTGAGTGAGTGAGTGAGGTTTAACACCGCTTTTAACAGTATTCCAGTTATATCGCGGCGTGTCAGCTTAATGTGTGAGGAAAGCCCGAAGTGATGCAGGTCTCAGACGTTTACCACTTCGGTGAAACCCACGAGCATGGGTATGGTGCTGACAAACCTAGAAACATAATTTGGGCGAACCAGGATTCGAACCCACAATCATAGGTTTCTGGCGTGCCCTAGGGACGCAACACTGCACAGCGAATCGCGGCACCGTAGACGACACAGTTAAGGCAGGGAGAGGTGACCATATTTGTATCTCATCCTGACGACATGTGGAGACTTCCTCACATAGGCCTTAGCCGGCTCACCTGAATCAGCCTTGTCTGTAGTAGTAGCTAGACTGGCAGAAACCTGCAGGCCGCCTTCGTGGTATGAAACAATAATTATCTTTCAACAATGATACTCAATCTCCAACAATTAGGTGAGGTGAGGTGAAATTTGGTTTAACGTCGCGTCCAAGATTATTGCACTTATATAGCGACGTACAGCGTTGTGTGGCTGCTTGTACTTGTCGATTTATAGTGCTAGCTCACTGGGATACCATGCGGCAGTTTAACATGAATACCCCACTCAGACACAGTATACTGACTCCGAGCCGACCAGTCCTTGTTTTAGCCTTAAAGGGTAACAACAAGTACCATCTTTTAACGTCTTTTGGTATGACGCAGCCGGGGATCGTACGCCAGACCTTCCGCTCTCCGGGCGGACGCTCTACCACTGGACCACGGAGGCGGTCTCTCCAACAATGAATGTAAGGTTTGTTGGTTGGTTTGTTGATTAACCCCGCACTCAGCAATATTCCCATATTTTGGTAAGCTTGTTCCATCATCTACACCTGCACATTTCGTTCTTTTTAATAGGTGTGTCCATTTTTCAAGTTACATAAAAGCATCCAATCAGTTTGTTTGTTTTCTTTGGGTTTTTTTTAACACCACACTCAGCAATATTCCAGCTATATGACGGCAGTCTGTAAATAATCGAGTCTGTACCAGACAATCCAGTGAATGACATCATGAGCATCGATCCACGCAATTGGGATACAATGACATGCATCAACCAAGTCAGCGAGCCTGACCACCCGATCCTGCTAGTCGCATAGTCGCCTTTTACGGCAAGCATGGGTTACTGAAGACCTATTCTACCCCGGATCTTCACGGGTCGAATGTGAGGTTATTTCTGTTTAAAAACATGACAGTCCATCAGCAAAATAGACCGTCTCGGACTGTCGGGCGGGTATTTTTAAACAGAAATAAGTAAGAATGTAAGGTTATTTCTGTTTAAAAATACCCGCTCGACAGTCGGAGACGGTCTATGTTGCTGACGGACTGTCATTTTTGAAAAGTTGCATGTCCGATGTCGGAAGTTAAAGTTGACATTCCACCATTTTATTGTTATTTTCTGAGAACTAACACTAAAAAGTACTATTCTTATGTTTACGTGTTTGTTACATTTGTTCGTTAGTCTGGAAAGTTCTGAACTGGCAATATCTTATCTGGTCTGGTAACTTTGCAATATTGCCAGTCCGGCTGTCTAACTGAAACTTTTGGGAAATTTATACACCGTTTCTGTAGTAGACATAATTTATGGATAACAATACTGGGCGTGGTCTTGTTTTACAACAGTATAAGGGTCCATACTGAAACGTCGCTTTTACAGTTTTAAAGAAGTTGTTGTCCATAAATTGTGTCTATACTTTGTTAACTTCTTAGTAACGCCTATCAAACAGTACAGTTTCTGTATGTGGTATTGTATAATAACAGGTTTGATTTCCTTCATACAGTATTTTCACAGTACAGTTAATGCCTGTTGTTTCCAAAGCCTTCAGTTTTGTTCCTTTACTAGTGACAACTTTCACATACAGCCTAACAAGCCTCTGGGCAAGCCTGACCACCCAATCCTGTTAGTACCCTCTTAAGACAAGCATAGTCACCTCATACAGCAAGCATGGGTTGCTGAAGACCTGTTCTATCCTGGTTCTTCACGGATGGGTTATTTTGTTCTGCTCCGGATTGTGTCAAACTTAGTGTTGTCTCGAATTAAAATCTTGGTTCAGTCTATTCCTTCTTTATTCATCATTTTTGGTTGTGTCGAACCTTGGACAAAACTAAGAATTTATCAGGTCCCTTGCACTTTGACACAGTAGTGTGAGACTGTTTGTGAAAACACCAGTCAGAGTTACCTGGTCCAGCTGTGTAAACTGATATGATTCGTGATTTCTAAATGTGGAGGCCAAGACAAACTAAAGTGAGTGAGTGAGTATGGTTTTACACCGCTTTTAGCAATATTTCAGCAATATCACGGGGACACCAGAAATGGGCTTCACACATTGTACCCATGTCAGGAATCGAACCCGGGTTTTAAGCGTGACAAGCGAACGCTTTAGCCACTAGGCTATCCGACTGCCCCCCAAGACAAACTAAATGGTGTGGGTGGAGGGTGGTTGGCACCCTCAGGTATTGATAAACGTATTCCAACGAATAACTAAACACAGTATGAACAAATGAAAATGACTTTATTACAAAGTTGGATGAGCATGATGACAAGCAGATTTCAGACGTGAAACTTAACAAGCCAACACATTAAAGTAGCCTAAATACCTGGGTGGCCATTGAAACACAGAAAATGACTGGAATGAGTATATTGAAAGACAGGTCATGATTTCCTAGAAAAGGCATCCGTGTCCACAGAACAAATTTGTCGCTTAACACCGCACTCAGGCATATTTCAGCTTACAACAGTGAGTCTGGACCAGACGATCCAGTGATTGACATCATGAGCATGGATCCATTCAACTGGGAAACAATGACATCTAATCAACCACGTCATTGAGCCTGACAACTCAATCCACTTGTCACCTCTTCTGGCAAGCATGGGTTGCTGGGGAACAATTCTTACCCGGAATCCCCACAGGTAACTAGAACAGTTACAACAAACAGGGTAATGAAATATACCCAAACACAAGTACACAACTGAACCCTAGCTTGCATGTGGTTGAAATATAATTTCTCACTAATATTGCATAATGACCTACAGTAGTCAGTTTTACTTGCTAAAATGCACGTTCAGAAAGGCCAGTCAATTCCTGGCTCAGAATCCACTGCAACAACAGCAACATGACATCATCAACGTGACATCATCAACGTGACATCATCAACACGGATTAATCCTGCGTAAAGTTCTGCAGGGCCAAGACTCTCGCAAGATTGTTTTTAACACTACAGGTGCATGTGTCTTGCCAACTGATGCACAATGGTTCATTAGTCCTATTAACATGCTACACAGATTGAATAAAATCTTAATAAAATCTGTAAGGCTGACTGTCTGTTACCCGTAGTGAAATAAAACTGTAAACGAGGCCAAAAAAAGATTGCCATTGCATTAAACAGTAGTGAGCTAACTGTGACGTCATCATTAGATGACAGTCAATGACTCAGCTGCAGACTTTGAGTATGATGTTGAACTTGTTGTGCTGCATCCTCGAGTGGCTTGGCTCTTACATCTCCTTTCTTATACCCTGGACCACTGTTGTTTCCCCAATCTGATTAGTGATTAGGGTCACGATAACTCAAATATCGATATATTGCTTTTGGTAAGCACTTCAGGTCAATAAATCGATTGTGAAATCAGTTTTTGATCAATTGTATCGATTTCAGTTAGGAATATCGATATTTTCGATTGAACATGCAATGCTGATCAATCTTGTTTTTCTTTTGATCATGAGTGGTAGTAATTTACACATGGTAATGTGGAAGTTTCTTATTCTTTAATTACTAGGGTAAAGAAAAAAACAAATCAGTCATATCTCAAACTTAACTTTTTATTTGTTGTTATGGTTATCACATTCAAAGGAAACGTCAGTTCCAAGGTTTTATTCAACTCTAAGATCCATCTAAAATGATACACTGAAAACTATCGATATTTATTGCAATGGCTGCTTGCAATATCAATAGTTATCTCAATAGTTTCCTTCAATATCAATAGTTATCACAATAGTGATGTCCAGACCAATAGTCACCCCTAATTAGCATGCTGCATAAAAATAGCCATCTAATTACGTTACAATCATTCTTTGCTAAGGTGAGGTGAAATGGGGTTCAAGGTCGCGTTCAAGATTATTGCACTGACATAGGAACGTGTATGTGTGTGCGCGTGCTTGCTTCTACTAGCCAAGACTAATGCCTGTTTTATAGAGCTAGCCCACTGATACCATGCCACAGTTTAACATGGATACCCCACTCAGACGCAGTATACTAACTCGGAGCCGACCAGTCTTTGTTTTACCCCCTAAATGTCTAGCACAAGGGTAAACAAGTACCATCTTTTAACGTCTTTGGGGGTTAAGAGTGAGTGAGTGAGTGAGTTGGGTTTAACGCCGCTTTTAACAGTATTCCAGTTATATTGGGCGTGTCAGCTTAAAGTGGGAGGAAAGCCCGAAGTGATGCAGGCCTTAGACGTTTACCACTGCGGTGAAACCCACGAGCACGGGTATGGTGCTGACAAACCTAGAAACATAATCGGGGCGAACCGGGATTCGAACCCACAATCATAGGTTTCTGGCTTGCCCAAGGGACGCAACTCTGCACAGCAAATCGCGGCGCCTTAGACGACTGGGCCACCCATGCTCCCTTGGGGGTTAAGACACGGCCAGGCTTGAACCATCAGCCTTCCACTCTCCCGGCACACGCTCTATCCACTATCCGCTCTATCTGGGCTACGTCTGGGGAACAATTGAGGTGGGGATGTCACTTTCAAACGAAGAAATGGAGATACAATACCCAGGACAATCAAAGAGGCTGCACCAGTACTTTGTACCAGTAGTTTGTACCAGTACTTTGTACCAGTACTTTGTACCAGTAGTACTAGTTATACAGGTGTGGAGGTTTGCAGCAAAATAAAACTTTGGCCAGTGACTATATTTAGCATATAGTCTTAGCATCAAAATGTGAAAGAATAAAAACAGGTAAATAAAGAAGACTAGTTTTACTTCCTGACATGATGAGTGCAAAAGGTTTACAAAACTGCAACAATATAAACGTCTTTGACAGCTAGTGCCGCAACACTGTAGCTCACCTAGATACGTAGTCAACAGTCTAAATTGTCAACAAAGACAGACACTTATTAAAGTTGCTGTTCATATCTAAAATCAAATATTCAAACATATTAGTTGAATCACACTATCAACTAAACAAAAACCAAATTTAATTCCATTTTGTACACAAATGACCAAGTATTGGCCATGAATGGCTTTTTCAAAATTGTTGCCGTGATAGCCATAATGAAAATATAATTTGAAGCTTTCATCATTGGTGGGAGTCTGGTCAAAGTGCAAAAGTCAAATTAAAGTCAAAATTTAATATACCATGAACACATACCCCCAATTCTACCATATTTTGAATGAAGGCTTGAATAATGCCCATAACTCATATGAAATTTCAATATGGTCGAAGTGCAAAGGTCAAATCAAGGTCTAACTATAAAATACTCTCAAAAAACGGAATATATATGTTGAGCCCCATTACAAACTACACATACCAAGTTTCATGACGTTTTGTACAAAAATGACCAAATAATGTCCATGAACAGGTTTATTCAATATGGAAGCCATTGGTGTGTGAAGTTTGTGAACTTAAAGATTCACTGGTTCAGTTGTTTCTAACAACGGAGAAACAGGAAACATAAGCTCACTTGACTTTCAGTTAGGTGAGCTATAAAAAACGATCCTAATGATTAAAATTCTAATGCCATGAATAAAACAACAAAAGTTATTGCTTCTCTTTCATTGTGAGTGACTGATGCAAGACATCATCTATCTCTCGCTTCACTGGGATAAACATTTGAATCTGAAGACTTTCGACAGCCGGTTGGAATATAAAAAATAGTCTTGGCCATCTATAAGACATTCCAGAATTTATTTTTGTCCAGTTTTCAAATTTTGAATCAAGAACAAAAAAAATGTGTAATCTGGAATGGTAATTGCCATTTTGAAACTTGTGCCGTAAAGCTTGAGAAAGCTGCTTTCTGACAGACAAATGATGACTTCCTGTTAGCCATTTCAGTTAGCCTGTTAGCCATGAGTGAGTGAGTGAGTTGGGTTTAACGACACTTTTAACAGTATTCCAGTTATATCACGGCGTGTCAGCTTAATGTGGGAGGAAAGCCCGAAGTGATGCAGGTCTCAGACGTTTACCACTTTGGTGAAATCCACTAGCACGGGTAAGGTGCTGACAAACATAGAAACATAATTAGGGCGAACCGGGATTCAACCGACAATCATTGGTTTCTGGCGTGCCCAAGGGAGGCAACTCTGCACAGCGAATCGCGGCGCCTTAGACGACTGGGCCACCCGTGCCCCCCAAAGAACATCTTGTATCTGTTCATTAATGATTTGTGACATGACACCAAAAGATCTTTTAGTAATTCAGAAACATTGATGGACATTGACATTACACACAAGCACATCAAACATAGAATTGATGTGTGACTCCATGAACAATACATGTGTTACACACAGCTGCATCCTGAACCCCTCTATACTATATACAAACATGGTAAAAGTAGATCAACAGGCCTTATTACAAAAATAGTCTTTCTACAATGTTATTATTGCACAGAATATGACGATGCAGTGATAAGACACAATTAGCATACCGATGGGATGTTTCAAGATGAGACAACAAGAAGATTCGTTCATTGTTCAAACCACAATCAGCAATATTCCAGCTATATGATGGCAGTCATAATTCTGGACCGGACAATTCAGTGATTGACATCATCAGCATCATCTATATAATTGGGATACAATGACATGCAATCAACCAAGTCTACGTGCTGGATCGATTTCGTCGCCTCTTACAAGTCCGAGGGGACCAAGCCCAGAATGCCTACTGGGGACAAACAATAGAGCAAGGTATCGCGTAATCAATTAAAGGAATGTCCGTCTTCTAAAAGACAATTCCATTATCAGGATTAAGCAGAACAAATAAAGTATCAATAAGTTTTTTCATACAAGCCAAATTAACATAAAATAATAATACACCATATACACATATATACTATTCAAAAAAAAGTTAAGGACCACCTGATTTTTTCATATTATTATAGTCAATCAGTCATGCACTAACAGACTATCTACAGTAATATGAGAGAATAAGATGATCCTTAACTTCTTTTGAGTAGTATATATAAAGTTTTCTAAAAATGGTATCTGCCGGAAAAACAGATTATGAGATGGGTTCTTTTCATGAGTAACTTTGCACAACAAATTATATATCATTCAGCTACTTTTGAGTATTTGGGTGAAAGGTTATTGTTTTATTGCTAAAGTTGCAAGTTGCATTGATGACAACTATTGTGTTGAATGTTGGAGAGGAAATACATGCTAAATAGAGGAGTGGTATTGTTTTTATGAAATGTGACAAGACAACAAACCAATACAGCTAAAAACATAAACTAAAACATTCTTAATCAATTTAATCAAGCCATGATAGTATTGTGTATTACATATTCTCCAATGAGACTATCTCTGTGGGTGGGTATGTTATTGATAGAAAAGTGTGAGTCTTCATGCACAACTGGCACAATCAGGAGATGGACCTACTGTGTTTTGAAATTTGAGGTAGTCTAACTGTAAATTAGACACCTGTTATTTATACATTTGAAACCTCATGCTCAAAGGCTTGGTTCCAAAATAAAATATGAGGTCTTAATCTTGACAAACAGCTCAAGCTAAGGCTGGGATGGGTAACTCGGGTACTCGGGTCGGGTGGGTTCTGAGTAGGACCCGGGTACCCACAGGACTACTCGGACCCGTGGTTAGTCACGTGATATATTGTTTAATGACAAAACTTATCTAAAACTCTATGGTTACACTATAAGTCACTAATATTCCCATTTCTTTCGGACAATGCACCCATTCCTTCTGACTTTTATATGTTTGAATAAAGATAAAACTTCATGTACTATAAAAACTTCAGTGTATGCATGACCTTGATCGTTTTACACATGGTTTTACACGTGTACGTAATACATTTTGCCAGGGCTAAGGTCAAACTTTTCCAAATCGGACAGTTTGTACCTCTATCTAAATATCTACAGTGGGTACCCGGGTAGGGTCAGGTAATAAGGCGGTGGGATCTGGGTCGTAAATTTGGACTCGTCCAAGCCCGAGCTCAAGTACTTGAGTTAAGAGATTTCTAATAACTGTTCTGTAATTGATATCATATATCAATATGTCCAGTTGAACCTATAAACCATGTATATCCACAGTTCATGGAACGAAACGCGTTTGACATGGTGCAGTAAAATACAGTGAGTGAGTGAGTTGGGTTTAACACCGCTTTTAACATTATTCCAGTTATATCTCGGCATGTCAGTTTAATATGGGAGGGAAGCCCGAAGTGATGCTGGTCTCAGACTTTTACTTCGGTGAAACCCATGAGCATGGGTATGGTGCTGACAAACCTAGAAACATAATCGGGGCGAACCAGGATTCGAACCCACAATCATAGGTTATGGCGTGCCCAAGGGACGCAATGCTGCACAGTGTATCACGGCGCCTTAGACGATTGGGCCACGCGTGCCCCCCCACTGAAATACAGCAGAACATGGATATAATGAACTACAAGGGACTGGAGAAATCAGTTCGTTTTAAACTTTGTTCATTATAAACCTTTTCGCTCGGAAAAGTCTGCCATCTTGGATAAAACAAAACACAATACACATAATTGCAGCATTGTCTTATATCAGCAGTGACTACTTCATAGCATTCAATTCATAATATTATAAAACATTGTTTAATGTTTGTTTTACAGACAGGATTAGTCAAATTACAGGTATATTAAACAACAATTAAGAACAAAGCGTGGTTCATTTCACGACAAAACATTGTTCTATCACGACGTCATTTCTAGGGATTTGAACATGTGCTCTCAAGTTCATGACGTTGTATACTGGATGACAGTATTTTTGAGTGGAGAGTGTCGATTGAATTGTAGCTGGGCAACGCAGATAGTGAGTGAGTGAGTATGGTTTTACGCCGCTTTTAGCAATATTCCAGCAATATCACCGCGGGGGATACCAGAAATAGGCTTCACACATTGTACCCATGTCGGGAATCGAACCCGGGTTTTCGGCGTGACGAGCGAACGCTTTAACCACTAGGCTAGCCGACCGCCCCGGCAACGCAGATAAACGCAGTGACCGAATGATCGGATTCAAAAGCAGGAGATATATGACAATCAGTATTGGGAGAAAAGGTACAGGTAGTCAACGTGAGAACTGTGAGAATATGCGGGAAAGATCAAACTTAACCCACCTGTGCATAAAATGGACACGTCCCACATTGCTGAGGTCAGATTCTATTCAGGGAGTCATCAGTATTAATAAAGAGGTAAATATTATTAAAGCTTGTCCATTTCATAATCATCCTTAAAGATCCATAATGTTGATGTCTTGTACAAGAAATAAACAACGAGTGGGAGACCATAGACCCGTTTCAGAAGTACTGTATTCACAGTAATAAGCGTCCACTGGCTCAGAGAATTTTCAAAGGAGGGCCCTAAAATTCAACTTGAAATTGAGCAGTAGATAACGGAATTCGTTGAATATTGAAACAAGAAAATATGGACTGTCATGTAAATGTCCAGGTTGAGCAAATATATATTATTTACATATTGGTCTATAAGTCGGTCAGTGGGAGCGAGGCGATTGATACACCAAATATGGTATGCATAGAGACCTAACAGCCATTTTAGGAACACAATGAATGATAAATACACAAGGTTATACAGATTGAGCAGAAATAGTTCTTCAACATAAAGATATGTTTGCATCAGTTTGAACTACCTCTCTCAAAGCTGTACAATGATAAGACATCTTCCTGAGGCAAGGGAGTTAACAGACAATTAATGTCCAGTTTCCACCCTTGCCGAACAAGGTTGGAATTTCGTGGCTCAATCGTAGCGCCACCACTGGCTATTAATAGTTATGTCCCTTCTATGTCCTTCCTATTGACCAATCAGATTCCACTTCTCATATCACTTGCATTTGCTTGAAATAAACTGGTGGCGACGATTTGATCAAGTTAATCGAAGAAAAGTTTCCCATTCCCTGCTTCAAGGACATCCAGTTCTTGTGTATTGTAGCTTAACACTTGAGCACTTTGATTAAAAACATGAATAAATTTGGAACATATCTGTCAATGTCTAGTCGAGGGTACACAAGTTTTGCAAATCCTGCAATCAACAGACATCTGCACGGCAGTCGCCACGTTGTTTAGGAACAGGATGTTGATTTTGTTACGCGATCCTGATTGGACTATGCATAGACTAATTATAGTCCAGCCAAATATAACTCCGAAGATTCAGTCTAGGTCACAAGGGTGGAAACTAGACTTTTATAGTCAGTTAACTCCCTTGCTTCAGGAAGATGAGATAAAGTGAAATGAATAGTAATTAGTGTTTGTCCATTTTAAATTGACTTGTCTTCATGTTTTCACAGCTGGTCATAGTGAGTGACCAAAACCGCCATAATATACTCAAGACCGGTTCCCTGGTTCAGACACTGTCAGAAAGTCACAGTTTTCTATACACTATATTCTCCATCAACTGTACATGCATATATACAAATGTCTGTTTTGGGTAAGTTAATGTAAATAGGCCTTTAATAACTCATGGAAGATCAAAGGAACCCAACTCCATACCTCAATTTTGTGAGACTCCTACTATCATAAAGCAGTGTGAAGAGTAGACAGCCACAAGCAATGGCACAGGCTGTCAAGAGAGAAACATCGAACACTGGTTATCATTGTTCATAATTCAAACAATTCTACTCTATTACAAAAGGAGTAATCCACCCACCTCCCCAATTTTCTGCTTCTAGATGAGAGATTTTAGGAAGAAGCGAGGTTTTCCTGCCTCACGCATGTGCATGGGGTGTTGTTTGCTACAAATTGTTACCAGCACAACTGATTATAGATAGTTGACAGTGAAGAGAACTTCTGTTGAAAATCTGAAGATTTCATAGTGAATGAGTGAGTGAGTTGGGTTTAACGCCGCTTCTAACAGTATCACAGTTATACCACGGCTTGCCAGCTTAATGTGGGAGGAAAGCCCGAAGTGATGCAGGTCTCAGACGTTTACCACTTCGGTGAAACCCACGAGCATGGGTATGGTGCTGACAAACCTAGAAACATCATCGTGGTGAACCAGGATTTGAACCCACAATCATAGGTTTCTGGCATGCCCAAGGGACGCATCTGCACAGCGAATAGCAAAAACACTGGGCCACCAGTGCCCCAGATTTTATAGTGTAATGACAGGATAATACAGGATTCATGGCTACGATGTGAGAGGGTTGTATTTGTAGGAATTAATACCATTACAGCTATGTAAGCTGAATTCTTATTGGTCTCTCTCTGCAAACAGCTCTTTATTAGAATCATGTCTTAAACTGTAGACTACACTGCACAGCAGCCATACATATTCACAGGTAGTGATGGAAGAATGTTGCATATTACAAACCGTGAAGTATTGACAATGTTGGTCAGAATTCCTGGCAATACTTCAGAAAGCAGCTGATTCCCTGAAGACACATCCAGCTCTGTATGATACAGATTGAACATGTTTGGTGTTGTATTCACAAACATTGGGATGTATCAGATGAAACTCAAGTCCATTATCAGATTATGTTTATCAAGATATTTTACCAAAGCTAGAAATGTCCATATAAACAGGAATCCGCTTTTTCAAAAAAAATATTTGTTACAGAAAGTACTGGAAATGGTTATTTTTCCTCATGTTTGAAGAAAAACAATCCAAAATACAATCCTATACAAGCAGCATTAGCATTGAACCAAACAGAACACAGCTATTCAGAGGTCGAACAGACAGCGTTTGGCATTGAACCATACAGAACACTGATATTTAGAGTTTGAACAGATTGTCAGAAACAATAACTTGGACCAATATTGCACACATACATAAATAAATGCAACACTGAGGTAATTTCATGAAAAAACTTCATGAAAGTGTCTGCCATTAAGTAGTTAACAACAATACTTTATACGTACGTCACATGCCTACAGTTCTGTACAGAGCATAATCTTGCCAGAAGTTTGTTTATTGTGGCATCAAAACACCAAATATCTCCTTGATGACTCTTAACATTTAAATACCTTCAAATAAATAACTCCCGCAACAATATGGATTGATAATTGTTAATAGAAACAGTGTATAAGAGCAAGTTACAGTTGCTACTGCTTGTCACATACGTCAAAGTTGGATATAATTTCCTTACAAAGTCATAAAAAAGAGAGAGTATAAATTGAGTGATAGTTGGTGCAGCAATACATACCTTATGCGCTGACCTGCTACATAAACAATTAAAAATGTCCAAATGGAAAAAAGAAAATAGTCTGTTAGTTAGTAATAGTCTTGTGACGGAACATCTAATCTTACACATGATTGCGCATAATTAGACAGTTACATGCCGTAGGACAGGTTCAACTTCAGACTTCCATGGAAAGCATGTAAATCAGATAGTTGCTTGCGTTCCCACAGGCTTAGTTTTGATTAACACATTTCAGAACTAAGGAAACAGTTTACGGAGTAACGTCCCTTTGAACATGTACATTACGGAGTAATGTCCCTTTGGACATGTACATTACGGAGTAACGTCCCTTTGAACATGTACAGGCCGGCTCCTTTCCAGTGCGTGACACCTT
The DNA here is from genome assembly GCF_022045235.1 of Haliotis cracherodii. Lineage (NCBI taxonomy): Eukaryota > Metazoa > Mollusca > Gastropoda > Lepetellida > Haliotidae > Haliotis > Haliotis cracherodii. The sequence goes on along the minus strand of NW_027266266.1, from coordinate 5,640,675 downwards.
CGTTACACTCTGGTTAATGCTATTACTGTTACCCTATATACTGTGTTGAATTAAGGGGGTCAATGAGGTCTACCCCTACAGTACTTTAATATTGGGACCCCCGAAATCTCTATTAGTGTTATTAGGCCATGACACTGGCCACTATAATTGTTTCCTTAATTTCGGAAAAGTACAAAAAGATGTATATTTTGTCATGACAGATTAACTATAGTGATATGAAAGAATCGGATGATCCCTAACCAATTTTGAGTAGGATATGAAATGCCTGTGGCATACAAGTGTTATATCACCTGCAAGGGTCTTTTACAGTATCAGATAAAAAGACAGCTGTTTTCCTGTCATTTATCTACAAGTTGGAAGGCATTTCTTGAGTCTGTTTTAGTCATGTTTGCATGATGTCAGCTGGTTGATGTGTCTTGATCAAAGTCGAGGTCATCAACGACTGCATCTGCGTAGTTCCTGGAGTTGGGGCGACTCAGTCTTTGTCTCAACTGTTCCATCTCACAGATAGCCTCCCTTCTCTTGGCCTTCTCTTCCTCTATCCAGGTCTGGGGGGGACAAGGGAAGAGCAGTTTGAATGTGTGGGTGATGATGTTGAGGTGCTACTATGTGTGTGTGTGTGTGTATGTAGGGTGGGTGGGTGGGGGTTAGAGACAAGAGAAGAGCAGTTTGAATGTGTGGGTGATGATATAGAGGTGCTAGTTGGGGGGGAGACAAGGGAAGAACAGTTTGAATGTGTGGGTGATGATGTAGAGGTGCTAGTTGATGGGAGACAAGGGAAGAGCACTTTGAATGTGTGGGTGATGATGTAGAGGTGCTAGGTGGGGGGAGACAAGGGAAGAACAGTTTGAATGTGTGGGTGATGATGTAGAGGTGCTAGGTGGGGGAGACAAGGGAAGAGCAGTTTGAATGTGTGGGTGATGATGTAGAGGTGCTAGGTGGGGGGAGACAAGGGAAGAGCACTTTGAATGTGTGGGTGATGATGTAGAGGTGCTAGTTGGGGGGAGACAAAGGAAGAGCACTTTGAATGTGTGGGTGATGATGTAGAGGTGCTAGTTGGGGGGAGACAAGGGAAGAGCACTTTGAATGTGTGGGTGATGATGTAGAGGTGCTAGTTGGGGGGAGACAAGGGAAGAGCAGTTTGAATGTGTGGGTGATGATGTAGAGGTGCTAGTTGGGGGGAGACAAGGGAAGAGCAGTTTGAATGTGTGGGTGATGATGTAGAGGTGCTAGGTGGGGGGAGACAAGGGAAGAGCAGTTTGAATGTGTGGGTGATGATGTAGAGGTGCTAGTTGGGGGGAGACAAGGGAAGAGCACTTTGAATGTGTTGGGGATGATGTAGAGGTGCTAGTTGGGGGGAGACAAGGGAAGAGCAGTTTGAATGTGTGGGTGATGATGTAGAGGTGCTAGTTCAAGGGAAGAGCAGTTTGAATGTGTGGGTGATGATGTAGAGGTGCTAGTTGGGGGGAGACAAGGGAAGAGCAGTTTGAATGTGTGGGTGATGATGTAGAGGTGCTAGTTCAAGGGAAGAGCAGTTTGAATGTGTGGGTGATGATGTAGAGGTGCTAGTTGGGGGGAGACAAGGGAAGAGCACTTTGAATGTGTGGGTGATGATGGATGTAGAGGTGCTAGTTGGGGGGAGACAAGGGAAGAGCAGTTTGAATGTGTGGGTGATGATGTAGAGGTGCTAGTTGGGGGGAGACAAGGGAAGAGCAGTTTGAATGTGTGGGTGATGATGTAGAGGTGCTAGGTGGGGGGAGACAAGGGAAGAGCACTTTGAATGTGTGGGTGATGATGTAGAGGTGCTAGTCGGGGGGAGACAAGGGAAGAGCAGTTTGAATGTGTGGGTGATGATGTAGAGGTGCTAGTTGGGGGGAGACAAGGGAAGAGCAGTTTGAATGTGTGGGTGATGATGTAGAGGTGCTAGTTGGGGGGAGACAAGGGAAGAGCAGTTTGAATGTGTGGGTGATGATGTAGAGGTGCTAGTTCAAGGGAAGAGCAGTTTGAATGTGTGGGTGATGATGTAGAGGTGCTAGTTCAAGGGAAGAGCACTTTGAATGTGTGGGTGATGATGTAGAGGTGCTAGTTGGGGGGAGACAAGGGAAGAGCACTTTGAATGTGTGGGTGATGATGTAGAGGTGCTAGTTCAAGGGAAGAGCAGTTTGAATGTGTGGGTGATGATGTAGAGGTGCTAGTTCAAGGGAAGAGCACTTTGAATGTGTGGGTGATGATGTAGAGGTGCTAGTTCAAGGGAAGAGCACTTTGAATGTGTGGGTGATGATGTAGAGGTGCTAGTTGGGAGGAGACAAGGGAAGAACAGTTTGAATGTGTGGGTGATGATGTAGAGGTGCTAGTTCAAGGGAAGAGCACTTTGAATGTGTGGGTGATGATGTAGAGGTGCTAGTTCAAGGGAAGAGCAGTTTGAATGTGTGGGTGATGATATAGAGGTGCTAGTTCAAGAGAAGAGCACTTTGAATGTGTGGGTGATGGTGCAGAGGTGCTATCTGGAAAGTGGTGGTGTTGTAGTGGTGCTAGTTAGTGGTGTGGTTTTAATGACGGCAATGTGGTTGGGTGGTGTTGTGGTAGTGTTGTTGTCAGGAGATGTGTGTGGCGTGGCATGGCGTGGCTCGGCGTGGTGTGGCATGGTGTGTTGTTAGTATGGCGTGGCATGGCGTGGCGTTTTGTGAGTATGGTGTGGTGTGGTGTGGTGTGGTGTGGTGTGGTGTGGCGTGGTGTGGTGTGGCGTGGCGTGGCGTGGCGTGGCGTGGCGTTTTGTGAGTATGGTGTGGCGTGGCGTGGCGTGGCGTGGCGTGGCGTGTTGTTAGTATGGTGTGGCATTTTGTTAGTATGGTGTGGCGTGGCGTGGCGTGGGGTGGTGTGGAAATCCCGGTCAGGTGATCAGCAAGCCCCACTCACCTGCACCTCGTCCGTGTACATCCTCAGACTGAAGTCCTCCTTGCTTCGGAACCTCTCACCACGGTACACATACGGCATCTACAACAAAGTCTCCATATGTCATACCCAAGTCTGGCATTTAGCCCAGCATCCCCATCACAACTACTTCCGGAACAAACATTACCCATTCATGACGTCATAGTCTGAACTAATTCATGTCTTGTGGAGGCAGATTTCACTGATAACAAAATCAAAAGAAAGGAAGCGGCCTAATGCTTAGTGTCACATTATTACACTAAATGTCATGTAAAAATACAATTTTACAATACCTCACAATTTAGGCTAAAAAAAAAATATTCTTGGTTCTCAGGCACCACCACATCATCACAAAGTCTGCCGGACGTTTTGTTCTTATTTCCATTTAAAAAAAAGAAATCCTTAAATATTCTGCGTCTTGAACACACACAACCCCGGCAACAAAATGCTACAATACTTTAAAACAACACAGGGTCTGTGCCTTGTATGGCAGACAATGACATATGCAGAGAACAAGATTACATGTGTATTTGCCTCATAAAATAAGCCGGAAATAGCGATCAGCGGTTTACACATTTTCTCCCCGATCTACTAGTGGCTAATATCATAACTGAAAAGAAAATTGATAGGAAGACCCAAGACTTTGTATGTCTGACAACTACTGTTCGTTTTAAGGCGAGTTCATGGTGAATTGATGTGCTTTGCCCATCAGTTAAAATTTGCCGAAATTAATGTAAACAAAATTGAATGAAATCTTGGAGAAAAGTAATATAATGGATTACAAACACAAGTCCAGATACACAATGAACACTTTTATAACCAGATAGTGTAATAACAGGACTAACTTGCGTACTTCAGTACAGATTTGTTGACATGCTTCTACCGGTGCTGCATGCTCAAGATAACATTTTCGCATTGTGAAACAGAATCAAAGCTCATTGTATGTGTGTATTATGCACTTACTGGTAGTGGAACTGTAGTCGAATATTGTATTTCAGTATTTTTCTCATCAAGGAATACATGTATGTAGGGAGGCCACACACAACTGTATATTTGGTTACATACTAGTTTAAACAACCAAACTATTTGTTTTTTTAAAATGGCTCCCCGTCTGCAGTTTATTTTCAAAAGCTATTGCCTGAGAACCAATTCTTTTATTTTTTTAAGCCCTAGGAAAGTAAGAACAGTTTGTTTGACTGACAAGGGAAAACAGTTTGGAAAAATCCTAGATAGATCCTAGATAGATGTATAACACATGAGGAGCTACGTATCACCATATTCCACGTCACTGCCAGTTTCACAGTCAAAACAAGGAGAGTAAGGTTTCAACAATATTCCAGAAATATCCCGACGGGGGACACAAGAAATGGGCCACTTACAATCAAATGGCATAACTTTCAGGTAATGAAGAGTAACTTGGTAATGCCTGGTTACCATGGTGATCTATGATTGATTGAGACACACCTGTGATCCATCTTGGTCCGCTGTGGTGGCAATATGTGCGCCAGTCAGCCATGCATGCGGCCTCTCACACATGTCCCTCTCCTCCTCCGACATGGACATCTCCACCTTGTACAGGCCGTGATCTGAAACAGTGGAAGTACACAGACTAGTCTATGTACAAGCTTATCTTGTAAGACGTCTTCCAACATCTTCCTGAGGCAAGGGAGTTAACTTACTATAATGTTTCGGGGCTCGATCGTAGTGCCACCAGTGGAAATTACAAGTTATGTCCCTTATATGTTCCTCCTGTTAACCAATCAGATTCCATCTCACTTGCATTTGTTTCAAACATAATGGGGGCGCCCAGTCAAGACTGTCAATTATCAAGATATGTATTGTCATTAAACGTGTATTATCACGCAAAGTCCATCAAATCCCGTGAGGGAGTTGTGGTTAACGCCGCTTTTAAAATTATTCCAGTTACATCACGGCGTGTCAGCTTTAATGTGGGAGGAAAGCCTGAAGTGATGCAGGTCTCAGATGTTTACCACTTCGGTGAAACCCACGGGCACGGGTATGGTGCTGTCAAACGTAGAAACATAATCGGGGCAAACTGGGATTCGAACCCACAATCATAGGTTTCTGGCATGCCCAAGGGACGCAACTCTGCACAGTTGATCGCGGCGCCGCTTTAAACGACTGGGACACCCATGCCCCCCCAAATCACATGAGCACCTTGATTAAAAACATGAAAATATTTGGAAAATAATCTGTTGACGCCAAGTTGACGGTATAGATGCTTTACAAATCCTGCAATCAGCCAAAATTGGCACAGCAGTTGACAAACCTGATGCTAATTTCGTTAAGCAATTTGGATTGGACAATGCATAGACTCGTTAATCCAGACAAAATATAACTCCATAATTCCAGCCTAGTTTGGCAAGGGTGGAAACTGTTTGTTGTTGTTTAATGCTGCACTCAACAATATTCCAGCTATAAAAGGGCAGCCCGTAAAGAATTGAGTCTGGACCAGATAATCCAGTGATCAGTATCACGAGCATTGATCCACTCCATTGGAATATGAGTCTGCCAGCCTGACCACCCAATCATGTTAGTCGCTCTTATGACAAGCATAGTCGCCTTTGATCTTTTGAATACACTTGAAACTAGTGATATTAACATGTATGTAAACCAAATTTCAGTTGAATCCACCAAGCCATTTGGAGATATCGACAATTTGAAAAGCTTATTGCCACTCATTCAGCTTGACAACATGTGACCTACATGTTAGGGGAGCTAAAAGTGTCTGCAAAATAAAAGTGAACATGATGCTGTACCTTCAATGTCATCCACATCCATCGTCCTCCGATAGTTGATACGGAACAGGAAAGATTCCAACACAAAGGCCACCACGATATTCATCACAACCTGCAGGGGAGATAACTCACAATTTGATACTTCATCTCACAACAAAATACATTCAATAGCTTGAGGTGGATGCAATCTTGGAAAGCCAGATATAGTTGTAATTTTGGAAAGCTAGAGACAGTTGTAATTTTGGAAAGATAGAGACAGTTGTTATTTTAGAAAGCTAGAGATAGTTGTAATTTTGGAAAGCCAGATATAGTTGTAATTTTAGAAAGCTAGAGATAGTTGTAATTTTGGAAAGCTAGAGACAGTTGTCATTTTAGAAAGCTAGAGACAGTTGTAATTTTGGAAAGCTAGAGACAGTTGTTATTTTAGAAAGCTAGAGACAGTTGTTATTTTGGAAAGCTAGCGATACTTGTAATTTTGGAAAGCTAGAGATAGTTGTAATTTTAGAAAGCTAGAGACAGTTGTTATTTTAGAAAGCTAGAGACAGTTGTAATTTTGGAAAGCTAGAGACAGTTGTTATTTTAGAAAGCTAGAGACAGTTGTTATTTTGGAAAGCTAGCGATACTTGTAATTTTGGAAAGCTAGAGATAGTTGTAATTTTAGAAAGCTAGAGACAGTTGTAATTTTGGAAAGCCAGAGACAGTTGTAATTTTGGAAAGCTAGAGACAGTTGTAATTTTGGAAGGCTAGAGATGGGTGTAATTTTGGAAAGCTAGAGATAGTTGTAATTTTGGAAAGCTAGAGACAGTTGTAATTTTGGAAAGCTAGAGATAGTTGTAATTTTGGAAGGCTAGAGATGGGTGTAATTTTGGAAAGCTAGAGATAGTTGTAATTTTGGAAAGCTAGAGATGGGTGTAAATTTGGAAAGCTAAAGATGGGTGAAATTTTGGAAGGCCAGAGATTCTCCTATTTCCCATGGCCTTTGCTGGGAACCACAGCCGCACTCACCATCATCACGATGTAGAACAGCATGAAGTAGATCCGCGTCCACTCGCTCCAGCCCAGTGCATACCCCTCCTACAACAGAACCATGTAGCTGTGAAACAAGAACATCCAACAAACAAGGTGGCCTGTCTTATATCATTTACCAGAGCAAAGCCGTGTTAGTCTAAACATCTGGATCCGACTTCTAGATACCTACTGCTGGCTACCATGTATATCTAGTGTTTGTTTGTTTGTTGTTTAACGCTGCACTCAGCAATATTCCAGCTATATGACGTCGGTCTGTAAATAATCGAGTCTGGACCAGACAATCCAGTGATTGATATCTTGCATCGATCCACGCAAATGGGGAAACGATGACATGCATCAACCAAATCAGCGAGTCTGACCACCCTATCCTGTCAGTCGCCTCTTACGACAAGCATAGTTGCCTTTTATTGCAAGCATGGGTTGTTGAGGACCTATTCTAACCTGGATCTTCACGGGTGGTATATGTCTAGTGACCATACCATGCACCCATTTACATTAAACTGGACATCTCACTGGGAGCAGACAGTCTGATTTAACATTTCCACTTCCTAGACTGGAGGAGTCTCCATTTCATTATAATAACATTTGGATGATGTCTCACTTAACCTAAAAGAAGCAAACAGACAAACTGTAACAGCAAAACCATTGTGTGAAAAAATGTTCCAAACAGTTACAATAAGTGATGTTTTTTATGCATTTGGAAGACAACAGGGAGGAGAGAGAAAGTTTTTAATATTATTTTTTATTCCTGTTGAAAACTGCTTCCAGTCTAGCTGTGCCCTTGAGACACTAAAACTACCCACGAGCACGGGTATGGTGCTGACAAACCTAGAAATATAATCGGGGCAAACCAGGATTCGAACACACAATCACAGGTTTCTGGCGTGCCCAAGGGACGCAAGTCTGCAAACTTTGCACAGTGAATTGCAGCGCCTTAGACAACTGGGCCACCCGTGCCCCCCCCTCCCCTATTATAATGAACCAATTATCAACTCACCATTAAAATGAACCAGTTATCAACTCACCATTAAAAAACCCAACCAGTTATCAACTCACCATTATAATGAACCAGTTATCAACTCACCATTAAAAAACCCAACCAGTTATCAACTCACCATTATAATAAACCAGTTATCAACTCACCATTATTATGAACCAGTTATTAACGACAGTCAGTTCAAACAATGTCACTGAAAGAAAATTGAAACCAATTCCTTTACACATACTGAAAATATTCGATAAAAGAAACTTTCACTTCAACATGTTTCAACTACATGAAGCCATTCCTAACTGCTTTATTGAAGTAATTGATCCACTTTGTCTCAATCAGCTGAGCAGGGAGTTGAGAAAGACTACTTTGAACAGTATTTCAGTTACCGTATTCGACGTAATAAGCGCCCAGGGCCCTATCAAAATTAGAAATAGGGGGCTCTTATAAGAATATTATATGGTTGAAAAATAAATTTTGAGTTTTATGCTGACAGCCTGAAATGTTTATATACGACAGAAACATTTTTCCAGAATTTAATTGCCCATTATTAAGGGTGCAAATAACACACGAATGCATATTATACAGGAATTAATAAGTCATGTGTACATTGATCAATTGGAAGGGGTGCTAATTGGGATTGCTCACTAGCCAATATATTAGCAAATATGGCCGTGGGCACTTATTAGATCGAATACGGCATATCACAGCGTGCTGACTAAATGTCCAAGACCGACATGTTTACAGCTTTGGTAAAACCTTGAATCATAATCAGGGCCAATCTTGAATTCAAACTCACCACCAGCAGATTCTGCTCAGGCTCAGGGTCACGTTATACAACCTTAAGGCTATGACTGTCTTGAGTCTATGTTAAGGTATGGGAGTTACGATCACCTTAGCACTAAGATCACTTCATACAACAGCATCCAGAAAGCTAGCTCAGCACCTTTGACTGCTGGGCCAGTTTGTTTTATTTTTGTTTGTGTGTTGTTAAAAGCCACATTCAGCAATATTCCAGCAATATGATCGTGGGCTATAAGTAATCAAGTCTGGTGAGTCGTAATGTGAACATCAATGACATTGAGGTACCATGACACACATTCAACCCAGCCACACAGAGTCTGACCACCAGGGCCCACTTGCGCAAAGCGATCTTAGCGCTAAGATGATCATAACTCCCATACTTTAAGATAGGCTTACAATAGTTGTAGCGCTAAGATTGCTTTGTGCAAGTGGGCCCTGGTCCAGTAGGTCATCTCCTACATCCAGGGAAGGTTGGGGGACCTGTTATCCCGGACTCCACATAGGAGGCAAGGGAGTTAACTGCATACCCTTGCAAAACGAGGCTGGAATTATGGAGTTATATTTTTGACAATGCATAGTCCAATCAAAATCATGTAACAAAATTGACATCCAGTTCATAAACTGTCATGCAGATTTCGGTAGATTGCAGGATTTGTAAAGCATGTGCACTGCCAACTCGCGATGTAAGACCCGTTTTATCACAATATAGATCTTGATCATTGATCAGATCGTCCTGACTGGGCGCTGCCATTTTGTTAGAAACAAATGCAGGTGATATGAGAAGTAAAATCTGATTGGTCAATAGAAGAGGCATAGAAAGGACATAACTCGTAATAGCCACTGGTGGCACTATGATCGAACCCAGAAATTCCAGACTAGTTCGGCCAGGGTGGAAAGTGGACTTTTACAGTCAGTTAACTCCCTTGACTCAGGAAGATGAGGTTGACCAGGAATCATGACTATAGCTACAGATGCCCTATTCAGGCAGGTGGCTCACCTCCGGATCGGAGGATGTTGTCAAAGTTGTTCAAGTAGTAGCCCTGTTGGTTCTTGCTGTCGAAGCTGTAGTAATCGGCCATAGTGGAATTCCTGGAACAACAAACACTTGGCAGTCAGCCAACAGTGCTGTAGCCAGAGGGGGGGCAGTTGCTCCCCCCTGGATTTTTTTACAGAAAACAGTTAACTTGAACAAAAAATGAATAATCTTATTTGCCCCCCCCTGTCAAAAAAAGTTGGTCAATGTTCAGTAAAGAAGTAGCATGGCATTTAATTGGCTAACCTAGCAACTCTTGTGCCTGAGTTAATGTTACCATCAACCTATACATATTGGGCCACCCCTACTAGTGGATATAATACACAGAATTACCTACTTGCAAATCACAATACCAGATCATTTGTCTCTTATGTCATAACGATAAAAATTACTCGCTAAACTTTATTCACTCATTACAGATAATCTACAAATCCTAGTTCTTGATTAGAGTGAGTGAGTTAAAATGTAAAGTCACATCGGCAATGTTTCAGGAATATCGTGATGAGGGAAAGTACTACATTCAAAAGTTCTTGATTAGAAACAAACCCTAATGTTTTCCAATTACCTATAACATGTATGCTAAAAGAATGTGTTGGGTTTACCATGTTTACAAAATTAGAAATGACTATTTGTAAAGACTAGTCCAGAGTCTTCACTGTTTGAAGCTAGTCCTGCTTGAACAAAACAAAATGTTTACCATGTTTACATTTTCTGTAATTTTTGCAGAAAAAATTAAAGCTTTGGTTCAGACTTATAGCCCTCAATAGAGGACTATTATGATTTGATTAATACTTGTCCTCAACACAATTTAGTAGCCTCGGGCTTGCAGTCTAGCATTAATTTCAAGGGCTGGTTTAACTGTATTTCAGTAATATAATGTCTTGCTAGCTTAATGTTTTTCAATGTTTACCATGTTAGTAAAACCCACTTGCAAAGTATTGTGGCGACAGTCAAACAAATAACTGAAGTGACTCTGTGAACACGGAGACTCCAACTTATGTCTGGCGGATCAAACAAACCAAGGGAAGTAACTCAACACAGCACCATGCAACACCATATCACTAAAGTACTCATGGAAATTAAAAAACCTGTTTTGCTGGATTTAATAATCGACACAAAGCATTACGTAGATGTAAATACGAAATAACAAAACAACGGAAAAGTACTAGTCTGGATTTGCTAGTTTTATCTCAGTGCTCAATACAAAATGTACTTTACAGGAGGTAATTTGTAGGCACTTTCAACATTCAAGTCCAAATTGACATGGCAGAAACAGGCTATAGGCATTATGCAAATTAGCCTGGAAAACAGTTACCAAAACAACAATAAAAATAACAGCTATGTTTATGTACATAATAATAATGACATGTAAGTTCTTGTTTGAGAAGGGAATATGTTACTTTTACGTTCTGATATTTTAACGATCATTCACTATCCCACTCACAAATCACTAACCACTGACAAATCACATGCACGTGGGTTTCAAGCACCTGTTTTCACCTGTCGTCAAGGTGTCATAGGTCATGGACATTCACCTTGATCTACTTACACCTGGTTATGCTCAGTTTCACAGTAGTCTGTTTTGTTCATATTTTTACACACTTTTACGTGTAAAAAGACATCAAAACCTTTGATAGGCTGTATTTGTGCCAAGGCCCTATTAGTACTAATTGAGTTGTTTGAATATTTATATATTTTGTATATTTACTGCATTTATTTAAAATCTGAGATCGAAAAAACAGTTTTTTTTCATTTCCGTGAGTACTTTAGGTCACCTGTGCCTCTCTAAGATGAAGATGACGGAAAGGTTGGTTGGTTTGTTGTTTAACGCCGCACTCAGCAATATTCCAGCAATATGACGGCGGTCTGTAAATAATCGAGTCTGGGCCAGACAATCCAGTGATTGATATCATGAGCATCGATCCACACAATTGGGATCGATGACATGTATCAACCAAGTCAGCGAGCCTGACCACCCGATCCCGTTAATCGCCTTTTACGGCAAGTATGGGTTGCTGAAGACCTATTCTACCCCGGAATCTTCATGGGTTGGAAAGGTCACAACACGGAAAGGTCACAACACGCAACAAGAGATCTGCAAGGTTTATAAAACAGCTAACTTACTTGCAACAGTTCTTCAGGTCGACATTGAGAAACATTTCCATGCCGATGATGGCAAAGAAATAGTAGACCATGATGATCACCACCGCCAAACTGAAACACAACAGTGAGAGAGTGAGTGAGTGAGTGTGGTTTAACGCCGCTTTTAGTAACAATCTCGTTAAAATCAGATCTTAGTTCCACTAAACAAAGATCTGAGGACATCCCATTAGGGGTCATGTCAGAACGACCTTTCATCCGACCAATCAGAGCGTCGCTTACCAGATCATGAAAGTGACAGTTGCAATGTGATTTCTAATCATGCAGCATCGAAAACTTTAAAACAGGGTATTCCGAACGATAGTTACAGGCTTAAAGACTGAATCTGTACAATCTAGACCATATATTAGCCATTGGAGAATGTTCTTTTGTTCAGGTTTCAAATGTTTAAGCGAGAATTTGTCAATATATGTTTCGAAGTGTAGTCGCCCCAGGAATTCCAGCCTAGTTCGGCAAGGGTGGAAATTTGACTTTTATAGTCAGTCAACCCCCCTTGCCTCGAGAAGACGTCTTTTTGATGGAAAGGATATCTTCATGTCCATTAAAACTGGCGGTGGCAAGTACTCCTTTACTTATTTCCATTTTCCTTTTCTCAACATTTGATTGGTCAGGAAATGTCAATGAAACTCAGGGGCAGGTAATTTGACGTCGTGAGAACCACGGGAGTGGATCCAGGGGTTATTGTAGGGAATTCATGTCTCTCTACAGAAGCAATGTCACAAACACTGGAGTCTGTCTCAGCAATACTCCCACTACGTGACTGTGGTCTGTAAGAGTCTGGGCAAGACATACCAGTGACTGACATCATGAGCATCGATCCATGCAATTGGTATATGATGATGTCGACCCTGACAAAAAGGTCAAACCATGTACTGTTTTTGTTCCATATTTTGGATACAAATTTGGCACACCTATAAATTTGCTTAATATTTTTATACGTGGATGAAACAAGCAGGATATGTCACCTAGTGTTACTGGAAATTATCAGCATGAAGATGTCATGGCATCTCTGACGCCATGTTGAATGCAGTAACGAAATAAAAATTTGAAACTTTGTTGGATTTTATCCTTTCAGCACTACCTTTCTGCAGGTGTATTATTTTCAATGATTCCAATCAACCAAGTCACTAGGCCTGACCCCCTCATCCATTTAGTTGCCTGTTATGGCATAACGGTAGGTGTCTTACCCAGAATCCCCACAGGTAACCAGTACAATAACTGGGATCAGTCTGACCACCCCATCCATTAAGTCACCTCCTACGACAAGCATGGGTTGCTGGTTTGACTCAAACCCGATTCCCCACGGGGTTAAACCAGGGACTTATGTACACCTACTCAGAGGCTGATATTCGGCCCCAAGTTTGCAGCAAATGACAGTCAAATTTCCTAAACTGAATTAAAAATGTCCCAAGAGCTCAGAATTTACGAAAATACGAACAGGTGAAAAATCCAATATCACAATTTTTCCCCCAATTTCCCAGCTAAAGGCACTTAGCTTGGAATAGTAGATAAATCCCTGAAGCCCTGCTGTACTGCATCATCAATAACAAGAAACAACTCATGGACACTGATGATCTCCGACGCACCAAGCAAAATATCAGTCGCTAGTTTGTCTGTCCCAGACTTGATTATCTACAGCCCGCTGGCATATTGCTGAGTGTGGCTTTAACATGTTTAACAACAAACAAATAACAAACAGACCTTCATATTACTAGTCAACATTTGATAGGGGTATTGGGATTGTGCTCCTTTACATATCATCAGTAATCATTTTGGACTGAACGAACAATAGGAATAGTCCCATCACACATACATAAGTATTGATATATATATATATCATCAAAAGTATCTTCACCTGGTCAGTCGTGAAAACAGCACAAACAGTGTGCCCAGCACATCTCGATAGCGTCTCTTGATTTTAAATAACCTGAGAAGAGTGAAAAAACAGCTATTAATAATATGTTGTTTATTATTATTATGATTATGATTATTACTATTATCCAGATGCTGGTATTGCCCCATAAAATTCACAACAGATAAACATAACCTTTTAACACTTGCACTAATTATTAACTCCCTTATGCCCCCAAATCTGAGAAGATTCCATACCTGAGAAGTCGGAAGGGACGGAGGACGATGATGTAGTAGAAGCTGTCATCAAGGATCTCCAGCAGCACACCGATCACACTGATGACGGTCACCAGGAAGTCAAACCTGGCAACACACAGGACATGTCATACACCTGCTAAGCAACACAGAGCATGTCATACACATGCTTGCAACACAGAACATGTCATACAACTGCTTAGCAACACAGGACATGTCATACACCTGCATAGCATGCCTAACATTTTACAAGTGATTCAAACATACAAAATATGAATCCTACAATAAAACTGAATTTGAAATAAATATCTCTTACTCTTAATCATTCTTGTGGTATTATGACTACATAAACTATGTTTACATCTAACCATAAATAAATATCAGTGACACTAAGCATAATTATATGATAATAATTCTATGATAACTGTTTATAATGAAAATTTGTTAAATTATTTCGTTTTGGATTTGGAATCAAGTTTTCAAAAAGTGAGTTTGTATTGATTATTGAGGGGAAATGGTCATGTTTTGATCGCAGAATTAACAACAGAATTTTGGCATCTTGGCTGCTGAATTTTGGTAATTCTACTGCAGAATTTTGATCATTTGACCACAGAATTCGTCTGGGACTGATGAAGTGCTATCTTATGTTATCTTATCATCACATGCATCAAGCTCGTCATCCTGAAGCAAGTGTTTCATGACATTAAGTTTTCGAATAAAGTAGTCAACTTACAGGTCCCAGCCTGATGTGAAATATATATGTGGCCCCTTTCCGAGGATCTTCAATATGGCCTCCACGGAATATACTGGAAAACAACGCTTCATGTACAAACATTGAAAGTAACAACACCAAGGACGAGAAAAGTGAATTCTGACAAACAGAAGTAAAGTCAATAATAATCAATAATACCAGTTTCTTTGTAGGTTTATTGTCACTCTCAGTAATATTTTAGCCATATGATGGGAGTCTGTATACATTTGAGGTGAGGTGAAATGGGGTTTAGCGTCGTGCATGCACACGTGTGTGTTTGTGTGCCTGCTTGTACTAGTCGGGACTGATGCCGATTTATAGTGCTAGCCCACTGAGGTACAATGCCGCAGTTAAAAATTATACCCCACTCAGACACAGAATACTGACTCCGAGCCGACAAGTCCTTATTTTAGCCCCTTAATGCCGAGCGCCAGGCAGGGTAACAACAAGTACCATCTTTTAACGTCATTTGGTATGACGTGGCCGAGGATCGAACCCCAGACCTTCCGCTCTCCGGGTGGATGCTCAAATATTTGAATCTAGACTAAACCAACCATTGACCCACGGCGTCAGGTTATGACGACACACAATCACTCAAGTCAGTGAGCCTCATCATCGACCAATTAAATCACTTGTATGATGAAATTCTATTTTTTAAAGAATAGGTTGATGAAGACCAATTCCCAAAAGGCACTAACAATAAGTGTTACTGTACATTGTCACATATAAGGCGAGTTTTTCATACCTAAAATAAGTGGGCTTTAAAGGGTGTGTGTGTGTGTGGAGGGGGGTCTTATACACGAGTTTTGAAGTTTCCATGTCTACAAGTCCGTACTGAAGTACGCAAGTTAATCTTGTAATTTATACACTGTCTGGTTAAAAAAAGGGTTCATTGTATATCTGGACTTATGTTTGAAACCCATTATATTAATTTTATTCAAAATTTCATTGTGATCCTAAATCCTCAAATTTAGTGATGAACATGATGAACAAGCCAATATATTTACCAACGATCAGTAACAAAATTCCAAACAAGGAGTAACCATGCTACAAGAGTATTTTGGGTTGACCATGTTGACAAACTTTGACATTCATTTTTCTAAGACCTGTCCATGATCTTTATTTCACTGGTGCTCAGAGTTTGTAGCTAGTCCTGCTTGAACAAGACAAAATGTTTACTATGTTTACTATGTTTACTATGTTTACTATGTTTACATTGTCTGTCAGCCTTATTAACTCCCAGTGCAAAGCATAATTAATGTATTGAGAACTGGTTCAGAATTATAGCCCTCAAATGTAAACTGACGATGATGAATGCAAAGCTACTTACTACATACGAACACAATCGAAGTCCAGCTTGCTGTGAAATCGTATGACTTTACATTGACAGCATTTACTGGAAGAAAAAACACACAGGAAAATAAACATATCAGTCTTAAAATTCATCCACAAGTCAATATGTACATAATAATTACCTTATTTTCTAAGAACCATGCATCACAAAGACACAAAAAAGCATAGGATTAAAAGCACAAATTCATGAAGTTAAATACAAATAATGACTTAATATTTATACAGAGAAACTATTATCCACATTTTAAGCAAAATAACATTCAATCTCATTCAAATAAGACCTTATAGTCTGACACGATATCTCTTGCCATCAAGATCTGTTAAACCTTCGCTAGGTCACATCAGGTGAGCTATTAATCAGTCAATCACCAAGGAGGATGGTATATAATCCGTATGATCTAGTGAAGCATTATATGCATATGTGGTTTCTGTATCTTGAAAACATATGTACAAAATAGAAGCACAAGGCTCTGTAGCTCACCTTGCAAGATGAAGCAATACTGACGATCATGCTTAAAATTGTATTGGAATTCTGAGTGCACTTTTCAGAGACATCATAGCCGGGATCATTCATAAAAAGTTTCAGTTTCATAGGCATTGTAGTTTCAAAGAGCTATGTTGAAGACGTAAAAGCTAACAGTAGACAGATGGACAATGCACCACTGTATAAGTTCACTTGACTTGTCATCATGGTCAGGTGAGCTAACAAGCAGTTTTGAATAGGATAATATTATGTTTGTGCATGTTTTCAGCAAGTTTTTTGTTCAGACCACAATTTCTGAATCAGTCATAGAGGTGGTAAAAATTTTACTAAGAAGAAACTGACTGACCACAGATGATATTGAGAATGCAGTGAAGCCAAATCTCTCCAGATAGCTGACATCTGATTGTGCCACAAACCCTGCATCCTTCATGGCTTGTTCAGGGTTCACTTAACATGATCTGGGGAGTGTTTGTTAGATCTTCACCAAGAGGTGTATCAAATCAGGAGATGGGTATCAAATCCGAGGAAGGGTATCAAATCATGAGAGGGGTAACAAATCTGAGGAAGGGCATTAAATCCCAAGAAGATTATCAAATCCGATGAAGGATCTCAAATTACGAGAGGGGTATCAAATCTGAGGGAGGGTATCAGATCTGAAGGGTATTAAATCACGAGAGGGATTATCGAATCTGAGGAAGAGTATCAAATCAGGAGAGGGGTAACAATCCCGAGGAAGGGTATCAAATCACGAGAGGGCTATCAAATCCAGGGAAGGGTATTAAACCTGAGAGGATTATCAAATCCGATGAAGGATCTCAAATCATGAGAGGGGTATCAAATCTGAGGAAGGGTATCAGATCAGAAGGGTATTGAATCTGAGGAAAAGTATCAAATCAGGAGAGGGGTAACAATCCCGTGGAAGGGTATCAAATCATGAGAGGGATTATCAAATCACGAAAGGGGTATCAAACCTAGAGAAGGTATCAAATTCAGAAAGGGGTATCAAATTTTTGGAAACAGGTTTCAAATCCGAACAACATGGTTTAAAATTGCACTGAGATGGAGACTGTCCCACAGAATACTTACTTGATAAGTTAATCGTCTCAATCAGGATCCATAAGAAGTTACATGCTATCACCAAATCTGTAACGATAATGTAAAATGTACAAGCTTTAAAAATATTGATCCAAATATTAATAATGAAGACCCCCTCGATAGAATCTGACCTCAGCAATGTCGACAAGTCCATTTATGCACAGGTGGATATTTCCCGCATATTTTCACAATCCTCACATGGATAACCTGTACCTAATCTCTCAATACTGATTGTCATATCTCTCTCATTTTTGGATGCGATCGTTTGGTCATCGCGTTTATCTGTGTTGCCCAGCCACATCTATGGGGAAAAACTCACTACAAACAGCCCTCTCAAAAATAATGTCGTCTAATATACAACGTCATCATATTCAAATCTCCAAAAATGATGTCACGATAGAACAATGTTTTATCGTGAAATAAACCACGCTACATTCTTCAGTTGTTCTTTGCGATTTATCGTGTTGCTATTTTATATAAGGACATATACTTACAAATAAAATAGTCAAACCACTTCCAACTGACGAATCTGTTGAGAACTGGAAGAGAAAATATACATGCAGTTTTCTGTCAGGAAGTTCAAAGAAAATATTTTAATCAAATATCAATGGAAGAAACCCTGAGGAACAGGGATACATTGTTTGAAAAGCCAGTACATCAACTGGTTCATATACCATATATCTCAATCTTTAATACAACCCCACCTATAATGTGACACACTGTGGAAACTTTAATAAACTTAAAAATAATTTATATACAGTAAACTTTAATAACGACCACACTTAAAATGAACTGACGGATAGACAAACTGTTTTTTGGTCTTGTCCATTTGCTGCATATATGCTTATAACAAACTACGGTTATAACAAACTAAAATTAGTGGTCCCTTGGAGTTCGTTTTAACCATAGTTTACTGTACCTTGTCTATAATGCAATCTAAAGAAATTACATCAGCAGAGTATCTAGAGTTGAAAATGTTTGGTGTTCAAACTCATTAACTCTTGTTTCAGCATGAATGCTGTGAAAAGGACTCTGACTTTAAGGATTCATTTCTAACACTGTACAGCTTCCAACGTAAGTACCAGATCCTGATATAGACAGGCACCCAAGTACATCCCCCTTTTGACAAGCATGGGTTCCTGGAGACTGTTCTCTATTTCACTACTCACAGCAGTTATATGAGTAACTCACGTTTGAAGACGATGTTGCACGGATGACGGAAGTTGGAAGACCACAAGGAGTCGTCATTCTTCAGCTGGGGGGGGGAATACAATCTATTATCACATATCTGTCAGTGACCTCAACTCAAAACGTCACTCTCGAGAGTGGTGACATTATATATACGGAAGCCACTCGTCATGACTCAAGGTCATGGTCACTAAAGAGGCACTATCACATCACAGCTTGAAAAGACCCCTTGATATTCATGTGATTTGAGCTGATTTGAAACATGTCTAAGCATCAATACTTTAATTATTAACCACTTTATGAGATACACAGTGTATACACCAAACACTATAAAATAGCCTCAGTATATACGTTACATCAATTAAACAAAAATATTAATGGATTGGATCACTTGGGACATGACTCATGCAGACGGTTGATATATATACTCACCAACAAAAGAAACGTGAATACCATACATGTTTGTTTGTTTGTTTGTTTGTTTGTTGTTTAACACCACACTCAGCAATATTCAATATGACGGCAGTCTGTAAATAATCAAGTCTGGACCAGACAATCCAGTGATTGACATCATGAGCATCGATCCCACAATTGGGGTACGACGACATGCATCAACAAAGTCAGCGAGCCTGACCACCCGATCCCGTTAGTCGCCTCTTACAACAAGCATTGTCGCCTTTCACAGCAAGCATTGGTTGGTTAGTTTATTAAGAATTACTCATAATCAGAAGATATTAAATTGGTTCAATGCACAAACAAACTTACTGGTATGTTGTCAAAACCGCGCTCATGAATGCATCGCATATGACATCATAGATTCATGACTCGAGATGCACCATTTGTCTTGCACAGGATTAGTGTGTTAAGTTTGGAAATCATGTGCAGCATATCGTGACAAGAATAGAGACACTCTGTGGTAAAACTTAATTGATTGTTTAATTAGGTGTTACACATTGGAAACATCTCTGCTTAACATACTTGTCTATATGTTTCAATGGTTTGCGTTTCTTTTGAAGGTGAGTATACATCACATGCATGGCACTGGCATAGATCCTCATTCTGAATGCTGATATTATAGTTTTGGTGAAAGAAAATATTAATTGACAAGGATGACAAATGTATGTTTGGGTTGCAGAATTGTTCATGACAATCATGTACAATATAGAAATAATGTAAGCAGTATTAGACACCACCCACCTTCCACTGTAGAGAGCAGATATCATACACCCTGTAGAATTCCTCCAGAGTTATCCCCCCTGTCTTACTTGTGTTCAAACTCTTAAACATCAGGTAGTAGTCCCGAGTATCTGGAAGGAAACAACATCAGTACTAGCGCTGTGATGATACACCAACAGTGCGATCCGATACGTATCACGATACCTTAGTCACATTCCGATATGTATCACAATACCTTAGTCACGTTCCGATACGTATCACGATACCTTAGTCACGTTCTGATATGTATCACGATACCTTGGTCACATTACGATACGTATCACAATACCTTGGTCACGTTCCGATACGTACAACGATACCTTAGTCACGTTCTGATATGTATCACGATACTTTGGTCACATTTCGATACGTATCACGATACCTTGGTCACGTTCTGATACTTATCACGATATCAAAAGACTCAGGTGAGATTTGATATCTCATGTTACTGTCTCACTTCCACTCACCTCGTTTCGGTCGGAAGAACCTCATCATTCCCACAAAATGTCTCACGCTCAACGTGGAACAATTCTGAAACACAGAGATAAGTGTTCGAGTCAGGACCAGATGAACCAGTGATTCAAATTATGAGCAGTGTCCAGTCGGCTACAGTAAACAACCAATTCGCTAAGTACTAGTAGTTATTCATGATGATATAAGTATGATAAACACGTTAATTAACCAGTTAAGTACAATTCAGAATCACACACAGATGATAACATCTGTTCCATTTTTACACATGTGACAAGGAAAATGATGAGTGATGATATGCATACACAATAACAGTGTTGTTCTCCATAACAGTCCGTGTCATATGTATATCCACTTTTTAATGCAAATAAAGACTCTCATTTAGTGAGTGAGTTGGGTTTAAGACCGCTTTTAACAGTATCACAGTTATAAGGCGGCGTGTCAGCTTATTGTGGGAGGAAAGCCCGAAGTGATGCAGGTCTCAGATATTTACCAGTTGGTGATACCCACAAGCACGGGTATGGTGCTGACAAACCTAGAAACATAATCGGGGTGAACCAGGATTCGAACCCACACTCATAGATTTCTGGCGTGCCCAAGGGATGCAACTCTGCACAGCGAAACGCGGCGCCTTGGACGACTGGGCCACCCGTGTCCCCCTCTCATTTAGACTCTATCTAACTTGGTCAAATCAGTTTGAGTCACAGAGTCCCAGCTCTCCATGCCATCAGTACCTGTTTGGTCGTGACCAGCTTGAATGCATGTTGACATCCTTCCCTCTTGTGGAAGAACAGAGACCGGATCTTGACTTTCTCCAGATTCAGAAAGGTGTCATACACAACAGCCAGCAGCTGAGGAGGATGGAGCACATTGTAACACAAGGATGTTGTCTGACTATAGTATCAGTGTTCCTGTTATGAACCTCATTACCGTATTGGCCATTTTAAGCGCCCACTCCAATGTTTGTTAATTTGTTGTGTAACGCGGCACTCAGCAATATTTCAGCTACATGACAGTGGTCTGTAAATAATCATTTTGGACCAAACAATCCAGTGGTTGATATCATGAGCATCGATCTACACAACTGGGATACGATAACATGCATCAACCAAGTCAATGAGCCTGACCACCTGATCTCCTTAGTTGCCTCCTACGACAAGCATGGGTTGCTGTAGACCTATTCTAACCCGGATCTTCACGCGTCCTTTTCCAATGAGCGCCTTCTGACCCACTTCTAGATCACTCTGTAAGTAATCTTTATAAGCCCAGACTGTATATGACAATCTCAATTTTCTTGTGCATATTACAGATTTACAGAAAGCACAGCAGTGTAGAAAGGGCATGTAACTGCCAAGTATGATCAAAAATATTTAGTTTTATGAACTTTTGAACTACGACTGTTCTCTACAACCTTATCTCAGACAAGAAATTTAAATGTGTATTATAGCAACAAGAGCCACTTTTGTCAAATTTCTTAGTGCCCATTGCACATATTGCGTTGAATACAGTAGAATATTTACATATTTCTCTCAACTTTACTATTGGAATAGTAAAGATACATCGTGTATTATATCGTATATGATATACCACAAAACAAGATATTTTTAGTCCAAAAAGCTGGCTCACTGTGGTAGAACTGAATATCAACGAGTGCACAGAGCATGACAGTTGTGTGACTGATGGTGCCACTATAGAGCATTATTATTATTATGACTTAGCTGAGATATGTATTTCCTCAGGTCCATACGGGACTCACCAGGTTCATGAGGAAGTAGAGTTCCAGTGACAGATACACGATGAAGAACAGGCTGTAAAACGGGGATGTGGCGTACGCCGGCATCATCACATCCGGGAAGCTGCGCAAACAGTCAGTGAGAGAGTGAGTGACGTGATTGAGTGAGTCAGTGAGTGAGTGAGTGAGTGAGTGAGTGAGTGAGAGAGAGAGAGAGAGTAAGTGAGAGAGAGTGAATGAGAGTCAGTGAGAGTGAGAAAGTGAGTAAGAGAGTGAGATAGTGAGAGTGAGTGAGTGAGTGAGTGAGTGAGTGAGTGAGTGACAGAGTTAGTTATATGCAGCCTATACACCGACCAGGCAGCCTTTATAATTCACGATTGTCTGCTATCCCGAGACAACTAAACTGTGCTGATAACAAGTGAAAATCCAGTGATGGTACTCCTCATAGACTAATTCCAAACCAGTTCTCAATGCTTCCGTTTTGTTACAAATTGGAACTGAACGTAACGACTAAAAATATAAACATTCAAGCAGGACTAGCTACAAGCTCTGAGGACAAGTGAAATAAAGACGCGGACTTGTCTTTAACAATACTAATTTCCAAGGTTACCAGATCTCCAATTTACAAAGAAATTGCAGCATGATGTCAAAAGTCTATGTGATGAATATGTTTATGAGAGTCATAGCTATGGTGGTTTTGTGGAACAGGCACAGGATGAGGGGAACTAGTGGTTGATAGTGTGAGCATTTATTGACCCCATCTGCTTGTAACACAATCACTAGCTCACAGCTTAATCTTTGCCACTCACAGTAGCTATTATAGAATTATGATCAATTATTCTTTTGTCAACATTTATGCTGCCATACGAGAGACAAGCATGAAATACTCATTTCCCCCACCAATATGACATGTCTGATCAAAGTCAAAGTCGTTGCCATGGAAACTCAAAAATTATTTTTTTTAAAAATCCCAAACAATCAAAAGGCCTATCCATGTGCCAAGTTTGTTTAAGATATCTCTCATGTTTTTTGTGTTCTGCTCCAGAACGAAACGTGATGGACGGACGGATGGACTGCAGACAGCACCCATTCCTACATCCCCCTTCTATGCATCAACCAAGTCAATGAGCCTGACCACCTGATCTCGTTAGTTGCCTCCTACGACAAGCATAGTCGCCTCTTACGGCAAGCATGGGTTGCTGTAGACCTATTCTACGCCGGATCTTCACGAGTCCTTTTCCAATGAGCGCCTTCTGACCCACTTCTAGATCACTCTGTAAGTAATCTTTATAAGCCCAGACTGTATATGACAATCTCAATTTTCTTGTGCATATTACAGATTTACAGAAAGCACAGCAGTGTAGAAGGAGCATGTAACTGCCAAGTATGATCGAAAATATTTAGTTTTATGAACTTTTGAACTACAACGGTTCTCTACAACCTTATCTCAGACAAGAAATTTAAATGTGTATTATAGCAACAAGAGCCACTTTTGTCAAATTTCTTAGTGCCCATTGCTCCAGAACGAAACGTGATGGACGGACGGATGGACTGCAGACAGCACCCATTCCTACATCCCCCTTCCATGCATCAACCAAGTCAATGAGCCTGACCACCTGATATCTCTCATGTTTTTTGTGTTCTGCTCCAGAACGAAACGTGATGGACGGACGGATGGACTGCAGACAGCACCCATTCCTATATCCCCCTTCCACTTCGTGGCGGGGGATAACAATACCCACTCACTTTGCAGTTGTAAGCAGGATGAACAAACTGACGAAGCTGTCTTGAATTGTTCTGAAATACTGAAACAAACAGACAAGTTTAGAAGAACAATAGCGTAGAACAATAGTGACACAAATTGTGTTCTGACTGAAATACACAAACATACACAACTTGACTGTTTATTCGTTGTTTAATACCAGCAATATTACACTCTAGACAAAGGTTGCCGAGGACTTAGTTAAATGCATTTCAATCCTCATGTCCTTACGTTTATGAGGTGAGGTGAAATGGGGTTTAACGTCGCGTCCAAGATTATTGCACTTATATAGCGATGTGCCTGCACGTGTATGTGTGTGTGGCTGCTTGTACTAGTCTGGACTGATGCCGATTTATAGTGCTAGCACACTGAGATACCATGCCGCAGTTTAACATGAATACCCCACTCAGACACAGTATACCTACTCTGAGCCGAGCAGTCCTTGTTTTAGACCCTTAATGCCGAGCGCCAGACAGGGTAACAACAAGTACCATCTTTTAACGTCTTTCGGTATGAAGCGGCTGGGGATCGAACCGCGGACCTTCCGCTCGCCGGGCGGACGCTCTACCATTAGACCACGGAAGCGGTCCCTTACGTTTATGAAAGCAAGTAAGGGGACATTTCTTAACCATGATAACTATAACATTAATGTGTTTGAGTGAGTTGGGAGTATAAGCATCACTAAACAGCATTTCCATCACATCAGAGTGTGTCAGCTTCCTGTGGGAAGAAAGCCCAAAGTGATGAAATCCAAGAGCACAAAGTTATATGTACAGTGCATCTTCCTGAGTCAAGGGAGTTAACTGACTGTAAAAGTCCAGTTTCCTCCCTTGCCGACCTAGGCTGGAATTTCTAGGATCGATTGTAGCGCCACTAGTGACTATTACAAGTTATGTCCCTTCTAACTTCCTCCTATTGACCAATCAGATTCCACCTCTTATGTCAGTTGCATTTGCTTGAAACGAAATGGCGGAGCCCAGTGGTGACGATCTGTTCGTGATCTTACTACCTGAAGTGCATCAAATCACATGAGCATCTTGATTGAAAACATGAAAAGATTATGAAAATATCTGTTGATGATGTTGACTGTACACATGCTTTGCAAATCCTGCAATCGCCTTTTTACTCCAGTTTACAAAACCGGATGTTAATTTCGTTTTGCAATTTTGACTGTACTATGCATAAACTTGTTAGTCCCCCCAAAATATAATTCAATAATTCCAGCCAAGTTCGGCAAGTGTGGAAACTGGACTTTTATAGTCATTTAACTCCCTTGCCTCTGGAAGACGCCCATAGTGTTGACAGACCAAGGGTGGTAAGGGAGACTACTCCTGTAATCAAACCTAAACCCAGCAAATCCTGTCACGGCTTAGGAAGTCAGTGGCAGTAACAAACGTCATGAAGAGGACAATCAGGCTGATCAGTGTCAGGTCCAATAACAACAGTGATGTGAAACTGTCAAAATATCACCATGTGACTCCTCAGTGATCTTGACAACACTGCTCCGAGGTTTGTTTGTTTGTTTGTTGTTTAACGCCGCACTCAGCAATATTCCAGCTATATGTAAATAATCGAGCCTGGACCAAACAATTCAGTGATTGACATCATGAGCATCGATCAACGTAATTGGGATAGGATGACATACATCAACCATGTCAATGAGCCTGACCACCCGATCCCGTTAGTCGCCTCTTAGGGCAAGCACAGTCGCCTTTAACAGCAAGCATGGGTTGCTGAAGACCTATTCTACCCCGGATCTTCACAGGTCCATGGGACACCTTGGTAGAGACACACTTGTAGTCGTACATCTTGTAACTAAACACACAAGGTATATACTCACACTGTTGTTGTCTATTTGGGACAGTAGGTAAAAACCTAAAACAAGAAGAAATCAAATAAGAAACTCATACAAACATTTGTTTTCGGACGGTAAGCAAAAATTTGTTGTTATTGTTATTGTAACAGATGTTACCCCATTTAGTGGTATACATAAGATAGCTACAATAAATAGTAAAGAACAATGAAGAACAAAGCATGGTTTATTTCAAGATAAAACATTGTTCTATCACGACATCATTTCTGAATATTCAAACATGCGCTCGCAACTTGATGCTTCGTATATTACACAGTGTTATTTGTGAGAGGGGAGTATCTAGATAGTTGTTCCCCACAGATGTAGCTGGGCAATGCAGATAAATGCGATGGCCAAACAATCGCATCCAAAAGCGATCCCTGTGTTACCCTGTTATAACAGATAGTTACCCTGTCTGGGAGATATAACAGATAGTTACCCTGTCTGGGGGATATAAGATAGTTACCCCGTCTGGGGGATATAACAGATATTTACCCTGTCTGGGGGTAAAACAGATAGTTACCCTGTCTGGGAGATATAACAGATAGTTACCCTGTCTGGGAGATATAACAGATAGTTACCCTGTCTGGGGGATATAAGATAGTTACCCCGTCTGGGGGATATAACAGATATTTACCCTGTCTGGGGGTTGAACAGATAGTTACCCCGTCTGGGAGATATAACACATAGTTACCTAGGATGGAGAAGATGAGCATGAAGAAGAGGAGGAGGAAGATCATATCAAGGATGGGCGGCATTGACTGCAGCACCTGTCTGGAGATTCTGTCAACAGAAACATACGGTCAGGGACAGCTGGGATCAATAGGGACATTTCAGGGTATTCTGTCATAAATATCCAAATCTAGATCAAGAGAGAGAAAATTTCTTTTCATGCTCAAAAACTAAAAAATTGTCTATTTCGGTACTACATAACTTCTTAAGTATGTTGTTATTTTCGAGGCGTCGGTAGAAGCATTCAACACTATACATTGCCATCATCATCAGGTGTTAGCTGTGATAGAAAACTATTGTCATTGTGTGAACAAAACAGATTCCATGCATACAAAGCATGCTTCGTGTATCTATGTTAAATCAATGTAAAGATTGAAAAGGAACATCTCATTAACACGGTAAAAAGCATTATGTTGAAAATATCCCCTTTGTTTCCTGTTCTGGGATGCTCTTTCAATGCCACAACAGTGAGTGAGTGAGTTGGTTTAATGTCACTTTAAACAGTATTTCTGTCATATTACCAGTGTCCGCATGTTGGAAGAAGGCTCAAAGACATGCAGGTCTTAGGCATCTACAACTTTGGTGAAATTCGCAAGCAAGGTGAGAAACAATCAGGAAGAAACAGGATTCTCAGCCACGATAAAAGGTTCCTGGCACACCAAAGGGACATAACTCTGTACCCTATCTGCCACACTAACCCTGTATAAATTACATCTGTACAAGATGAACACTGGCAGTTGCAGGCAGGCAGTTACTGTAGGTCATCAGCGACCCTTCAGTGGCAACAAAGTACATCATTCAAAACTACTGACCTCCGCACCCCTCGGCAGTAATGTGAGTGAATGAGGAAGAGAGGTCGGAGGGCACGGGTGACCCGGAAGTGGTTGGTCTGCCTGACTAGCACCACGATGGCCTCGATGCCCATGATCAGCAGTGTGGTGGCCTGTAGACATAAAAACTGGTAGTAAGAAGATAATCTTCAGTGGACAAGATGCAACTGTTACAATTCGTAAGTTAAAATTGTCTCCCACAAATGCAGGAATCACATGTCATTATAAGTACAGAATGAATTTTTGATTTCTTGTCAAACGTTCTCCCGTCAGGATCTGAGTAAAACACTCACCTTGATGACCGTCCTCTGGTGACGGCGACATGTCCTCCAGCCAAGATCTGAGTCAAACACTCACCTTGATGACTGTCTTCTTGTGACAGAGACATGTCCTCCAGCCAAGATCTGAGTCAAACACTCACCTTGATGACCGTCCTCTGGTGACGGCGACATGTCCTCCAGCCAAGATCTGAGTCAAACACTCACCTTGATGACTGTCTTCTTGTGACAGAGACATGTCCTCCAGCCAAGATCTGAGCAAAACACTCACCTTGATGACCGTCCTCTCGTGACGGAGACACATTCTCCAACCGAGACCTGAGTCAAACACTCACCTTGATGACTGTCCTCTTGTGACGGAGACATGTCCTCCAGCCAAGCCACTTAATCCTGATGCCAAGGTCCAGACTGAGGATGAGGAGGCCAAGCAGCTCCAGAGACCCGTGAACCTGGTAACAAACACACGTCATGATGTTTTGTTTGTTTTTTGTTTTTTTGTTGAACACCACACTCAGCAATAATCCAGCTATATGATGGTGGTCTGTAAATAATTGAGTCCAGACTAGACAATATGTAACACAGGCTTATGACAGTAGCGCTAAAAATTGCTTCATGAAAGGGGGCCCAGGATCCTGACACACCCAAGGGACACAACTCTATACAGCATATTGCAGCATCAGAAGACTGGGCCACCTGTGCCCTCCCCTCCCAACATACAAAGTAAAACACATGAGTGATGTTACCCCGACTGGCAGACTGAGGTAGGTGACGGCTGGTCTCTCGCACATGGCCAGACCTAACACCAGGAGCGCTGCCACGAAGTCAAGGGCGTAGAACCAGCGATTGTGAGCCACCTCGTACGCTGGCAGGGCATCATGGGAGTGGGGGTGGGTGTAATACTTGTCGTTGTTCTCCCCTTCTTGCAGGAAGATGGCCGCCTCCTGATAATTCAACTGCCAACGTTTGCGGCGGTTAATCTCGCGGAGTTGTTGGTCTGCATCTTCGTAAGAGGTGGGTATGTCAAATGCCATGTTCCCCGATTCATAGGCAATATCAAGTTCGGGGTCATCTGCAAAATAATAAATGATACAAGAAATCAAACAATAGTGATCATTCGAAGAATACTACCTCTGTTACATCATAACCATGACCATCTTCCGAGGCAAGGAGTTAACTGACTTTGAAAGTCCAGTTTCCACCCTTGCCGAACTAGGCTTGACTTCCTGGGCTCAATCGTAGCGCCACCAATGGTTATTACGAGTTATGTCCCTTTTACACCTCTCCTATGGTCCAATCAGATTCCACCTCTCGTATCACTTGCATTTGTTTCAAACAAAATGGCGGTGCCCAGTCAAGACAATCTGATCGATAATCAAGATCTATATTGTGATAAAACGGGTCTTACATCACAAAGTGCATCAAATCAAGTGAGCACCTTGATTAGAAACATGAAAAGACTTGGAAATTATCTGTTGACAACAAATTGGCGACGCACATGCTTTGCAAATCCTGCAATTGACCAAAATCTGCACGACAGTTTACAATCCGGATTTCGATTTCGGTGCGCGATTTTGATTGGACTATGCATAGACTTGTTAGTCCAGCCAAAATGTAACTCCTTAATTCCTGCCTTGGTCGACAAGGGTGGAAACTGGACTTTCATAGACAGTTAACTCCCTTGCCTCGGGATGATGCCTGCATCCTAGATGCAGATCTTTTGGGGAGGTGGGAGGGAGTACACCTGATGTTATAGAGGTAGTATGTGACACAGTCATACATGTGACACAAAGTCACCCACAGTCATACATGTGACACACAGTCATACATGTGACACGGTCATACATGTGACACACAGTCATAAATTTGACACAGTCACACATGTGACACAGTCATACATGTGACACACAGTCACACATGTGCAACACAGTCATACATGTGACACACAGTCACACATGTGACACACAGTCACACATGTGACACACAGTCATACATGTGACACACAGTCACACAGTCATACATGTGACAGTCATACATGTGACACAGTCATACATATGACACAGTCACACTGTGACACACAGTCACACATGTGACAGTCATACATTTGACACAGTCACACATGTGACACAAAGTCACACATGTGACACACAGTCACACACAGTCATACATGTGACATACAGTCACACATGTGACACACAGTCATAAATGTGACACACAGTCATACATGTGACACAGGCTATGGTTGTCAGCATGGTTTAGCTGGAGTTACTCAGCATGGAGGCTGACAAAGATCAAGAGCCACATCTGATGACAGGGATGACGAAAACACTGTTGAAACAAACAATCTTCCTACAAGAATAAAATGCAATCATGGCAATACTGATAGAAAATACTGTATCTTTAATATTCACAAATCATTCAAGGCAATGTGAGCATTAGTTATGCTAGTTTTAGTTATGTTAGTCGCGTTGGCATATCAACCAGTAACTTGTGCGGATTCGTGGAGATAACCTGCGTGTATTTAACTGATAACAGGACCAATAAATAACAATAATGATAATAATAATGATGATGATGGTGGCTGTGGCGGCGGTTGTGGTGATGGTGGCGATGATGATGATACCATGTCACAGTTTAACATAAATATCCGACTCACACACAGTATACTGGCTTCGAGACATCCAGTCCTTGTTTTAGCCCCTTAATGCCGCGTGCCAGACATGGTAAAGACAAGTACAATCTTTCAATGCCCTTGGTGTGATGTGGCTGGGGATCGGACCCCAAACCTTCTGCTCTCTGGGCGGATGCTCTACCACTAGACAACGGAGGCGGTCTGAAGATGATGATGATGATGATGATGATGATGATGATGATGATGATGGCATGTTTAGATATAAATATATGTTAAAAAGTAACATGAATTCAACAAATGTGATTGACACAAAAGTAAAATACGAACCGGTTGATGATATTCATCTCAGTATCCTGACCCTAAACTGCTTGTATCTCCAAATGTATCCAGTAGGTCGATTACCATCAGTGACACGAACTAAAGTCAACACAGATCTGGCCCACAACAGCCGTATTAGGGGCATGCTATCAACTGTCTATAATGTCTGTATCAATGTCACATTATCACCTGATAAGATAACCCTCAGACTGACATGCAGGACATGCATCTACAATTACATCTACAATTACATCTACAATTACATCTTACAGCTATATGGGCAACTGAGGGATTATCTAGGATTCCAAACTAAGTGCAAACAGGAAAAACTCATAATTCTTTTCACAACTGGGGCTGTGGTGTAGCCGGGTGGTTAAAGTGTTCGCTCATCACGCTGAAGACCAGGGTTTGATTCCCCACATGGGTACAATGTGTGAAGCCCATTTCTGGTATCCCCTGCCAGCGTAAAACAATACTCACTCACAATTTTCACAAGTGGGATTTTTTGTTAAAGTTCTTATTTTCTCAAACTGGGAGGTATGCTAACACTGCTTTCAATGCAACAGTGTAAAACTAAACACTAAAGCCTCTTTGATCCTCTTTACTGGAAATAACCATACAACAGGGGGGTAGCTATTTTTAGACTTCGTATACTTAATAATTTATGACAACGTCACCGCACGGGGAGAGGTTGGGGAGAGGTTTTCTGTGCCACTAACTTATTTATCTTTGAACTCTAGTGGATAAGCAGAAAGTATTGTAACCAAGTTGTGATTTTTAATCATAATCAATTATAATTGATTAAAATATTGTAGTAATTAAATTTTGTTGTTTATATTTTAGTTTGGATAGCTGTAACTTGTTTGAGGTCACAGACACTTTTTAAGACACTTCTATTCTGGTCTGACCTGTAAATCATATAACCGTATTTGACGTAATAAGCGCCCCGCTCTAATAAGCGCCCATAGCGATATATTGGCTTGTGAACAATCCCAATTAGCAATCTTCCTATAGATCTATGTACACAAGACTTATTTATTCATGTATAATACGCACTCGTGTGTTATATGCACCCTTAATTACGGGCAATTAAATTCTTTAAAAATGTATCTGTCGTGTATAACATGGTATAATACACACAGACTTTTCTTTTGTATCATTTCTGGCTGTCAGAATAAACCAAGAAATTTACGATCTTTCAACCCTTTCACAAAAATTATATTCTAATAAGAGCCCCCTATTTCTAATTTTGAGAGCGCCCTGGGCGCTTCTTACGTTGAATACAGCATATTATATCATCCAAACAAGGGTACCCAGGTACGATACCCCAAAAACATTACATGTACTTTGGAAATTGGTAATTCCAATTTGAGAATTTGTACAGACATTGGCTGCAGAATTGGGCTGAATATCGGCCTCTGAGCAGGTCCACACAGATCCCTGCAACTAAAGCAGCTTAGGCCAGCACATCGCGCACATGATGACGTGGAGATTAAATAACACACTTAATATCATATTTACTTAAATGACCTTACTCTATTCCGCAGGCCCGAGACTACTATTGTGCTGGGGACAAGTAAAGTCCAGTGATGGTCAATCTCATTAAAATCACATCTTAGTTCTTGCTGACGCTAAACAAAGACTAGCGGACATCCCATTACAGGCCATGTCAGAACGTCCCTTTATCCGAACAATCAGCATTTGATCAGAGCGTCGATTATCAGATCATGAAAGTGATAGTCAGAATGTGTCTTCTAATCTTGAAAAATTGAAAAAAATTAACACTGGGTATTAGGGCTGTTTCGATTCACTCTCGTATTCGGTGAATTGAACCGTAACCATTCATGAATTGAATTTGTTATTCATGGCCACTAGAATTGAATATTTATGAATATGCTATCATGTATATTTACATACCCTGTACCTAAAAATATCCATAACAACATATTATATGCATAGATTTCTTTCAATGACAACACTCTAATAATATATTATTTGCTAGTATTGTTTTCACTGGTCATTGTCGCATTTGAGCAGACACTAGTACCTGGATAAGTGCAGTATATAAATGTATAATTTATCAATAATTAACAAACCATGTCAAATACATTATGATGTTATTGTTTCACTGAATATAATAAATAATACATAATCTGCTGACTTGTTATTGTAATTGTGAATTAATATTCGTATTCGTTACCCTATATTCGTGATATGAATCGTATTCGCCTCATAGTGTATTCGTTGCAGCCCTACTGGGTATTCCAAAGGACAGTTACGGGCTTTGTGACTGAATCCATACAAGTTAGGCCATCTATTGGCCACTTCGATCGGTAACTCTTTCAACCAGTGTTTGAAATAGACATCGGCCTGTAGGCCCGAGGCCGACAGATTTGTTCTTGGGCTGATTGTTTAAATTTCAGCAGGCCCGTGCAGCCTGCAGTTTTTCCACTTGGCCTACATTTTTTTTAAATGTGCTGGCCCTTAAGGCTCCCACTTTATTCTGCTGAGTTTCAGACACTGACCTGTCATAAAATAAATAAATTTCTGAAGCTGAAGTGTGTTAACATTATGGTAACCTGTGTCATTGGTGGGATCATGTGAGGTGAATGGGCTCACACATCATGGGACCGAAGATTGGGGGGTTTATATGAACAATCAGCTTGTGAAATCCTGTCCAGTGTATTTGCGTAAAATGTAATAACCCAATTGAAATAGAAACCCTTAAGAAACTTATTTGCGCAAAAAGTTACTGGAGCTCTGTACTTCATGGATGACTGGTCCCATAGGTACACCATGTTAAGCCTGTGTAAAATGTTAAGCCTAAAAGATTGCTGATCAGGAGATTCTCGAAACTTTCACCCATTAGATACCAGGACTATTCACTTGTTTAAAAACATTGGGATTACACAGGAGTTCATTTAGTATTCTATATACATCTATAAAAAACATTTTAAGTAAAACTAGATCAACAGTCAGGGTGACCTCTTGTCTACGCAGTGACATTCCAATAACTCTGTGCAGAAATTCAATTCGGCCTGTTTTGCACATTTTATCCCTTTTTGTTAACATCTGATAAAAAAAGTATTAACTTACATGAAGAAAGACACAAATAGTAACATACATTCTTATGTTTGTATCAATGTACTTTTGAAATATAATTCACAGTTAGGAATCACTATAACATGGTTTTTTTGCCAACTTTCATGTCACATCTGACAACAAACACATATACTTGTTTCAGCATGTTCAGCACTTCATTTTGAAAACAGATGCTTGACTCACTCTTTCTCGATTTTTTTCTTGTTTCTCTAATTACTAATGAACACTTGTCAGAGGGGTACACAATACGTGATCTAGACTACCAGTTGTCAGACTTTCATTTTGTGGAAGGCTCGGTGGCTGAGTGAGTTAGATCGCTGACTTTGTGTGCTGGCGATAAGGTGCCTCACTCTGGCAGTGTGGTTTCATTTCCCGGAAGTGACCCAACCCCAAACAAGTACAAGAATCTCTACTTTACTAAGAGAGAGTGAGTGAGTTGGGTTTAACACCGCTTTTAACAGTATTCCAGTTATATCGCGGTGTGTCAGCTTAATGTGGGAGGAAATCCCGAAGTGATGCAGGTCTCAGACGTTTACCACTTCGGTGAAACCCACGGGCATGGGTATGGTGCTGACAAACCTACAAACATAACTGGGGCAACCAGGATTCGAATCCACAATCATAGGTTTCTGGCGTGCCCAAGGGACGAGACTCTGCACAGTGAATCGCGACACCTTAGAGGACAGGGCCACACGTGCCCCGTACTTTACTAAGAAAGTGTTATCCCAAATATAACACTTGTTACAGTTCTGTTTATATGCTGTATGTACCAATTTCTTGGTTAACCTTTGTGTTTCAATTTGAAAATCATCTTGTAACCATGGAAACTGCAGGCAATGGATACCAGGAAACAGCGGGCTCAGGAAGGATACATCTCACCATGACCACTGACTCATTACACAACATAGACCATGGAGACATCTATAAATAGCATGTCTACATATTACAATTATCCGAATCTGAAATAAGTTTGAATTGAAATCTTAAATCTGTCACAAGCATGACTGCATGATTAGCTGATATTAGAAAGAGTGGGTGGGTGGGTGAGTGGGTGAGTGGGTGAGTGAGTGAGTGAGTGAGTGAGTGAGTGAGTGAGTGAGTGAGTGAGTGAGTGAGTGAGTGAGTGAGTGAGTTTTGTTTGTTGTTTTATACCGCACTCAGCAGTATTCCAGTTATATGACTAAGGTCAGTAAATAATCAAGTCTGGACCAGACAGTCCAATGATTGACATGATGAACATCGGTCCACGCAATTTGGATATGATGACATGCATTAACCAAGTCACCAGGCCTGACCACCTGATCCCTTTAGTCGCCTGTTATGACAAGCTTGGGCTGCTGAAGACCTATTCTAACCCGGAATCTTCACAGGACCCCAACACAAGGCCACGTGATCAGTAACATCCTATATTGTAGCCACCTGATGATCATGTAACATGACTTACACACATACCATTCTCACCACTGATCAGTAACATCCTATATTGTAGCCACCCGATGATCATGTAACATGACTTACACACATACCATTCTCACCACTGATCAGTAACATCCTATATTGTAGCCACCCGATGATCATGTAACATGACTTACACACATACCATTCTCACCACTGATCAGTAACATCCTATATTGTAGCCACCTGATGATCATGTAACATGACTTACACACATACCATTCTCACCACTGATCAGTAACATCCTATATTGTAGCCACCCGATGATCATGTAACATGACTTACACACATACCATTCTCACCACTGAGACAAACCAACACATTTCCATGACCTTTGCAGGGGAATAGTAAGGGCGGTGGGGTAGCCTAGTGGTTAAAGTGTTTGCTCATCACACTGAAGACCCGGGTTCTATCCCTGTACTAAAGCCCATTTGTGGTGTCCCCTGCTGGAACATTGCTAAAAGCAGCATAAAACCTGACATAACCCGTAATGGGATGTCCTCAGTGGTTGGAAAACAAAGATCTGATCTTGGTTATAACACTTTGGGTAAAAAGATCTCCAAATGAATTAAGGTTTTCATGCGTGACTCCAAAATCAACAACAACCAAGTAAGCTCAAAATATGTTAGGGATTGGTCTCTTTCCATACAGAGAACATGATTGGCCCATGCTGCCAGAAACTTGTATAACTCTGTTACTTTCAAATGCTATTCACATTTAGAGACGAATTATACATAAACATCAAGAAATAACAATCTTCAATTATTTTTTATTGTAAATAATGCTGAGAGGCAAAGGCGCACTTGTAGCTGCAAACGTTTTGTCATACATTGAAACACTATGCATGCGATGATCAATTCATTTGATTTATATTCTATTTTCCTTCCAGATAAGATACATGAGTAGCATAGTGGTACGCCACATTTCAAAGAAACTAGATTGTTGTCACTTTTTCTGCATCATTCATTTTTGTTTTTTCACATTCAATTTTTGATCATCTAACAAGGCACACAGATCATCATCATTTTCTGCACAGTTTGCTGCAAAGAGGTACAACGGTCAAGACATGACCCTACATCACGTGATGTAGCTAGGGTCAACATGGTCAACGTCTTGACTGTCGGACCCCATCGGCTCTAGACGAGGTTCTCATACAAAACCAATGTTTTCTGAATGCTTTACCTACATCTGTCATGGGCCTTAAAATAAACAAAATTCAGATTTTGTTGGATACAGGGGATTCATGGTCAAGTACCGTATTGATGTTTCATACACTTTTCTGGATTTCGAGTTATTTTGCAATTCATCGTTCTCATTTGGAGTCAAATGGACACCTTTTTATATCCTATGACCCTCAGTATTGTTTCACAACATTGTGCTTTCACTGTAAATTAATTCTGTTGCATTGATGGAATATTTTACCTAAGATTGGAATGATATGGAAACATTTTACAATGAGCATCACTCATCCTAGACATTGTAATACTGATAATAGTGCCATATGTTAGTGTAGCGGCCATAAAATGTCCGAGTCCTGTGATGGGATTCGAACCATAGACCTTCTGATCAGAAGTTGGACACCTTGTCCATATGACCAAAGAGGTTAACCCCGTCAGCAAGCTGACAAGGTAAGGATGTCATCTTTGGGATGACTCCACGCCCTGCTACATTAGAAAGCTCAGAGAGAGACATTGTTGGTTTAATTCCAGTACTCACTCCAAGTACTAACGCAAGCCGCAAAGTGTTATAAAAATGACACGAATAAGTAATAACTACTTTGCTGAAGAGTTAGTAACATCATTTCCTAACTATGATTACAAATAGTACTGAAACTGTCGGGAAAGTTATCTGTCATCCCCAGTTATCACTATTTTCACTGTCAAATATATTGTAAACAAGGCAAACTAGATCTATATAGTGACGACTAACAGATAACCCATGTTCACCTATATGAAAAACTGGCACGAAATACAGATAGGCTACATGACATACAAAAATATACACGTTGATGTTATCTTACTGATACTGTGTGTCCGACGCCTCCCATGATCACTGCGAACATTGATAAGGGGGCTTTCGAACACCTCCGCCATTTTGAACGACCCCTGACCTCGTGGCCTTGAACTTGCCGACCGATGCATTTCCGCTTCTGGAAAATAGTCCGGTAACAACGGCGGAGTGGTTTGTATTTGATATGCTTATTGAAAACAAGTCAAATATACACTAAACTATAATGTTTTGAAAAGGGAAGATATACAATAGCGATATCTCATGTTAATATATCCTCCTCTTTCAATATGCAATCATTCATTTCGGAATGATTCTGGATTATTTGTTGCCATGGGACGCAAGATAATCAACATAGGTAGTTAGTTGGTTGTATGCTGGTAGGTGCAGTAAGAACGATGCCAGTGGAGACTGCAGATGTACAGGCACGAGAGAGTAACATGTGAACGCAGGAACGCAAAGATATAACGCCAAGGCACAAGTTTCCATCTTGAGTAAAGTATGAGCCATTATTTTAAGAAGTGTTGTCTGACATAGGGATCTTTGCACAAAACATTCAAGATGGCAGCGGCAATGACCGTCACTGATGTGGTTACAGTTACTCAGCCACAAGTGGAACCAACATTACAGATTCGACTTCAGGCACAGACACTCCCAAGACCCCCACCAACCATGGCACCACAGGCTAGATTTAGGAAAGGCCTTAAGATTGATCCATCTCGGGCTCTTGAGCCTACCAGGAAAAAGTTGTCAACCATTGAGGCCCAGAGGGTTATGACAGTATTTGAGGAAACTATCCGAAGAGTTGAAGTCATCACTTTGCTCCCTCATATCCTTCAGAACCTTGATAGGTTTCGCATTTCTTTTGGTCAAGAGCTGATTGAACTCCTAGAACAACATTATCGAATCCAGGGAAGTTATCAGGAGATACGCGATCTCTTGGATCAGCAGTTGGCTAAACGGCTCCGGAGTGGGAAGAGCCATTCTACACAGGCAGTAGAGGAAGGTCAGGATGAGCTTGATAGGGAAGAAACCCAAGGAGAGTCGATGGTACGACCGTCGAGCGCATCAAGTGCTGGTTCATTTGCCAGCATCGACAGCCAGACTGAAAACATGAGGAGAAGCCTGACCTATGTGGCTCATCAGCTGAGCAGCTCTTGCAAGAACATTCTACGATGTTTCAGCATCAATCCCACAGCCATGAATGCAGTTACTGTGGAGTTCAAGAAAAGGGATATTGATTGTAAGGCTCTGTGTAGGAATCTTCATGAGCTGAAGGAAATACTTCTTGGCAAGCTTTTAACCACACCGGGAGAGGAGAAAGAAAGGATGGCATACCTGGATCAAATATCACAAAGAGAAAGAAATAATGCAATTGTGATTGAGAAAATGGAGACAGAATTGAAGGCTGCATCAGATGACAAGGATGAAGAGGTATGTGGCTGATGCTTTACTTCCTTTAGAATTTATGGGCATTGATGGTAGCATCGTTTTAAGTGCCGTGTTTGTGATATTATGGTCCATTATTGTAAAATCAGTCTTTTGTGAATGGCAGGGTTAGAAATTGGCTCTCCTTGTCAAACTGCCCAATAGTTAAGGTATCATAAGTACTAGCAGCAATTTGGCCTTTTTGAAGGTTTTGCTGCATGTTATAATTATAAGGACTAGTGGATTCAAACTGTTAGTTTCTACCGCTGGAGTGGGCATACAGTAATTTGTGCTTGTAGATGTGTAATTAATTTCTCAGGAGAAAGGGGTCAGAGGATACTAACGCTGATATCTTACTGTGTGCGGTTCAAACACCAGGTTAGTGGTGTAATTCATGGAGATTACCAAATGTTTTAAGCCTATGAAGTTTGAGCCTAAAGTGACTTGTTTTAAACTCCACTAGAGAAGGTGGCGCCATGCTTACAAAGCATGTATAGGACTGGTATGCATGTTGAGAGTAGATTACAATGTAAACAAACATCAAGGGTCATAAGTTATAATTGGTTGTTTGAACTGATCAATCATTAGTTATACGTAATTTCACAGATGTTTGATATTTCATGTTCAGATGTTAAAAGTATGTGCTTAAAGTAATATTTAATTATCAAAGTACCTGATTAGTTTCATAATATTTCTCAATGGATTATCTGTAAATATGTCTAGAGGTAATGAATGGTTGAACAGTTGAAATGAACTCTTTCAGATCCGCAAGAAGAACGATGTCATCCGGCGACTCCAGGCCGACCTGCATCAGATAGAAAAGTTCTCCGAGGAGCACATCCGTCGGGTGAAGACAGAAGCAGAGAAACAAGAAGCTGCTGATGTGAAGAACAGTGAGGGAAAGAGGCAGAAGCTGCAGCAGGAGATTAACCAGCTGCGAACACAGCTGCAGAACCTCACCATGGAACACCGGGAGAGCGAGCAGGAACTCCGAAAGGTGAAGGTCATTGGCAGTGTGTGACAAACACTTTCTGCCTCACTACCTGCTTTTTCATTCTCCAGATACAGGGGCGGACGCTAGCTGCAGTTACTGTATCCCCTAATCCAGTAACCCCAGCGCCAAGAACCAGTGAAGATCCGGGGTAGAATAGGTCCTCAGAAATCCATGCTTGCAGTAAAAGGCGACTATGCTTGTCGTAAAAGGCGACTAACGGGTTCTGGTGGTCAGGCTCGCTGACTTGTTTGATGCATGTCATCGATCCCAATTGCCTGGATTGATGCTCATGGTGTCAATCACTGGATTATCTGGTCCAGATTGGATTATTTACAGACCGCCATCATATAGCTGGAATATTGCTGAGTGCAGCGTTAAACAACAAACCAACCAACCCTAATCCATTCATCTGCTAGTGTTCAAAACTAAGTTTACAAGACTTTGTGTTACATAGTTAAAAAACATAATGGGTCCCAAGATTCAGATAACATAGACCTCAAGGACTCCCTTATTTTGAACACTGGCTATTTATTTGTCTATTTATGAAATAAACGATGAGGGGGAGTTGTTTATTGTAAGGGTAATGCTATTTTTTAGTGCATTATCATTTGAAGAAGCCTGAGGTCTTCCATTAACTGCCCGACGAAGGAGGCAGTTGAAAAGATCAAGGGCTTCTGCAAATGATGATGCCCTAAAAAATAGTGTTACCATTATTATAGCTAAAATGGAAAGAATTTGTTATCAAATAAATATAAACAACATTATTGGTTTTGAAACATTTACTGCAATCAACACACAACGTATGTCATTGACCCACTTTTACAAATATGGATATGTCGTAGAACAAACCAGATGACGTCACTATTGAACATCAATGTGACGTCACCTAACGAGTGTGATAATGGCCCGTCATCAAGTAATATGAGGGCATTATCAAGTTACAGTGGCCCACTCATTTCTGATAACATGCACACACTTTAAAACAATGACAAATATTTTTTACTCCCTACCCCCTAAATATAGCATCGTCCATTCTTCATTGTTCTTTGTGATATATTGCGTAGCTATCTTATATATTGCAATATTTTGTATTCAATCCTATTAAACACATACCATTTACACCCATTATTAACCCCCTCTCTATCTAGACCTATTTAAAAAACTGTCTGTCCTGTTAAGAAATATGATCGAAGACTGGTGGTTCAACTTTAATTTCAAGACTGGTAACCATGGTAACCTAATGAGCATGTTTCATCTTAAAATCGGGGGCGGTCGGGTAGCCTTTGGTTAAAGCGTTCGCTCGTCACGCTGAAGACCCGGGTTCGATTCCTGACATGGGTACAATGTGTGAAGCCCATTTCTGGTGTCCACCGCCCTGATATTGCTGGAATGTTGCTAAAAGCAGCGTAAAACCATACTCACTCACTCACTCATCTTAAAATCGAAATAACAACTTACTATTATCTGCAACTCTGATTAAATGATTTATTTATTTACAGAAAAAGTTCAAGATTGAAACTGAAGTGGAGAACTGGATTCAGAAATATGACCAGGACATGGGTGAACGACAGGTGAATTTTCTTAAATTGATCAGAAATGTTTTTCCACATTTTAACAAGAGAAACAAGTGTTACAAATATTTTGAACATTATTGGCTGTTCAATGATATTAGCCAACAAACTTACAGATATGAGA
Source organism: Haliotis cracherodii (assembly GCF_022045235.1). Lineage (NCBI taxonomy): Eukaryota > Metazoa > Mollusca > Gastropoda > Lepetellida > Haliotidae > Haliotis > Haliotis cracherodii. Next base: position 5,599,494 of record NW_027266266.1, on the reverse strand, counting down.
AACTTATTTTGAGATGGCAATGTGGGCAATATGGAGGACTTATATATGAATATATATAAACTTGAATATGAAGGAATTAGTCAATGATGACGCCAGCAAATTCTTGTGTCTCTGGAGCTTGTATTTTTAAAAAAACACAGAGCCCAATATTTTAAAGTCTCACTTGCCACAAATTGTCTTTTGATAGTTTTAGTAGATTCTACTCGACATGTTTGAAATGAACATGAAAGTCAAGGTGTCCTTTTCATGAACCGAAGGGAATAAGTTAATGATTACGACAGTCCCTACACGTTTAGTGGTCCCTATTCTACAGCAGCAAATGTCAAGGAACCATCTTCAACTGTGAAAACTGCTGTAAGAAACAAACAGTCTACACCAAATTGTTCAATTCAAATTCCTTTTTCCAGGATGAGTTTGAGGAGATTGATGCCATCTACACCGAGGAGAAGAAACAGCTGAACGAGTTGGAGGAACGCTTCAAGACCCTGGAGGCCGAGTACTTGCAGATCATGGAGGAGAGGAGACTGGCCCGGGAGAAACGGGAGAAGGCCGAGAGAGAGCTTGCTCTCATGGTCAAGGCCGCCACAACCGTCCAGGCATTCTGGAGGTCATTCAAAGTCCGAAAAGCCCTCAAGTCCAAGAAGAAGAAGAAGAAGGGTGGTGGTGGGAAGAAGAAGAAGAAGTAGAGGAGCAAGGAGGAGACAGATTTGTCTTTTATTATCCAAATATTTGGAGAAAGATATGCGAAATTTCAAATGTTTATTTTTTGTATATAGTTACATGGGTATTCAAATCCTAGGTAAATACTAACACATTATCTTCCATTTTTGCTTTTTCCTTATTTTGTACATTCTGTATAATACTGAGTTGAATGTGTATTTGTTTATACTATATATCTATACCAACAGTATATATGCCAGTAATACACATACTAAATATCAACTCATTTGTAGAGTTCATCAAGTGTGCTTTTTGTTCATGATTTTGATTTGAATGTTTGTCTCACATTTTGATGTATTAATCCTCCCACAACTGCCGTCTGAAGTCAGCTGTATTGAATAACGCTGTTTGGTTGTTTACTAGATGAACCTATGTATAATTTGCTACAGTATTGTTAATCCTTGATATCCATGATCTGTGATAAGTCTTCAAACAAATGACAACTTCCTGTTATTGGCAGTGATGGTTTATGCTGTCTGAATCCACACAAAAATGACAAGTGAATGTGCCATGTTTAAGAACAGGCCATTTATTATAGTCACAGCATTGCCTCAGTGATTAAAATTTTGCAAAATGTTGTATGTCTGGTCTTGTTTCTTAATTGGTATGTCTGCTGGAAGTGTGTTAGGCCACTCTGCGTCAGATCCACATTTGCATCACTTCCGTCGTTAGTCTAATGAGTGAGTGAGTGAGTTGGGTTTAACGCCGCTTTTAACATTATTCCAGTTATATCGTGGCGTGTCAGCTTAATGTGGGAGGAAAGCCCGAAGAGATGCAGGTCTAAGACGTTTACCACTTCGGTGAAACCCACGAGCACGGGTATGGTGCTGACAAACCTAGAAACATAATTGGGGCGAAGCAGGATTCGATCCCACAATCATAGGTTTCTGGCATGCCCAAGGGACGCAACTCTGCACAGCCAATCGCGGCGCCTCAGACGACTGGGCCGCCCGTGCCCCCCGTTAGTCTAGTGAAACTATGTGTTACACATTGCACACCCAGGGAAGAAGTGAAGTGTTCCCGCCTTGCTTATGGATAGTTGACACTGAAGACTGCTTGTTAAACCCTTAAGCCTCTATGATGACACTTTTCTTCTTCCACAGCGCCTTAACAAATGGATCATGTTATGTTTACTATGTTTACAGTTGTCAGTTTTATTCAGTTTCAATTTGTAGGACCCATGAAGATCCAGGGTAGAATAGGTCTTCAGCAACCCATGCTTGACGTAAAAGGTGACTATGTTTGTCGTAAAAGGCGACTAACTGGATCGGGTGGTCAGGCTCCCTGACTTGGTTGATGCTCATGATCCTCATGATGTCAATGACGTCAATCACTGGATTGTCTGGTCCAGACTCAATTATTTACACAGAGTGCTGCATATAGCTTGAATATTGCTGAGCGTGGCGTTAAACAAAAAAACAAAATCGAATTTGTAGAAAATTAAAGCACTTTGAACTGGTTTAAATAACGCCTAATTCTATACTCAATAACAACTACTAAACCATCAATGGACTTTTGAGTTCATCTGTGGTCAAACCTCTGGCCAGAGATTTAAAGGTCGGGGGTCGATTTCCAGCTGCGTCATACCAAGACGTTATAATATGGTACTTTCTGTTACCCTGCCTGGCGCTCAGCATTAAGGGACTAAAACAATGACTGCTCGGAGTCAGTATACTGTGTCTGAGTGGGGTATTCATGTGGCAACTGTGGCATGGTATTTCAGTGGGCTAGCACGAGAAAATTGTGATTAGCCCGGACAAGTACAAGCAACCACACACACACACATGCATGCACGTTGTTATACCATATATGTCTGCACATAAGCCGAATTTTGAGGACCAGAAAGAAGATTATGTAGAAGGGGTCGGCTTATCGAGGGGATACACTTTCATCATAGTATTTTCAGATCGTGATCTGTCAGAAACATCACCTGAATGACAGTCTGATAGATTACAATTCCCAAAAGTTTGGAAGTTGCCATGACTACAGCCATTATTGTTGTAAATGATCAATAAAGTTATTATAATACACCAATGTTGTCATTATTAAAACAAATTATGCATGTTACTATTTCCGATCATAAGTTTTCAATTGAATGTTCAAGGTTTCTCGTTCTTCATAAACGAGAATATAAGTACAATAATCTTGAAAGCGATGTTAAAACCCATTTAACCTCACCTCACCTCACCCCAGTGGTCGCGGGCTAGCAGACTAGCATGAATTTACAATGAAACACAATGAGTCAGGTCACATGTTGTAAGGACCTGATCCTGTCACGACCTGATCCTGTAACGACCTGATCCTGTAACAACCTGATCCTGTAACGACCTGATCCTGTAACGACCTGATCCATCCTCAGCTTGTCAACACTAGTGCTGGAGGCCTACCAGCATCATCAAGTGTCTCCATGTGTGTAGAATGGTAGATGCCCAAATCATCACATAGATTCAAGGTGAGGTGAAGTGAAATTGGGTTTAACGTCGCGTCCAAGATTATTGCACTTATATAGTGACGTGTGTGTGTGTGTGTGGCTGCTTGTACTAGTCCGGACTAATGCCAATTTATTGTGCTAGCTCACTGAGACACCATGCCGCAGTTTAACATGAATACCCCACTCAGACACAGTATACTGACTCCGTGCCGGCCAGTCCTTGTTTAGTCCCTTAATGCCGAGCGCCACACAGGGTAACAACAAGTACCATCTTTTAATGTCTTTTGGTATGACGTGGCCGGGGATCGAAACTCAGGGCGGACGTTCTACCACTAGACCACTGAGTCGGTCAACGTGGATTCAAAGACTTGGGTTCACATTCTCGCCATATCATTTTCTTGTTAAATTGACAATATCATTTTGATGAATACTATAGTATTTCCATAAACACTGTTTTCTCAGGCCAGTACTTTGTGACTTGAATACCACAATAGTACTCAACAAAGATGATATATGTTAACCAAACAAATATATATGATCAAGAGATAACATAACCTAAGAAATTTGAAAATATATATCTTTATTTCAAAGACTTAAAACACAAGTCAACAACAAATAAGAAGTCATTGAGAAGACAATTTGTGGTGATGTTGACTGGTACTATCATCTTGGTGGCTCAATGGACCAATCTTATTAAGATAGGATCTCAGTTCTCACTATCACTATAAAAAGATCTTCAAACACTCTGTTACAGATCACATAAGAACGACCTTTCGCAAACTTTGACCGACCAAAGATATGACTAACAAGAAGTCAACATTAACCAGAAAGCCACTTGTTTTACACTAATGTGACTTCCATTCCAGACTAGGCTTTGAAAAATATTTTGACAAAAGTCTCGATTCAAAATATGAAAACTGAACAAAAGAACATTCTGAAATGTCTTATTGATGGCCGAGATTATATGGCAGTACTTCCGTGAGCTATGAAAAGTCTTTTCTGTTAAAATGTTTATCTCATTGAACCAAGTGATTGACAATGATTTTGACAGAATCAGTCTAACAGCCCGTAAATGTTATTTGGAAAACCCTGTATAATAATATGTTTAATAATATTGTAAGCGACGCTCGGATTGGTGGGATGAAAGTTCGTTCTGACGCGACCCGTAGATGTATGTCCTCAGATCTGTGTTTAGTGGCAGCGAGAACTAATACCTGATTTCAATGAGATTGTGACATGACACATGGGCTCTCACAACTGCTCTGTATGATTCAAAGGTCAACTACAACTGATGTCGGAATCAGCCAACATCAGCTATCGCCATGGTTACTGTTGTCATAATCTGTATACTTGTTGCTTTTTCCATATACTTTGTCAGCTGGGTACTTTTTGCCGTTGAGCTTAATCTTGTCCACTACGGCTGCTGTGAGGTCGACGTGACATTTATCGGCTAAGCGGACCAGGTATAGCAACACATCACTCATTTCCTGTCCAACATGACGTTTTTCGGCCTCGGAGAAATCTGAAGAACAATTCCTGGTGTTACTATATATAGAAATGCTTGTTTCGTATATTTTATTGGGGGTGGTCGGGTAGCCTAGTGGTTAAAGCGTTCGCTTGTCACGCCGAAGACCCGGGTTCGATTCCCGACATGGGTACAATGTGTGAAGCCCTTTTCTGGTGTCCCCTGCTGTGATATTGCTGGAATATTGCTAAAAGCGGCGTAACACCCTACTCACTCACTCATATATTTTATGGAGAAAACTCATAGTAGGAAGATGGAGAATTAACACCAAATGACTAAATGCTGTTAAAACAAACAAAATAGACAAATTGACGTTGATTTTTTTTTTTTTCGAAAGGTTACATGACCATTGCATATTGTTATGCTTTACAAATCAGTCTCATCATCGAGTCTTTAGGGCTGGGACGAGTCCAAATTTGTTACCCAGGTACCCAACCACCCATTACCTAGGTATCCGCTGTAGGTCTCAAAATGTCCGATTGGGAATAGTTTGACAACAGCCCTGGCAACATATATTTAGGTATACGTATAAAACAATCTGGTCATACATACACTGAAGATGACTGAAGTTATATCTTATTTCAAACATGAAAGTCAGAAGGAATGGGTGCATAGTCAGGAAGAAATGGGAACATCAGTGACTTGTAGTGTAACCATGGAGTTCTAGATAAGTTTGGTCATTAAACAATATATCACGTGACTAACCACAAGTCTGGGTAGTCCAGTGGATCCCCGGGTCCTACTCAGTACCCACACGATGTGGGTAACTGAGTTACCCGCCCCAGCTCTACTAGTCTAGCATATTGAATGCACTTTCAGTGATTTTGATGATGACAAGTATCAGGAAGTTGTCATGATTTTAGCAAACGTCAGGACATCCTTCTAAAAACCATTGGGGCGGTCGGGTAGCCTTGTGGTTAAAGCGTTCGCTCGTCACGCTGAAGACCCGGATTCGATTCCCGACATGGGTACAATGTGTGAAGCCCATTTCTGGTGTCTCCCGCCGTGATATTGCTGGAATATTGCTAAAAGCGGCGTAAAACCATACTCACTTCCACTCACTCACTCTAAAAACCATCACCAAAATTTAAAAAAATATCTTGAGGACAATTTGGATACCAATCAGTCAAAGTTCAAGAAAATGAACTGATCTGAAACCCTGCACGTTTACATCCTGTCAACATGTGTTAGCTGTAAAAATATGTAGCCATTCAGATATATTCTTTTAAACTTTTTGTTTGTCAGAGTTGGCGGATCTGTGAACCAATTAAAACAAGTATCAGTGTGGTACATAGAGCACATTTGTAAATCATTTATCTGTCACTGACGGTGTATCATCAACATTGAAACTAAAGGGGAGAGAGTTGAGATGCTGCTGAGAACATTTCTTTGTGTTAATGTGACGTGGGAGGAAAGCCAACAATACTATTACCATGATTACAGACATGTACAAATTGAACCCAAGTGCTGAAGGACCAACGATCACAATCAGAGTAAAACGAGGAGTTACAACTAGAATACTCTGATGTAGCCCAAACACTTAAATAACTTTATATATTGCTTAATAATGATAACAGTTACACAATGAGTCGTTAAATGTTCGCATTTCTTTCTGACAATGCACGCATTCCTTCAGACTTTTATTTGTTTGTAAAGATATTGCTTCTGTCAACTTCAGTGTATGCATGAATCGATCAGATCATTTTATGCGTTATTCTAAGCAGCATTTGCCAGGACTCCGGTAAATCTTAAGACCTACAGAAGCTACCTGGGTAGGGTCGGGTCATAGAGGGTCGGGTAAACGGGTAGTAAATTTGGACTTGGCCCCATGCTACTGAGGATGCCCCCCACCCTGCCCCCTATGAAACTCCTTCCTACAGGTCGTGTACTCAGCAATATTCCAGCTATATGAGGCAGCTTGTAAAAAACCAAATCCCGACCAGACAATTCAGTTGTTATGAGTAACGATTCACACTGTCAGGGTACTTTGACAGGCTATCAATAAAGCCACCAAGTTTGACCACCAGATCATAGAGTCACCTTGCATGGGCCGCTGGGTACCAATTCCCACTGAATCCAAAAAGTGGAAGAATATTGGTTTTGCAACCAAACACAAACCTGGAAGCCCTTCTTTCACCTCCCCCTTCCACTGGCTGCAACAGAAAACGAACACAGTGCATGAATTCAGGTACACCTTGCAAAGATCATGCCACAATGATCTTAGGCATTAACAAAAATTAACATTAATCTATCAATACATTAAGGGACTTCGGACAGTTAAGAATTACAATTAGTTTCTTATCGGTTTGTTATTTCATACAATACTTATGTTGCAGATGTTATTCCATTTCCTTGCATAGAGTTCATGGTCATTGTTTTGTGTGACTTCCTTATCCATGAGAGATTAATTTCTAAAGTTACACCGAAGGGATAATGACACAAGTAACCATTACAATATCTCTGTAAGCTCCCCAACTTCCGCTGTCAGTGCAAGGAGTAGGTTTCTGGGGGTATGGAACTGGTTCCAGTCACGATCATCTGCAAACTTGCTCGATATCTTCCGGCTGAAAAATAAACAAAAAAAATCTGAAAGAAGTGTATATATACCATCCACCTCACTGTATTCCTTGATGCGATTCTGCGGTCACAGAAGATATTGCAGAAATGCCCACTTGGTGCAGAAATGTACTTTGCAGAAAATTGTAATTTCTGCAGAACAATAGAGCTCCACACAGCGAAGCCAACAATGGAACGGAAGATGTCCGTCCCTTTAAATGCAATAAACTTTAGAAGTGAAACATAGAAAGTGTTCACCGTTCATCTCTAATGGTATTTCTTGCATTAAAACTCATTTCATTTAAAAATTGGATCGAACATGATGGTTTTGTTCCACGCTTATATAATAATACAAGAGAGTAGGGTAGATCTAGTGGTCGACAGGATAAACGCCCAGTACATTTGAGTGCGGGACTGAAATTTACGTACGCCTTGAAATCTGGTGTTGCGTTCGGTCCTGTTTGGTGGTTAAATGTAATTGTTTTAAGTGATTACGGGGGAGATCGGTTTCAGATAAAAAACAACAACCCTATATTCTTATGACTTGAAAGCAATCTGAGACGGAGAAAGCCTTGGAAATTTCGAGAAAACTTGTCTAAGACAGCCCCCAGACCGTACAACAATCTGAATCAAAATGCTGAACGGAAGAGCTAGGATACATTTACAAGCTTACATTTCCTCCAGTGAAGGTTTGTTACTGAACATGAAGGTTCCATGTGACTGATTGGTATTTCCGTCCACATCTTCTTTGCCGTCAGCTTCCATACGTGGCCTTTTTTCTGCCATGTTTCTTGATAGGTATACTTCTCTAGCTGTCTAGTTGAGGTTTTGTTATTGAAATGTACCCACGTGGAGGAAGTCGACATAACGCATGCGCCGTAGAAATGTTTTGTTCTCCTGCTGTCAAAGGTCAATAGGTTCTATAAAAATAAGAACTTACACTCGAAACGAACTTCACAACAAATATGCATCAATATTTGACGCAGTCTCTTCACATTATCTCTCCTCTTGAGGAAAATTATAGTATCTTCAAATCTAAAATTTCCCCACCTACATATAGATAAATGTCACTTAATATATTGATATTATTGATTTAATCTCTATACGGTCGAACGTGAAATATATTGCCTAACTTGAAAATCGGAATCTTTACGCACTTGAGGATTTCAGCGGTAGATGGTGTATGACCAAGCAAACCGCGCTCACACAATTATTTTCATTATGACAGGTATGAAAAAATAAATAACCATCAGATGAACATATAAACACACAAAAAAGTAATATTATCGATTCATTTTAAAGTTCAAATTTCATTTTTCTTGAATAAGATCGAAAATGTGTTAGTGAAACATATTACCAATAAAAATCAAAATAAAACATCACCAATATTTGAAAAAATAAAAACAGTCCCAAATAGGAAATAGCGTTTAAGAGCATCGAATTTTCTAACATGCCACAAAATCAATGAAAATATATAAATCTATATACGTCCTTGGTGCTGCTACGGTGTCTTGTGTGTATCGGGAATGAAACATAAAGTTAATTTAAGCCCTAAAAATGAAAATATGATTTTAATTTTTTATTTGGTTAATTATTTGTTTAATTTGCGATAGGAAATAATAACTTATTTGGGGAAAACTTTACATTTCTATTTCACCGAATATTTTTCTAGTTTATAACATGGAGGTGGAAGGGCCATACAATTCAAATGTGTCTTTTTCACGGCTCATTGGTTTAAATATACCGCCCTTATTTCGGGTTATAATTGCCCCCCGATGGGACACAATTGATTGGGTGGTCAGACTTGGTGACCTGATTGATTGTATGTCATCGTACCCCGTGGGCGTGGGACGTTTCCCTAAGCTAAAGCACTGGTTCGTCTGGTCCAGATTCGACCATTTTTAGTCTATCGCCATATAGATTGAACATCGCCTGATATAGCTTGAACATCGCCTTGAGTGTGGCGTTAAACAGTAAAACAATTGCATCTTTCGCCTATATCATCTTTCATGTCATATCATCAATACCATATATTATTTTTCAGATCTGAATGACCTTTGTCACAGTGACAACTAAAATGAAATGCTCAGAAGAGATATGTGATGCTTCTGCCTAAACTACTGATTACTTTTATATTTAGGTTGTGGCCAGTTTGACGTTTTGGTGTGGATCGTTGACCCGTGATGATCCGGGGTAGAATAGGTCTTCAGCAACCCATGCTTGCCGTAAAAGGCGACTTTGCTTGTCCTAAGAGGCGACTTTGCTTGTCGTAAGAGGCGACTATATGGATCGGGTGGTCAGGCTCGCTGACTTGGTTGATGCATGTTATCGTATCCCAAATGCGTAGATCGATGCTCATGATGTCAATCACTGGATTGTCTGGTCCAGAGTCCAGACTCGATTATTTACAGACCGCCGTCATATATGGCTGGAATATTGCGGAGTGCGTTAAACAACAAACAAAAATCATTCCATGTGCAATATTATTAAATATCCCGGAAATCAACATTTGTGTGTTTCGTGGATATATAAAAGGCTTTTGATAAAGTTGATCGACATTGCTTGTGGTTCAAACTTATGTCATGTGCAATCGGAGTTAATGATTATTCTTCAGACCCATTTGATGTAACTCAGGTTGTAAATATATATTGTCAATGCAAGAAAATAACCAGCCTAGATATTCTTCCGAAACGGATTCCAATTGGTGTAAAGGGCAAATAAATGTAAATGGCAAATCTTGTGAAGCAAGCGTGCAAGATTTCACCAACATGCGACTTTAAACAAACAAACAAACAAACCTTTTTTCATGTGGCCATTCTTACTTAGGGTGTGTTGCCATTTTGACTTGGTCGAGGCATGTCATTGTACCCTAATTGCGTGGATATATGCTCATGATGCCAGCCTCTGTTTTCTCAATATTTTCAGACCGCCCTCTTATATGGCTGGAACATTGTTGAGTGCGACGTTAAATAACAAAAACAAACAAAAAGGTTTTGTGACAGTTTTATTCATTTTAAAGGGTCCTTATCATCTCTTGTTCAATACCTTGCAGACTTAAGCATATTATATTATTATATATTTATTTTATCGTTCTTCTCTTCAATACTAGTACATATTTGTCAACAAGAATAAGCTAATCTGTTTATAGTTTCTCAAATATATTACCCGTTTTCAGATGAGATGTCAACTTTTCGACATTAACCAATAGGAAGTGTTCGTCTGCTACGTCACTGCACTTCCGGCAATGGTGGCTTATTTTTGTCAGGAGACCAAAGTTCACTTAGGCATCGAGATGTACCTATACGCCGTTTCCAATTGCGTTACGGTGTTTGTATAATAAGAGAGCATACTTTCAATTTTATTTCAGCTATTGTCATTGAATTGTGTTTAAAATGGCCTCTGACGGACAGGTTTTGTTAACCTCTGGTCAACTTTCCCTGGGAAAAACGCATTTGTTGGCGATGTTGGCACTGACGATCCTATTGTTCGCTACACAAACCCAGTAAGTAGGCCCCTTATCAGTTTCCTATCTACAATCATCGATCATTGTGTGCCAGCCGGACGGAGCTGCCTTGGTGTCAAAATATCATCAGAGTCGAAAATGCTAGTGCGATGCTAATGATTGTTTACCACAAAATTACTTTTAACCTTTAGTCATGATAAAAAAATGTTTGTATAAATGTTTAGTTCTTTATGTAAAGAAAACGTATAACAAATTTTTCTTGGTGAAAATTTGTAGATTTTCTTCTATTCTTTCTGGACAAATAGGAAAATATTTCTTGTGCCTTTCAAATTATCATGATAAGGCCTCACAAAGATCTATCATGTTTAGTGACACGCCATCTCTGGATCCCGTGTGAACTTCTAAGCCAGGTCATGACAGCATGACAACGTAAATCCCCAGAAGCAAAATGTACAACATGTCGAAAACTGACCGCAAGAAATCTATGTTATGACATTTTGGATAACCTTTAGAATACAGTGCCACAACTTCCCGTGAGGATGATATCTGCCGTAGGTCACATGTCTCAAAGACATCATTCAGCTTTTAGGAGAATCAGTCTGACGTGAACTCGCGACCTTCAGGTTGTTATAATTAGCCCGACAGCCAACTGACAGAGCTATGTCACACTGCTAAGCTTAATTAGTGCAAATTTATCTAGCCATGCCAAAGACATATGGAACTGAACGGAAAAGGTGGAATAGGTGACAGACACTTATGAAGGTTACGGGAATGCATGGTGTCGCATGACTTTAGTCTTCAGACACTCCTGTGTGATCCAAATTGTCGCACTTGTCCCATTTCTTAATCTACCACTGATCTACAAGATACCGAAATGCTAGCATGATTAGGAATGAGCATAAAATAATGACAAGTGCATTTATTTGCATGCTTCGTGTCTTTGGATCCCATGCTTGAAAATGCCTCTACACAGCTTGTAAAGCCTCGTATTCATCCTTGTCATTACAAATCTGACCTGTGAAGATCCGGGGTAGAATAGGTCTTTAGCAACCAATGCTTGTCGTAAAGGGTGACTATGCTTGTCGTAAGAGGCGACTAACGGGATCGGGTGGTCAGGATTGCTGACTTGGTTGATGCATGTCATTGATCGCAATTGGCAATTGCGTGGATCGATGATCATGATATTAAACACTGGATTATCTGGTCCAGACTCGATTATTTACTGACCGCCGTCATATAGCTGGAATATTGCTGAGTGCAGCATTAAACAACCAACCAACCAACCAACCATTACAAATCTAATGGATTTATTTCAGAAGAAGTAGATAGATAGTGTTTGTAGCGGTGATGTTTAGATGTGTGCGACATCAATAAATATCTACCTAATAAACTGCATTCCTGTGCATGTTAATGAAATACTGAATTGAAAGATATAGAATGCATTGGAATTCCCATTTATAGTCTCATTTATCCACATGAATTAAGCTGAAACCTAACAAAATAATATATTGAAAATGAAAATTATTTCATAAACTAGCGCCTGCTATAAAATATGCCGCCACAGGCTATTATTGAAAACTCTCAACATCTCATGGGCTTATTCAATGACATTACATGATGAGATGATAGATCACTGTGGGGAGCTTGCTTACACTTTATGACCTCTAACTTTACATGCATGTTTTCACTGGTTTATCTGGCAACAAAATATCTTAAATCATTGGGTGTTGTGACGTGTTTGAAAGTTTGTGATGCTGTATTCTACCTTGTAATTAGGTAACACAAAGCCAGTAAGGTATCCTGGTGATGTGATATGTAATCAGTAGGCATTTGTTGAACAGTGTAATCAGAATACGGGATTGTTGATATGACCATATGACATACAATACTCACCGACGAAAGAAACATGAATACCATACATGTTTGTTGATATATGAAGTATTACTCATATTCAAGAGATATTAGACTGTTCTGGTGCACAAACAAACATACTGGTATGTCGGTGAACTGACCCTCTGAACACATCATGTGTCATCATTGATCCATGACTTTAGATGCACTATTTGTCTTGTGCAGGATTAGGGTGAAAGGTTTGGAAATCACATGCAGCATACTGTGATAAGAATAAAGACATACTCTGGTAACACTTAACTGAGTGTTAGTTTTGTCATTAACTGGTACACATTGGAAACATCTCTTATTAACGTACATACTTCTCCAAATGTTTCAATTGTTTGTGTTTCGGGGGCAGTCAGGTAGCCTAGTGGTTAAAGCGTTCACTCGTTACGCCGAAGACCCGGGTTCGATTCCCAACATGGGTACAATATGTGAAGCCCATTTCTGGCATTCCCCGCCGTGATATTGCTGGAATATTGCTTAAAGCGGCATAAAACCATACTCACTCACTCACTGTTCGTGTTTCTTTTGGCGGTGAGTATATACATGTATAAACATGGTGAGACATGGCTCTTATATCTCCGCTGTTAAAAATGGAGAGGGGTACATGAAGTGTTCTCCGATGTTATTTGAGTCTACATGGTCTAGCCACTCCCTAAATCCTTCACATTGCAGATTAGTGTTATGACAAGGACCCCTAACTTTCAGGCATAATTTCAAACATTGTATTTCCATGTACTTTCCATGCTTTCAGAGCCAAGTTTTGCACCTCTCTCAAGGTATTGAAGAAGGATGTTAACCAGTATGGCCAAACCCTCTGCACTGAGTCCTACCAGTCAAGATGTGGCTGGTTCACATTCAAGATGTGCACATTTTACGAGTATGTATTTTTGTCTGTTGGAGATAATATGACTATTCAGCTCACCATTATATTTTTCATGAGAACAGCTGATTGTTTGATCATATTGATCAGCCCAGTTTCATGGTTTTATTTTAATTTCATTTTTGTCTGAGCATAATTTTGTGATTTGGGAGTCATTTTTATCGTGTCTTACTCCACTGCCAGCCTTCATCAATAAATTGGGAGATGCTGCCTCCTGGATAACCCTGTAGGAAGCATCATGAGGGTTTTCATGCTTGTGTTCAATAGGGCTGCAATGAATACACTATGAGGCGAATACGATTTGTATCATGAATATACGAATACAAATAATAATTCACAAATACAAGTCAGCAGTTGATGTATCATTTGTCATATTCAGCATGTTCAGTGAGGCAACAGCAACATAAAATATTTGACATGGTTTGTTAATTTTTAATATATTATTGAATATATTATTCATTTATATACTGCATTTATCCAGGTACTATATCTGCTCAAATGCATCAATGACCAGTGACCACAATACTGTCAAATTAAACAGTAAGAGTGTTGTCTTGTGAAGAAATCTATGCATAAAATATGTTCTTATGGATATTTTTTTATGTAAATGCATATGCTTGCATATTCATAAATATTTGACTCTAGTGGCCATGAAGAACAAATTCAATTCATGAATGGATATGGTTCGATTCACTGAATACGCGAGTGAATCGTAACAGCCCTAGTGTTTAAGTATTGTATTTAACCTTGGTAAGGATTTCTTGTGTATGAAACAAGGGGACAGATCTGATTATATCATGCTGTATGCATGGTATGCATGACATATTCGTGTTTGAATGACTTAAATCAAACTTGATATGACAGCCAATAACCTGTCAGTCAAACACGGTTGAGTCTCAGGCTGTGTACAATCAGATGGTTTGTCCGACAACCTCAGGCCTGTCTGAAGTTTCTAAGTGGTAGATGTGTGTAAGGTTGGTCCCTTTTTAAATGTCACACAGACTGATGAGTCATTGAATTATCACTCATGTGTACCCATGTGATATTGATCAGCTGCTGATAAATGTGTAAATATTCAGGACCAGAGCTCTAGATAACCTTTGAGCAATTGAGTTTATACTCGACGGTTTCTATTTTAATTGGGTTATTACATTTTTCATAGGGTAACTCAGATTTTTTCACTCATCTATTCATCACTCTATTGTTTTTTTCTCAAAATGAGTAAACATTTTGAGATTTAAAAAAATAATAATAATGTTTTAGATGTTATGTAACGGTTCTAAATATAGGCTTCACTTGGAAAGTAAATGAGCTCATAAATGTGTTTTGGAAATTAGCTCCGTTGTTCGCATCCCGAAAAAGCTTCATTGGGTATTCAAACATGCTGTGTTTTGCCATTTAATGCATGCATTTCTGTATGCAAGTTAATTGAAAGGAATTGGGTTTTGAATAGTTTTGGGTGTATTTTGCGCAAATGCGCAGCTTATCTGTAGCTCTGCATGATATTAGACACTCATACACTTGAAGCAATCTGCCAATGTTAATGGCCTTCTTAAAGTGAGTGGATACATTTTCATCATTTTAGCTAATGCTGCAAAAGTCGACAAATTGTCTTATTTTCCATGTAAAACATTGTAAAGATGTTTTGACCATAGTATCCGTGATGTTTTGATGAAAATAATTTCAGGAAGATCCCATGCACAAAGGAGCGGAATGACACAAAGGTCAAGTTCAAGATTGTAACAGAGTGTTGTAAAGGCTACAAGTACGATGACAACAACATAACATGCATCCGTAAGTAGCTGGTTTCACCTGTCGAGTCAGTCTTACAGCTTGTATCATTATCATCATTGTATCATCAAGTCATAGTCTTCATTAATCATGTACACATGATAGGCCACAGAAAACACAGATAATCAATAATTTGATGCGAGGGTATTTTCATCAAAGAAAACAACAAGACTGCCTATGATTTATTACATAGTAATGTGATGATGGCTATGCCATTTTGTATGAAAGCAGTTGAAACAAGCACAAAATTACCTCTGAATGGTTTTCTGTAACATTTTAATGACTTCATTGAGAGAATCATTAAAGTTGTTCATAAATGAAACTCTTGTTATTCCACTTGAAACCCAATGGGCCTTCCAGGGAAGGAAAGTCCCCAGTATCCCAAACCAGTCAGAGTCATTGCATGTCATGGTGACCCAGTGGTTTATTGCTCATGCTTTCACGCACTCCCTCCGGATATCACTCCATCCCCGTGGATCTGCCCGGAGAGCGGAAGGTCGGGGATTCAATCCCTGGCAGCGTCATACCACAAGATGTTAAAAGATGGTACTTGTTGTTACCCTGCCTAGTGCTCGGCACAAGGGGATGAAACATGGACTGATTGGTTCAGAGTCTGTATACTGTGTCTGGATGGGGTATCAATGTTATACTTCTGCACATGTGTGGGCTAGCACTGTAAAACTAGCATTAGTCTGGACAAGAACAAGCAGCCACCCACACATATGCATGCACGTTGCTATAATAAGTGCAGGGGCGGTCGGGTAGCCTAGTGGTTAAAGCGTTCGCTCGTCACGCCGAAGACCCGGGTTCGATTCCCGACATGGGTACAATGTGTGAAGCCCATTTCTGGTGTTCCCCGCCGTGATATTGCTGGAATATTGCTAAAAGCGGCGTAAAACCAAACTCACTCACTCACTATAATAAGTGCAATAATCTTGAAATCCTGCAATATCAAATTCATCTCATTAAGTCATTTGGATGCTGTACTTTCAATAACTGAACATGCTGAGTGCAGGGCATTTTTTTTTGTCAAGGGGAGATAATTCAGAATGTTAACACTGGGTAATCTCCCTTTGTTGTAGGCTCTTTACCGCCATGTTAAATATGTTCTGTGTTGGCTGACATTCCAGGTAATGAGACGGAGGATGGCACTGCAGGTGTTACCATTAACAGAAATAATGATCAAATGAATGTAACTCAAGGTAGTATCTTTGTTGTAAACAGTCACTTCACTCTTTGGGCTTTTATCAAATTTTACTTTGCATGCATTGGTATCTGTGCTGTTTTTGTCGTCAAATAAATCACATGGCTGTAAGGACATTTAGTTGTAAGTATTATATACATATTTGATTAAATGTTTTGTTGTTTGGCAAGATCAATCTTTTTCACTGTTCCTTTCGCTGTTTTACAACTGAATCTGCCCAAAAGTGGGCAAAAGAAAACCTGGTAAAAGTCATAACCATGCAAAAATGTGTAAAGAGACAGAAGGCTTATTTTGAAAATATTTGGCATGTGTCTAAAAGTTTATTTCAGGAATATATGGCTTTGTGTTTTGTTTGACTACAAAGACTTAGTCTTACATGTCTAATAATTTTGTTCTATTATTTATTGTGGCCAGGTTTGTTTGTTTGAGTATGAGAGATGTCCTATTATGTAGTGGATGTTTCTCACTGTTGAAGTTCTGTGACATGTCATAAGGGAGTTTTTTCTTCTTAACACTCTGGGGCCCAGGTGGCTCAATTGTCAATGGCGCTGCAATTTGTTGTTCAGAGATGCGTATCTTTGGCGTGTCAGAGACTGATGATGCTGGGTTAAGATGCCAGATTTGTCAGAACCGTACCTGTGCTCCTGGATTTTTGACTTGTAGATGTTGTAGACTTCTTAGGGCTGCATTTTTCATTTTCATCACACATGAAGCTTACATGCTCTGAGATAACTGAAATACTGTTCAAAGCAGCATTAACTCAAATCAATTCTTTAATTTCCACATGCTTACCAACTATTGGTTGCTTTTCTTTTTAAAAAAAATGGTTGTTTTGACTCTGCTATTGACTGACCACATCCCAATGCCGTATGATTGTAACTATGTTTTTTCATGTTTAAAAGTTTAATTGTGAGATATCGATATCAAATAATTTCCTAATCATTTCTTTCATTTCCTAATAATTTCTTTCATCAATTATACTAATTGTACCACCCAATAATTACCTCTCATGACTTTGAACAATTAACAAGTGTTAGGTATTTTCTTTCCCTTCCAAACAAAACAGCTGAAGACCTTACAACAAGAGGTATGGACGTCCACATTCATGGTAGTGCATGACCGTTTCTGTTATTTCTGTACATTGAATTTCTTCCCGTTACTGTTTGTATGGATTTCTTCCCGTTACTGTTTGTATGGATTTCTTCCCATTACTGTTTGTATAGATTTCTTCCCGTTTCTTTTTGTATGGATTTCTTCACGTTACTTTTTGTATGGATTTCTTCCCGTTAGTGTTTGTATGGATTTCTTCCTGTTACTTTTTGTATGGATTTCTTCCCGTTAGTGTTTGTATGGATTTCTTCCTGTTACTTTTTGTATGGATTTCTTCCCATTACTTTTTGTATGGATTTCTTCCTGTTACTTTTTGTATGGATTTCTTCCCATTACTGTTTGTATGGATTTCTTCCCATTACTGTTTGTATGGATTTCTTCCCGTTAGTGTTTGTATGGATTTCTTCCTGTTCCTTTTTGTATGGATTTCTTCCCGTTAGTGTTTGTATGGATTTCTTCCTGTTACTTTTTGTATGGATTTCTTCCCATTACTTTTTGTATGGATTTCTTCCCGTTACTGTTTGTATGGATTTCTTCCTGTTACTTTTTGTATGGATTTCTTCCCGTTAGTGTTTGTATGGATTTCTTCCTGTTACTTTTTGTATGGATTTCTTCCCATTACTTTTTGTATGGATTTCTTCCCATTACTTTTTGTATGGATTTCTTCCCGTTAGTGTTTGTATGGATTTCTTCCTGTTACTTTTTGTATGGATTTCTTCCCATTACTGTTTGTATGGATTTCTTCCCGTTACTTTTTGTATGGATTTCTTCCCGTTACTTTTTGTATGGATTTCTTCCCGTTACTGTTTGTATGGATTTCTTCCCGTTAATTTTTGTATGGATTTCTTCCCGTTAATTTTTGTATGGATTGTCTCATAGAGGGCTTCGAGGTATGCTATAATAAGTGCAATAATCTTGAAATCCTACAATTTCAAATTCATCTCATGAAGTCATTTGGATGCTGTACTTTCATTAACTGAACATGCTGAGTGCAGGGCATTTTTTGGGTCAAGAGGAGATATTTCAGAATGTTAACACTGGGTAATCTCCCTTTGTTGTAGGCTCTTTACCGCCATGTTAAATATGTTCTGTGTTGGCTGACATTCCAGGTAATGAGACTGCACTGCAGGTGTTACCATTAACACAAATAATGATCAAATGAATGTAACTCAAGGTAGTATCGTTGTTGTAAACAGTCATTTCACTGTGGGCTTTTATCAAATTTTACTTTGCATGCATTGGTATCTGTGCTGTTTTTGTCGTCAATTAAATCACATGGCTGTAAGGACATTTAGTTTTGAGGATTATATACATATTCAAGTAAATGTTTTGTTGGTTGGTTTGTATGGATTTCTTCCCAATACTGTTTGTATGGATTTCTTCCCGTTACTGTTTGTATGCATTTCTTCCCGTTACTGTTTGTATGGATTCTTCCCGTTACTGTTTGTATGGATTTCTTCTCGTTACTGTTTGTATGGATTTCCAATAGTTAAGGTACCATAAGGACTGGTAGAAATTTGGCATTTGTAAGGGTTTTGCTCTATGTTATTATTATGAGGACTAGTGGACTAAAGATGTTAGTTTCTGCCGCTAGGGGCTCTTTAGTTTGGCTGATTGTGTTCATCCTTCCCTGCTCATGCTTTCAGTCACTGGTTTGCTGGGTTCAAAGTCGATCAGTTACAGACTGTCGATATCGCTGGAATATTGCTGACTAGCATTAGACAACATTCACTCATTCCATAATGCAGTCCCAGATGAATTATGCAATTTCAAGTTTGCTGAAAGATTTGTAGCAAATGTGACGTTTCACGGAATTGTAGTACAAATTTTAGTTTTTCATTATTTTCAAGATTTTCTATTGAATTGTGCACAGATGATGCCCAAACTTTCCGAATGTTATGCAAACATAGACAATATCAATCCTACATTAAATTGAAATTTGAAATAAATAATTCTCACATTTAAACGTATTTGTGGTATTGACTACATAGAGTTGACATTTTAAACCAAACCTCAAATGTCTAAACATGCTAAATGTAGGAGATTACAATTTGTGAAGAAAAATGTTCAAAAAAAACACTTTGTACATGTATTAATACTTGAGGGGGGGAATGGTTGTTCTTACTGCAGATGTAATTTGACCGCCGAATTTTGTTAATTTTACGGCAAAATTCGTCTGGGACTAATAATAAGCATAATTATGGTCCATACGTTTGTGAGTTTAGAATGTATAGACTATGTAGGATTATTTTTCATAAATACGTAACATTTGAGTGTCAGTGACACATTTCCTATACAGTTGACATCAGTGTAATTCATGCAAACCTTCTACAACAATTTACTACAGTTGTGTATGTTTCCTTCCATGCAGCTGAAGAACTTACAACAAAAGGTATTTACCACCACCTGTGTAACATGGCGTTGTGCATGACCATGTTAGTAACCATGGTTACCATGAATGGTTTCATTAGTTTCCCGTTACCTTGGTTACAATATTATTTTGATGTGATCACATGGTTATTCCCCTTTTGTATCCTATGCATGGGGAACGTCCACACTCCCTTCCCCGAATCACAACAACTCGAGTTTCTACTGCATTTAAACCTGCTTGTTAGTATGGGCAATATGTAGTACTTACTAACATGTACCTTACTGTTGGTTGAGTGTAACATTTCTAAGTAACGCTGTAACATTGTGAACATTTATGTGCTGTAGGCGTTTTCTTCACTTCGAACTGTCTGAGAATGGCATCTTTTTGATATTCCCCATTCTCTCTTTAATTAAGCCTTTGAGCGCTGACATGTTCCAAACTACTAACATGCTTTTATTGTTGTCAACTTTACTTGACAAAAGGCCAACCTTTTCTTTGTACTTTGATAACAGGTATTTTCCAAGATGAAAAAAAAGTTCAAATATATCAGCAATGATTAGAGTGGCATTGGGTGCATTAACTGTTTTTTTCTGCTTGACAAAAATTGCAATTATACATTATTAAAAATTCAAACACAAACAGTTCTCCTTTATAAGTACTATCTTTTAATTTTGTAAACATGGTAATTGGTGTAATTCATATCCAATTTTAAGCACCATAGCCAGAGAAACCATGTTGAAATTATCAGACGAATAAGATGTCTTGTGGAAACCTTCCCCAAATTATGATCTTTCAGTTATTACAATGATTAGTTAACTTGATATATGATGGTAAACTATTCAAAGGTTCAGCTTTTTAGTTGTGTTTCAAAAATCCTATGATCGGTTCTGTGATCTAAGTGATACAAAGGTTGGCCTGGTTGTTGAGGTTGCAGGTCACTGTGACATGGTGGACAGTTCACTCCTGACATTTTAACCTGATGTACTGTATTCCCCCACTGAACCTATTTTCTGACAGGCATCACACGCAGTGATCACTTGGCATCACACCACTGTCACAAGCTTATTTCTATGTCATTGGAGTGGCATTTTCTCATTTGTATTTAAAACAACATGCATGCAGTAAATCATTGTCCCAACAAGACAATATCTTTTAATTTGATTTTCAGATCGTTGTGTATAAGTAATTATTGTGAATATACCGTTATAATGAAAACTGCAATGATGAGTATGAGAATATGTCTTGGGTGAGGGGCGGTAGGGTAGCCTAGAGGTTTCAGCGGTGCTCATCATGCCGAAGGCCAGGTTTGATTCTCCACATGGGAACAATATTCCAATAAGCCAATTTATGATGTTCTCTGCTGTGATAGTGCTGGCATATTGGTAAAAGGGGGTAAAACCATACTCCCTACATCAGAGAGACCATTTTGTTTGTCCTGCTGTACTGCCATTGTCAACAAAGGGTTCACAAACAGATGGATATAGTTTATAAGGAGAATATTTTCTAAATGTAATTTATCACTATCAGAATTTGTTTATCTAAATATATACATGATATAGTTTTGGCAAAATTGAATTGTATAAGCATATGTAAACTATTATATACTGCTCATAAGAGATTTAAGAACAGATGTTTGTTTCATATTACTATAGCTAATCCATCTTCCCGAGGCAAAATTGTGTAAAGAAATAGATATCAACATACACGTTATGGTTGCATCACTCACTCAGCATACACGGTATGGTTGCATGGGTTTCAGTGTAATATGGTTGACTGGTTGAAGATTTGATTTTTGTTGTCATGTAGATCATCTGTGTTTAGTCAGTAATGTAGATAGTAATTTGTGCACATAGCGTTTAACAATCCAAACCTCATATCAGTATTATAGTAATGTGAGAGCAGGGGTCAATTTTATTGTAGTGTTAAGGGGGGACACTCCACGATTGGGCGAAAGTTCAAGAAAATAATTGAGTAAACTCTGTCAGTGTAACAAGTACTCGTGGTGACAGACACCATTATTTTATCAACTTTCATGCTCGGGCATGCTTAGACTAAGTTAGAGCAAAATTAAAGCCATGATCGCAGTCTGATATTTTCTTTAGTTGATTGTGTTGCTTTGATGTGTTTTATTGAATCTGAATAAGACAATTGTTTAGTTTTACAATAATTAGATTACCAAGTCACATTTACTTTTAGACTATTGCTTCTTTATTGCAACAAGGGTGGCTAGGTATTGTGTTTCCGTGTTGCAACCGTTAGTGAACTGCTGTGTGTATTGCAGGGGACCCCGAGGCAGCTAGGACTATTCAAGACCCAGACGATGACGATAATGGTATCAACATTTCCCATGGTGCTTTTGCTGCCATTGCCTGCGCGTGTCTTTTCATCATTTGTGTGACAGTTGTCATCGTCATCCATGTCAGGAAGAAGTAAGTATAACAACGGCTTGTCTCAGTCACAGTCTCATTAAAATCTCACCTGGTATGATACCTCTCTGTCGGAGGATAACGCAAACCCTTCGTCGGAGGTCATTTCAGGTGAACTCTCTAATCTGTCAATCAGTGTCAAGGCTTTTATGTTCTTGGTGAGAGAGTGAAGCATTCAGAGCAGCATATCTGGTTGTGTTGTCTGAAATGAACATAAGGAGACAGTTCTGAATGGAAATTAAGAAAGATATATCATATCATATCATATATCATATCATATCATATATCATATATCATATCATATCATATCATATCATATATCATATCATATATCATATATCATATCATATATCATATCATATATCATATCATATCATATATCATATCATATCATATCATATCATATCATATATCATATCATATCATATCATATCATATATCATATATCATATCATATCATATCATATATCATATCATATATCTCATATCATACATCTCATATCATATCATATCATATATTGTATCATATCATATCATATTATATCATATATCATTTATCATTTATCATATTTCTTTTATATAATTTAAAATATATCATCATATCTCAGATTTCATTTCATATCATATATACAGCGATAGAAATTGGCACTAGTCCTATAGTCCTTGCCAAGCAGCCAGATTGTTAAGGACAAGTAGAAAATTTTTAAGGGTTTTGCTATATGTTATCATTATAAGGACTAATGGACTAAAATGTTAGATTCTATCTTTGTATCATGTCATATCATATCATATCATATCTCATATCATATCATATCATATCATATCATATCTCATATCACATCATATCATATCATATCATATATCTCATATGTTGTGGATATCTTAAACACCCTCTTGTTTCTGAAAGGGAGTACTATATTTAGAAGGTCTTGGCTCTGTGTCACTTATCTTTTGTTAAAATCAAAATTTCTAAATTGATGTGAAAACGAATGTTTCAAAAACCTATGCATTTTTCATTTAGCTCGGACTGTCAAAGATGCTTAGGGTTCACTTGGAGTACGGTCAGATCATCACATAGAGAGATTAGGTATCAGAGTAGAGATCAGAGTTTAATGAGATTGCTTCAGCTTTGTGAAGTGACCTGCATTAGACATGACACAACGTCCCCGTTCCACAAATTGTTGCGCTAAAGTAATCGTAAGTCCCATACTTTAACATAGACTGACAATAGTCGTAACGTTACAATCCCTGTGTGGAACAAGCCCAGACCTACATTTGCTATGTGGTAGGTGGTCGGAATCTGACCAAAGCAAACACTAGACATGGTAAGCTACTAGTGGCCAAACAAATTAAATTTTCTTACCCAACATGTGCTCCACCAGCGAAGTTCAGAATAACCGATTCTGTCATTACTATTGTTATTCTGTCACTCCATGACAGATTGACTATAGTTGTTAAAAGAGTTGGGTATTGTGTTAATTGGGATGATTTTTAGGGATGGATGCTTAAGACGTTGGTTACTGTATGTTGTGTTGTTGCTATTGAAACGTGGTTGTCCCTTGTTCCCTACAGACACTATGTGCTGAATGTTGTGTTGTTGCTATTGAAACGTGGTTGTCCCTTGTTCCCTACAGACACTATGTGCTGAATGTTGTGTTGTTGCTATTGAAACGTGGTTGTCCCTTGTTCCCTACAGACACTATGTGCTGAATGTTGTGTTGTTGCTATTGAAACGTGGTTGTCCCTTGTTCCCTACAGATACTTTGTGCTGAATGTTGTGTTGTTGCTATTGAAACGTGGTTGTCCCTTGTTCCCTACAGAAACTATGTGCTGTATGTTGTGTTGTTGCTATTGAAACGTGGTTGTCCCTTGTTCCCTACAGATACTTTGTGCTGAATGTTGTGTTGTTGCTATTGAAAAGTGGTTGTCCCTTGTTCCCTACAGATACTATGTGCTGTATGTTGTGTTGTTGCTATTGAAACGTGGTTGTCCCTTGTTCCCTAAGATACTATGTGCTGAATGTTGTGTTGTTGCTATTGAAACGTGGTTGTCCCTTGTTCCCTACAGATACTATGTGCTGAATGTTGTGTTGTTGCTATTGAAACGTGGTTGTCCCTTGTTCCCTACAGATACTATGTGCTGAATGTTGTGTTGTTGCTATTGAAACGTGGTTGTCCCTTGTTCCCTACAGATACTATGTGCTGTATGTTGTGTTGTTGCTATTGAAACGTGGTTGTCCCTTGTTCCCTACAGATACTATGTGCTGTATGTTGTGTTGTTGCTATTGAAACGTGGTTGTCCCTTGTTCCCTACAGACACTATGTGCTGTATGTTGTGTTGTTGCTATTGAAACGTGGTTGTCCCTTGTTCCCTACAGATACTATGTGCTGTATGTTGTGTTGTAGCTATTGAAACGTGGTTGTCCCTTGTTCCCTACAGAAACTATGTGCTGTATGTTGTGTTGTTGCTATTGAAACGTGGTTGTCCCTTGTTCCCTACAGACACTATGTGCTGAATGTTGTGTTGTTGCTATTGAAACGTGGTTGTCCCTTGTTCCCTACAGATACTTTGTGCTGAATGTTGTGTTGTTGCTATTGAAACGTGGTTGTCCCTTGTTCCCTACAGACACTATGTGCTGAATGTTGTGTTGTTGCTATTGAAACGTGGTTGTCCCTTGTTCCCTACAGACACTATGTGCTGAATGTTGTGTTGTTGCTATTGAAACGTGGTTGTCCCTTGTTCCCTACAGATACTTTGTGCTGAATGTTGTGTTGTTGCTATTGAAACGTGGTTGTCCCTTGTTCCCTACAGAAACTATGTGCTGTATGTTGTGTTGTTGCTATTGAAACGTGGTTGTCCCTTGTTCCCTACAGATACTTTGTGCTGAATGTTGTGTTGTTGCTATTGAAACGTGGTTGTCCCTTGTTCCCTACAGATACTATGTGCTGAATGTTGTGTTGTTGCTATTGAAACGTGGTTGTCCCTTGTTCCCTACAGACACTATGTGCTGTATGTTGTGTTGTTGCTATTGAAACGTGGTTGTCCCTTGTTCCCTACAGATACTATGTGCTGTATGTTGTGTTGTAGCTATTGAAACGTGGTTGTCCCTTGTTCCCTACAGACACTATGTGCTGTATGTTGTGTTGTTGCTATTGAAACGTGGTTGTCCCTTGTTCCCTACAGATACTATGTGCTGAATGTTGTGTTGTTGCTATTGAAACGTGGTTGTCCCTTGTTCCCTACAGACACTATGTGCTGTATGTTGTGTTGTTGCTATTGAAACGTGGTTGTCCCTTGTTCCCTACAGATACTATGTGCTGTATGTTGTGTTGTAGCTATTGAAACATGGTTGTCCCTTGTTCCCTACAGATACTATGTGCTGTATGTTGTGTTGTTGCTATTGAAACGTGGTTGTCCCTTGTTCCCTACAGATACTATGTGCTGAATGTAACACAGGAGGAAATAAGAAAGTCTGTAAGCGTAGTGTCTGACCCCTTCCTTGATACTCTTTTACATAACGGCAAAGGTGATGTGTAAGTATATTGCCAACAGCTGCAGCTGTTTGTTTCTCAGCTGCCTGGGCAAACATTCATCTTATTGGCTGCAGGAGGCTTCTTGCTTATTAATAATTTGGCAGTAGTTTATGAATCCATTGTTTGGAACTTTTAATATTGATCAGTTGAAATTTGCATATGAGATTCATTTGGGTCTTTGGTAGGGACAGACTGCCTAGAAATTCATTTTTTTAAGACTTGTCCCACAGAGGACAAGTGAAAACCTTACACGCTAGTCCTTGAGTTTGTAACTTCTTATCCCCCGCCCAACAAAGTTGGCGGGGGATATATAGAAATGGGCTCTGTCCGTCCGTCCATCACGTTTCCGGAGCAGAACTTTTTTCATGAAATTTTGCAGGTCTGTCAGTACATGCTGAACTGGTGCCTTTTGCTATTTAGAAATTTTAGAAATTTTTATTTTTTACGTTTCCATGGCAACAAGATGGACTTAGGTTCTGTGTGGGTAGGGTTCGTTACCGGAATATAACTCATAAACCGTTCAATATTTTTTATCAAACTTTGCAGGTTTTTCAGGTACATGCTGAACTGGTGCCTTTTGCTATTGAGAAATTCTAGAAATTCTTACTTTATACTTTTCCACGGCAGCAAGATTGGACTTCCAAACTCTTCTTTTTTTTACAATTTCCATGACAAGTTCCAAAGTGGTTAAAAAAGGTTAGCGTTTGTTTAGATTTAATTATGTCTTAAATTCTGCAACAGGGGCGGGGGATATAGCCACGTTAGTGGCAAACTCTTCTTCTGTTTGAACCTGTTGAATAAGACAAAAATGGTTACTATGTTTATTGTTTCTGAAAGTTTACTCAGTTCCAATTTGTAGCAGAATTTAAGCATTTAGAACTGGTTCAGAGTTCTAGCTCTCACGTTATATCCCTGTAAATACAATAGGATGACGTCACTAAAGGGTAATAATAGCCAGTTAGAACTACCATCCCCGAATTGTCGCTTGTCCACAGCACAATTTAGTAGTCTCAGGCTAGTGGACTGGCATTAGTTTCAAAGGCTGCTTAGAGAAGTTCCAAAACATGAAGACATGAAACTTTTATGGACAATTTCATTATTGTGTGTACAGCAGGAATATTGCTGAGTGCAGACAACAAACAAACAAACAAACAAACAAACAAACAAACAAACAAACCTTATGTATTCTCCCGGCGTTCATTCGAACATGCAGAACATGAAGACAAGAAACCTTTTGTGAATAACAACTTCTTTATTGTGTGTACAGCAGGAATATTGCTGAGTGCAGACAACGAACAAACGAACCTTATGCACTCCCCCTACGTTTTCATGCTAATTGCTCCAAATTGGTAAATGTATACTATACGACTTGCATCACTTTGGGGCCTCATCCTACACACTATGAATTATGTAAAACACTGTTTGATGAAGGAGCCCCTCCATGGTCTATTGGTAGAGTGTCAGCCTGGAGAGCGTTAGGTCAGGGGTTTGATCCCCGGCAGCGTCATACCAAAAGACATTAAAAGATGGTACTTGTTGTTACCCTGTCTGACGCTCGGCATTAAGGGGCTAAAACAAGGACTGGTCGAGTATGAGTACAAGCAGCCACACACACGTATGCATCCATGTCGCTATATAAGTCTGTGATGCGAAGTTAAACCCATTTCACCTCACCTGTTCCATGAAGTACTATACTGAACTACACTCATTCATACAGTCAAATGTAGGCTTCAGAGGCTAAAACAAATACATGGTCCATAGTTGAAACAGTCCACATTTTATGTCTGGTTTGAGGTAAAACATAATCATGATAATTTCACATTTTAGGAAATGACACACTTATTATCCAGAAAGAATTACTTGTATATCTTCAGAATATGTCATAATTTCACCCACAGTATTAGTTGTATAAATTCACTGTTTGGGAGTAGTCATTGAGGCTGTCCTGATATGCCTACCTCGCGATACAATGTGTGTTGTGATACTAAATTTGAGCCTTTCTTGTTTGAAATCTTCCCTTATTCCATTCATCCTGATTATTTTTCACGGCACGTCATCACCTTGCCCGTGCTCGTGGGTTTCACCAAAAGTGGTAAACGTCTAAGACCTGCATCACTTGGCTTTCCTCCCACATCAAGCTGGCATACCATGATATAACAAACATACTGTTGAAAGGGGTGTTCATCAAAGTCACTTGCTCCCTTTTCCATGAGACACGACTGACAAGAGATTGTTATTACTAACCAGTTTGTGTTGAACTTGCATGATTATTATATTTAAGCTTGTTCTACCGTCTAGTATTATGCAATCAGATTTAGTTTCATGAGATTTAAGGAGTCCCTGAATTTAAAACCGTAGGAGCAAATGGTTCCCCACATGCTGGAATATTGTTAAAATCGACGTAAAATCGAATAGGTCTTCAGCAACCCATGCTTGCCATAAAAGGCAACTATGCTTGTCGTAAAAGGCGACTAACGGGATAAGGTGGTCAGGCTCGCTGACTTGGTTCAAGCATGTCATCGATCCCAATTGTGTGGATCGATGCTCATGATGTCAGTCACTGGATTGTCTGGTCCAGACTCCCTTATTTACAGACCGCTGTCATATAGGTGGAATATTGCTGAATGTGGCGTTAAACAACCAAAAAACAAACAAACAAAACACTCACTCACTCACTCACTCACTCACTCACTCACTCACTCACTCACTCACTCACTCACTCACTCACTCACTCACTCACTCACTCACTCACTCACTCACTCACTCACTCACTCACTCACTCACAGGAACAAAAAAAATACCAGGACCCTCTCTTAATTTCTTTATCTGCATTGATGCCCCAGTTGTTTAACATGCTGGAATTCTCTGTGCAGTTACCTTCCTTTGACATGCCATTACCAGGAACCTATCATCATGGGTTTGAATCCCACTGGCCCTGATTTTGTTGCTAGGATCATCAGCACAATACCTGTGCTTGAAGGTTTTACTGAAATAGAAAACATAAAAGACTTGAGTTGAAATGCTGTGATATAACTGAAATACTGTTAAATCAAACTCACTCACTCCTTACTGCAAGGTGTTGGTAATCCAGGTGGTAACTGGCTTGATGCTATTTTCCAGGCAACTGAAGGAGGAGAAGGAGAAGGAGGCGGCCAAGTCCCCCCTGGAGCTGGAGAAGATGGTGCAGGCCTAACTTCAGAGGCAAGGAAGAGGAGTGGTCTGAAGCTGGCAGGAGACGTGAATGGCCTGATGGTGATGGCATAGACTTGACAAGGATGCCTGTATGTTGGGCAGTGGATTTTGGAATTGGTATTTTCGAAAGATGTCTTGTTTTTGAGCTGATTCTGTGGATCTAGTCGCCAGGAATGCAATATGATGAGTCGGTGATTATTCAGTGATTTTTGCTGCCGTCTACATGACATCAGGAGGGTGCCAGCTAGGTGGAGATCCAGCACCACTGGTGATGTTGCAAAAGAAAATTATGATATTACAAATTCAGTGATTGTTTGTTGGAATGAATTGACCTTTTGATGTCTATGTTGGGAGGCTACGAATTACGAATACCATATCAAGCTATATTATATTTTTGGGCATCATTGAAAAGGATTCAGAAGGGAAAAAGGCCAGACTCTATTAACTATTCCCGTCTATTCATACCATCTATTAATTTCTTGTCAGTAACTATGAGATGCCGACATCTAATTGTCAGATGGGTAGACATTTAAAATATAAATGTGTAATAAACAGCCTCCATCTCTGCACTCACCAAACAAGTAATCTATATGTTTTGGCCCATATTTATTTCCGTTTTTCTTCAACATGTTCAATCTTCAAATATCAGAATAATCCTGAAATTCAGGACCCTGATATTTCTAATCTCAAAAATATATTGAAATTTTCAAGGAAACTTCAAATTTGAATGAGAGTGCAGTCAAGTATTGGACTTGGAATACTCATGCACAGATGCTTGTTGTAGCACAAGACACACGGTGTCACACTTCCCAGTGTCTACAGCAGGTCATGTGTGTTAACTGTACATATTATTTATAAAGGAGCACATTCCATAGACACAGTGCAATGTCAGATTTCTGTCAGATATCTTTTCTTGATTGTTTGGTTTATAGATTTTTTACTATATCCAGTTAGCACGGGTCTGTTGAAATAGAAATAACAGTATCTTTATGTAGTTCAATAAGTATGGTTTTTTGGTTTGCAATGACATTGATCATTGAACTGATCGGTCAGTTCAGCCCACCGCCCCTACTGAAAAGCAGCTGGAAAAAAAATATATCAAACTTAAAAATATTTATTTTAGTTATGTCCCCCACTAGTAATATAGACCCTCTTATACAACATAAAGTGTTATTTATAAATTCCATGTCTACATCACTATCAGTGATTCAAGAAGCCATGGCAGAATGACTTTAATATAAATAAATGATTGACATAGTTATTTATTTTAATTTTAAATTCGACCGACCTTGTGTGGAAAAACTGTGTGGGGGGCTGGAAATCTGATTTTATCTTTTTTACATTTTCTCAAAAATTAGACTCCTCAGAGCCGTAATCCGAAAAATATAAAATGCCTGGCCTAAGTTTGTTGGCTGGTATGGTTTTGCTTTCACTGCAGAACAGATGTTAAACTTGTAGTACTTTCAAGGGCATTTTTTGAGTCAGGTTATTGTCAAGAGATGAAGTCGAGAATAACAGACTGAAAGTTAATTTGTCAAATGTGCTGTGTAATATACAACACAAAAAGTGAGTCACACCCATTTTACAACATGTCGCATGTTGCTTATGGCGTTAGTGAATAAGAGTAAGCACAATTCTTTATACTTTGACGTGACCGCATTGTAACCTTGTCATCAATGGAATGGCACTGCACATTAATAGTTGAGAGAAAAATATATAACCGGTAAATGCCTACTTTTTCATAGATTTCAAAAATCTAGCATAGACGTTAATGTTTCCTTATTGATGTTAATGTTTTATCCATTGGTTGTTAAATATTTTAAAAAGTTATTATTAATTATACTTTTATGTGAAATGGTTAACTGTGAGTGTTTGCCCTCATGTCTCTATTGCAAAGTATGAATGTGGGTGGTAGTTTTACATGTAGGCCTTGCACTGTAAAATGCACAGCAAAATGCACACCAATCTCTTCTTTCTTTATTTGGACATTTAGATTAAATAGTTAAGACAATGCTAATACCTGTCTTCGAAAAGGTAAATACTCTTAATACAGACCAGTGACCAAGATGATTGCAGAGACTGGGACAGTGCCTTTTATCAGATATTAAAAACGTCAATGATAACTTTAATTTTGTATGTAGTTGTGTTTATATTTAAATCCTTTGATGATAGAGCAATCAAGTGAAAGAAAAATTCAAACTGTTTATATTTCATTCCATGATCAAGGCCTTTGACTCTGGTCACTTGAACCTAATAGCCAAAAAGTTTATAATTTCAGCAGTTTTAACTCACTCACTATAGGAACATTTGTGTCTAGTATACAAGGGTTAATTTCTAGAAAAAATACCAATCTCATAAAAATCAGAACATTTTTTTCAACCTGGGTACCCTCATAGAAGGTTGAATCAGGTGAACTTTCTGAACAGCCAATCAACGTCGAGGCTTCTGAATTCTTGACGTGAGTGAGCAAAGAATTCAAACCAGCTCTGATTTCTGTATTTTGAAAGTGAACTGAACTGGCAAGTTCTTAAAATGGAAAGTACAGCAGTGTCATTATATTGTAGATGTTATCCTGTTGTCTCTAGGGGGCACGGGTGGCCCAGTAGTCTAAGGCGCCGTGATTCGCTGTGCAGAATTGCAGACCAGAAACCTATGATTGCGGGTTCGAATCCCGGTTCGCCCCGATTATGTTTCTAGGTTTGTCAGCACCATCCCCGTGCTCGTGGGTTTCACCAAAGTGGTAAACGTCTGAGACCTACATCACTTCGGGCTTCCCTCCCACATTAAGCTGACATGCCGTGATATGACTGGAATACTGTTAAAAGCGGCGTTAAACCCAACTCACTCACTGTTGTCTCTGAATGTTGTGGCATCTACACATAGGGGAGAACCATCGAAGGAACATCTGTGTTCTGTGTGGTTCTCATTTGTATAAATCAAGTTCTGAATTGAGGTGGTAAAAGAAGTACACCGAATTGTTTTAGAAAACTGTCGGCTGATAGATTCAAGAACCCATGCAGCCTTCTTTTAGACTAGTCAGTCGGTTGAGGGTCCATCTGACCTTCTGTGGTCATAAGATCATAGCACAGAGAGGTATCGTATCAAGCAAAACATCTGATTTTATGAATTTGTAAAAAACACCAACAATTTTTGGGGGAAATGCTGACAGTACATACAGGGTAAAAGGAGATTGCTTCCTTC
Source organism: Haliotis cracherodii (assembly GCF_022045235.1). Lineage (NCBI taxonomy): Eukaryota > Metazoa > Mollusca > Gastropoda > Lepetellida > Haliotidae > Haliotis > Haliotis cracherodii. The sequence goes on along the minus strand of NW_027266266.1, from coordinate 5,567,192 downwards.
TTGCAGTGTCCTTTATTACTTATATACGTACACCATCCCACTATTCTTTGTCTTCCTAATATGATGATGACACACCATCTTGTTTAGGAGTGCCTAGTGCCAATGGCATGTTTTATGTCACAGTTTCATCTTAAGTGATGTTTTTTGTGTGAAGTAGATGGGTGCTGTGACCTTTGTGACTTGAGCCAGTTGTTGTCAACATGTGTGAGAAGTTGCATTGTGTGACCTCCTGATCTCGTGTACACCAGCCTCTCTATGAATGTATGTCGAGTTGGTAACCATGTGTTTCACACCTCACTGACTTCATTAGTACAGGACGATACGGATGTGCTGAATGGAAAAGTAACAACTACACATTCCCGAAACACTGCTGAATGACCTTAACACGAGATGTGCAGTAAAGCATGAGAAATAATGATCTAAATACATGAAATTTCTCAAATATATATATGGATCGATTTCTTGGTTTCTGGCCAATGGGGTCAAGCCTAAGCATGATGAAACATTAAGAATATGATAACAATGTGTTAAACAAACTGCTTATTCAGCATGTTCTGTTGTGCTGTGCCTGTTCAGCCGACATCTGTTCTGCATGATCATGCAGTGTTCTCGACACTATGTCTGTATCAGGTCACAGCTATGCTGCTAGTCTGGGGTGGTACATGTATATGGTTATGTGTTTGTTCTGTTATTGTGATCCTGTCATGAGTATTCAGCTATTGTGAATACTGATAGGTTTGAACTGTTTATATGTTGGCAAGTATCAGGGTAAAATGTTGTTGAAATTGTATTGGATATTTTCCATTTGGATGGCAGGAAGAAACTGCAAGCTTTCTTGTCATCAAGTCTTACAAACTTCAATGTTAGATCCTTCATATGCCTTTCAACCAGAGACCATATGTGACTTAATCTTGAAGGGGCTATTCTCTGACCATTTGACAACCTAACAGGGAAGATGCTGTTTACAAATGGTACTGATCACGACCTGAAAAAAAAGAATTGCTTGCCACATTGATTACATTGTTGCAAGGTGTTTTTCTTATCAATATATTCAGGCTCATTGTTAAGAATTAAAATTAAAAGAGTATCTGGTTTTGTAGCTGTAGCTGAAATAATATCTAATCTCAATGCAAACTCCCAGCCCCACCTGAATATCATATGGTCAGCCCCTAACAGTTAACACTCTTTAACTTTCAGTGCACCTCCATTAAGTAATGTAATGTGTACTTGCGTCACATTTTTTTATCAGCATCATTCTGCAGCCCTGTGTCTGTGACATTAATAGGTGTCTGGTAGTGTAATTTGCAGTGGATTATTTATTGATAATAATTACATCATTGAACCTGTAAGCGTGATTCATGTACATACTGTATATATTATAGTTTGTTGTTTATCCCTGCATTGAGCAATATTACAGCTTTGTGACAGCGGTCTGTAAATAATCCAGTGATTGACATCATGAGCATCGATCTATGCCATGGAGACAAAATGACATGCAGTCGACCAAGACACCAAGCCTGACAACCCGATCCATTTAGTTGCTTCTTATGACCAGAATAGATGGCTGAGGAACTATAATCTTAGCCGGAATTCCCATGGGTTGTGTATATTATAGACTTTCTTTATCTAATATTGAATGTGTTTGTATGATGTCGTATCATCAAATAGTTTTCAGATATTTTCACAGATGACATAGGGTTGTCAAAATTGTAGAACAATTAAAAAAATATGTTTATCTTTTTTAAAATTTCTTTAGGTGAGGTCAGATGAATGAAATATGAAAACAAATGAAAGAAACGCACTCCTATGATTGTTTCAAGTGTTCCTCTTAATCAGCAGCTTTTTTGATTTTTTATTGTTACTGAAGTTCCTTAACAACCTAGTAATGAAAAAGATACCAAGATTTTAAAAACATTCTCAATTCATTCCCCACTTGTGTAAATTCTGATCTATAATAATAAACAAGTGCCAAAGAAATTGCATCACAGAGAAGCTTGAATGACTATTACAGCATTTGCAATGATTACTTGTCACAGATTTATGCCAGTTATACTCTGTAGGTCAGGACTTTATGTTTCTTAATGTATTGTCATTAATTCTAGGTGTCGAGACTAGCACATTGCTCACATTAGATATGTGTGGTTATTTACCTCAAAGTGACGGAGCTGGTTGTGAAGTTATGGTATGGTATTAATTAAGGTATAAACATACTGTGTTTGAAACATGGCGCTAGATTACTTGAGATTTAACCGGACTAAATTAAATTTGGAACAACTTGCATCGTAAGGTTTTCAGGAAAACTGAGCAAGCGTCGCAAGGTTTAGTTCTACTTCGTGTGTCACTATTATGACATCATACCGCTCATTGTGATGCAAAAGATATGACATCATTATAGGATGTAGAAAAGTGCCATATTTCAATCTTTCTGTTGTCCCAAAAACCTGAAATACACTTTCAGTTGATTTTTATTGTGTTTTCTGCCCCCAATGTTTTGCCATGCATACATTTAGTAAGAGTAAAACTGCATTTTGTAGCCTATTATTATACATGTCGTTTTTGAATAATGCCTACTGACAATGATTGAAAAATTATGATAGAATTATCATTTGATATCTGTATACCTAATGTCGACTCGTTGGACTATTTTATGTAGGATGTGCGTGTTCAATGGTTTTCCTGTTAACAAGGTTAAGAGGTGCATTTGGGACCAGTGCAAAATATCTTTTGACATTATTGAAGTTGAATTGCAATAGTGGCAACTTTTAATGAAATGAAACTTTTTGTGGTATTTGTTTGGAAGTGTTGACATATTCCTGAAGCTTGTTTTGTTCTTAAAGCCAGATCACTGTTTTCCCGTTTACAGAATTTCTTTGTCAATGTACCAAAGGGGTAGGTAAAAGGAATGTACAGACAACGACAAAAGATGTACAGCATGTTCAATTTAAGTACTTCATTCAGTGACACATTCGTATTTACTAGTTCCTACATATTCTTATTCATATTTTACAGGGTAGACCTTTTCGCAAAACAAGAAAAAATACTGGTCTGGTGAAACAAAACAGTAAATTGCAGTACCATGGCAGCTCTTGTTGATGACAAGTTTGTGTACTTTTGGAGACTGTACACCAGTTCTGAAGCGTGTTATGGATCATGAGTGTCTCCGTTATGTATTGTATTGTTATTATGATGTTAACAAAGTATTCAGTTTAAAAATCATTTTGTACACTGAATATTAATTAAGATCGTCTTCCATGATTGTTATGTTGCCATTGTCATATCTGTGCTTCAGTGAAAATATGAAGTTAAGAAGGAAAGACAAAATATAGGTAGTCTGTTTCTTGCCAAACAACCTATGACTTGTACATAAATAATATAAGTATTTCCTCAGCTTGTCCATTTATGATGTGAGTACAGTTGGGTTTGTACTTAACCATTCAGTGTGATTGTATGATTCTGTCAACGAAGTATTTCACTTTTGCATTTGTGTCTTTGTTTGCCTTTTCTTCTCCAAATATAAATAAATCATGGCTTCTTTTGAATGTTTTTCCCTCTTGACATGACTTATTTCTGTGCGCACTGTTCTGTTCCTTTTATGAGGTGTTGTTATCCCAAGTGTCAGCACCAACAGTACTGGTGAGTTTCACCAAAGTGGTGAATGTGTAAGACCAGTATCACTGAGGGCTTTCCCCTAACGTCAAACTGACACGTTGTGGGATGACTGAAATATTGTTCAAGGCATTGTTAAACCTCAGATATGCCAGAGTAAATATAGGAAGTTACATGTAAAGCAGTACATTTATTAGTCCAACATTCGTATTGTTACATTTGCCCATCGTTTTGAAAAACATTGAAGTTGGTTTTGGTGTGATTAACGTTAAAAGACCATTTGTCAAAGTAGCGTGACACAACGTCAATTAACTGCCTCCGTTGTCTAGTGGTCCAGCGTCCACCCGGAGAGCAGAAGGTCCGGGGTTTCCATCCCTGGCCATGTCTCATCAAAAGACATTAAAAAATGGTACTTGTTACCCTAACGAAAATGCCCAATAAAGACGTCAAAGGTCAAAATAAGATTAAAATCGGGTATTTAATTCAATTTGATACTTCAATATTAACGTCTTTTTTATACAAAAAAGATTGCATTTGAAAAAAATGGTCTGTCGATGCATATAACAATGGTTGCCAATAACCCTTAAAACTTGTTCTTATGTGTATGTTCGATATCAGAACAGCGGATCAAACATAACAAGATCTATTTCAGAACAACTAAGTAAACCACACACTAACCACTGTGCCAGGGCCACAATAATCGGTCACAAAACTGAGCAGTCCGTCAGACTCCCCCTTGTCGTTCAATGCCGACCCCTGTTCACCTGAAAACGGCGGTATTAACAGACCTTTCTCATCTAATCATGATAGTATTTGAATATATTTGTTGTAAACAAACTACAAAAGATGTCACTATGAGATGTTCAAACAGTGTGGCCTTCTCTCTTTGAAGGTTCATACTCAAATGAGCTCACACAAAGTAAAAGTCAATTCTTAAATGAACAAGTACTTGATGGAAAGGAGAAATAGGTAAAGACATTGAAGACAGAGGTCTTGTAGCTTCTGTATGCTTTCAGTGCGACCTTCTAGTACATCTCTAGGACTATGCAAATGTGGGGATCCCAGTTGCTAAGACGCTGTTTGTTAGTAAACAATGTAACTGCCAAGTCATACCACTTCTAACTGAAAGGACGAAACAACCTCGTCGGATGATTTGAAACAGGATAGCCGCAGGAGGCTATAGCCAGGTTAACCAATGCATCCCACAGCACCATCTCTGTACTTTGTTATCGGTACAAACAGCATGGTAGGTCACATCACCGACCTAAGTCAGTGACCCCGCGTTGCCCAGGACAGCTTTATTGCAGCAAAGGTGTACAAGAAATAATTCTGGGATTGCGAAGGATATCCCCCCAGGCCGCCCTGAAACATTCGTATCAACATCGCCTTTAATCTTCTGCCACCAACTGCATATTGGAGGTCGTTATATTTGACGGTGGCAGCGAAATGATGTGGGCGTGATTCTCCCACACTGGTAGAACAAACCTGCTGCATCTTGACAGCCCAACACGATTGTGATGAAATCCTACATCCACACATTATTCCCATTATGGTGCTCAAATGATTTGATGACTATCGTGAGGTAAGACCCGTTTTATTACAATGTAGATTTTGATTACCGATCTGATCGTCTGGAATCGACCATTTGTAGTTTGAAGCAAATGCAAGTGATATGAGTGATGGAATCTGATTGGTCAATAGGAGGGACATAAAAGAGACATAATAGCCCAGAGATACCAACGCAGTTCGGCAAGGGTGCAAACTGGACAGTTATAGTCAGTTAACTCCCTTGCCTCGGGAAGATGATAATTGGCTTGCATGACATAAGTACATCATCCAGAGCCATTGGACGTCAACATGATAATGGACCTGTGGAGATTCCGGGGTAGAATAGGTCTTCATCAACCCATGCTTGCTGTAAAAGGTGCCTATGCTTGTCGTAAGAGGCGACCTACTGGATTGGGTGGTCAGGCTTGCTGACTTGTTGGATGCATGTCATCGATCCCAATTGTGTGGATTGATGCTCATGATAATAATCACTGGATTGTCTGGTCCAGACTCCATTATTTACAGACCGCCATCATATGGCTGGGATATTGTGCGGCGTTAAACAACAAACAAACAAACAAACAAACAAACATAGCACGTGGCAAGGACTGTCATACAATCTAGGCCATTTATTAGACATTCCAGAATATTCTTTTGTCCAGTTTTAAACGACATGTCAAAAAATGATATGAAAAAGGCAATAACACGACAAGATATTGTGATAACAACACAAAATGGTGATAACACGACAAGATATTGTGATAACACGACATGGTGATACATGACAAGACATGGTGATAACATGACAAGACATGGTGATAACACGACAAGATATTGTGATAACAACACGACATGGTGATAACACGACTCGACATTGTGATAACACGACAAGACATGGCGATAACACAACTAGACATGGTGATAACACGACATGGTGATAACATGACACGACATGGTGATACATGACAAGACATGGTGTTAACACGACACGACATGGTGATAACACGACAAGACATTGTGATAACATGACAATACATTGTGATAACACGACAAGACATGGTGATAACACGACCAGACATGGTGATAACACAAGATATTGTGATAACACGACATTGTGATAACATGACAAGACATTGTGATAACACGACACGACATGGTGATAACACGACAAGATATTGTGATAACACGACATGGTGATACATGACAAGACATGGTGATAACACAACAAGATATGGTGATAACACGACAAGATATTGTAATAACACGACACAACTTGGTGATAACACGACAAGACATTGTGATAACATGACAAGACATGGCGATAACACGACACGACATGGTGATAACATGACAAGACATGGTGATAACACGACAAGATATTGTGATAACACGACATGGTGATAACACGACACGACATGGTGATAACACAACAAGACATGGTGATAACACGACATGGTGATAACACAACACGACATGGTGATACATGACAAGACATGGTGTTAACACGACACGACATGGTGATAACACGACAAGACATTGTGATAACATGACTACATTGTGATAACACGACAACACATGGCGATAACATGACAAGACATGGTGATAACACGAAACGACTTGGTGATAACACGAGAAGACATTGTGATAACACGACAAGACATTGTGATAACACGACAAGACATGGCGATAACACGACAAGACATGGTGATAACACGACAAGATATTGTGATAACAACACGACATGGTGATAACACGACACGACATGGTGATAACAGTGGTATGGTGTAGACATCTCCGATATGTAGTGTTTTTGTATACCGATAGTCAGCATGAACCAATATTCTACCACCATTAGTGTGATGAATAAACTGGACTTGAACTTGATCATTTGCCATAATGATTATGACCTGAATATACCTACCTAGACGTTACTTACAGCAAGGCAACACTCGTGACTTGCAACGAGCCAGTCGTCCCAATGACGTCACGTCGTAACTTTATCTGAATATTCCTACCTAGATGTTACCTACAGCAGGGCAACACTCATGTCTTTCAACGGGCCAGTCGTCCACGCGTGACATGGACGCGACGTTAAACCCCATTTCACCTCATCTCACCACCCCTCGTTTAGGGCGTGTCGCTCTGTCTCCTATTACCACATATGGGTTTAATCCGTGAATTTAGTAAGATAAAACATTGATCAGACCAATAACCAAATATTATGTTGTAACAATTTGTATCAACAGTTATTCTTTCCGCTGGTATATACACCCAGCTAAAAAATGTCCAGGTGCAGTTTGTGATAACCTTCAGTGTCGTCAACCCATCGTCCTGTCATTGCATCTCATACAATCTTGTGCTATACCCTGTATTCTATACATTTTGCTTACAAAATACCACCGATTTCATTATCACACATAACAATTACCGTTGATTTTATTTTTCAGTGTATCGAACCTGCAAATTTCGTGTCTCGAGCCTTTGAGCGAACAACACTGACAAACCCAATGCTTTTAAGAATCTTATGTACGCATGCAAGAGATATTTTACGTCCGTTTCCCAAGGTCCATGTGTATTGAAATTGTTGATGAATATTGTTTCAGATATTTCTTTCGATTTATGGTTAGGAAAAACACGCCTAGTTTTTTTTACGAGATTTAAAACCCTTATTCCCGGGTTGATGAAGAGATTTTATGAGATTTAAAACCCGATGATCAGGGTTTTAAATCTCATAAAAAATCCAGGGGAAGTTTTGTTACTGACACAAAATGTTTCCCTGAATACCCTGGCGGATCTCGATTTCCCTCGGTCGAGATTGGCTAGTGGAACGCCCCGAGGTAATCATGAGAAAAATGAGCGTCTGCTCTGGGAGCGGAAGGTCCGTTATTCGATCCCCGCCCGCGTCTTACCGCATCAAGGCCGCGTCGGGCCGCGTCAAGGGTATAAAACAAGGACTGGTCGGTTTGGAGTTGGGTATCCATGTTAACCTGCGGCGTGGTATCTCAGTGGGCTAGCACTTCAAAACCGGCATTCGTTCGGACAAGTACAAGCAGACAGACTTACAGACACACACAGGGACACACACATGCACGCACGCATGCACGTCGTTATACAGTGCAACACCTCATTAAACCTGTGGAATCCGAATTGATGCTAGTGTTTGTTTTTGCCACATATTTAATTACACGCACGCACGCACGCACGCACGCACGCACGCACGCACGCACGCACGCACGCACGCACACATATTTATATATACTCACATGCAAAAGAATCGCAAGTCGAGTATGCAGTATACATGCTATTTTCAACAGTAAAGACAAGAAATACTTATAGGGCAAGATTGACAAAAATTTGACATAAGACAGTTTAATGGATTAAAAGGCAGATGACATAATTGTTTTTTTCAAATGTTAAGGGCTTACACAGTTTCGGGTCAGTACCCAAAATGTCAGTCAATACCTGGTGTGACCACCATTAGCATTGATCACTGCCACACATCTCCTGTACATTGAGTGGATCAGACGATTTGTGAAGGATGTTGTGTTGTTGCAGAAAGGCCATGGTAGCTCTGGCAACATGGGAACGTGCGTTGTCCTGCTGGAAAATGTGTTGTTGATGTTGTGCCAAAAATGGAACAACGTGGGGTCTCATCGTCGATATACCGCTGAGCAATGACGCCGTGTCCCCGACCTTGACCAACATTCAGAAAGCACATGGGTCTAAGTCTCGCATTTAGTCCAATCGCTGCCCATATCATGACGCTAGGTCCACCACATGGATCCCTTTCCACAACGTTTCTGTCAGCGAAACGATCACCGCCAAATTCTGACTCTTCCGTCTGCATGGGAGACACAAAAGCGACTTTCATCAGAGAAGATGACACGCCTCCACTCACGATGACGCCAATTGCGATGACCCTGTGCCCACTGAAGTCGTGCCTGTCGATGCCGTGGTTGGAGAACAGGACGACGTGCTGGTCGGCGACATCTGAGGTTGTTGGAACGAAGACGTCGGATCACAGTGTCCCGGCTAATGTGTTGATTATGTGTTCCTATGGTCTGCCGAGCACTTTCACTTGCAGTCAGGAACGGATGTCGCTGGTGTTGACGGTAATCTGCCGATCTTGTCGAGGTGTGGTGACCCTAGGACGACCGCTCCGAGGAAGGTCATCTGTGGTCTGTGTAGCATTGTATCGATGCAGGAGACGGTAAATTGTGGTTATGTTAACGTTGAAATGACGGGCAACATCTTGGACAGACTCTCCAGCTTCCAAACGTCCGATAGTCCGGTTTCTCTGAATTTGAGTTAGGCGTGGCATTGTTGACCAAGGAGTGGTAGGCCCAAGAATCGGCCATAGTTTTATTCCCACTACAGTTCGTGACAGTTCGTGCATTTTCGATTTCGCGAGAAATGGGTGCATGATACCCACATATTCATTGAAATGGTGCGTTTTGGCGATTCGTTTTTTATGTTGCGTTTTTACTCGGGGCTTCAAAAATGCAACCAAAAATATTGATAACACAATCAGGCTTCACTACATGCTAAACCTCGTATCAATTTATGGTTCCGTGTTTGTTACCTATTTGCTTAAAACAACTTGCGTTTCTTTTGCGTGTGAGTAGATATGGGTGGGAGAGTGGTTTAACACCCCTTTTAACAGTATTCCAGTTATACCAAGAAGTGTCAGCTTAATGTGCGAGGAATTGCGTGGATCGAAGCTTATGATAAATCACTAGATTGTCTGGTCCAGACTCAATTATTTACAGACCGCCGTCATATAGCTGAAATATTGCGGAGTGCGGCGTTAAGCAACAAACAAACCCAGCGCCAAGTGGTCCTATGTAAACAGGTCAGGTATTAGTACACATGTATGTATGGCAAAGATATCAGAGCATTATGTTTGTCATATTTGTATCGCTCACAGTAATAATAACGTATCAGTACACAATTGCTTCCTGATGAATGAGTGAGTGATTGACTATGGTTTTACGCCGCTTTACTCAATATTCCAGCAATATCACGGCGGGGGACAACAGAAATTTGCACATTGTACCCATATGGGAAATGGAACCCGGGCCTCCGGCCTTACGAGCGAACGCTTTAACCACTAGGCCACCCCATCGCCCTGTTAGTGGTGAAATGACACATGTAGAAAACAGTTATAACTGAGAAGACGCTGGATGCTCGTGGTATTGTAAAGAGCCGTGTCCCTTAAGTTTTGTTTGTTGTTGAACGCCGCACTCAGGATTATTCCAGATATATGACGGCGGTCATGGTTGATGCATGTCATCGTATCCCAATTGCGTGGATCGATGGTCATGATGTCAATCACTGGATTATCTGGTCCGGCCTCAATTATTCACAGACCGCCGTCATAAAGCTAGAACCCATTGGCCTGACGAAACAACGCCCTGACCACGAGGCTACCCAATATGTTCCTGATAAGCAAGACACTCGGCACCGTCAGGTCTCGTCACTTCCTCATCTGTGGTACCCGTGAAGATCCGGGGTAGAATAGGTCTTCAGCAAGCCATGCTTGTCGTAAGAGGCGACCATGCTTGTCGTAAGAGGCGACTAACGGGATCGGGTGGTCAGGCTCGCTGACTTGGTTGATGCATGTCATCGTATTTCAATTGCATGGATCGATGCTCATGATCACTGGATTGTCTGGTCCAGATTCTATTATCTACAGACCGCCGTCATATCGCTGAAATATTTCTGAGTGCGGCGTTAAACAAACAAACAAACAAACAAACAAACAAACAAACAAACAAACAAACAAATTTCATCAGTGGTTTGTATGGTAGACGGTTTCTTGTGAACAGAATCTTACAGAGAACACAGATCGTAGTTTTAGTTCGAGTGTGGTGCTGATATATCAAGAATTATAATCGGACCAACATAAGATTAGTTACATCGACCATTCGTTCCCCCTCATATATATAACTTATATATTACAGTGTATTTAGAAAATATCATATAATGATAATAGTTTGGTGTCGGGGCGGTCTTACACTTTTATCAGTGGGGAGGGTACAAATTCTAGAATGAAGACAAGCTAAACAAAACACAGGTCGCAGTTCTGTTTCGTCTGTGGTGCTGGTATAGCAATAAATAATCGGAGAAATATGAGAATTCGAACAAACCACCACGGACGTGTTTGCTAAAGATGTCGTTTTACCGAGTTGTGGCGTATGAATTCACTGGTAACTCGCGACCCTGGATGAAAATAACTGGAGAGTGAATGTGAAGATACTCTCTAGGCAGTTATCCACGTTTGGAGTATGTTTCTGTGTATAAATTCATTTCCTTAATCACGAGAAAGACATCCATCGTAAGATTCCGACTGTATCATGAGCATGTGTTTATGAATCACTATGGTTGGTTTGTTTGTTGGTTGTTTAACGCCGCACTCAGCAATATTCCAACTTTATGACGGCGGTCTGTAAATAATCGAGTCTGGACCAGACAATCCAGAGAGTAACATCATGAGCATCGATCCACGAAATTGGGATCGATGACATGCATCAACCAAGTCAGCGAGCCAAATCACTATGAAATTATAATGATAGCAGGTGGTCGCGAAAAGGTGAGCGAACCCTGCCCCACCGGTGGTACCCTGGTTACCCGTCACAAACACATTCAAGTGCAAGTCAATTAGTCACCGGAAAACACACGAGAACATATGGTACAAGTCAATATAAGGAATTGCATCGGACATCATTTTGTCATCACTGCGTCAAATTTGGAAACGTCCTCAACATGTCTACCATAGAAAACACTCATCTTCCTAATAACCATATTCATCTTGAATCCGAGTAGTTTTATATTTATTATTATTTCTGTATTTGCGCATCAAGCTGACTGCACTGATAGGGGCTTGCTACACCTACGTTGAGATGACGGTCACCACTGACTGACGTATAATCTGCTTGTCCCGCAAACACACGGAGGTCCAACAAACACCTTCTCAATGGACATGGCGTTAAATTAGTTTACCTCTTCCCCGCTGATATTTACTCAACGGAATATCACCTCGAAAATGGCAGCACGGGTTATATGCAAGCATGAAGCTATCTTTGTATTTCGTCACGGTGGGTTTGTGCAAACTTTGGCGCAGTTGAAATAAGGTGAATTGGGGAAAAACAGAATTTTTATGTCATAAGGTTACCTAAAGTTGTTAATTTGAACAGAATCGTTTTCACGCCCAGCGAGAAAAGTTATCTCAATTAGATTTCAGAATTTTTGTATTTTATGTGAATACATCTTGAATTACTTTCTATATTATTTCTACATAGTTATAATTTTCAGCAAGCCTGCGAACAATAGTCCCGTCAGCACTGTGAAAACTTGTACGTGAGACCTATTTCGCTCAAGATGAATTGAAGTTGCCCAATGAAGCACATGTGGTGTCTTCTTGGGCAAGTGAATTTTTTCGAAATATGCCTCTGTTCACGAAGCAGTGAATGGGTACCCGGTAGGAAGTGCTGGTGATGGGTCCGTTAACCTTCAATCGCCTCTAGGCAGGTTGGGTTGTATACTCCTCAGGGAATGAATATCGAGTGTACACTGATCCACTGAAAACATTCTCTCAGCGTTTTGATCATGATATCCAGCATCATTATGATGATGATGATGATTATACTACTACTACTACTACTACTACTACTACTACTACTACTACTACTACTACTACTAGTGTCCGAGTAAACTCAAGCCAAAATAACAGATTCGATTGATCGGCCAATCGTAAATTTTCAGAATGCATACTTTGACCTTGTATTAATTGTTAATTATCAGTTTTAATGAAAGAACTGCATGATTTCTCTTGAATTCGAAGTCGGGCGTTATGCCATTATAAAAAGAAAAGGCTTTATTCTGTCAACCTATTACGCCGTTACATAACGTTTAAAGTAATTCATGAAGTTAATATCAATGTAAATATGGCGATGTAAGTATATTTCTCTGTACGTACTGTATAGTTATAAGTTTTCAGCACCTATGTGAGGACTACCATGAAGACAATGTCTGCGTCCATGTTTGTTGTCAGCGACATGACGCTATGATGGCAATATGTGCTTTCGTCATTCGGCCATTGTCAAGCACCTGTTCCTTTGTGTGATCACGACCGCCAAGTACCACGCACAAACACCGAGATGAGACTTTACCTTTCTACATCACCAAGACAAACAAACACAAGTCCAACACAAACCCTCAACACAGCTCTCATCACCCCAAAGACACAATCCATCCGTCTTCACAAAAACTGGTCCGGCGTTAATTTGCCTCTGATGATCATTCCGACAAACCTCGCAACATTTCACAACCACGATCCGGATTTCGTTTCGTTGTGAGGAAAAATTCCCTGTTTTATATTTACCATCCTTGCATATACACCCCGGTATAATTGCCACCCCTCAAACAAGGAAACTCTTGAAGCCCCCAGGGTAAACATCCTTACTTTCCTCGACATCTCGTCTGTCCGGCTGTACCTCGCTGACTCGCGGCCATGCACGGCGGAGCGGGAAAATGACCGAAACGAAGGCTTTTTACTTATTACAATATATTCTTATAAGCATCGCCGTGATATACTGTGTCGCATGTCAAGGTAAGTTTATTCAAAATAAGATTTAATTTGTCCTTTGGGTAATGTAATGAAATGACTCAATGAGTGATAGAAATATATATATATCTTTTCGCAACATAAATTATGCTTTAAGTATATGATATTACATACCATGAAAATATGTAGATGTGTTTTGGAGATTCAACTGTTTTCAGCACTCACGCGAATACCTAATGTCGAAAATACTAAAGCCCACGGAGTTATTGAACTTTGAACATCCAGGATTTGAAACCGTTATAGCTTTAGGGTTACAGATACGTGAACAAACTTAATGTTATATCTGAAACTGATGGATACACACGTTTCAGTTATCTTACTGTTGTTGTAGTCAGTTTTCCGTTGCGAATCGTGGCGAGCCATCAATGCCATAACGGTACTTGGCGTCAATCCCGTTAGTTACTGTGGTCTTTGTGTAGCTGTGACTTTTTAAAATACAATATACTGCAAATACGTACTTTCTTCTAGTTAGCAGTCGATTAGCAGGTACATGTATTTAAAGACTTTGATTCTACCGGATGTCCTCGACCTTCAGAGACTTCAGAGATGTGTAAAATAATAAGGGCATGTTGGGGTAAGAACTTTCATTGAGTGAGGACCAAACATTCGCAAGCTCCGACGTTCATACAGTTTGGCCCTCAACCTACGAAGGGTCATACTCCAGTGAATTCCCACAAAGTGAAAGTCAATTCTTAAAAGAATATAGCAAAGTGAAAATTCAAAGTGAAAGTCAAGCCTTATAATTTGAACAACCCTATTCTATAACTCAAAGAATGTGTACACAATTTCATTTAGTACTAAATTTCATTCAGCAAAACAGTCTGGTAAATTGAATACCAAGGAGGACTATTCCATTGAGAACAGTTTCATGCCAACAGTCAGACACATTGACAGAGGGGCGACAGTTGTTAGTCGCCGTATTGTGTGTTATCCAGCACTGGCGGACACGAACAACCAACAGAGTAAATGTCTCTTCTGTGTTCACGGCGGGTAGGCCATGTTTGACGTGTGACGGAAGCAGACAATGGTATAAAGTACAACACCGACAGTTAACAAATAGCCCGCGCCGCCAGTAGTTTGTAGATACATTCACTGATATAATTTAAAAAAACCCAAGTATTCCATCCTGCATAATTAGTTAAGCGCGTAAAATAACGTGACAAAAGATTATGTCATGCGCAATATGTATCACATGTGAAATCATTGTTTGAATATATTTCGGTCTCTTTCTTTACATATCTAGTCTGTTCCTGGTTTCCAGAACATTGAACATTCAATGTTGAATGTAACACACACACTCCCACGCACGCTCGCACGCACGCACGCACGCACGCACGCACACGTTCGTGTGTTGAACATACCCTTCCTTTCGATGAATATTTACCTTCTATTGTAATGTTCCAGACCACTCGTTCACAAGAAACAATTTCTTATATGTGATCCTACTGATAAGTCAGTGTCTGATTTGTTTTAGACTGACTATTCTCTGGCGTTGACGTTTCAGGTTATAACTTGACTTGCCTTTGCATGTATTTGTGACGGGCGCCACCGGTGAGGCAGGATACGCTCATCTTTTCGCGAACACCTGGTATCATCACTATTTGACGATGAAGCACAAACAAATGTTTATGATAATGGAAAGAGCTTGGTCGCCTTTATTTCGGGCACCGACAGAAATGTTTTCAATTTTGTCTACCAACATTTCAGTTCTGAAAATCAGAGTCCTTCATTGGGTGGAGGTCAAACTATATTGAACGTCGGAGCTTGCGAGGACGTCCATACAATGTTTGGTCCTTACTCAATGAAGGTTCATCCTCCAGATTTCACACAAATGAAAGTCAATTCTTATTATGTTATATTTCTTTTTTATACTTCAAGAGATCTGTACACAAGTACACAAGTAAATAAAAGCGCAAAACCCTTTCCTTAATAATAAGGAAGGTCCGTAAAAGCAGCTCGATTGTAAGATTCGGACTAAATCATAAGCGTTTGTTTTTTCTTCACGATCAAATAGAGATGATACCAGGTGTTCGCGAAAAGGTGAGCGTATCCTGCCCCACCGTAGACTTCATGTTTACAACTATAGCCATGCAATAAGCAGCTTGTTCGCAAAAATAAATACAATGTAATTCCTCAAAACGTGAAGTGATATGAGCGTGTGTATGTTGAAATTGCTGTTTCGTTACAACAAATAGATTTGAATAATATCATCATGAGATGAGAAATGTCGATTAAGGACTACCTTCGTAAGCCACAGCGACAGTGCGTCGTTGTACATTTACTTAAAGTTAAAAGACGTCGAAATATCCGAAGTGATTGAGAGATTTCCGACGTTGTCAATGAACCGTTATGCAGAAATGCTGAATTCAAGATTAAAGCAAATGCTCAGAAACAACGCTTCTGTGTTTATTCGTGCAAGGGAATTGCCAGGAATTTCCATTGGTAAGCGTAAGTAGTCCGTCTGTGTTTCCGTACTTTCCAGAATATACTGTGTCGGTCACACGTTGTGAACGCCAGTGTCGTGGTCATGGACCGACCCCTCGACCAATGACAAAGTCGTAATCGTGTAAACAGCACATTAAACATTATCTGGCTTGGGATGTGCGAAATTCGTGTTTTAAATTGTGAAGAAATTCGTCACCAACTTCGTTTTGATTGCACAAATTACAAATTGTATTGATAACGGGGGTAGTGTTCTTCCTGATTGGTAGACAAGAAGTTGTGAGAAATTGTAATTTACTTGTCAGAAAGGATGGTACATACACGGTATGTTTAAAGAAGGTAAACGTAATATGAACATGAGATATTTTCATTCCAACCTATTTACAAAATGACTAAATATATCAGCCATTTTGCAAATGGACTGAAAAATCTCTCCATTAATTTGACTAAATATTTCAGCCATTTTGCAAATGGACTGAAAAATCTCTCCATCAATTTGACTAAATATTTCAGCCATTTTGCAAATGGACTGAAAATCTTTCCATTAATTTGACTTAATTTTTCAGCTATTTTGCAAATGGACTGAAAATACTCTCCATTAATTTGATAGATTGACTGAAGATAATTGTTCAGTTCATAATGGCTTAACAAAACCACGGTAGACTAAAGCTGTTGGGAGAAGAAGCCAGGTAAAGATGATCATTGCTGAGCCAATCATTCACTCTCATTAACATTGTAATCTCTCTGGTGTTGCAACCACACCCAGAGATTAATAGTACACTAATTGTGTCTACTCGATCGAATGTCTTCATCTCCATATTGTTCAAGTGGTGCTGGCAGAATCGGTAGTGGGTTATACAGTGTGTTTTCCTAATGCCCATTTGAAGATGCACTGTAAGTGATATTTGTCCCTCTATTCACGAGGGTGGGACATACTTCAAATTTGGTGAGATCAACTTGAGATTTCTTACGACGCATTATCGTGTCCGTGTTCATAAACCGGTCGTGACTGCCCCCTGCCCCTAGGCCTATACAGACAGGTGTTTGATGACCGGTCACGTGAGGATGAAGGCCACTGTCATGGCGGAAGAATCATGTTAGGCTAACACTTGACGCCCTGAAGACAAACTTCCTCTCACTGAGTGTACTTGTCTGGGTATGTGTTAGAGTCACCAATATATTGACATATTTGGAGTAGGATGGACTTTATTGGGGTTCACAGACGATATAGCATTATTTAGGGTTCATTTGAATGAAATTGATGCCACTTGTGATGAAATGTCTTTGAATATTCTTAATGTTGGTTTACCTCCTTTTATACATCATGAAATTTACATCTGATCAAATACAATTTTATATGTAATTTTTTCACCTTTTCGCGACCACCTGGTATCACTACTTCATTAGAAAATTGGAACCGCCTCCGTGGTCTAATGGTAAGGCGTCCGCCCTGAGAGCGGAAAGTCCGGGGTTCGATCCCCAGCCGCGTTATACCAAAAGACGTTAAAAGATGGTACTTGTAGTTACCCTGTTTGGCGCTCGGCATTAAGGGGCTAAAACAAGGACTGGTCGGCTCGGAGTCAGTATACTGTGTCTGAGTGGGGTATTCATGTTAAACTGCGGCATGGTATCTCAGTGAGCTAGCACTATAAATCGGCATCAATCCGGACTAGTACAAGCAGCCACCCACACACATATACACGTGCATGCACGTCGCTATATAAGTGCAATAATCTTGGACGCGACGTTAAACCCCATTTCACCTCACCTCATAGAAAATTGCCTGTGATTAATTTTGGAATTACAGTAGACTCTGCTTTTGGCAGATATTTAATGGTTGTTGAGAGTTTTGTCGCTTACATGTGGTTGCCTTAAAAACTGCCGGGAAAAACATGATATTTACTTAAAAAATAGATTTGACCATTAAACTACAAACGTTATTAAAACGGTCCAAGGCTGCAAACAGTCGCTGAAACACTGCAAACGTATGGTCCAAAACACATCTATGATACCCGTATCAAATGCATCATCATCGGATAGCTATTCCTTGTTCGTTTCATATTAAGCCACCATCACACATGGGCGTATTCCTTCTTTTGCCCGAATGCTTAGCTGGAAGGTTTATTTTCCTTATGATTGATGATATGATATGAGTGATGACATAGGACAAGAGTTGACACATCTGAACACTTGGTGGGTGATGACATAGGACAAGAGTCGACACATCTGAACACTTGGTGAGTGATGACACAGGACAAGAGTGGACACATGTGAACACTTGGTGATTGATGACACAGGACAAGAGTGGACACATCTGAACACTTGGTGGGTGATGACATAGGTCAAGAGTGGACACATCTGAACACTTGGTGAGTGATGACATGGGACAAGAGTGGACACATCTGAACACTTGATGGGTGATGACATAGGTCAAGAGCGGACACATCTGAACACTTGGTGAGTGATGACATAGGACAAGAGTGGACACATCTGAACACTTGATGAGTGATGACATAGGTCAAGAGCGGACACATCTGAACACTTGATGGGTGATGACATAGGACAAGAGCGGACACATCTGAACACTTGATGGGTGATGACATAGGAAAAGAGTGGACACATCTGAACACTTGATGGGTGATGACATAGGTCAAGAGCGGACACATCTGAACACTTGGTGAGTGATGACATGGGACAAGAGTGGACACATCTGAACACTTGATGAGTGATGACATAGGTCAAGAGCGGACACATCTGAACACTTGGTGAGTGATGACACAGCACAAGAGTGGACATATCTGAACACTTCGTGGGTGATGATATAGGACAAGAGTGGACACATCTGAACACTTGGTGAGTGATGACATAGGACAAGAGCGGACACATCTGAACACTTCGTGGGTGATGATATAGGACAAGAGTGGACACATCTGAACACTTGGTGGGTTATGACATAGGACAAGGGCGGACACATCTGAACACTTGGTGAGTGATGACACAGGACAAGAGCGGACACATCTGAACACTTGGTGAGTGATGACATAGGACAAGAGTGGACACATCTGAACACTGAGTGGGTGATGACATAGGTCAAGAGTGGACACATCTGAACACTTGGTGAGTGATGACATAGGACAAGAGTGGACACATCTGAACACTTGATGGGTGATGACATAGGACAAGAGCGGACACATCTGAACACTTGATGGGTGATGACATAGGAAAAGAGTGGACACATCTGAACACTTGATGAGTGATGACATAGGTCAAGAGCGGACACATCTGAACACTTGATGGGTGATGACATAGGACAAGAGCGTACACATCTGAACACTTGGTGAGTGATGACATGGGACAAGAGTGGACACATCTGAACACTTGGTGGGTGATGACATAGGACAAGAGCGGACTCATCTGAACACTTGGTGGGTGATGACATAGGACAAGGGTGGACACATCTGAACACTTGGTGAGTGATGACATAGGACAAGAGTGGACACATCTGAACACTTGGTAATTGATGACACAGGAGAAGAGTAGACACATCTGAACACTTGATGAGTGAAGACATAGGACAAGAGCGGACACATCTGAACACTTTATGACATATTGCAAACAGGACAAGATTGGTCACAACAGGAAGATGTTACACGAAAATGACAATGGTCATGGCAGTGGGAGCTCAACATTTTGTGACTGTGTCTGCCATTAGTGCCAAGTTCTGTTTAGCACCAATTGTCACGATTGATGGGGTGCCAGTGTGTATGGTGCTTTATACTTTGTACACATACCATGTTTGTGTCTCTATAAAGCAACACTACCGTATGCAGCTTCACTAACTACTCACAAACAACTGTCATCAATTATCTACTGCTCTGTTATTGTTTCATTAGTCTGCACGAGATGATTATTTTTCTTGTATAATTAACACAATATAGTGTTTTCTTAGACACCCTTGATAAAGAACTACTGTCCATTCTATAGATGTACACTCAGTCAAAAAGGCAAAGTAGGGAGATTGTCGAGATCACATGTATCATCTTTGCTGCCACCAATCCTAGTCTAGTAATACACAAGATGGACAATCAAGGATACAATCAGATGTGATATAACTGTCATAACGCGATAGAGAACATGCACGTGTTATGTTCTATATCCACAAGCAATCCACTGCTCACAAGGCTCCCAGTTGTGTGACAACTGACAGAGCCCTCACACATGTGTGATATGGTATAAAAATGGTCAACATTATCAGTTTATATTTTGTTGTTAGGATCTGCCGACCCATGCGATGATGCAGAAAACGTCATACAGCTTCCGGGTGCGCGGAAGTGCCTGTCCTATCGCAATGACGCCAAGCACTGGGTGGAGGCTGCAAGTATATGTGAGCGGGAGGGCGGCACCTTGTACCGGATAGATGAAGGCCAACTCGGGGCAGGGTCGGGGTTGAAGCAGTGCCTCCTCTCTACACCGGACACAGGAGGAAAGCTGGATTTCTGGATCGGCGCTACCAGTGTGTGGAGCCCGCAGTGGACGTGGGTCAATGGTGAGATGTTTTTGCCTTGAATGATATTGGGTAGGAGCTACACGGTGAACTGATAGGACTGTTTGCTTGACGTACTACTTCCTGGATAACAGGGTAGCCTAGTGGTTAAAGCGTTCGCTCGTTACGCCGAAGACCCGGGTTTGATTCCCGACATGGGTACAATGTGTGAAGCCCATTTCTAGTGTCCACCGCCGTGATATTGGTGGAATATTGTTAAAACGGCATAAAACCATACTCACTCACTCACGCTTGCTTTTTAACTATTTTCAAGGCGAACATGAAATATTTTTATTACGCCTGCTAAGAAATAATGGAGATACATTTGAACTATATTGATGCCAAATTCTGATTTTCAGGATCGTATCTGAACCCGTTGTTGGCGTGCACACAAAACTACTCGGCGTTGACGGTGCCGTCATTTGACGTGTGCAGCAACCACCTCAGCGTGGACTACTGCGTCAGTATATGCAGACAGGAGGGAGCGCCCTTCTCAGTAATAGAGGTCAGTCTAGTTAGCTTTAATCGGGTAAAAGTGTTGTTCGACTGCTTTAAACTAGCCGAGGGCCACCATGTCTGACAGTCAAGAAATGACCCTACGCCTTGCACACGGTCCCCATTAATGGAACATACTGGTTGTCTGATAAAACAATCCGTGTAGTGGTCCCACTGCTACTGGAAGTACATTGTTAGTTCAGATGTTATTGACACATCGCGCGCGTTTTTAGGGGGGAGGCTTTCAATACCCCCCACCCCCACCCCCACCCCAAACCCCGCGCTTGTTTCACTCCCAGTTAAGAATTTTTCAAATATTGAAGACAGATGAATGGAATAATGATGGAATAATGGAGCGAAGTTTACTGATTCGCGAGAGCACGATAAGCTGAAACAGCTGGAGAAAATACCAGCGAGAGTGTAACGTCAACTTTTCCTGCGACGTTACTATATTATACGTTACATTACGTCAGCATTACGTCAGCAGTGTCATCCAACACGTGGAACCGGTACACATCGTATGGCTTTGTGTTAATGTTATGATGTAGAACAAAATTTATATGGATAAAAAAATTCTTAATGGCTGATGTAGAACCATATAGATAATAATTTACTTTATGGCTGATGTAGAACCATATAGATAATAATTTACTTTATTGCTGATGTAGAACTATATAGATAATAATTTACTTTATTGCTGATGTAGAACTATATAGATAATAATTTACTTTATGGCTGATGTAGAACCATATAGATAATAATTTACTTTATTGCTGATGTAGAACCATATAGATAATAATTTACTTTATTGCTGATGTAGAACCATATAGATAATAATTTACGTTTTGGCTGATGTAGAACTATATAGATAATAATTTACTTTATTGCTGATGTAGAACTATAAGGATAATAATTTACTTTATTGCTGATGTAGAATTATATGGACGAAAATTTACTTTATGGCTGATGTAGAACCATATAGATAATAATTTACTTTTTTGCTGATGTAGCACAAGAAGGGGAGAAAACACCCATGTTGCTGGTGTAGCTATCAGTTCGATGCCCGCGTCATCGGCGACTGTCCCAACAGGAACTACACCCGGGGGCCTTCAGAATGGCTGTCAGTATTCTCATCTTTCCCGAGGTTCGGTAAGTTTATTCTATCAGTGTTTTGTTATATTACATGGTTTTTTGTTTGTTTGTTGTTTAACGCCGCACTATTTCAGCTATGCGAAGGCGGCTTGTAAAGTATCGAATCTGGACAAGACAATCCAGTGATTGATATTATGAGCAACGATCAACGCCGCCGAGGTGCGATGACATGCAATCAACGAAGTCACCGAACCTGACCACCGGATCCTTAAGTCGACTCTCACGGCCAGCAGCTGTTGCTGGGGAGTCATTCCGGGTATCCCCATGGGGATTATACCACACTGTGACACACTGACAGCGACACACTGACAGCGACACAGTGACATCGACACAGTGACACACTGACAGCGACACACTGACATCGACACACTGACAGCGACACAGTGACACACTGACAGCGACACACTGACATCGACACACTGACAGCGACACACTGACAGCGACACAGTGACACACTGACATAGACACATCGACACACTGACATCGACACACTGACAGCGACACACTGACAGCGACACAGTGACACACTGACATCGACACAGTGACACACTGACATCGACACACTGACAGTGACACACTGACAGCGACACATGACAGCGACACACTGACATCGACACACTGACAGCGACACAGTGACACAGTGACAGCGACACACTGACATCGACACACTGACAGCGACACACTGACAGCGACACAGTGACACACTGACATCGACACAGTGACACACTGACAGCGACACAGTGACACATTGACAGCGACACACTGACATCGACACAGTGACACACTGACAGCGACACACTGACACACTGACAGCGACACACTGACACTCCTAGGAACTCTTGCATAAGCTTTTGTTATGGTAATCATATTACAGTTAGTGATTGTTAAAGTGAGGGTGTGAATGTCAGCAATATCCCAGCTATATTACGCCGGCAAAACAGACACATTTTTTTATGGATAACAACTTCTTTTAATACTGGTAATTCCCAGTATTAAAGAAGTTGTTATCCATAAAAAATTGTGTCTATCTTGTCATTAGTCAACTACTAAGTAATACCTATCAAACAATTTATATCACGCCGGCCCGTAAATAGATCAATAGAAAAACCAGTGCCAAGAACAACGACCCACGCCATGTGGGCCATCTTGAGTTAACTATTAAAGTCAAGTTTCCACCCTTGCCGAACTAGGCTGGTATTATGGAGTTACATTTTGGCTGGACAAACGAGTCTATGCATAGTCCAATCACAATCTCGCAACGAAATCGAAATCCGGTTCGTAAACTGTCGTGCAGATGTCGGTCGATTGCAGGTTTTGCAAAGCATGTGCACCGCTTTGTTGTCAACAGATATTTTCCAAATCTTTCCATGTTTGTAATCAAGGTGCTCATGTGATTTAATGCACTTTGCGATGTAAGACCCGTTTTATCACAATATTGATCTTGATTATCGATCAGATCGTCTTGACTGGGCGCCGCCGTTTTCTTTGAAGCAAATGCAAGTGATACGAAAGGGGAGAGGCATAGAAATGACATAACTCATAATAATCACTGGTGGCGCTACGATCGAGCCCAGGAATTCCAGCCTAGTTCGGCAAGGATGGAAACTGGACTTTCAGAGTCAGTGAACTCTCTTGCCTGGGAAAGATGCATGTTGGCACGATGACACATTTAATTCTATGTTCAGATTTAGTGGCCTCTTACGGGAACGACTCGAATTCCCACAAGGACTCGAATTCCCACAATGGATATTTTTATAAAGGGAATCACTGTGTGTGTATATATATATATCGTACACCTGTCTTCGGGTATAGGGCAGGTATTTTTGGCGTGTTAGTCTGTGACAATTGGAGTCCTTCCGTTAGCAGAAAAACCTGATGTCAAACATAGAATTTAATGTATAGTTTGTTGGCATTGCAGCAAGTTATCGGATCAGATGTTTAAGATAATGTCAGTGACAGATCAAAGTTATTTTATTCAACAGGTACAGCTATTGTGTTAAAGAGTTCAGAAGCGTTGTCTCAGACAGAAACGTTGTGTGCCCGCGTCAACCTCGACACAACGACGATCCGGGAGCTGTCTAGCCAGTCCTGCTTCACTCGGAACTACTACCTGTGTAACCTAGGTCAGTGTCGACGTTGCTGCTACTACTACAACCAACTCTGTTTGAGCAGTCATCTTTGATGACTGTTAACACTTGCCACAGTATTCTGTCATTGTGTCTGTATTTCATGTCTTTACGTTGCACTCATAAGCCGTAGAGTTACTAACGACATGGCTGACTTATGACTTTCAACACTCTTATTCTTTAAAACCTCAACGAGGAGGGAGCACGGGTGGCCCAGTCGTCTAAGGCGCCGCGATTCGCTGTGCAGAGTTGCGTCCCTTGGGCACGCCAGAAACCTATGATTGTGGGTTCGCCCCGATTATGTTTCTTGGTATGTCAGCACCATACCCGTGCTCCTAGGTTTCGCCGAAGTTGTAAACGTCCGAGACCTGCATCACTTCGGGCTTTCCTCCCACATTAAGCTGACAGGCCGTGATATAACTGGAATAATGTTAAAAGCGGCGTTAAACCCAACTCCCTCACTCACTCAAACGAGGAATATCAACCACGTCACGCCTATTTTCATTGTTCTTCCATAGCCATTTTCCGCTTGTAAATATTTAACGTTTCAAAGAAGAATGAACTAAAAGATTCCATCTGTATGACGGCGGTCTGCAAATAATCCAGTGTGCATCCATACACCCAATTGGGATACGATGACATATTTCAACGATGACTCGAACCCGATCTCGTTAGTCGCCTCTTGCGACAAGCATGGGTTGCTGAAGATCTATTCAAATCCGGATCTTCACGGGAGAGACAGGCATGGGTTGCTGAAGACACATTCTAACCCGGATCTTCACGGGAGAGACAAGCATGGGTTGCTGAAGACACATTCAAATCCGGATCTTCACGGGGGAGACAAGCATGGGTTGCTGAAGATCTGTTCTAGTCAGGATCTCCATGGGTCGTATGTAGGAGAGAGTGCACCCAGTAACAACATAGTCGTTTTCTTAGAACTATTTTGAACCGAAATACATCTTAATCTCCACTCCATCTATTTTAATACGTTCCTACGTTTTCAGGAAACAAGACCGACTGTACACTGACACTTGGAGGTCAGTGTGTGTTTGTCGGTCAGACATGGGTCACGTGGTTTGCTGCGCGTGCAGATTGCCGCCGTCGAGGGGGTGACCTCTTGATTGTGGGCGAGCTTGTAGACATGTATGAGATCATCCCTTACATCAAGCTGAAGAAGAACTACTGGATTGGGGCCTTCAACCACGTGTGGGACTTCCAGCCAGGTACTTCGCCCTGATTACGTTTCTAGGTTTGTGAGCACCAAACCGTGCTCGTGGGTTACCCCTCTGGGCTTTCCCCCCACATTAAGCTGACACGCCCTGATGTGACTGGAATACTGTTCCAAAGATGTCCAACTTTCTGTTTTTGAGTAATAAACACAATTCACTCACACACTCCAGCCAGGTAATGTTATTAACGCCGCACTCAGCAATATTCCAGCTATATGACGGCGGTCTGTAAGTAATCGAGTCTGGACAAGACAATCCAGTGATTAACATCATGAGCATCGATCCATGCAATCGGGATACGATGACATGCATCAACCAAGTCAGCGAGCCTGACCACCCGATCCCGTATCCATATCTATATACACACATATATTGCATGTTATTCCGTGGCATTTGATCGGCTAACCAAGCAATTATCTTTGCGTTTATGAAATTGATTACGCCACGCCCACCATCTGTCTACTGTTTCTTGATTGGGTGATAACAATTCGCGGGACTTGTGTTGCTGTTTTGCGCTGAATGATTTCGCACTGTTGTCTACAGTTTTTGTGTTATTGATTTAATAAGACGTTTCCGAATTATTATTGTTGACGAATTCGTTTATAAGAATTGATGTCAAAATGTTTTTTTGCGTTTATGGAGTGATAAACGCCAAAACTAGTGTGCACAGTTTGCGTAAATATACACACGGTTTTTAAGTTTATGCCTCCAAACGCAAAAAATATTGAAGTCAATTCTTCATTAAAAGTAGTGATCATCCTTAAAACATCATCACGTGTCAGTATCACATCTAAATGCCAGACCCGTGAAGATCCGGGGTAGAATAGGTCTTCAGCAACCCAAGCTTGCTGTTAAAGGCGACTATGCTTGTCGTAAGAGGCGACTGACAGGATCGGGTGGTCAGGCTCGCTGACTTGGTTGATACATGTCATCGTATCCCAATTGCGTGTATCGATGCTCATGATGTCAATCACTGGATTGTCTGTTCCAGACTCGATTATTTACAGACCACCGTCATATAGCTGGAATATAGCTGAGTGCGGCGTTAAACAAGAAACAAACAAAGAATTGTAAATGCCAGCAGCTACATAATCGCACTCACTGCTTCCATCAACACGTGGATGTGACGTATAAACATAAAGAGAACATGTTAAACCCTCATTCATTTACTAACTCTTTCTTTCTTTTCTTGCAGGTAGTGACGTGTTCCGGCGCGTCAACAACTACGTGGCCCAGGAGACGTCGTGCGGCCACCTCTACAACGAAGGCAACACGTGGCTGTGGTCGGACACAAGCTGTGACTCAAGGAAGCCGTTTTATTGCCAGTTCGGTTGGTGCCTGTCTCCTATTTGCTAGAATTAAGAAATAAACGACGTACAATAAAACAACGCAGGGAGAATAAACCATCTTATCTGGTGTGTACAAACAAAACAACCAACCTCACTCCTGTATATATATATGCATATATATGTGTTGTTTCTCGACGTCCTTCAGATAGCGTTAAGTACGCCAACGTTCCGGCATCCGACAACGACTACATCTGCCCTTGGGATATCAACCCCCCAACCCCCGTCATCCCGACAGACCTGCCCCTCACCAGAAGTGTCGTCTACAGCAACGTCTCCACCACGCCGACGCAGCCAGGCGCCATCGTCGGTGACGATTCAAGTAGGTCAAGTAGAAGTCAGTATTTAGTGTGATGTAAATGTGTGTGCCTGTGTGTGGTGTTAGTGTGTGTGTGCAGTGTGTGTGCGTGTTTGTGTAGTGTGAGTGTGTAGTGTGAGTGTGTAGTGCATGTGTGTGTAGTGCATGTGTGTGTGTGTGTGTGTGTGTGTGTGTGTGTGTGTGTGTGTGTGTGTGTGTGTGTGTGCGTGTGCGTGCGTGCGTCTGTGTGTGTGTGTGTTACTGGGACATGATATTTTGGTTGAGGTTTATACGAATATCCACCACGTTCACCGAAGAATGTTATTTTTGGGGTATTAATTTGTATATTTTCTGGCGCTACATTTTCCAAACAATGCCAGTCCCTGATTTTGAGAGTTGTTTCGTTCTGCCCTAGGCTCGTTCCCCCTGGCCGCAGTGATCGCAGCTTGTGTTGCGGGGTTCCTCATGCTGCTCTGTGTCCTGCTCTCGGCCTTCTTCGTCAGACGCAGGTAAAGTATGTGTGAGGAGTGAGTGTCGAGGTTTAACACAATTCTGATCAGATTTCTTCTTATATCCCAGACGTCTAAGGCGCCGCATTTCGCTGCGCAGAGTTACGTCCCTTGGACACGCCAGAAACCGGTTCGCCCCGATTATGTTTCTTGGTTGATTCGCACGATACCTGTGCTCGTGGGTTTCACCGAAGTGGTAAACGTCTGAGACTGCATCGCCTGTGGCTTTTCCCCCACACTAACCTGACACGCCGTGATATAACTGGAATACTGTTAAAAGCGGCGTTAAACCCAACTCACTCACTCACTCACGCTTATATTCCAGTGTATCAGGTTAGTAATACAGAGAAAAGGTATACATATACATATATTCACTGAAGCCTAGACATTCATTAGTAAAGGATACGCAAGCCATTGCTTACATAATTTGATATTTTAGAAGATGTGTATAGCTACTCAACATAAGAGCTACATACATGTCAACTGTTGGATATTTACAATAGTAATGTGCAAGGAGTGAGTGAATACGGTTTTACGCCGCTTTTAGCAATATTCCAGCAATATCACGGCGGGGGACACCACAAATGGGCTTCACACATTGTGCCCATGTCGGGAATCGAACCCGGGTCTTCGGCGTGACGAGCGAACGCTTTAACCACTAGGCTACCCGACCGCCCCTAATGTGCAGGGAAAGTCAAACGGGGGCTAAAACGAAGACCTCTTCCTTGAAACGCACGAGCACAGATAGTATAGAGATTGATCGCCTACAGGTGTACTTACTATACGTTTAAAGATCCACGATTCGACTTCATTTGAAAACTCGTCACGATATGGCTGAAATATTGCCGATGTGACGTAAAGCTTTAACTCACTCACTCACTCACTCATTTGAAAAAGGGGGTGGCTGGTATGTTGATGTTGTGAGAATATTCCATCATCGTGTAGGGGCGGTCGGGTAGCCTAGTGGTTAAAGCTTTCGCTCGTCACGCCGAAGATCCGGTTTCGATTCCCGACATGGGTACAATGTGTGAAGCCCATTTCTGGTGTCCCCCGCCGTGAAATTGCTGGAATATTTCTAAAAGCGGTGTAAAACAATTCTCACTCACTCACTCAGTCATCGTGGCATGAGGTCATCTTTTTCGAAATACTACAAATGTCGTTAACCCGGACGATAGCGTTCCGGAAAAGCGTCCGAATAAACAAATATCCGTATTAAGTAATCGTAGATGCGTTGTGATTTCCTTTGTACATACCAACATGACCACAACACGATCGTTCGGAAGATCGGGTTTCCAGATTAACGGGGTCCAAACTAAGGTATTTTCTCTGTACTTCATATATACACAGTAATACCGTGCGAGTGAGAAAGTGATAACCCATATCATAAGGAGAGCCGTGGGTTACAACAAATAAGTTTGGAATTGGGGTCGTATCGAAAGTACCCAGAGAAACACTTGAAATAAATAAATATACCAGTTTCTAGGTTTTAGTATCCTGTCACAGAGGTGATACCATAAGGATCTCCAAAATGTACTTGGAACGGGGGGAAATGTTCCGCGCACCGTTAGACCAGCTTAAATGTATGCGCGTGTCGTTTTTTTTTCAGTATTTGTCCCAGTGGCCCACCCGGCCTTTCTTTGTCTGTAAAGAGATTACTTCCCAGGGTCTGCTCTTTTCGTAGTTACCATAATGTTTTGGATTTTCGATATTGGTCTTGAAGTATAATGGGTCAAGGATAGACCGTTAAATATCACACCAACAAAGGATCTTTTTACAACTTAAAATGTCTATAACATTTTTAGTTTGGTGTATTTTTTTTAAGTGTTTCTTGTGAATGCAAATTTCAAAAAGGAATCGCGTGGTCAGCCCCTAATGGATTATGGTAGGAAATTACGTTTGTACCCGGTTTGGACGTGCTGAGGATATTTTCTACAAACACGTTCCCAGTTTTATAACTGTAATCAATACCAACACTGAATTATGAACATTATGATGTTATTTATATCACTATTTTTCTTCTTTAGACAATGGCTCGCCAAAAAGTTCAGCCGAAAGTCCGACCGTGTGTTTGGTGGTCACCGTTTACCCAGACGTTTCTACCATCGGTGGAGTAACGCCTACAACTACTACCCCGACCAACTCTCCGACGGCGGATGGGAGTCCGTCTCCACACACCACACCGGGGTCTTGAGCGACATGAGCGTCGTCTCCGCGCCCTCCCCGGGGGGCTATGTGAGGGAAGGGTACGAAAACCGTGGCCTCACAAGGGCGTACACCCTTGCCTCTCCGGCCGACCTGGATGCTCTTTATGCTAATATTAACAATAAGGGAGGAATAATCAGACGCTCTAACACCAAGGCAAGCGGTCACAGCTTTACGACAGTCGGACACGCTTTAGGGAGTGGAATAGCGGCTACTTCCGGTATAGGCGGAAGTGGCACAGATATTCGTTTGCAGCAGGATCTGGACAAGACACTGACCTCTATCCACCATACAGGGTCGCCAACATCCAAGGAGTATATGACATTGGCAGCACATATGAACATTTTTGAGGATCTAGGATCTACAAGATCTGCTACCCGTACCCGACCAGAAGTTGCCTTGGTAACTAATGATGTTGACCTCAATTTTACTGTTAACCGTGCTATTACCAAGAACAGAACCGGCAGTGAGCATTCGAGCGAACGCACCATAGAAGAGATTGAACTACCTGTCGGGACGACCGTTGAAATACCAACAAATTCGTCCGACTTTGTTCATTTTTGAGTAAATTGAGAAAATGTAACCATCATGGAATAGGACGTTAAGGTGTAGGTGAAAAGAAATATAACAATATATCTCCGAAAACTTTGAACGATTTCCTATAATATCATTCAATAATTGGAATTGTTTCTTTTATCGCCGTACAGATATATGATAGTGGGTACATGCGAGTACCTATACGGTAAAAGGATATATATCATGCTCAAGGCAAAGCACAGCTTTGTGATCTTGCACAACCCAAGTATATCAACATCCACATCCACACCAGCTTATACATAAGATACTGTCGACTGTACGGTTCATGAGTGTTCTGTTCGGTTGTCATTTAGTAATATAGAAGCCTAATGATAGTACATATTATCGTTTCGTTCAGTAACTAAAACTACTGGTGATGTATGTTAAATGTCGGAGACGATACTCCTCTCCAGTCTTATCCTTAAAATTAATATTATTGAACAATGTCGGTCATTAATAGTGTTTGATGTGTATGTCAAATATGAATAAAAACATTATCTGCAATAGTACAACAGGTCACCGACAAGAAGGAAACGGCAAACTTTGTTCCTCTGACGAAATGGTCCAGTATGTCATTTCTGGGAACATGATGGGTAGACACATTGTACCCGAACTGGGAGTAGAACTCGTGGCTCCAGCGTGACGCGCCAGCTATTCAACCACTAGGCTACCCCGGTGTCACCGCTAATGTGACGTAAAGAACTTACTACATGTATTTATTTGGTAAGCCATGGGACACTGCTGTTAACGGAGACATCTTCAGTGTCCAGCGTTGGTTGTATTACTATGTACATGTATATATTTGTATGCAACTTGATAAGGTCCACATTATGTCAAAACTCAACGGATCTTATTCATTATCAATTTAAACTTTGATCCCGTTTGTAGCATGGAAACATCTGTATATCTATGATTCACCGTTATTCGTTTTTCAGACGGTAACAAAACTGTACCTAGTGAATTAAAAAATAAATATAATACTTTAATGTCTGAACATGAATATGTTTTGAGGAGGAATAAAACAAGATGAAGGTTAAACATGTTTCGTATTCGTACAAAATCACAATTTATAATCGATAATTTATAAAAACAAGCTGTGATTTTATGTAGCCAGCTGTGCCTTCTTTGCCATGTAGAAGTAGGAATAATACCAAATGGGACTTTAATAAATTACTTTTTGTGTTATTTTGTAGATTTAACTCTATTTATACATGCAATACCTAATCAGCATACATGTACCAAGATTAATATATCCGGGACGATGTACACTGGTATCCTGTAAATAATGGAAGTAGTTAATGTGAATTTGTTTTACCGTTACCGCCGTGTATCATGAAGCCTTAATTTACCCATCTTATATGTTATGTTGCTCAGGCTTTGATGCGTTGATCAACACCCTGTGTATTTATACACACATGGGTTTGACACCATACCATGATGTGGCCTTCGTTTTTAGAAACTATTCCAGATAATCGCCACCTATGTGTTCATCTCGTTAATGCGTTTGTTTGCCATTGTAAATGCTCTGTAGTGATGTCTATTTTCCAATAAATACTTATACGTTCTGAAACCATACGTTGTGTAATTGAATTATAAAACAAATCTGGAAGGAAAACAGCTTTGTGAATGAAAATCTCATAACCTCAAGGGACAACCATTTAATCAGCCTAACCACTAGTCCCCTCAAACTGGAAGCGGCGTGTGCAGTGGTAGATCGAGACAACGGGAATAAACAATTGGTTAAATTGTCTCTGATAACTGAGTGAGCGAGTGTTGTATTTTGACCGATTTTTTGTGTAATGCAGTCATATTCCCGCAAGGGAATCAAATATGGGCTTCACAACTTGTACCCACGTGGACAATCGAACATCGGCCTTCGGCGTGACGAAAATTGACGTGAAGCTTGATTTTTGTCTAATTGCCATAAACGACATTGATTTCTTCTTTGAGAGGCATTTAGAAGTTGGCGTACTCAGTAAGGATAAGATATATGGATGAACAACTTCTTTATTACAATCAGGAGCGACGTTTTGGTGCAGGTTCTACCACCGTTATCAAGCAAGTGATGTACAGAGTATGGTTGACAAGTATATACACAGGAGGCAGTGCTTACACAGTTGAGTAGGTTTAAGATGCAGTTACACTGTTGGAGTGGAGAAGTCCGTTATGTACACAGAAGGGTCAAACATTTTGGCCGGTGAAGCCCGAAGCCTGAAGCATTGATTTCTAAGATTGTTTGTTTATACATTCACGGGGCGGAGGGGTAGCCTAGTGGTTAAAGTGTTCGCCCGTCATGCCGAAGGCCCGGGTTCGATTCCACACATGGGCACAATGTGTGAAGTCTATAATTGGTGTCTCCCGCGGTGATATTGCCGGAACATTGATAAAGGCGGCGTGAAACCAAACTCACTTAGTGAGTAACGGGTACTGATTTGTCTTGACTGACAGAAACGGAACTCTTCAAGAATTTAATGTTTTAAGGTCTGTACATTTTTCCATTAAAACTAATCAAGTTTTCGTTCGCTTGAATGGCAATTACTTAAACCTAATTGAATTATTTTATTCAAGATTATTATAAGTATAAGATAAGATTGTATCTTTTTTTACTTTATTTCCTGACTGGAGCTGTTCATTTGGCGGGACTCAGCAGGTGCCCCGAGAACGTAGACATACCATTCCCAAAGAGAATATCGTGTGGATTATCTGAGGAGTGGCGAACCCACACCTCATCCCCAACCTTCAGGTCGACGATGGCCTGGGCGGAGGAGGGTTTGGCCTCAGAGCCAGGCTGGACGTACCCTAGACCATTAGCAGGTATCCCTGTTGATGCTTGCCCTGCCACTGTAACCAAAACATTACAGTCATAAACTGCCTGGCAAATGTACACACTGAAAATTGGATTTGACCCCCAAAATACAAAGTTTATTATAACGTTACTCGGCTGAAATCAGTCCCCGAAACACTGCAAACAGGGTCCAAAACACAACTATGATTCCTGTATCAAATACATCATCACCGAGTAAACATTTCTTCTTTGTTTCATTGTTAGTTACCACAAAACATAGGTATATACTTTCATTTGCCCGGAAGTTTATGAGTTTCCAATAATCGTCGCGCTTTCTGAAATATAATTCGACAGTTGTAAATTCTCGACACCGCGTGGTCCCAAGTATGCAGTGATTTATCTGGGATTTGTTTGTTTG
The DNA here is from genome assembly GCF_022045235.1 of Haliotis cracherodii. Classification (NCBI taxonomy): domain Eukaryota; kingdom Metazoa; phylum Mollusca; class Gastropoda; order Lepetellida; family Haliotidae; genus Haliotis; species Haliotis cracherodii. The sequence continues at coordinate 5,533,291 of NW_027266266.1, read as the reverse complement.
TTTGTTTGTTGTTTAACGCCGCACTCAGCAATTTTCCAGCTCCATGAAGGCTGTCTGTAAATAATCGAGTCTGGACCAGACAATCAAGTGATTGACATCACGAGCATCGATCTACGCAATTGGGATACGATGACATGCATCAGCCAAGTCAGCAAGCCTGACCACCCGATCCCGTTAGTCGCTAATATTCGTCATCGAAGGTACCTGGTATGCTGTACTGCTTATTAAACGGCGAAACGACGACTAACCTTGACCTTAAGGTACCCAAAACAGTTTTTTTCTTCGAAAAAGGTAATATAATGATTAACTGTGTCGTAGGGGAATCTCATTAAAATCAGATCCTAGAACGACCTTTCATCCGACCAATAAGAGCGTCGCTTACCAGATCATGAAAGTGTCAATTGGAATGTGATTTCTAATCATACAGCATCGACAACTTTAAAACGGGGTATTCCGAACGATATTTACGGGCTTAACGGCTGAATCTATACAATCTAGACCATATATTAGCCATTCGAGAATGTTCTTTTGTTCAGGTTTCAGATTTTTAAGCGAGAATTTGTCAAAATATGTTTCAAAGCGTAGTCGCCAATTTGAAAGTAGTGCCGTAAATTCACGAGAAAGCTGCCTTCTGATTGGCTAATGTCGACTTCTTGTCAGTAATTCCATTGGTCGGTCAGAGTTCGAAAGCTCGGTCTGACGTTACCCGTAATGGGATGTCCTCAGAACTTGGTTTAGCGGCAGCGAGAACTAAGATCTGATTTTAATGAGATTGTATCGTACGGTACACTATGCCTTGTGAACGTTATTATATAATGAAACACTCTGGCAGGTCTTTATTTGGTACACTGTACCGCTTTGGAAAAGTGGATAGACCACATCATTTTGAAGGTAGGTACCATGTTATGCAGTGCCAAATGATGGCATATGATGAGTACTGGCAACAAGGTACCATTCATTTTGATGGTCTTTCATTACTGTCCTGGTAAAGTAAACTGTGCTAAATTGTGCTACTCACCTAAATATGATGGTGTGGTGGATAGTTGTCTTTTCGCTCTACTGTTGTATACTTCAGCATCGAATTCTTCCCCCTCTTCATCCTCAACACTTCGCCCAAATCTTGATCTGGAGGAGAAAACTCTCCCGATCTGTACTCCGTTGTTGACGATCTCAAGTTGGATTCCTCCATATGACCCGATTGAAAGAGAGAGCTGGTATGTCCCGGCCTGAGGGCAACGAAACACGCCCAACCTTGCGTCATATCCGCTCCCTTTGTTCAATATGACGTCATCGAAGCGGATAATTTGGCCTTTGCCAAGACCAGAGAGATTCTGAGAGATCCGAGCATTAAAAGCCACAAAAGCCACAGGATTCGTACCTTTACGAAGAAAAAGATTGGAATTATCATGAGTTTATATATTTTGAGAAAGTGACTTTTTTATCATTGGATAATCATATATTCTTTAATTCATAACTATACATTTTGCCTTTTGTGACCAGATTAGAACTACTAAAAATAGAGTATAAAACAGTATATAGATAAAGGAGATGAAGTCATAACAGGTGACCCACTTCATAATAGGGTTTTTGAAGTGTGAGAATATATTCAGTTAAACACATGTTAAAAAAACATTGTTATTTCAAATATGTATATGTGTATTTACTAAAATATTATCTATACATAGACATGTGTAAATAAATAATGGTTTAATCATGTAAACATTTGATATTCTGCCATACACTGCATTTATAACGTATGCCAAGGTGAGTGGATTAGACTTACTTAGTCTCTTAAAATATATGATTGTCATAAAACAAGCAACTCCATTTAAGTTTGAAAGGAGTCCTAGTGAGATTGGAGAGTCAGAAACTGTTGAAAATCTAGACTTGCTTCAGTTAGACTATAGCATTACAGTAAGGGCAGGGCGGGAATGGAATGATATGGTTCAGGGACTGTCAGACAGGCTAGTGATGCTTCATATACACGTGTGTGTATGCATATCCCGGATGTACACGAATGTACTGTCTTCCCAACAGAGAGCTACCCGTGAAGATCCGGGTTAGAATAGGTCTTCAGCAACCAATGCTTGCCGTAAAAGGTGACTATGCTTGTCGTAAAAGGCGACTAACGGGATCGGGTGGTCAGGCTCGCTGACTTGGTTGATGCATGTCATCGGTCCCAATTGCGTGGATCGATGCTCATGATTTCAATGACTGGATTGTCTGGTCCAGACTCGATTATTTAGCGACCACCGTCATATAGCTGGAATATTGCTGAGTGCGGCGTTAAACAACAAACCAACCAACCAACCAACCGACCAACCCAACAGAGAGCCATACTCAAGTTCCAATACGTAATTTGTATGTGTCAGTGATGGGTGCCCCCTGGTCTCTACTATTTGATAGTGATTCATAAACACATGCTTCGTAATTAAACAGAAATAATTTCATGTGTATTACACAGTGTACCGTACCTGTTCCGGAAGGGTTTGTGGGTAGGTTGGCAAACTGGTACTGTAGATTGTTGAGCATAGATTTTATACCAAGTACGTCGGTGTTGAGTTGCAGGATGAAGCCGTCCCGATCGTGGTCGGTCTGAAACATCGTGACCGGCACCGGAGTACTACCCGTTATTGGTGTGGGGGACATCTGATCGCCGATAGCATCGCCAACAGCAGAAAGAAGTACCACGACAACGAGCTGCGTAAGGCCTACCATTCTGGGACAGATCTATGGCGAGTATGTCATATGATCTATTTACACACTGGTAGAGAAACAGATATGACGCCTCTGATAAGAACTGAGCCATAACGTGAACACCCAGCTTGCCAGTTCTCATGCCATAGTTTAGAAAAGATTGGAATGAATTATATTTGACATTTGATTATGATAATCATAACCATTTTAATGTCCTGTGTTAAATATGCAATTGTTTTGTTCAAACTCACCTTGATCATACAAATAGATCGCAGATAAAAGTATTACCGGACAGTGGTGCTAACATCACTGTTTCATTAAGGTCTTTCGTATAAATAAAAGGTCAAAATTTATTTCCATAATCCTAGGAAATCTTGCCTTTTGTACGACACCGACTAAATAGCATGTGTTCATGAATCACTATCAGTAGTGAGTGGGTGAATGAGTTGGGTTTAACACCGCTTTTTACACTATTCCAGTTACACGACCGCGCGTCAGCTTGATGTGTGAGGAAAACCCGAATTTTGAAACGTGGGATAGTGGTGTACAAAGTTTAAACATCAAATGTTTTGACAGAACTGAAAATGGTTCTTTTCGCTTGTCAAAATGTCTTGTGGACACTTTTTTGTCATCCTGAATCTTTATGCACCTATCTAAATATGAAACAGGTGATGCAGTTTTAGTGGTCTCATACATTCTTTAAGATCAGGTGGGTAAATCTGGGTAAGGGAATATCTAATTTATCATTACGCTATCTGTTTCGTATCTTTCTCGAAAGATGGGCAGCATGTCATCTTATTTAATGTCGATTTACGGTCAGTTGTTCTGGAGAGGTCGTTGTGAAAAGCGGAATCTCATTTCGTCATGCAGCATTTTCGTATTTGATGTATGACTTCAAGGGACTGTACCACCGAGTACAGCGTGTTTTGTTTCTGTGCTACGTTGTGGTTGCTCTGGGGGTGAGTGGGTGGGTGAGTGGGTTAGTGAGTGAGTGAGTCAATTAATATTTATATTTATTTGTCACATCGGCAATATTTCAACCATATCGTGACTAAATCAAGTTTCACAGTTATAATACATAAATACAGACTATAAAATCTTTCGACAAAGGACAGTAAAAGCACTATATTATCACAGATATAGTCCTAAAACTAGTCATTAAAAACTTGATTATTCATAACAATACATTATAAAACTGGGCTAGAGATCACCAGCAACCAAAGTTAGGCCACCATACTAGGGACCATGGGGACTTCCGGTACATCTGCTTCCTGCATGGTACCCCAGCAGGATTTACACCATCCCTCTGGCTACTGGTGTTTGTTAGTAAGTTAAGCCAAACATTTAAAACCAACAAGTATTCTACGCATAAAACCATGGAAAGGTGAAAAATACTTTGAATGAAATGGGACTTACGTACCCTCTCATGAGGACAAGCTCTGGGGGTTGAACACATCCACGGTAAGCTATGAATGTCGTGAGAATCGAGTAACGAGGACCGGGTGTTCACGTTTTGTGAGGGCGGTGGGGTAGCCTAATGGATAACGCGTTCGTTCGTTACCCTGAAGAGACGGGTTCTATGAGTGAAGCCCATTTCTCGTGATATTGTTGGAATATTTGTTAAAAGCGGCCTGACGAGCCGGGTTCGATGAGTGAAGCCCATTTCTCGTGATATTGTTGGAATATTTGTTAAAAGCGGCCTGACGAGCCGGGTTCGATGAGTGAAGCCCATTTCTCGTGATATTGATGGAATATTTCTAAAAACGGCGTAAAACCATACTCACTCACCAATTCATGTTCTGTGACTAGACTCATTGTGTGAGCTCCGATTGCAAGAACCGTAGCTCAAAACAGATATATTTAGAGGCTTGGAATATTGCTAACTGCGGCGCTCAAGAACATGCATTCACATAGGCTGCGAAAACAGCAAGATGGCGATGACAGGACACAATCACAAGGGTCAGCTGATATAGGAATTCTTTCTCCTCATGCCCAGGAGACAAAGTTGATCCAGTTGACGTAACTGATCAAGTAGTTTTAAACGCCCAATATTGTATTAATACATAGTTCAACATGGGTATTATTTGTAAATGAGATCTTGAATGAATCAAAGAACAATAACCACCGATATTTGGCATGCAAGATGGTGATCGTCGTTGCAAATTTGCATGACAAAATAATGTCATCAGCCAACAATTATTTCAAAGAAAATACTTTGCAGTGACTTTTCTCGATAATGCCACGTGGCACTACAATTGAATTCTACGATATTCATACTTCCATTTTTACCCCTGACTTAACCAATACGGACAGTCAAAATTGTTGTTTACGACAGTACACTTTTTACAGGTAGTCGCAACAAATATGTTGCCAAACACGTACGTGAGATAAGACGGCGTTTTTATTCTGAATGACCTTTTCTCCAAGAATGCGATCAGAACATAAGATATTGTCCGATTTCTTGTGTTTGTTGTGAATGCAAATACACAATAGTTTAGCCATGGTTACACTGTACAGTGTACAAACACGATATGTCATAGCTAGCAATCGATTTGGTTTGTTTAATAAGCAGTATTGGAATTGTATATGATTGAATACTCGTTCAGTAATAAAAGCAAAAATACCCTATTGACAAATATGCTTAAGTCGCTGTTGTGCTGTCTCCTTCTTGATTGACTTCTTATGTGTTTTTATTTGACATGATTTCATTCAATACTGATTATATTCGTAACTACAGAGGCGGACAATATGAGGTGAGGTGAAATGGAGTTTAACGTCGCGTCCAAGATTATTGCACTTATATACGACGTTCGGCGGACATTATGATCATGTGATGATGTTATTCCGTATATGTGATGATGTTATTCCTTTTATGTGATGATGTTATTCCTTATATGTGATGTTATTCCTTTTAAGTGATGATGTTATTCCTTATATGTGATGATGTTATTCCTTTTATGTGATGATGGTATTCCTTTTATGCGATGATGTTATTCCTTATATGTGATGATGTTATTCCTTTTATGTGATGATGTTATTCCTTTTATGTGATGATATTATTCCTTTTATGTGATGATGTTATTCCCTATATGTGATGATGTTATTCCTTTTATGTGATGATGTTATTCCTTTTATGTGATGATGTTATTCCTTATATGTGATGATGTTATTACTTTTATGTGATGATGTTATTCCTTTTATGTGACCCGTGAAGATCCGGGGTAGAATAGGTCTTCAGCAACCCATGCTTGTCGTAAAAGGCGACTAACGGGATCTGGTGGTCAGGCTCGCTGACTTGGTTGAAGCATGTCATCGGTCCCAATTGCGTGGATCGATGCTCGTGATATCAATCACTGGATTGTCTGGTCCAGACTCGATTATTTACAGACCGCCGTCATATAGATGGAATATTGCTGAGTGCGGCTTTAAACAACAAACCAAACCAACCAACCTTACATGAGTCCATGAAGCCTGTAGTGAAATACTGTGACAAGATAATTACAAGTTTTAGATCCAAGATCGTGTCATCAGTTTGCTGAAGTTTTCAAAATTAGTCACTACCTAACAATTATTAGTCATTATTAATATGAACTTATATTTATTTATATATATATATATATATATATATATATATATATATATATATATATATATATATATATATATATATATTTAATTTATTACACTTGTCGTGCAAACAATATTCCCTGCAAGTTCTGTACGAAAAATGCAATATTCTACCCAAGTCCATGAAATGTTTATTTATGAAATTTAATTTTGATCACAAATAGAAATTCAATTTGCTGAAGACACAAGTGTGTGTCTCTGAAAGCTCAACATGATGACAGCTTGCACTTCCTTTTCTCTGAGAACCACCTGCTTTATAATTACTGATAACAGATGTACGTAATCATATTCTCAAACATTAGAGCACATTATAAACAAGAACCCTTAGAATTAGAGGTATCTGCCTAGCTGGGACTTTCTGGTCTACTGACTTTTACACAAGTGTGTTCATTTGGTAGTTCTGAATATTTCTTCACTTTACAACTAAGCGTATTTACGAGTGAATGACTTTGTTTGTTTATTGTTTAACGCCGCACCCATCAATTGTCCAGCTATATTATGTCGGTCTGTAAATAATCGAGTCTGAACCAGACAACCCAGTGATTGACACCATGAGCATCGATCTACGCTATTGATATACGATGACATGCATCAACCAAATCAGCGAGCTTGACCTCTCGACCCCGTTAGATGCCTCTGACGACAAGCATAGCCGCCTTTTACGGTAAGAATGGGTTGCTGAAGATCTATTCTACCCCGGATACCAGTGAGTGAGAATAAAAAGATTTGGGATAACACTTTCTTACTGAAGTAAAATAATATTGTGAGTGAGTGAGTAGATTTCGGATTAACGCCGTTTGACGATTGAGGTACACCCGACGTGAATTAGGTCTGAGAGCTTAACCCGTTTAACCTGGTTCGATTCCACAATAACACAATTTCTGATCCACAATTGTGTGTGTCTTGTGTGAGTGAGTGAGTGAGTATTGTTTTACGCCGCTTTTAGCAATATTCCAGCAATATCACGGCGGGGGACACCACAAATGAGCTTCACACATTGTACCCATGTCGGGAATCGAACCTGGGTCTTCGGCGTGGCGAGCGAACGCTTTAACCACTATGCTACCTGACCGCCCCGTGTGTGTGTCTTGTGTGACCCGTGAAGATTCCGGGGTAGAATAGGTCTTCAGCAACCCATGCATGCCGTAAAAGGTGACTATGCTTGTCGTAAAAGGCGACTAACGGGATCGGGTGGTCAGGCTCGCTGACTTGGGTGATACATGGCATCCATCCCAATTGCGTGGATCGATGCTCATGGTGTCAATCACTGGATTGTCTGGTCCAGACTTGATTATTTTACAGACCGCCGTCATATAGCTGGAATATTGCTGAGTGCGGCTTTAAACAACAAACAAACAAACAAACAAACAAACTTTGTGTCTTGTGACTTGACTGGACCATTTCTGAAGTTGTGCAAAATCACACGCACCCACTCACCCCAATTAAGAAAAACTGGGCGTTGCTCAGTAGCAAGTTTTGTTTCAAATAATAATCATTCAGAGCACCATGAAATTTTGAGGTACAAATAACTGAGTTAGAGTGCAGATAAGTTCCAAAATACCACTGAGCAAAACAACTGGTTAATTAAAATATATATCACAATAATATTTTGTGTGGATGGCACATTTAACTGGTTTAGGATAATGAATTAAATTTGCCCGATACATGGAAAACGTGGTCATGACAATTATAGTATACTACGGTTAGAACGAACTGAAAGGGACCACTATTTATACTTCGTTATAACCGTAGTTCGTTTATAATCATACGTATGGCATACATACAGCAAATAAAAAGGAAATGGAGGGAATCAAAACACATTTCGTTATATCTGTCAGTTCGTTATAAACGTAGTTGACTGAATATGGTTCCCTACTTTGTCAAGGATGATTAGTTGGGACATGAATGAACCCACTGTCATGAGTGTCTAGCAAGCCTCAAGGGCAGATTGCGGCGCTCTAGACGACCTGGACAACAGGTGCCCCCTGAACAAAAATATAGTATAAACAACAGGTCGTTGCATTTGCAATCAATGAGCAGATCTAATGTTTGTGATAAATCCAGTCCAGGACTTAAAACGTCAAACACCATAGATATTGATTGATTATTTAAGGACCGCTGCCACGTGGCTGGAATATTGTTGACAATGGCGTTACACAACAAACAAACAAACAAACACAGATCAAGTCCCCGGGAACATATCCTCGATGCATTATGAGGGTTTAATTGTATCCTCATTTTAAAAGTGTAACAAGATGTGTCATAACACGAAATGACCCAGACGTTTAATTTTTTTTTCCCAAACGTGGCGAGTGTGTATTATTTTACGCCTCTTAATAATGTCACTGCCGACACTGCCGTTTTGTGAATGTAAAGGAAACAGTTCTTGCCGATTTGTTCCTAGGCGACTTCGGAGCAGAAGCGATGTTCCGAGATCGTGTTGGGCAGAAATTGAGTCGACTATGTTTAAAATCGCAGTACAGCGTCTATAATATTCATGGTACTTCCGATCTTAATTTTCTGCTTCGGGGACCGGACGTTTGTATATCGTAAAATATTATGATGCCTTCCATCGGTTCAGATCACACATGTTGATTGTTAGATAATGTTAATAGTTTACAATCGAAATCTTGACCTCAATAGCTTAAAACTGGTTCTGTACATTTTCGCAAAGCGTATTTGCTCAAGAACTGACGTCATCGTTGTCTCCATTCCGCATTGAAAGGCTAGCTGTATTTGTACCGAAACTGAGGCTCTTCAGTTCTTCTGATAGACAGTAAGGGTGTTCCCGTGTTTTTCAGAGGAACAGTTGACTTGCCTTTGCATGTGTTTGTGACGTGTGCCACCGAAGAGGCAAGATACGCCCACCTTTGTGAGAGTGATTCATATACACCTGGTCATAATATAGTCGGATTCGTACAACAGACTCTCCAGCAGAGATTTATGAAGAATATGGAAAGGATGTTGTTGCATTAATTATTATTCTCAAAATGGGAAATCGGTTAATGTTTCGAAGAGCTGGATGGCATGTATCCAAGCAGCTAATTGATGGATAATGAAAACCTTTTTGAGCGGAACGGTAATATGAGAGAAGCTAAAAATACAGCTTGGGGTATTTACATGCATATCCCCAATAAAATGATAGCCATTAAAATTCAAGAGCCCAAATCCTCGAACAATAACACCGCTGCATGTGTAAGTCTTCTTTACAACATGATTTTGTATTAAATTGATGTAACGTGCTGCGTTATGTGGTGACGATATGAAGAATAAGAATAATGGTTTTTATTAAAGTGCCGCGCATTGTACAACATAGACATTGCTACGCAGTTCGGGCAGATGTGTACAATGCCCGGCCAGTATGACCTTTCAGACACTAAAGTCATTAAAATGCGCAGCACATTTAGAGATTAAAAGAAAACACTATAAATTAGGAAAAAAAGAAGTGACATCAGCATGGGCACGCCCAGTCCCCCAACCCCATGTCTTCCCGTGTATCCATACTCATACTTCTGCAAACAATTCTTCCTCAACCACTTAACTTACACAAGCATATCACTATATCTACGCCAATCTTCGTATCCCCATGCACGCTCGCACGCACGCGCACACAAACCCCAACACACCAACACACACACACACCGTATTCATCTTTCCCCACCATATCCCTACAACTATCTCACTACGCCAGCCCTCTTGGATCCTTGCGCATGCTGACGTTCATACATTTACAATGTGGAAAAACCTAGCCACCCTTCCCTCACCCCACGAGGATGCCGCTGGCATTCATGGTACATTTAACTTGTACTCACAAACAGGATGTTGACGTGTTCACTGAAGCATTGCATCCAAGCTCTTGGCAAGGTGTTTTACCTGGTTTGATGAAAATAAGATTATGGCTACTGACCCTCCAGTGTGTATGAAAATCAGTCAAAATTATTCTTATTTACAAAATGTTTATTCAATTGATATTAAGCTGCAAATCTTGTTCTTACCGAATAGGTTTACATTTACAACAATAAGTGATGATCCTTTCCGTGTACTCACCTTCCGACAAACACAGATGTTGACAAACCGACCTTTCTATTCAGTGCAGGGACAATTTAAAACATGTGAGTGAGTGAGTATGGTTTTACGCCGCTTTTAGCAATATTCCAGCAATATAACGGCGGGGGACACCAGAAATGGGCTTCACACATTGTACCCATGCCGGGAATCGAACCCGGGTCTTCGGCGTGACGAGCGAACGCTTTAACCACGAGGCTACCCGACCGTTCAATTTTAAACATGGAAAGAATGATCGAGTCAGAGAATTTGACTTTAAGCCGCTCTGAAAATAAGTTCAATAAATAACGGTGCGTAAGCTTAACGTGCTGCCACGCCTATTGTGTCAAAACCACGAACAGCGGATCCTGGAACGACTGAGGGGCGTAACTCTGCACAGTGAATTGCTGCGCCATAGGAGATCGGGTAATGAAACAGTTATTCTGAAAAAACACAAGAGCTTAATAATTACTGACGAGTCATGATACTAGGGGTAATGTCCAAATGATCCTGATGATGAGAAGTGCCATGTCACTATTTCGACCTTAATTAACTCGATGTATCTTTTAAAACGATGACACGTTCTGGTACCGACAGATCTGGTCCCTGTGATCTAAAATGGCCGCATCGCTTGTTTCGAACTCGGGATAACAGCATATGTCAATGTCCCTTGAACGTTGAGTTATTGTGTTACAGTGTTATCAGTGCTACAGTGTATGAGGGAGTTTGGTTTAACAGTAAATGTGGGAAGAAAGCCCGAAGTGATGCAGGTCTGAGACGTTTACCTCGTCGGTAAAACCCACGAGCACGGGTCTGGTGCGGACAAACCTAGAAACATAATCGGGGCAAACCGGGATTCGAACTCAATATTTAAAAACAATCCCATTTTTGTATCCCAAATAATTGTTCCCTGATCTCACCAGCGTTAACTTATTTTGTAAGGTTCACAGATTCATAGGAAAATAAACAATTAACGTCGGATTCATTAAAACAGGATCGTCACATTTAAGCCATTTTGTAAAATGTCGAAATATGCTTTAATTTAGCAAAGATTGCAATTTAGAAAACCATAGAACATAGGTAAATATTTCCGGAATTTGTCAAGTTTTCATTTGTACCGACAAGAGACGCAGTAACCTTACCACGACAATTTGGCAGTAATTGCAACGACAAACAGTAAACAAATATTACCCCAGCAATGAATCAGACATTGGCCTCGTTTTTCAGTCACCCATGACTAGTCATAGCATTCAGCCGACCTTCACTTCCGTGTGACCTACAACAGTGATTGTTATCAGCCAGTTTGATTGGTCGATTTTATGAACAGGATATGTGGAAAGTGTTTTCCAATCCGGGATCTCGTTTTCTTTGAATGGATTGGCTACCCCTTCACAGATCCGTGTATGATAACATATATAATCTCCGGGGAGCTGTGGAGGGACACACTTGCACGGAACAGACCACAGGCAAAGATGCTGCTTGCAACGGGAATCACGATTCTTTTCTTCGTACATGTAGCTTGCCGGCCTCAAGGCCCAGAAGATGTAAGTATTATCAGCGTAACAGATACACCGTGTGTGATGTTTCAGTTAACGCATATAATAACTGTATGTGATGTTTCAGTTATTTGTTTGTTTGTTGTTTTACGCCGCACTCAACAATATTCCAGCTATATGACGGCGGTCTGTAAATAATCGAGTCTGGACCAGACAATCCAGCGATTGATATCATGAGCATCGATCCACGCAATTGGGATTGATGACATGCATCAACCAAGTCAGCGAGCCTGACCACCCGATCCCGTTAGTCGCCTTTAACGACAAGCATAGTCGCCTTTTACTGCAAGCATGGGTTGCTGAAGACCTATTCTGTCCCAGGTCTTCACGATGTTTCAGTTAACGCATATAACTGTATGTGATGTTTCAGTTAACGCATATAATAATTGTATGTGATGTTTCAGTTAACGCATATAATAATTGTATGTGATGTTTCAGTTAACGCATATAATAATTGTATGTGATGTTTCAGTTAATGCATATAATAACTATATGTGATGTTTCAGTCAACACACATAATAATTGTATGTGATGTTTCAGTTAACGCATATAATAACTGTATGTGATGTTTCAGTTAACGCATACAATAACCATATGTGATGTTTCAGTCAACACATATAATAACTGTATGTGATGTTTGAATTAACGCATATAATAACTGTATGTGGTGTTTCAGTTAACGCATATAACTGTGTGTGGTGTTTCAGTTAATGAATATAATTTATTACTGACATCGAGGGGACGAAATTGATTTATCGATGATGCAAGGCAATGGAAGCGTGCAATGATGACTGTTTGAGGTAAATGTGACGTGTTTTCTTTCACAGGAAGGCACATTTAAATGGCAAAGGAACATTGACCCTGTAGCACCCTTTCGCGTACGGGAGAGTGCGCGTGTGTTGAGTAGAGGGGTCATTCTGATGTCGTCAGAGAGTCCCGCCCTCCACGAGAGACAGTATCACAGATCACAAAGTCTTCATGATTTCGAAGCAGTGAGTATTACTAATCTAATGTACCGTTCTTCTTAAAACATTTTAGAAATAAACGACGCGTGGGAGTTGTTTATCGTGCAAAAAAACCACTGCAAAGAGTATAAACCACGAGAGGCATTTATTTCTTATATGAGACATCAACATTATAAACAGCCTCTTTAAGGATGATGATAAAATCTACAAGCTTTAAAAATAGTCACCAGAATATTTGCATCGTATTCATCTTTCCCCACCACATCCCTACAACAATCTCACTATGTCTACGCCAGCCCTCATGGATCCATGGGCACGCTAACATTCATGCATTTGCAATGTGGAAAAACCTAGCCACCCTTTCCTCACTCCCAACTCACTAGACATTCCCCTCTCAAAAATAACGTCGTCTAGTATACGACGTCATTGAGTTGCGAGCGAGTGTTCAAATCTCCAGAAATAAGGTCATGATAGAACAATGGTTTATAGTCTTATAAACTACGCTTCGTTTTTCATTGGTCTTTGTGATTTATCGCGTAACTATCTTATACAGAATATTAAACGATCTTCCCAAACATATATTAGTTAAAGTCCTCAGTGGAAGAAGTTTTACATGTCCCGAGTTTAAGTGAGTGAGTGAGTAAGTTCGGTTTAACGACGCTTTTAAAAGTATTCCAGTTATATCACGGCGTGTCAGCTTAATGTGCGAGGAAAGCCCGAATCGCGGCGCCTTAGACGACCGGGCCACCCGTACCCTCCCGAGTTTAAGCAAGGGAAAGTGTTCACAAAGTCTTGTTTAACACCAACTATATTGTTTTATATCGCATTTATTACCAACGGATGCTTGTAAATAATTTATCAACAAAGTAACGCCATGTCTGTGTGTCCTTACAATGAAGGCAAAACACGTAACATGAGTAGGATGTCGACATGGAGCCGTATTAATTCCGACATGTATTGCCATACCATCCCAACTCGGAGACTGTTGAATTATCCGTGGAATTAAACCAAATGACGCCTTCAATTTAAAATACATTTCTCACATCGCTGAAACATAACACCCTTAAAATGACTGCTATCGACACAAGCCTACGACAGGATTGTGTTCACAGAGTGTGTTGCATGAAAGGTCGTAAAAAGGAGTGAGTGAAAGAGTATGATTATAAAATCGTAAAATAATTACAAAAATTAAAGTTATTTGTACAGCCAGCTTATCACGGATTCGATTCCCCACATGGGTTCAGTGTTAGAAGCTAATTTCTTGGATCCCCCAAGAATGTTGTTGGATATTGCTAAAACCGGTGTAAAACCATACTCACACAGTCACGTTCTTGTAGCAACAGCTATAGGCAGATAATATTATATCTGTGTGTTGACTGAACCCTCTCATTCCCAGATAATACAGTGGTTTAGAACACGTTTAGTACAACCCAAACCACGACGAGGTAGAATAGCTTCCCTTTATGGTCAAAGGAAAATGTCATATTTGAAGATACGGAATTCTTTGGAATTTCCGTATGAAAATGGTCAACTAGTTCAAATCGCTGAAAGCTGGTCGTGTATATATGCAACGCTTGCAGGTTTGTGATACCTCACTTGATCACGTACAGAAGTGCTAATAGCTAAGCACGTCTGTGACCCAAGATGAATTGATCAACCCTTGCTTCTAGTGTTTTTAATTTATAAACCAGCATTGCACCAAAACACCCACGTCTGTCTCTTATTCATTTGAGTGATTAAGTGAGTGAGTTGGGTTTAACGCACGGTTTTGGTTCTGACTAACCTAGAAACATAATCGGGGCGAAGCAACAATCATAGGTTTCTGGAAGGCCCAAGGGACGCAACTCTGCACAGCGAATCGAGGCGCCTTAAACGACTGGGCCACCCGTACCCCAATTCATTTGATAAAATCTGGTAGCTTTCATTACAATTTTTCATTTCTCAACGTTTTGCACATTTCATATATTATGCAGATCCCGTTTTCAAAAGACCCTTATGACCCGTGAAGATTCCGGGGTAGAATAGGTCTTCAGCAACCCATTCTTGCCGTAAAAGGCGACTATGCTTGTCGTAAAAGGCGACTAACGGGATTGGGTGGTCAAGCTCGCTGACTTGGTTGATGCATGTCATCGATCCCAATTGCATGGATCGATGCTCATGATGTCAATCACTGGATTGTCTGGTCCAGACTCGATTATTTTACAGACCGCCGTCATATAGCTGGAATATTGCTGAGTGCGGCGTTAAACAACAAAGAAACAAACACAAACAAAAGACCCTTATCATACCTTGTCTTTACAATGGCATTATCGCACGAAGGTTGTCGGACTGTCCCCAGCAACTGACGTACGAGCACCGTCAGAAAACGTTTGTTGATGGTCGACGTACTGTTTGTTCCAGCGTCTCTGCTCCATGCTTTATGTTCCCTCTCAAAACGTTTTTTTTTCAATTTAATTTTATTTTCAGGGGATCCTTGCAATCAAACACTTGGATTCACGAGGTGGCAGAGGTATTTGCTTCTTGACGAAACCTGCAAAGACTTTCGCGGAAACAGTGAAAGATCTTCAGGAGAGAACCCGTCAGGTAGACCTTTGTGACACTGTGTAACATTAGAAACACTTCAGCACTGTGTAAATTAAATATTGTAAAGCGTAAAACCACAACAGATTCTTAGTACTAATTATACATGCCGGGGGTAGCTATTGATGGCAGAGATATATTTACAAGACTCGCGAACACCTGGTGTCACCTATTTGATGTTGAGTGAGTGAGTGAGTTGGGTTTAACGCCGCTTTTAACAGTATCCCAGTTATATCACGGCGTGTCAGCTTAATGTGGGAGGAAAGCCCGAAATGATGCAGGTCTCGGACGTTTACCACTTTGGTGAAACCCACGAGTACGGGTATGGTGCTGACAAACCTAGAAACATAATCAGGGCGAACCGGGATTCGAAACCACAATCATAGCTTTCAGGCGTGCCCAAGGGACGCAACTCTGCACAGCGAATCGCGGCGCCTGAGACGACTGGGCCACCCGTGCCCCCATTTGATGGTGATGTACAAACACTTCCGAGTGATACTGCTACAACATCGTGTGTCGTTGACGTGATATATTCAAAATGATTTTTTATGATACACAATAGTCCAAACATTGGCTGATATATATTTTGTAATTTCTGCTTGCCGTAAATTTAAAAAAAAAATTGATACAGTTATACCTAGATTAAATCTCATCAAAGCGTCAGGGGCATTGTTTCTCTTTCCGCGAACAACTGGTGCTATTCACAGTGATTCACTGTGAAAAGACCCGTGAAGATCCGGGGTAGAATATGTCTTCAGACGCCCATGCTTGTCGTAAAAGGCGACTAACTGGATCGGGTGGGCAGGGTCGCTGACTTGGTTGATGAATGTCATCGATCCAATTGCGTGGATCGATGCTCATGATGTCAATGACTGGATTGTCTGGTCCAGACTCGATTATTTTACAGACCGCCGCCATATAGCTCGAATATTGCTGAGTGCGGCGTTAAACATCAAACAAACAAAACATATATACATCGTGTGCTCACAGATGAAATGATACTAATACATGTATGTTCAATGGTAGTCGGCACGCCGCTTTGCATACTAAGTTCCGACTGAACCCCACGCTCGTGCGTCCTATCCTTCCATCCATCTAAGGGATTTGATATGTGTAGGATAAAGCACGTCCGACGGTTTTTAAGATATTTAACAACCGCATCCGCGTGATAGGTTTTATCCCAAGGTTTAGAGTTTTCAAAAACCCGAGGGGGAAGTCGATTATCTTACTTATAAACCGAAAAAACAAACTGAAAACAACATTTATCAACATTTTAATGCTTCAAACAAACGTTTCATGAACCTTAGGAAACGGGCGTAAAAATTCTGTTGCCGGTTTACGGTACTTGAAAAAGACTTCTTAAAAGCATTGCGATTTATTTGCGGTTCTGTCGCCAAGTGACAAAAATGATTATGCTTCAAACTGTTGAAAACACAAAAAGCCAAAAAAAAGAAAATCATTTCTGTTCAATGTTTTTTTTCTTCTAAAAAATACATTACTCAAAAATTGTTTTTTCTAAAAAATATTTAGGCTCAGTGTTTTAATTGCAGTCTTGTTTTGCAGCGGCATCTGAAAAATTAGTCTGTATAAAATGTGATAGTTATGTTTAAATTGACTGAGACAACTATGTCAATAATTAGAAGATTTTTTTCAGAGTGTGGTCGATCTTGACGAAACAGAACATTTCTACAAACTGTCCTCTATGAAGCCATCAGCATCTACCGGCAGCAAGTTCGTGAATGAATTTTGCAGTGGTGCTCCTATGTACCGTGTTGAGGAATTTGGTGAGTCCAATTATAAATGCATCATGGTTGAACACTGAGATTTAGTTTTAATTGTTTCCCTTTTACCTCTCAGTTACCGTTAAAATTCTCCGTCGGGGGTCCGGGCCTATTCCCCCAGCATATTGCCCCTGGACTACCCCCCCCCCCCCCCCCCCCCCCCCCCTCTAGGTGCCGCCCCACCCCGACGTTTCTCATGAAATTGAAATTTGAAAGAATTTTTGTTAAACTTGAATATGTCTATTCAACTGACACTCAATCCTGCAACTGTTTGCCAAAAAGTAATTTGTGTCTGTGTATGTTTAGTAAAAATAAATTGGTTCAATGAAGACTGAAGTAAAAAATGAATCTGAATCCACGTGTCTCCTACCTTATTTGAAATATTGTATTTCTGTGCTTAAATATAAAAATTTATTGATTTTCAAAGATAGAATGTCTAAGATACAACTATTGTGTATTATGCGACTTTTTTCATTTTTAGAAGTTTTAAACCTAATTGAAAAAAATTATATATTTGTACCACGTAGAAGTATTCTGCGGGTTTGACTAAGCGTCAGAACATTTCTTTTGCTAGATAAAATATCGCTAACATGGGATATTTGTAATTGAAAATAAACATGATAAAACCAATTGAGAGATATAGTTTCTTTCGCTCATCAGATTATGTCTTAGTCCTCTTGTCACATTGGTTGGTTGGTTTGTTGTTTAACGCCGCACTCAGCAATATTCCAGCTATAACGGCGGTCTGTAAATAATCGAGTTTGGACCAGACAATCCAGTGATTGACATCATGAGCATCGATCCACGCAATTGGGATCAATGACATTCATCAACAAAGTCAGCGAGCCTGACCACCCGATCCCGTTAGTCGCCTTTTACGACAAGCATAGTCGCCTTTTACGGCAAGCATGGGTTGCTGGAGACCTATTCTACCCCGCATCTTCACGGGTCTCTGACACATGCCCCTAATTATATGTATATTTTTTAGTGTATGTTTCATTATTGGATTTCGTTGCAGCTCGCTCCTTCCCACCGGATTATCCTTGGATTATCCGAACCCTCTGTATCTACTGGCCTCTTCGCTTCTGGTGGCCACTTGATATACCCGGAGACTTTTACCCGACCTTCGATCTGGAGGGGTAGCATGGCAGGAGAATATCCGGGTTCGACCAACTGTGTGAAACCCATTCTTGTGACCTCCGCCTGACTTCCAGGCGACGTTGTTGTTTGTTTGTTTGTTTGTTGTTTAACTCCGCTCTCAGCAATATTCAAGCTTTATGACGGCGGTCTGTAAATAATCGATTCTGGAACAGATCCAGTGATTGACATCATGAGCATCGATTCACGCAATTGGGATACGATGACATGCATCAACCAAGTCAGCAAGCCTGACCACCCGATCCCGTTAGCGCCCTCTTACGACAAGCATAGTCGCCTTTTACGGCAAGCATGTTTTGCTGAAGACCTATTCTACCCCGGATCTTCACGAGGAGACAACGTTGCGTAAAGGCGATGCGAGACTAAACTTACCTACTAGACCCGTGAAGATCCGGGGAAGAATACGTCTTCAGCAACCTATGCTTGCCGTAAGAGGCGACTTTGTAGAGGTTTGAATGTAAGAAATATATTCACCTGAGAAATACTTTTTTTTACCTCATTACAGAAATATTATAAAGGTAATATTTGCAAATTTATTCAAATCATGAGATATTAATGTACTACTCTTTATAGCTTTATATTTATGTAAATTATCTAAAATGAGATCGACAGAGATGGAACACTCTGGACCTAAAATGATATTTATCTTACAACTGTACTTTGGGCCGTGTGGCCTGAATTACGAAAAAAACTTGATCGATTGATTGATTGATTGATTGTTTGAAGTACTTGAGTAGAGTGATTGGGAACATACATTAGGGCATGTTATGAATCACCGTTGTCATGAAGCAGTGCTGATTGATTGGGTGGCACAGTCGACAAAGGCGCCGCAATTCGCTGTGTTGCACGCCAGAAACTTATGCTTCACTTCGGGCATTACAACAAGGTGAAATCACTGCAATACTGATCTAAGCGGCGCCAAACCCAACTCACTAACTTTACGCTCTGGTTCCCAAAGCAGGTTTGTGAACCTTTTTTTTAAATTCATTTGCTGAGTCGTCATGTTTTTGATTAATTAAACGCAACAGTTTACATTTTGATGAATGTCAGTTAATCGTTTGAGCGTGTGTGTATGTATATGTATATATTTGATACTAGACGATAAAATAAAACGTATTTTTGAAGAAATCATGTCGGTGTTTTTGCTGTCATTATTTCATTGTGGGGGCCCAGCCGTCTAGGATGCTGAAATTCGCCGGGCAGAGTTGCGTCCCTTTAGGTATGCCAGGAACTCAGTATCGTGGACTTCAACCCCGGTTTGCCCCGATTGTCTACAGGTTTAGCACCACAACCGTGCTCGTAGGTTTCACCCAAGTAGAAAACACTCAGGACTTCCATCATTTCGAATTTTCCTCCCACATCGATCTGAATAACTGAAATAGTGTTCAAAGCGGCGTTAAACCAAACTCACCCACTCACTCCTAATGCATGAGTAATGTAGTGAAGTGATTTGTTTGTTTGTTCGTTCAAGCAAACTAATATTTATCATTTTATAAAACAGCTGTTTGATATTTTTGGACATAATGTTGGAAAAATTATCTTGGTCTGCACCGACTACCCCAGTGTTGCAGGTCTTTAAGTTGCGGACCCGTGAAGATCCGGGGTAGAATAGGTCTTCAGCAACCCATGCTTGCCGTAAAAGGCGACTATGCTTGTCGTAAGAGGCGACTAACGGGATCGGGTGGTCAGGCTCGCTGACTTGGTTGATGCATGTCATCTTATCCCAATTGTCCGGATGTGATGATGTCAATCACTGGATTGTCTGGTCCAGACTCGATTATTTACAGGCCGCCGTCATATAGCTGGAATATTGTTGAGTGCGGCGTTAAACAACCAACCAACCAACCAATATTTTATTTGCAGGTGATGTATCTGGAGTATCTGACACGACCATTCAATTACAAAGGAGAATAAATGTACTTAAAGATGTTTGTGTTAGTACTGGTATGAGAATACATCTAAGTCAGACAGGACGAATAATGGTATTGCCTGAAGGTGGTCTACTCCGCTCATATGAAAAATGGTGTTATAAAGGACAAAACATTGCTCCTACACTCCCATGGTCTAAGGCACAAGGCTGTTTTACTGCTCAAGCAAACAAGGCATGCATGTCCTTATACCATATCAACATAAATTTGGAAAGATTTCATGAACTGATGTACTTAAAGTGTTTGATGCTATGGTTGCACAAATACCCGTTACGGATATGAAATTTCAAGCATCACTAATTGTAATATTATTGAAACTATGCACATAAACTTCTGTAAAAGGCTTCTCAAGTTAAATAAGTACACCAATACTGCTATGGCACTTGGTGAATGTGGACGCGTACCCTTACAATATAAATATATGACTGAGTGAGTTAAATATCGGTGTAGGCTAATTCATTTCGATATAGCAAGACAACCATCTCAGTGTTATGTAATGCTCAAAGCACTAGATGATGTTTGAAGGACTACTTGGGTATCCTCCTTTGAAATATTTTGTTGAATATGAATTTGGTGTTGTGTGGTTGGGACAGGATATTGGTTTAGATGTTGTGGTATATTTACATACTAGTCATTGGCGCTATCTTGTATGCGCTATATTCCCGCCAAATATATGATGATGTCATAGATATGAGGTCATGGTAACGCATGAGTGTAGGCAGTTGTGCATTGGCGGTCCGATGTACCAGACGTGAAAGAAGTTGTGTTCTAATCAATATGCTTGTGTTGCGTTCTGGTGTAAGTGAAGACTACCATCAGGGTAGTACATGACATGGGATCGATCGCTGCAAATAACTGACAAGATCGCCTGTGATCACACCAGGGCCCCGTTCCACAAGGCGAACTTAGCGCTCCGATCATCGTAAGCCTATGTTAAAGTATGGGTGTTACGATCACCTAAGCGCTAATATCGCTTTGTGGAACGGGGTCCAGCTAAAGGCTTCGCGTTCTACAGGTGCGCGTGTGTGAACACTTCAGCGGCGTCAACGTGAGTGTGAAAATTCTACAGGAATTTCTGGAAAAGAAGACCAAAAGACTGTCAAAAGGACATTTAGACATTTAGTTCAACAAGTGTGAACTTTTGAATATCGCGAGACATGTGCGTGATTCAGTGACAGTGGATTCAAGTGGAATTTCACCGGCAAGGATTCTAAAGGAACTCATGGATGTGTTATGGATTATGTGTAAGGATATTCTGAAGTAGGGTACTGTACAAACTATTATCATTTACTGGCCAGGGATCGCAATCTAGAACTATATAGGAGAACTGATACGGTAGTTTATAAATAGATAGAGATTTAACGAGATCCAAGATGGCGGCTCAATGACTGAATTTGTTCCCGGTAATGAAGATTGGTGTAGTTATAGAAAAAGGCTAGAAATTTGGATGAGGGCTAACAAAATAAGAAACGAAGATCGAGCAAATGTATTTCTGGCTACAATAGGTCCCACAGCGTTTGAATTATTGCTTTCACTTAGGGCCCCGGAAGATATTGCCGATGTCAGTTTTGACGATCTTCTCTCAGAACTCACTAGATATTACCAGCCTATCAGAAATGTTATTTGGGAAAGACAGGCATTTAGCGAGAGGAAACAGGCAGAAAATGAGTCCATATCAGATTACATCCTAGCTCTGAAAGATCTCGGCAAATATTGTGAATTTAAGTCAACATTGGAAAGAA
Source organism: Haliotis cracherodii (assembly GCF_022045235.1). Taxonomy (NCBI): domain Eukaryota; kingdom Metazoa; phylum Mollusca; class Gastropoda; order Lepetellida; family Haliotidae; genus Haliotis; species Haliotis cracherodii. The sequence continues at coordinate 5,511,213 of NW_027266266.1, read as the reverse complement.
AGAAAGGCTAAGAGATCGATGGGTGGAATCAGAAGCGTGGCTATTCAGGAGAAATTACTTACAGAAAGACAGCTTACATGGGGTAGGGCCTGAGAATTAGCTTTAGGAATGGAACTTGCAGATAAAGATTCCCTATCATTCAAGCCTCAGAATTCCCACCAGGTTAACCATGTCAATATGGAAGGAAGAAAATTCACCAAATCCCATAGGCAATCCTGTTTTAGGTGTAATGGCAATCACAATCCTGCAGACTTATCACAAAGAGGAAGAGTTTAATTACTGTCACAAAAAGGGACATTTGGTTAGGGCATGTAAATATAAGAATCAGGATCAAAGTTCAAAGAAGTCTTAAGGTCAAATTCCAATTGAAGCACAAAAGGGGCAAGCAGAACAAATCACTACATTGTATTGAAGAAGATGATGGGTGTGATGATGAAGATGACTTTGTTCATACAGAAACCTTATATTCAGTGTTTGCTTCATCATGTGAGAATGCAGATGATGGGGGTTATGAAGTTCCCATTAAAATGGCAGGGATTCCAGTTAGCTTCTGTTTAGATACTGCAGCTGGGGTCACAATCATAGGGGAAAAGATGTACACGGAGAAATTCTCTCATATTCTATTGTATGATTGCAAGTCAAGGCTAAATGGTTATTCTGATCATGGAATTCCGGTAATTGGGGAGTTCATGGCTACGGTAGAATATGAAGACCAGATAGCAGAGCTGCCAGTGATAGTTGCTAAGGAGGATAAGGTCCCGCTATTTGGAAGGAATTTGGCTGAAACAGTTCAAGTTAAACTGTCAGAAAGTATTTTCTTCGAAAGTCAATTCAACCAAATCAGATATCTTGGAAGATATTATCACAAAGTATCCATCAGTGGTTAATGGAAAAGGGTTAATGAAAGAGCTCAAGGCTGATATCAGAGTTAAACAAGGAACGGTACCAAAGTTCTACAAGGCTAGACCAGTATCATATGCTATGAGGGAGACAGTAGAACAAGAGCTAGATCGGTTAGAGAAAGAAGGCATACAGAAGAAGATTAATAGATCTGAGTGGGCATCTCCAATAGTGGTAGTACCAAAAGGGGGACAAATCCATTAGGATTTGTGGGGATTACAAAGTGACTGAAAATCAAAGTTTGGAAGAAAATATCTTCCCCATGGCCACAGCAGAAGACCTTTTTGCTAAACTACAGGTGCTAAAGTATACTGAACCAAATTAAAAACTTCACAATCCTAAAATTTTAACATTTTAACCAGTTATCATTGTGGGCCCTTATTGTGTATTTAAACAGTAATGGCCACGTATTGTCTTCAGATAACACCCGTTTTTGTGTAGGTGAATCGATCAAAATCATGTGCACAGCACTGTAGTGGCAAAAGTGTTTTTTCACGTGCAACGGCCACGTTGCCATAATACCGCACGTGTTTTCAGCCATACTTATTAACAGTCATTAACAAAAAAAGAAAAACAAAAGTCTTTACGGCCATTTGTCATGCCACGTCTTTCAAATGTGCAACGTGAACGTGCCATCGGCATGTTGCAGACGGGAACGTCCGTAGCTGAAGTCGCAAGGACGATGAGTTGTAGTCGACGCCTATTTATGATTTCCAGACGGGTCTACAGCAAACAGGTACCACAGCTGATCGCCCTCGGCCAGGTTGACCACGTGTGACGTCACATGCAGAGGATCGTCAGATTGTCTTACGTAACCGATTTTTGAGGGCTAGATCAACCAAAAATGAACTGTTTAGGGGTAGACTGAGTGTGCAAACTGTTCGAAACCGTCTGAGAACTGCTCACTTTCAAGCACGACGGCCATACTACGGGCCGATTCTGACGTAATTACACAGACGTCAACGTCAATTGTGGGCACAGCGACACTTACGATGGACTCAGAGGAATTGGAATCAAGTCGTCTTCAGTGATTAATCCCGATTTAATCTTCGATTTTGCTGATGGTAGGGCGAGGGTGTGGAGGCGCCATCATGAACGTTACGCCCAGTGTTGTGTACAGGAAGTTGACAGATTTCGAGGCGGAAGTGTCATGGTGTGGGCTAGCACTTCTGTGGCAATGCACGTTCCAGGCTTCTTGTCATCCGCGGCAACCTCAACGCTGCTGCTTACCGCGACCAGGTACTGGCACCAGAACTTCTGCCTTTTATGGCAGCACATATGGACCCGGTTTGATCTTCAAACACGACAATGCCAGACCCCACACAGTAATTTTGACAAGGAATTTCCTTCAGAATGCGGGAGTCTACGTCATGGACTGGCCGTCAAGGTCTCCCGACCTCAATCCCATCGAACACGTCTGGGATGCTCTTGGCAGAAGTCTGCGCACTCTCCAGAACCAACCACAGAATTTGCAAGATCTTGGCACCATTTTGCAGCAACAATGGCGTCGTCTTCCAAATCATGTGTTCACAAGCATCACAAGGTCCATGCGGAGGCGTTGTGTGGCAGTTGTCATCGCACATGGTGGCCATACACGCTACTGAACTTGTGTGCCATCAGATTCTCGTGCTTGGGACTTATGATTTCAACTGTTGATGTTATTACCGAATACCATATGTGCTTGGAACAAATTATGGTTACCACCGTTAATTAAAATCCTTCTTTGGACATTAATGATTAAAAATTACCTTCTCTGATACATTTGTCCGTTGTATATCATATATTGGATTAATTTTTAAAATGTGAAGTTTTTAAATTGACTCAGTATATTAACGAAGATAGATTTGGCTAATGCTTATCAACAAGTAGAGTTAACTAGTCCTACTTTGGGTCGATGACATGCATCAACAAAGTCAGCGAGCCTGACCACCCGATCCCGTTAGTCGCATTTTACGGCAAGCATCGGTTGCTGAAGACCTATTCTACCCCGGAATCGGTCGTTTTGAAGTGACCCATAATAGGATGTCCTCAGATCTTTGTTTAGCGGTAGCGAGAACTAAGATCTGATTTTAATGAGATTGATTTAAAAACAATTTATGAAACATATTTGAGCATAACAATGTCATGTATACAGTTTTGAAAGAGGGGATATAGGCCACTAGTAACCAAAACTGGGCCACCTCGCTGGGGATCATGGGGACTTACAGCACCTCGGCTGAATTCCTGCATGACGCACCAGCAGGATTTACGTCATCACGGGATTGTCTGGTCCAGACTCGATTATTTACAGACCGCCGTCATATAGCTGGAATATTGCTGAGTGCAGCGTAAAACAACAAACAAACCAAACAAACTCAATATTCTGACAGTTGATGCTCTGGAACTTTTTTTATGACCATGGTATATCTTTTAGAAACTAGAGAAGATCCGGATTAGAATAGGTCTTTAGCAACCCATACTTGCCGTGAAAGGCGTCTATGCTTGTCGTAAAAGCCGACTAACGGGATCGGGTGGTCAGGCTCGCTGACTTGGTTGATGCATGTCATCGATCCCAATTGCGTGGACCGATGCTCATGATATTAATCACTAGATTGTCTGGTCCAGACTTGATTATTTACAGACCGCCGTCATATAGCTGGAATATTGCGGAGAGCGGCGTTAAACAACAAACCATCAACCATCAATGTCCTTCACTATTACTTGACTATTAAGTTGACTGATGACAAAGCAGACACAATTTATGGATAACAACCTCATTATATAGTCTTGCTTGACAATTGTATAAGGATCTATATCAAAACGTTGCTTTTACAGTCATAAAGAAGTTGTTATCCATAAATTGTGTCTACTTTAGACCTTCACTATATTAAGTATATGCTTTTCTACCAAAAAAAATCCTACGGAGGCGATTGACCTCTTGCCCGTGGCCAGTTAAAATTACAAAGGGCTTGCTGAAAGGTAGGGCTGGCTAAAAAGACTTATAATCAGAATTAGCGTTAATGGGAAGAAATATTAACAATTATGGATATGAAAATTGTGTCATCAATAATATCTTACACAAACTATTGTGATGAAATAATTTCAAGCAGATTTGTTTTTGAACATTGCCGAAGACGACAAGCAACTGATTTTGTTACATGTATATCTTAATCATGATATAAATGTCCACAAAGTATTCCATGCTAAAATGGGTCGCCACTTACCAGTGACATGAAACATGTTGTCGCGCCTCTGAGCTTTTTGCATATTTGCTCAAAATTACTTCTGATATTCATCATTAGTTGATCGTTATTCAGTGAAAGATTATTGATCTTTTCGATTTATATCAATAGCCAGCCCTACTGAAAGGTAAAACACATGTTCTGCGTGTATTGCCAAAAACACATTTCACCCATTATCCTGGTATATTTAACTTTGAAAGATGGAATGACAACTGACAGCCATTTAATAATGTTATGTGAAACGACAAAATCTTTATTCGCTCATAAATCGCCTCGAAACAAGGCAAACGGAATCCAGTTCAATCTGGTTATAAAAAGTGTCCATTTTATATCTTGACTTGTGTTTGTAATCAATTGTTTTACTTTTATTCAAAATTCCATTCAATAGTGTGGTGGTCAGGCTCGCTTGGCTTGGTTGATGCATGCCATCGTATCCCAAATGCGTGGATCGATGCTCATGATATTAATCACTGGATTGTCTGGTCCAGACTAGATTATTTACACAGACCGCCGTCATATAGCTGGAATATTGCTGAGTGCGGCGTTAAACAACAAACCAACCAACCAAGTCAATTAGGAGATAAATATTTATCGACATTGTAACATGAACGTTAATTAAAATCGATATTTAGGAGGAACTAATTTACTGAGCGCATGACACAACAAGACTGTCGTTAGTAATACGTCTCCTCGCGCTCACCTTCGAAAAGATGCATAATATGGGGTGCCGCGAAACCGATCAATGGTTTCGAGGTACTCTAATAGTGATGGTTCATTTTACGAAAGGGGTGGTCACATGTTCAAGCCCATTTCTCAGAAAATAAACAAACAACAGGAAATATCACAAATTCAATTCTTAATCACAGTTACTCATCTTACTTGTCATTTGTAGTTATGCGTATCTTTAAAATACAAATAATCAAAATTAGAAAAGACGTACATACTGTTGGCCCCTGTTCAAGGAACTGAAACTGAGGTCGTGACGAGAGACGTCAAACATGTGCGAGATTTTAGACATGCAGCTTAGCTGGGATGGAAAAAGTTGTTTACTGTTACAGTGGAATTACATATGTGTAAGAGACCATGCAGAAGAATTAACCTGGAAGTTATTCACGGGGACAGTGGCAGGATATTTGTATCCTGGACAGATACCAAATTACGTTCGTTAGCGAGCTGCTGCTGTCCCTAAAGAATATTCGAATAATGTCGTGTTTGAGCCGAGCTCGAGTCAATGGAATACGACTTCAACGATGCATCGGTTTTTTGGCCGGTAATTTTGCAAATCTCGCGATTTTCGGTACCTGCGTCTGACAGCAAAGTGACGGCAGTTCCCCGAAGACAATGGTTTGTATACACTTTGAGACCAGCTTGGGTAGAAAATCCTTTCATCATGTTGCCAATGACATTTTTCACCAACTGGCCTCGTGGTGTACCATTCGGTGTCGTCGACGTGGACACGTCTCTTGGGAGCCTGGTAAAAAGCACCATTGTTGGGATTGAGGAGAGACATGTATTTTTGTAATGAAAGTACAGGACAGAATTGGTCCGATGCTGCATAAATGCGTTTGTTGGGCCTTTGAGTCTTTGAGGTCCCCCCTGTGATTTTTAGTGATTACGGAGTGTGTCATTTCAATAAACTCGAACCCCTGTTCATCGGTGGATACACAAAAGGAAGATGCAGTTAATTCCCTTTGGTTTTCTTTACCGCGACGAGCGAAACCGGGTGTAAAGTCGAACCACACTTTCCGAAGCAAGCCGGAAGGAGTTTCCGTATCCAAACTTTCAAGTATTTTTTGTAAATCATTCTCGGGGATAGCAGCATGATGTGTTGTCTGGTCAAGGCCATCGCGCTTAAGTTTTTTTTATTTCATGGACTGAAAAACATTGTTTGCAGTGTGAAATTCCCGGTCGTGGATAATGTTTATGCTGCGCTCAAATGGCGGTCCCCTGATGTGCCTGTGTATGGCAGCACGTAACCCAACAAAACTCGATTTAGAGTAAAGGTCTCCCTCAGCATTTCTGACTTCGGCATAAAAGAACCTCAGTCTCTCATTCAGTTGAGAAGCAGGAAGCTCTTCGAACTTCGGTTCAAAACCTCGGAAACCAAGCCATTCTGGAAGCGAAAAGATTGCCTTGTTCAGGGTACAAATGTGACAGTAAGTGGGAGTAATTTGTTATTATAACGGCGTCGTGTTTAAATGAAATTTCCCTACATCCATTTAGCATAACATATCTCAAATATTACAAAACGAAATATTTAATTTACGTTAAGATTTTGGTCATTCTCGTTATATTATTGACAATTTTTGCGATGACACATTGGTCATGATTTACGTTGCTATCATGGCAATAGTGTAAGGGAGGTAACTCTCGCTTATGTTGATCAAATCTGCGTAGGAATTTTAGGTATGTGTTTATGTATTCTTTTATGTTTACATCGAAATATTTTAACTCCCTAGTAGGAGGTATTACGCCCAGTAGATTTGGAGAGGTTCCCATCCACGATGTCCTGTACTGCTTTTGCATCAAGGGACGCGAAGCGGTCACTGGACGCTTGAACTTTGGGCTCTACGGAAACGCTGGCTGTATTTCCTAGTTCAGGGGCCATCTCAGAACGGTTTTCAGCTTCAACAGCTGTTGTGAGTAATAATAATAACACAATTAGGAAGGTGTATGAAAGTCAGTAAGTTTGGAGAGGTGCGAGTAACTTTTATAAAGAGGAGCTAGCCCTGGTGTCTTATAAACAAATTTGTTGTTTAATTGAATCTTACAAACAAACCAAGTGCATGTAATCCAAAGGAAAGCCTGAGACGAGGCCTATATTCAGCTGTCTTAATGTAGATGTACCTCTGTGATGTTCCTCATCCACCATTTCATCCGTGAAGATCCTGGGTAGAATAGGTCTTCAGCAACCCATGCTTGTCATAAAAGGCGACGAACGGTATCGGGTGGTCAGGCTCGCTGACTTGGTTGATGCACGGTCATCAATCCAAATTGCGTGGATCGATGCTCATGATATCAATCACTGGATTGTCTGGTCCAGACTCGATTATTTACAGACCGCCGTCATATAGCTTGAACATTGCTGAGTGCGGCGTTAAACAACAAACCAACTAACCAACCAACCAACCAACCATTTCATCAAACATGATGTCAGTTCCGGAATTAGAGCGGACCTCGGGGAAAGTCATACGGTGATATATCCATTCACCGGTTTGATCAGATTTATCACAACCAGAAGAACCTGTATGACCCTTGACTTTTTCACAGAAGCTCTGGCAGGCGTGTCACACTCAAAGTTCAAAAGTTTGATTTGCTTTACTGAGCCTTTACATGTCATTTCTTCAGTCCGAATCTTTTTCATTTCAACAATGAATGACTGCAAATATAAATTTGAATCTGCTGGCTTGGAAGATCTAACCCCCAAGCCAATGACAAATGGCTGGTTTGTTTTATCCTCTCTGAGCAGACCAAGAATTGGCCAAAATTGATCATTGGAGTTCTTGAGTGAGTGACACATCGGCAATATTTCAGCCATATCGTGACGAGAATTTGACATGAAATATACATATATTTAAACTTTATAAAAATCGGTCATCGAAGGACAGTATGAGAACTAGAATATCACAGATAAGATTTAAAACTAGTTGCGGAACATTTAAAAGCATTAAGTAGTAAGGAACAACACAATATAAAAATGGGCTAGAGATCGTCAGGAACTAAAGGGAGATCACCACACCAGGGACCATGGGGACTTACAGTACCTTTGCTTACTGCATGGACCCCGGCAGGATTTACACCATCCCTTCAGTCGCTAGCGATTATATGCAAGTTTAGCCAATGAATAAAACTAACAAATATACTACGATTTAAAAGTCTGGTATGCAGAAAAATACTAGGAATGGTTTGGGACTTACATACCCTCTTAGGGGGGACAATAATTTTACGCTACTTCAACCCCCCTCCCTCGAGGGTACAGGCACTCACAATCTAAGTTATTTATTAGCACTACCAATTTATAAAATAATACATTTGGAGTTCTTGAACAGAGGAAGTCCATCAATATGTACCTGGAAGGACAAAGTGGCAAGTGCAGTAAGTTCTTTCCTGCTATCTAACACGACAGTGAAATTTGATTTAATACCAAAATGATAATATTTTCCCCCTGCAACATCACAAACATCATAAGATGTGGGTGTGCCAACTAAAGTTCTGGGAAGTGTGGTCTCAATATGGTCAACAAACTTTTGTGTGGCACAGTGGAATGCCACTTCTCACAACCCAGTCAGCAAGTTTGTCTCTGAGACATTCAGCCTCACCAGTGACTGACATGTCGTTGGTTTTGTTTGTTTTGTTTGTTTAACGCCGCACTCAGTAAAATTCCAGCTATATGACGGCGGTCTGTAAATAATCAAGTCTGGACCAGACAATCCAGTGATTAATGTCATAAGCATCGATCCACGCAATGTGGTTGGTTGGTTGGTTGTTTAACGCCGCACTCAGCAATATCCCAGCTATATGACGGCGGTCTGTAAAATAATCGAGTCTGGACCGTTGTTTAACACCGCACTCAGCAATATCCCAGCTATATGACGGCGGTCTGTAAAATAATCGCGTCTGGACCGTTGTTTAACACCGCACTCAGCAATATCCCAGCTATATGACGGCGGTCTGTAAAATAATCGAGTCTGGACCAGATAATCCAGTGACTGATATCATGAGCATCGAGGACCTGCATCAACCAAGTCAGCGAGCCTGACCACCCGATCCCGTTAGTCGCCTTTTATGGCAAGCATGGGATGCTGAAGACCTATTCTATCCGACGCTTCACGCTCATAGTCGACCAAGGAAATTTCATCGCCAGAAAAAGTATAGCACTGAAGTGTTGCATTGTCATGATAATCAATGCTGTCATCAATATCACCCTCTTGGTCATTTTCTTCACAGGCCTCACTTTCAGACGAATGCTTCTGCTCATTATTGCCTGAGACATTATCATCTTCGACAACAACGCTGTCACAGACACTTTCCTGACATGGTATCTACCCTTTTAAGTGCCTGCCGGTGCAGAGCTCTCTATCACTAAAAAAATAAGCAATTCCAGCCATGGTGTTTAAGAATAGAATACCAAAAACTAAATCAGAATGAGCATCAGAAACAACAAACCTTATCAAATTAACAAATCAATTAATTTTTTTTCAGATGTAAAAAGATGACCATTTGAAGAAGTTTTAAAAATCAAATATTATTTGGTTGGTTTGTTGTTTTACGCCGCACTCAGCAATATCCCAGCTGTATGACGGTGGTCTGTAAATAATCGAGTCTGGACCAGTCAATCCAGTGATAAATATCATGAGCATCGGTCCACGCAATTGGGATCGATGACATGCATCAACCAAGTCAGCGAGCCTGACCACCCGATCCCGTTTTTCGCCTTTTACGACAAGCATAGTCGCCTTTTACGGCAAGCATGGGTTTCTGAAGACCTATTCTACCCCGGAATCATCACGGGTCTCTGGCTGATGGAATTTGAGGACCTTGTGCCTTCTTCATCGTGGTTGATGATGGTCTTGAAATTGTAATCTGGGGTTCACGGGATGCTGAGGATCGAATTTCCGATGAAGGTGCTGATGACTTCATGGAACCTGTGGCACTCCTCTCTCTGTGGGCGTGGCGCTTTGTGGGACGTGCGCAATAGTGTTATTAGATGTCCAGGAGAAAGCATGTCTAACGCTGGCTAGTTGGATTCCAAAACCTATCTGCTGGCTACAAGCTTCCAAGATCTTTTGAAGCTGTGTCAGATCTACTGGAGTCCCAGGATTTCCTTTGGGATGACGTTGGGATGACGTTTCTCTTGCGGTTCAATATGTAATGTTGAATCATAGGTTATATATTCTTTTAATTGTGCTCAACTAGGCTTAAATTTAAACTGTGCTAATCTAATTATTATACTGTCCATCGCTGACAGGTTTTTGTCAGTATAATGGTATGTATAATTATAATGTTCTAGTCACGATATGGCTGATCAACTTCAGTCATTCATTGATCACTGGTTCGAATCCAATAAACTGAACATAATACACATGTTTTGACCAAATGTGAAAGAAAAACAAGCATATCGTTTTAGTTAGGAACATACCTTTAATGACAAATTATATAAGTAAGCAATATATATGCGAATCTCCGAAACCGTTTCAGGAAAGTGAAGCGATTGCAGTTACACATGGCGGCCTGGCATTAAAAGTATTTTTGTACACGCTTGGAGACGGGTACCCCTGGAAGACAGGGCCGCTGGTCACCATGGTGGAGTGAGAATTCGTGTAGGCCACGGATGGATATGCACTTGGTATGGCTGAAAAAAAAGAGTCAGTGCGTCAAAATGTTGAGTCACATCGACAATATTTCAGCAACATCGGGACAATAAAAGGTTGTGCACTAATAATAGTTCAGTTAACTTTTTGAAATCCTGTCACTAAGGGCAGTGAAATAATAAGACTTATCACAGATTGTATTTAAAACTAGTGTGTAACCATTAAATATAAAAACAAAAATAAAATTATACATATCAAAATATTATAAAAAACAGGCTATAGACCGCCAGCATCTAAAGGAGATCACCATCTGCGTGGACCTCAGCAGGATTTACATAATCCCTTCAGGTGTAGGCGGTTATTTACAAAATAAGCCGAACATTATTAATATAATATAGACCCGTGAAGATTCCGGGGTAGAATAGGTCTTCAGCAACCCATGCTTGCCGTTAAAGGTGACTATGCTTGTCGTAAAAGGCGACTAACGGGATCGGGTGGTCAGGCTCGCTGACTTGGTTGATGCATGTCATCGATTCCAATTGCGTGGATCGATGTTCATGATATAAATCACTGGATTGTCTGGTCCAGACTCGATTATTTACAGACCGCCGTCATATAGCTGGAAAATTGCTTAGTGCGGCGTAAAACGTGACTATGCTTGTCGTAAGAGGCGACTAACAGGATAAACGGGACTAACGGGATCCCGTTAGTTGCCTCGTATGACGAGCATGGGTTTCCTGAAGACCAGTTCCTACCCGCATGACCTTACTTGCGTTAACAACGGAGACGTTGGTATGAGTTCCAATTCTGCCTGCAAGTCCTGTCTTCTTGACACAACAAACCACTGCGATTATGATGCAGACGGTGAAAATCATGGCGACGATCATCCCAGCAACAGCGGCGGCAGAGCGAGCATTACTGAATAGTGACACCGAGTTGCCTCTGTAATTAATATGTACATTATGAAGAGTAGATTAGTACACCTTCTGTATAATAGCGGTGAATGCAGACCGCATAGTATTACTGCCTTGATTCGACCCGTGAAGACTCATGAGCATCGATCTACGCAATTGGGATAAATAACATGCATCATCCAAGTCAGCGAGCCTGACCACCCGATCCCGTTAGCCGCCTCTTACGACAAGCATAGTCGCCTTTTACGGCAAGCATGGGTTGCTTAAGGCCTATTCTACCCTGGATCTTCACGGGTGTTATATAAATTAAACTTGATGTGACAATACCATACCACATGACATCCTGATGTAAATATTATTATGTAAACTTGACGTGACAATATCATACCACATAATATCGTGATGTAAATCTTATTATGTAAACTTAACGTGACAATATCATACCACATGACATCGTGATGTAAATGTTATTATGTAAACTTGACGTGACAATACACTGATGTGTGTTACCCTGCAGGAGTCACTCTGTTAAATACATGACAAAACATAAGATGGAGACGGTCTGAGCCTCACATATAGACAGAATTGACCTAAAGACATTAAATCATAGCTTATTCAACATAATCTCCATCCACATTGATACATTTTTGCCAACTATCTGAGAGGGATTTTATCCTAGTTTTGTAGAACTGCTCTTGTCTGTCCTAAAAGTTCTCTTAAGCTGCCATGACGTCATCGTTCGAGAGCATGATGAATCACTATGAAATACTAGGTGTTCGCGAAAAGGCCTTGAATCCAATCATCACAAACGCATGCACAGGCAAGACATCACCTTTGTCACGGATGTGTCCAATTTGGAAATGTCCTCAACATCTTTCATAAAAGTGTTTGAAAGCTTTACCGAAGCCTTGAATGTTGTACTGTTTGAACAAGAGTTGTATGATGCTCTTTGAAATCTTGGGAGAAAGAGCCTGCTCGATTATACCTTAACAGTTGTGAAATGTAGGTTCCAAAGGCCGGAGGTGCTGGGATAATGCTAAGCATAAAGGGAATGTTGATTTATCCCTCTGGTTGGGAGGTTTTTGTCATTATTAATCTAAACATGAAACGGACGAGGCGGTCCCACCTGTCTCCTGGGCTATTTGACAGTTATCAAACGATATCAGACCGTCGATACACCAGAAGCCTGAACTTCCTGGCCAAATTCCCTTGTTTTAACAGCCAATCCGAGCAGAAATTCCGATTCTTGTGCACAAAGAAACCGATGAGGAAGAACGGGACCACAATCGGTGGCCATGGGGGTGTCTACTGCTTGCTTTAATGTCTTGCTCCCGAAGCCACGTTCTTGGATTTTAGCCATGACAACGACTGATTTGTGCACTGGTTGTTGGTTGCTTGGCTTGTTGTTTAACGCCGCTCTCAGCAATATTCCAGCTATATGACGGCGGTCTGTAAATAATCGAGTCTTGACCAGACAATCCAGTGACTGATATCATGTGCATCGATCCACGAAATTGGGATCGATGACATGCATCAACCAAGTCACCGAGCCTGACCACCCGATCCTGTTAGTCACCTCTTAGGACAAGTATAATCGCCTCTTAAGTCAAGCATGGGTTGCTGAAGATCCATTCTACCCCGGATCTTCACGGGTATTGTGCACTAGCGCACAGTTTAACCCTGTAGTCACGATATGGCTGAAATACTGCCGTTGTCACTTGAGAATTGACTTTCACTTTGTGTGAGTTCATTGGAAGACAACGCAAGCTCCGACGTTCATACAGCTTGGCCCGCACTCTATGAAGGTTCATAATTCTTATAATTTTTTATCACAATTTCTTACATCAGAGGTTGTAGGCCTAGATCTCCAATTTTAGAAAATGTGACTTCATGTTTACACTGACAGCCATACAACAACCAGCTGTATCGCGGAATATAACAGTTCCTCATTAGGAGAGGTGACATGAGCGTATGTATGCAGAACTTGCTCTTCAGAAACATCTTACACAACACATGTCTTCAAATAACATCACCGTTAGATGCAAAAAAGGTCTGTTAAGAACTACTTCTGTAAGTCAATCACAATGACAGCGCGTCATACATTTACATCAAGTTCAAGACGTCAAAATGGCCAACACGATAAACGTGACGGGAGTGATTTAGGATGTTGTTTTTGAACCCGTGGCGGCTACATGTTTAAGTCATCTTTGATGAACTGGCCGATCATTGAAAAGTGATTAAAGATGCCCCATATAAACACTAAGGTAAAATCACAGATTGCTGTAGACTGTCACTGTCAGCCTAGACACGGATCGAGTCGATACTACGATACTACGGTAGTTTGGTTGTGCACATGCAGTCAAACCCTCTGACGTTTCTCAATGCATCCTTAAACGCTGAGTTCAAGATTAAAGAGTATAAATGATCAGAAAGAAATCTTCTGTATGTATTCGTGCTGGGCAATTCCGAGGGGTTCCCCCAGGAATGTGGAAGTTGTCCGTCGGTGTTTACGTCATTTCAAGTACACGGTCTCGTGGAAAACGTATGCACGTCAAATTCAGTCGTTCATACACTTATGAACGTCAATTTCGCGGTCATTCGACCTACCTCTTGTCAAACATGCGTGGGAAGAGGCCAGACTATTATTGAAAAAAACATGCGAGGGAAGAGGATGGACTATCATTGGAAAAACATGCGTTGGAAGAGGCTGGGCTATTATTGGAAAACATGCATGGGAAGAGCCTGGACTATTATTGGAAAAAAACATGCGTTGGAAGAGGCTGGACTATTATTGAAAAAACATGCGTGGGAAGAGGCTGGACTATTATTGAAAAAAAACGTGTGGGAAGAGGCTGGACTATTATTGAAAAAAAAACATTCGTGGGAAGAGGCTGGACTATTATTGAAAATAACATGCGTGGGAAGAGGCTGGACTATTATTGAAAAAAAAACATGCGCGGGAAGAGGCTGGACTATTATTGAAAAAAACATTCGCGGGAAGAGGCTGGACTATTATTGGAAAAACATGCGTGGGAAGAGGCTGGACTATTATTGAAAAAAACATGCGTGGAAAGAGGCTGGACTATTATTGAAAAAAAACATGCGCGGGAAGAGGCTGGACTATTATTGAAAAAAAAACATGCGCGGGAAGAGGCTGGACTATTATTGAAAAAAAACATGCGTGGAAAGAGGCTGGACTATTATTGAAAAAAAACATGCGCGGGATGAGGCTGGACTATTATTGAAAAAAAACATGCGTGGGAAGAGGCTGGACTATTATTGAAAAAAAACATGCGTGGAAGGAGGCTGGACTATTATTGAAAAAAAACATGCGTAGGAGGAGGCTGACTTATTGAAAAAAAACATGCGCGGGAAGAGGCTGGACTATTATTGAAAAAAACATGCGTGGGAAGAGGCTGGACTATTATTGAAAAAAAAACATGCGCGGGAAGAGGCTGGACTATTATTGGAAAAACATGCGCGGGAAGAGGCTGGACTATTATTGGAAAAACATGCGCGGGAAGAGGCTGGACTATTATTGGAAAAAAACATTCGTTGGAAGAGGCTGGGCTTTTATTGGAAAAACATGCGCGGGAAGAGGCTGGACTATTATTGAAAAAAAACATGCGTGGAAAGAGGCTGGACTATTATTGAAAAAAAACATGCGCGGTAAGAGGCTAGACTATTATTGAAAAAAACATGCGTGGGAAGAGGACGGACTATTATTGAAAAAAAACATGCGTGGAAAGAGGCTGGACTATTATTGAAAAAAAACATGCGCGGGAAGAGGCTGGACTATTATTGAAAAAAAACATGCGTGGGAAGAGGCCGGACTATTATTGAAAAAAAACATGCGTGGAAGGAGGCTGGACTATTATTGAAAAAAAACATGCGCGGGAAGAGGCTGGACTATTATTGAAAAAAAACATGCGTGGGAGGAGGCTGACTATTATTGAAAAAAAACATGCATGGGAAGAGGCTGGACTATTATTGAAAAAAACATGCGTGGGAAGAGGCTGGACTATTATTGAAAAAAAACATGCGCGGGAAGAGGCTGGACTATTATTTAAAAAAAACATGCGTGGGAAGAGGCTGGAACATTCTGTGATGAAAAGTCATCGGCACGTCAGTGTGTGACTGCTGTGTCGATACAGAAGAGTAACTTTATACATCATCAAGTGTGGAAAATGCTCATGAAAACTTGAGCAATTGAGCAACAGCTTAATTTTATAGTACTTTTGACTATATGAAATGTAACATCAAACACTGATTATTGATACACAATTGTAAACCATAGCGTCAAGACTGATTCTAACCAAGTGTTCACTCCAAATGGCCCATGGATAATGTTTGGTTTATGTCACGACAACATTGGATTTGGCACAACTATACTCAACAACAAAAGTTCCTGTGACTCCAATATTTGTGTGTATTTTCAAACGAGTAAAGTTTGGTTTTCAATATTGTAGTACCTGTATTGAATCAAGTCACAAAAACGCAACTGCTACACAAAAGCATGCATTCCATGCAAAAGCTGGCTTTTATGCAAGCCACATGCATTTCACTACCCAAGAATGGGTATGATAACATGTGCGTTAACGGGATTCTATATGCATTGTTTAGCATCGTGCTGACAACAACCACTAAGAAAAACAACAAAATTACGCAATTATTCAATATTACGAAATGCCATGCCTGTCCGAAAATGAGCGTCTGCGAGCCATTGGTATGCTTGAAGCAGGATCGAGTCAACTCGATGTTGCAAGACAGTTTAACGTCCACAGAAACACCATTTGGTGTTGATGGCAACATTGGCAACAGGCGAATGCAGTCAGAGACCATCCTCTGAGTGGCAGGCCACGCGTAACCACTAATCGACAAGACAACTGGATTCGAACAACACACCTACGAAATCGATTCCAGCCAGCAACAGTGACTGCAAGAAGCATCCCTGGCCTTCGACGAATATCTTCACAAACCGTACGTCGTCACCTCAGATGTGCAGGGATTGTCGCCAGAAGACCCACCAGACGTCCCGTTGTGACAGGAAACAACCGTCAAGCACGTCTACAGTGGTGCAGACAGCGTCTACCTCTGGACGGCCATGCAGTGGGGACAGGTTCTATTCACTGACGAGTCTGGTTCTCACCTCAGCCACAGCGACGGACGAATTCGAGTGTACCGACGTCGAGGTGAAGGTTAAGTCAATCATTGTGTCATGGAAGAAGATGGGTTCGGGGGCGGCAGCGTTATGGTATGTGGTTGGATTACAGGAAGACAGAGGACCTGTTTGATAGTGGTAGAGGGAAATCTCAATGGACAGCGCTACCGCGACGAGATCATCGGCCCTGTTCTACCGTTTCTACGTCGTCATGGCCCAGGCATTGCATTTCAACATGACAACGCCTGGCCTCAAATTGCTCGATTTTTTTCAGGACTCTCTTCAACAAAACAACGTGAATGTCATCCCTTGGTCGGCTCGCTCCCCTGATCTATTATCAATCGAGCGAATATGGGATGAGATGGATCGGCGCCTTTGACGTCAACCACGTGTTCCACAGACACTCCAGGAACTTCGAAACATGTTCCAGCAGATATGGACAGATATCGCACAGGACTTTGTGCGACGCCTGGTCCATTCCATGAGACGAAGATGTGTTTCTTGCATCGCAACCAGAGCAACCAGAGGGGGACACACACGCTATTGATTTGTAAATTGACATTTTGGCATGTTCATGTTTTTTTTTATGTAAGTCAGTATAGTAAATTAAACCATATGAACACTTACAGGAGTCTTTTATCTGCTGAAAACCGAAATTGTTTCAGATTTGGTAAAAAACATGACTTTGTATTAAATCTTATTCAATGTCACAGGAATTTTTGTTGTTAAGTATATTTACATTTTCATTAAATTACCTCCGTATGTCAATATTTTTGGTTTGTTTGTTTGTTTGTTTGTCTGCTTGTTGTGTAACGCCACACTAAGCAATATTCCAGCTATGTGGCGGTCTGTAAATGATAGAGTATGGACCAGACGACCCAGTGATTAATATCATGAGCCCGATCACCCGATCCCGTGTGTCGCCTCTTACGACAAGCATAGTCACCCTTTACGGCAAGCATGGGTTGCTGAAGACCCATTCTACCCCGGATCTTCAGTGGTAATGCCAACTGAAATTGAAGCCTGAAACCTTTAAAGCACATGCAACATGTGTATACAAAATATACTTCGATATGCCGTACTTACGCAGCTCGATCACAGCATACAGTTGTTCCCTCTTCGCTGCAGCATCCATAGCTGCAGAACAGTGTTATTGTCAACGACTCCACCTTACGGTAGCAAGTCGTAGTGTAGGCCACATCTGTTGAATAGTACAAAGCTAAATACGTTGTTCAACAATACAGGTGCATTAAAGTGTTACAGTCAAAACGGCCTTAAAAAACTAAAAATGACCACAAACCCATATAGTCATAACGGTCGTTAAAGGCGACTAAGCTTGTTGCAAACGTCGACTAACGGGATCGGGTGGTAAGACTCGCTGACTTGGTTGATGCATGTCATTGTATACCAATTGCGTGGATCGTTGTTCATGATATCAATCACTGAATTGTCTGGTCCAGACTCGATTATTTACAGACCGCCGCTAAAAAGCTGGAATATTGCTGAGTGCGGCGTAAAACAACAAACCAAACCAAAAACCATAACGGCCACTACATATGAGTCATAATGTCCATGATAATAATGAATGAATACAACGACTCAATGTGAGCCGGGTGTGGTCAGAGTATATGTGTTAGATGTTGTTATTACATAGAGATTATCACGCGAGTGTGTTTAGGGATAGTCAATATCCTGTATTAGGAATAAACATTGTATTTAGCGAGCCAAGTTCGTTGTGTTTCTTCCTAATACAGGACATTCACCATCCCCAAACACACAAGCGGGAAAACCTCTTCATCATTCTAACGGGATCGGGTGGTCAGACGCTCTGCATGTCATCGTATCCAATTGCGTGGATCGATGCTTATGGATTGTCTGGTCCAGACTCGATCATTTACAGACCGCCGTTATATAGCTGAAATATTGAGTGCGGCAACAAACAAACAAACAAACAAACAAACAAAACATTTTAAACGCGATCAAACAAGTGAGTTAAATTTTAAGACAAACATACCTGCAATCACAGGAATCAGGAGCACACATGGTAAACTGGTCCACATGTCTCCTAACTACATCGGATTATAAGAGGCAGCAGTCTGTAGGATGCTGATAACACATTAAGTGTACTAATGACGAAACAATGTTGATCATCAGTTTTGAGTGCAATTTATCGCTGTTACACGACACATAATACATCGTGACTGTTAACAGACACATTTCATTACCTCGTTACCAGATGTCATTGAGTAAATGAATGCTCATTATACACAATTGATTGATTGAGTGTTGTTTAACGCCGCACTCAGCAATACTCCAGCTATATGTCGGCGGTCTGTAAATAATCGAGTCTGGACAAGACAATCCAGTGGTTGACATCATGTGCATCGATCCGGGCAATTGGGATACGATGAAATGCATCAACCAAGTCAACCACCCGATCCCGTTAGTCGCCTCTTACGACAAGCATAGTCGCCTTTAACGGCAAGCATGGGTTGCTGAAGACCTATTCTGACCCGGATCTTCACGGGTCTCATTGTACACAAGAAAATACCAAGGTGAATTTAAGGCCTCAGCCTCAGATGAAATGATGCACGAGACCGATCATTCACAAAAATAAGGGATTATGCTTAATGAAAATACACTCCGAACCTATTCTTGTTTCACCAAAAAGTGATAGAAAATTATGTATATCAGTGTATTGTTCTCTCGAGATTTTGTAACGTACAAGATTCTTTCAAGAGAAAGCGATATATACTCTCTGAAAAAGCCATTCAGTCAGTCGTGATTTAAGAATATGAAGCCATCCACGGCATGTACATGTGATATTGAGAGTTGAATTGTCACGATGCATTAAGCTTGGAAAGCAGAACGTGGTTCTAAAAACGGATTGACGATTAGGGCCTATCTAGCGAATTGTATGTCTACAACGTCGTGATCAGAGGTAATGGCAAAGTACATAACTCATTCTACCCAGTATGTGGAAATTACGCGATTTTGTTTCAAGATTTTATTTAGGGCAATTTGGATACGATGATATGGATCAGCCAAGTCAGCGAGTCTGACCACCCGCCCCCATCAGTCGCCTCTTGCGACAAGCATAATGGCCTTTTAAAGCGAGCATGAGTTGCTGAAGACCTATTCTACCCCGGATCTTCACAGGTGTATAAGATTTACAATGTCATCACTATCTATATGAATCAATGCATTACCGTTGCCATTTAAAAAAGACCCGTGAAGACTCCGGGGTAGAATAGGTCTTCAGCAACCCATGCTTGCCGTAAAAGGCGACTATGCTTGTCGTAAAAGGCGACTAACGGGATCGGGTGGTCAGGCTCGCTGACTTGGTTGATACATGTCATCGATCCCAATTGTGTGGATCGATGCTCATGATGTTAATCACTGGATTGTCTGGTCCAGACTCGATTATTTACAGACCGTACATGGCATCTATATACCACTAACCGTACATGGCATCTATATACCACTAACCGTACATGCCATCTATATACCACTAACTGTACATGGCATCTATATACCACTAACCGTACATGGCATCTATATACCCCTAACCGTACATGCCATCTATATACCACTAACCGTACATGCCATCTATATACCACTAACTGTACATGGCAAGTATATACCACTAACCGTACATGCCATCTATATACCACTAACCGTACATGGCATCTATATACCACTTACCGTACACGGCATCTATATACCCCTAACTGTACATGGCATCTGTATACCACTAACTGTACATGGCATCTATGTACCACTAACTGTACACGGCATCTATATACCACTAACCGTACACGGCATCTATATACCACTAACTGTACATGGCATCTATATACCACTAACCGTACATGCCATCTATATACCACTAACCGTACATGCCATCTATATACCACTAACTGTACATGGCAAGTATATACCACTAACCGTACATGCCATCTATACACCACTAACCGTACATGCCATATATATACCACTAACCGTACATGGCATCTATATACCACTAACCGTACACGGCATCTATATACCACTAACTGTACATGGCAAGTATATACCACTAACCGTACATGGCATCTATATACCACTAACCGTACACGGCATCTATATACCACTAACCGTACATGCCATCTATATACCACTAACCGTACATGCCATCTATATACCACTAACTGTACATGGCAAGTATATACCACTAACCGTACATGACATCTATATACCACTAACAGTACATGGCATCTATATACCACTAACTGTACACGGCATCTATATACCCCTAACTGTACATGGCATCTGTATACCACTAACCGCACATGGCATCTATGTACCACTAACTGTACATGACATCTATATACCACTAACCGTACACGGCATCTATATACCACTAACCGTACATGCCATCTATATACCACTAACCGTACATGCCATCTATATACCACTAACCGTACATGCCATCTATATACCACTAACTGTACATGGCAAGTATATACCACTAACCGTACATGCCATCTATATACCACTAACCGTACATGGCATCTATATACCACTAACCGTACATGCCATCTATATACCACTAACCGTACACGGCATCTATACACCACTAACCGTACATGCCATCTATATACCACTAACCGTACATGGCATCTATATACCACTAACCGTACACGGCATCTATATACCACTAACTGTACATGGCATCTGTATACCACTAACCGTACATGGCATCTATGTACCAATAACCGTACATGACATCTATATACCACTAACCGTACATGACATCTATATACCACTAACCATGCATGGCATCTATATACCACTAACCGTACATGGCATCTATATACCACTAACCGTACTTGGCATCTATATACCACTAACCGTACACGGCATCTATATACCACTACCCGTACATGGCATCTATATACCACTAACCGTACACGGCATCTATATACCACTAACTGTACATGGCATCTGTATACCACTAACCGTACACCGCATCTATACACCACTAACCGTACAAGGCATCTATATACCAATAACCGTACATGGCATCTATATACCACTAACCGTACATGGCATCTATATACCACTAACCGTACATGGCATCTATATACCACTAACCGTACTTGGCATCTATATACCACTAACCGTACTTGGCATCTATATACCACTACCCGTACATGGCATCTATATACCACTAACCGTACACGGCATCTATATACCACTAACTGTACATGGCATCTGTATACCACTAACCGTACACGGCATCTATACACCACTAACCGTACAAGGCATCTATATACCAATAACCGTACATGGCATCTATATACCACTAACCGTACAAGGCATCTATATACCTCTTACCGTACATGGCATCTATATACCACTAAGCGTACACGGCATCTGTATACCACTAACCGTACACGGCATCTATACACCACTAACCGTACAAGGCATCTATATACCAATAACCGTACATGACATCTATATACCACTAACCGTACATGACATCTATATACCACTAACCGTACACGGCATCTATATATCACTAACAGTACATGGCATCTATATACCACTAACCGTACACGACATCTGTATACCGCTAACCGTACAAGGCATCTATTCTACCAGCCGTTCATGGCGTCTATATACCACTCACCGTACATGGTATCTATATACCACTAACCGTACACGACATCTGTATACTTCTAACTGTAATTGAAGGCCCTTTTGTTTGCACTTATTCGTCAACGTTTATCTTCTGTTCAAACAATTTCTGAACTTTTCAATACCGTTTCTAACCACTTAGTTTTAGGCCATTTGAAAGAAATTAAACTGTATGAAAAGATGTAGATTTTAAATTTTGAATGTCAAGTTTTTACTATTTACTGTGATAAAGGACTGAAGTTTTAGTGATCGTCGTCATCATTTTTAAATAATATTCTCTAAAGGAAACTGATTATGTTTTTCTAGCCGTGAATAGCTGGAATATTGCTGATGCGGCTTAAAACAACACTTACTCACCCACTCACCTCAGGTATCAACACACGATACTATTAAAGTAAAGGATCCCACTGTGATGGCAAACATAGAAGAACGTGTACATGACAGCAAGAATCCGAGGTAGTAATAGATGGCTGTTGACTCTGCTCTGTTATATCGAGCGAAGATTCTCTGATACCTGTCGCCACAGCTTACCTTCGTATCTACAAATATATGCTTTACTGTTTGGTCACATCTCCCCATCTCCCTCCCCCCTCTCTCCTTCTATATATCGCTCTATCCCTCTTTCTGTCCCTCTATCTCTCTCCCTCTGTGTCTTGCTCTGTCCCCCTCTCTTTCTGTCTATCCATCTCCTTTCCACCCTCTCTATTTCTCTCTCCCCCTCTCTCTGCCTCTCCCCCTCCTCTATGTGTGTACATGCATAACTGTACATTTATGTTTTGTAGGTGACAACGTAACAAACCTGAACCCTGTGACGTTCTTGTCTATCAACGGTAAAGTGGCAGTCTACCTCAAGTCTTCATTAACAGTTTAATCAATCGAAGCGCACCTAAAATCAATGTATTTTAGAGATCCAGTCTGTTTCTACTCATGTAGTGGGTTGGTTGGTTGTTTAACGCCGCACTCAGCAGTAGACAATATCACCACTCATAATTGTGTGTCCACGTTATACAACAGTCGGGGCTCTGTACTTTGGGAAACCAAATTAACAGTTTTCTAATAATTCATTCTAAAAAATACTGACTATAAAACATCATGCTCGTACGTTCATACAGTTTGTCCTTTACTGTATAAAAGTTTATACTCCAATGAAAGTGAAAATCAATTCTTAAATGCACTATATTACGTGACAGATCGGTCAATATGTAAGCATTTATACAACAAACAGCTTGTCAAAGCAGATCATGGCAGTCTGGGGCATTTAGTCCCTCGCCGGAAAGAACCCTTTATCACCAATAACATAAGAACCCTTTATCCCGAATTGTGGCACTACCCTATATCTCCAACAGTATCAGATCCTTTTATCCCCAATAGCAGGGGTAGAAACTGCCAATTTCAGTCCACTAGTCATTATCATGATAGTGACCCGTGAAGATTCCGGGATAGAATAGGTCTTCAGCAACCCATGCTTGCCGTAAAAGGTGACTATGCTTGTCGTAAAAGGCGACTAACGGGATTGGGTGGTCAGGCCCGCTGACTTGGTTGATGCATGTCATCAATCCCAATTGTGTGGATCGATGCTCATGATATTAATCACTGGATTGTCTGGTCCTGACTCGATTATTTAGACCGCCGTCATATAGCTAGAATACTGCTGAGTGCAGCGTTAAACAACAAACCAAAATAAATCGGAGCTTCAGTTGCATTATGTTGACACTCATAATTTTGTGACACATAATGAAGGGTAATATTTCATCCCAATCTGTTTGCTTTCCAAAAATCCGTTTGACTAAGGACTCACAGCCCAATCCAAATTTCAACCCTGATTGGAGTGATTCTGGTATGCAATAACTGCACATAAAACTCAGAAACCAGATTATTGCTTTCCATTTCTGCTTTCTGGTCTGGATTTGGACATGCTTCTGCCCACTTTGTGAAGTAATCAACAACCGCAAAGATGTATAGGTTACCTTCTGATGTAGTTGGCAGTGGTTCTGTTGTATCTATAGGTAGTCTGTCCGTGGGTGCTGATTGGTGCATATCACTAACCAGTTGGGCTTTTGGATTTCTCCTTCAACAGGTATCACAGGCTTTGCACCATCTTTCAATATCTTCTGACCGCTTCCGTGGCCAAGTGGATAGAGCCTCTTTTTCCGGAAAGCGGAAGGTCTTTGGTTCGATCCCCGACCCCTTTGTACGATGGTCTGTATTTACTTGTAATGACATGACGATTTATAATAAGATTTACTTATTGGAATTCAACATAAAATCGTTCTATATCATTACATTAGCTTTTCAGTCAACAAATATAATCACTTAATCCATTGACTTGTGAGAACAGATAAACGAGGGGATTGAAGATTTCTTTTCATCTACAATTACAGAACACAAGGCTGTTACATGCCTATATCAACCCAGTATAATGTAAAGGGCTTGTCCAGATAGTCATGATAGTCAGATATCTGACCGTGATATCCATAGACGCTGAGGAGTAATAGTTGATGGTGATGTTTCAAACATGGCCCCTGTAAGAGGCAATATTCGTGTATTTGTCAGGTCATGTGTCTTGTCGCTTTGACCCACACTTAATGAGTCTGCTTTCTTGGGTTAATCTGTTAAAAGCAAAACAAGAGGAATTATACCCCCCACCCCACCCCACCTCAGTTTCACAAGTCAGGAGACACGAGTAAAACCAGCGCATCTGTGTCACATTTAATTCAATGTGATTCAAAGTGATAAAACTTGATCACGAGGCTGTTTGACAAGGTGGAAGCTTTCCAGTGCTCAACTTTCCCTGACAGAGTGTATCGTCAACTACTTCAACAATGCCACTGATGAATATTGCGAAAGGAGTCATTCTTTATATATCAATATATGAATATAAAACAGTCATGTTAAGAAGCATATACAGGTATATTAATATGACTACGAAATAATTATTGCTTTTTGTTGACACCACTAGATACAAAACCATGCAAGTATTTTTTGCTCAAAGTCATATTGATAAAAAATGAGACCTTTGGGATGTTTCTTATTTAATTATTAGGTTAAGGTATGAGTTGTGTAGTTTTTCATTAATGCCTTATCTTAACCTTAAGATTTGTTCCACACCCCCCTGGGTTAGACAAGAGTGAAATGAAACTAAATGCTTGTCAATTTGTCATATAAAATCAGGCACGACCGAAATTGGTAGATCACAGCATCCTGTGACTATAACATGAGGAGAGCACTAAAGGGGAACTATTCTAAACATGATAACACAAATGAATGCCAGGATTTGAACAATGAACAAGTAAAGAGATGGTTTACTTTTGCGCTGTTTAAGTATGGATGTGTTGACGTTGAAAGAGTGTTGAGAAAGCGGTGTGCACATTTTCACGAGCAACATTATCAAGTATCAAAAACATGGTAAACTTCATGGCCACCCATTCAAAGCTGTATCGGTTTACATAGCACCCTCACATTAAACAATGGTGATAGATTAATACTTATCATTTGATAAGGTCAAACGATCTGTCAACACAGCAGTAGAATTTAATCAATGCCGGACTATTACAAGAGTTATTAAGAAAACTCGAAAACCAACGAACAATATGTTTTCAGATACGAAGCAGTTTGTAGCATTCATTTGACCATATATCAAATCTTCACAAAAACACCTATTTTAATACAGCGGGCACCAATATCTCCCACCAGGGCCTCAATGTTCAATATTAGTTTGGGAACTCACCATTCCACGTCAATACATATGTTCATATTTCACCCACCAGAACCCCCATCCTCTCTTGAAAGTATCAATACACACCGTTTGGTTAAATAAGATTTTCAAAAAAATATTTCACACCTATGTTATTGGCTCTGATCATCAATGCATGATACTGACAAATGCGGTATGCATGCACTGTACACAGAATTTGATTACCTTCTAATTAACATACAATATGGTATATCTGCTAACAAAATTGATACTAGGGATATACGATTGCCATTTATGGCGGGATTTAAGTATGTATCAATATGATCATGTCCTTGAACGAGTCAATTAATTAATAAAGGGTCATAAAATACAATGGTATATAGTAATCTTCGTTCCAATCATAATCACGCCAATACACCTTCTTTACAGTAGAAGAAAAAGGTGGCATCTGAGACATGAGGATCGCACTAACACTGCTTGCTCTTGTGAGTGTTATTGCATGCTATCTGCATTTTGTTGATGGAGAAGAGACAAACGAAGATGGACAGTTGGGACAGAGGGGTAATGTAGTCGAGCGATTGCGAAGAGCCGCGTCTGTTAGAAGCGGCTCTGGGGAACCTTCAAGGCGATATAAAAGAGCAATGCCAATTTTAGCAAGCAATCGACGAGGTCGCCGTCCAAGAAGTCGAGAGGGTAGAGGAGGAAGGCGAGGACGCCGTCCAGGAAGGCGAGGGGGTAGACGAGGACGTCGACCAGGAAGGCGAGGGGGAAGAAGAGGACGTCGACCAGGAAGGCGAGGGGGTAGAGGAAGAAGGCGAGGGGGTAGACGAGGACGTCGACCAGGAAGGCGAGGGGGCAGAGGGGGTAGACGTGGACGCCGTCCAGGAAAGCGAGGGGGAAGAAGAGGACGTCGACCAGGAAGGCGAGGGGGTAGAGGAAGAAGGCGAGGACGCCGTCCAGGAAGGCGAGGGGGTAGACGAGGAAGCCGACCAGGAAGGAGAGGGAACGTAACACAAGGACAGGTAAGCATGTAAAAACTAATTACTCACTAATTACTAATTACTTACTACTAATCATTATCTTTTGCTCAACTAGTGCAATGAAGTTTGATGTTGTAACAAGACGGTCTTGTTGATTCAGCATCAGCATATTCTCAATTCGAAAACAAGTACTGTCCTCTCAATATTTCCAATGTCATTCACCAAACAATCCAATGACGTTTTCTTTTT
This sequence comes from Haliotis cracherodii, assembly GCF_022045235.1. Lineage (NCBI taxonomy): Eukaryota > Metazoa > Mollusca > Gastropoda > Lepetellida > Haliotidae > Haliotis > Haliotis cracherodii. The sequence continues at coordinate 5,484,101 of NW_027266266.1, read as the reverse complement.
ACATTTTACTTTCTCTGTACACGTTGAATCGCTTCACTGTCAGCACAAAGGGACAGAAATATGTGAATTTAAAATATTATTTGAGAAGTATCTGTAAAGACATAGGAATCTTCTAAACGAAATATCTATGCCAAAAACTTCAAGCTTGAATGAGTATTACTGTAGCATAATCTTTCTTTTCACTGATTGGCACTACATTGTCACTTAATGTCTGCAACTGATGCAATAACCATTGATTCCAGAGTTTGCTAGTATAATATTTATTCGCTCCATAAATATGACAGAGAATAGAAGGTCTTTGGTTTAGACAGCCTAGAGACGTGTTAGCTGATTTCAGATTACAAGCAAACTAAAGCGTCCACCACGACCAAGTCACATTTCCAGATCATTTTATTTTTAGCATTTTGCAAGTTTGGCGGCAATGGGGAGTATATCCATTTTCCCATTGCATCATAGGATACTCTGGTAATATAGAGTTCCGACACAACTTTAACGTATCCATTGTGATCTGAATAGCATCCAAACATGGCCTTGTTGATAGATACTGAGTTATACGTGATTGGCTATTAGTCATCTCCGTAACGAAATAGGCTTCCCAAAGTAAATTACCTGCAATTTTGATACTTGCGCTCTTGCAACTGAAAACGTGACGTACCCACTCGTCCATGTTTGTGATACATCTTCTTTCAAGTGAGGACACGTCCAGCTATTGACGTAGCACATACCTTCCCTTGTGAAACGCACATTCAGTCTTACTTAGCATACCTTAGAATAGAGACATACCTATATTGGCGTGGTTATGTATGACGTTTTCAAGGTATACAAGTACTACTACCAGTACAAGTAATGAGGACTTGAAGTAAACACTGATAACATAGCTCCCCCGTGGGGCCTTTGGGGCAATATACTTTTCTTATTGTAAGTTGTTGACGTTTGGGGGCATAACAAACGAACCCCGGATAGAATAGAGCTCTGACACTACACTATACATGGACAATGTGTAAAAGTAGTATAGCTATGAATGACTATATTTCCGTATTTGACATTGGTATCTTCCTCCGGCACTCTTGCCACCGCTCAACGAAACTTTTAAAAATGATAACATCAATGCATTCTCAGATAGAAGATACCCTGAAACTGCACTATGTACTGACACTGTATATAAGTATTATAAACATGGCTGGCTACATTTCCCTTATTCATACTGATGTATCTTCCTAGACACTCATTCTTACATGTCACCACTGTCTGACTGTCTTTCTTCCTGTCTGTCTGTCACTCTCTCAATTTATCTACCACACACACACATTCACACACAGTCACACACACACAGTCACACACACACACACACAAACGCACGCACGCACGCACGCACGCACGCACGCACGCACGCACACACACACGCACACACACACACACATTTACCAGACAACGTAACATGTTCAGCTAAATATTTACATTTGTAATATGGATAATTTCTTTTTTGCAGGTGACGCCGCCCTAACCGTGATGTAAAAAAGAACTTGTGCATTAGAGTCATGAATAAATGTTAGTGGCAAATGTTAGTTTGATTTGTTCTCGTTTTTGTTTATGTTCATTTTCACGCTTGTGTCCTGATTTGTTTAATACTTGAATTAGGTACTGAAATTGTAAGATCAGTTCATACAAACTCAGAGGTGGTGAGACAGCCAAGCGCTTGACATGTTCGATAGTTACGCCGAACACCCGGGTTTTTTGGGTATAATGTTTGAAGGCCATTTCTGCTGGTCACTGTCGTGATATTGCTAGAAGAGTATCTAATGCAGGGAAACAACATACCCACTCACTCACCCACACAGCAGTTATTGCATGCGTGCGCTTTACGGCAAAACACACAAGAGTTATCTTCCCCTGCTGCCGACTGTTACATATATTACCTATATATTGTCAACACAAAAAAGGATCTTGGTTTGCTAAAACACTAGTAAATCCTACTGGAGCTGGTCAGCCAGGAGTGCTGAATGGCAATAGCCCTACGCCGATAATTGTCCTGCGTGTTGATCACAAAGAACAGTGACCTAACATTTAATGCCACAACGTGCATCCCAGAGCGCTACATATTATTATACAAGTCCTGAAACCTATGTCGAGTTCACTGGCATGGGACATATCAAGTTGTAGAATATATTTGAGGTTGTTCAAAACTTGAAGAAAAATATATTAATTTTGACAACATTATACAAATATGACGAAGATTCAAGACATTGTGTCTTGCTGACATAACATTCAAAGTAGACCGTCCTTTGTATTCCGAAAAATATGTCTCTCAAGGGGTCCTATTAGATTATTTACATTTAGCATTTCCCGATGGCATTCCGCTTGAACGCTACATGACATTTACAAAATCAATCTCTTTATGACATTATAAATGCAAAGGATCTCCGGTGGCTTTTCATGCCAAACGTCGGAGATGAATGACTATGTTGACCTCAGATTTGTTTATGTACTCAATCATGTATATCAGATCCAATAAATCTCCACGGGACACCAAATCCTTCCGTATATAAGACAAGTACATCACCATCCATTTCATTTTTATGTCGACAACCACGTCGATAAGTCTCCTTACCGTGTAATAGTTGGCTTGCAAAGTTAGACATGAGGATCACGCTTGTTCTGCTGGTTACCTTAAGTTGTCTTGCATGCGTGCATTCGTTTGGAAGAGGTGGGAGGCGAAGAAACACTTCGAATAGCTTAACACCCAACGACTCCCCAGGGCGTGGTAGACCTGCAATACGTGGCTCTAGAAGGGGACCTGTAGGGAGTGGTAGCCGATTGGGTGGGTCTGGCCTTCCGTCGGGTGGACGAGGATTTGGAGCAAGGGGACAAAGACAGGGTGGACGAGGACTTGGAGCAAGAGGACAAAGACCGGGTGGAGGACGACCTACAGGAAGAGGACAAAGACTGGGTGGACGAGGACGTTCATCATGGGGACGACAACCTGAAAGGCGAGGACCAACAATAGGGCGACGCCAGCCACTTGGGCGAGGAGGCCCGATCAGAAATCCATTTATGGCTGCAGTAAGTTTTTTCGATACAATATTTTCATAGGCTTTTCCTTACTTGATACTATACTTTATTCGTTGAAACTGTGTCTGTTGTGTATGGTCTATGATCTCCTCCCATTTGTTTTCTCTCGCACACATGAGATCAAAGACCTTGAGTTCTCATAGAACTGAAATAGTGTTATCTGTTACATTCCCTAACTCACTCATCAATTGATTTTATGCGTGTTATGCATACCAGTTCTACAAGAGATCTTAAGGTTTATTACCTTATATGTGCTACACTAGCCAAAATGGGGGAGGCGAGGGTGTAGCCTAGTGGTTACAATGTGTGAAGCCAATTTCTGGTGTCTCCAGCCGTAATAGTGCTGAAATATCTCCAACACTGGCGTAAAACAATACTCACTCACTCACACCAAGGACACAAATGAAATACATATCTATCAAGTAGTAACCATTTAGAATGAACACATTTAATTCAATTACGATTTCATAACGTTGATGATTGCAATTATCAGTTTCCTTAAACATTGTTCCAGCTTGGAATGGGCGCCGAGCGTCGACAATGGCTACGTACGGTGGACGCAAATATCACCATCAAGGAGTCAGCTAAGTTCAACAGGACCTCGGAATTCATTATTCTGTCATCATTTGACAGAAGGCTAATGAATTCTAATATTTCATCCGCATTTTCAGCTTATGACTTTCAAAACGTAATTATTTTCAGTTATTCTTTTATTGATGAGAGACTTAAGTAGCATTCAGAAGTTGGTGTGATAATACTTTGATTTTCACTGAAGTGTCACCTCAGTTGTAATAAAAACAAGTTGTTTATTCATTAACTTTGATACATTAACTACTAAATGACTAATATTTTGTGTGTGTAAAAGCAAGGCGATAACATGATCGATTCATTTCATACTGGTCTTGAATTGTGAACAAAATGTAACAGCCACTATACAAAGCTTTCCTCCATTTTAAATACTGGCACTCCAGAAGAAGTACTCGAGCCCCAAACGTTACAGATGTTGATCTTCATTACAGGGAGTGGCTGCAGCTCTACTCAGGATAAACAACACCAAAGTCTGTCTGGTGTTCCCCATTTCAGACTTCAACGCAGCGGTCGACTCAATCAGTGGCAGAAATGTAAGTGTTTATCTTTGAAATGCTGACACCACCACCATGACATCTTCAGCTTCATAAAATTGAAATACACCTGCAAGGTACTGGCTAATGACACGGTTGAAGCAGCGCCTACTAAAGTAAACATGAATAAAAATAAGACCTCAATGCCAGATAATAACCAGTCTCAATTATTCAACGAACCCGATTCTATTGGACGTAAAAGGTAAAAGCGCGGTGAAAATTATGAGTACAATGTTTGAAAAAGGCAGTTTTCGTTTGGTTCGGAGGTTAATGGAAAATTACGTTTTGGTATATTTAACATTCCTGGTTCAGAGCTGAAATTTGATTATCAAAAAGTATATCCAATTGTTCCTACGTGTTCTTACAAGATTCACTGTTTCATATGTTGTAAATGTCCACTGACGGGATTATTATTGTTTTTAAAGGTGTCTCAGCTCGTAACAACACCAGATAATGATGAAGAATATATAATGAAGACAGATGATAAGATGACAGATGCTGAGCTGGTAGCTTTCAATTCGACCTCACCTGCCCTGTACCAGATCTGCCAGGGACGACGCACTACACCAGCTATCATCATCGACGCCACGACAACAGTACAAATTGGTGAGAAATGAAAGGATTTTTCCGCTAACATTATATATATAGCACTTTGCTGCTTTCATTCTTCTGGCACCTTGAACACAATAGACATCGAACTGTGTTCGGTGCGCGTGCCAGTTATTCTAAACATGCATGCCTTTTAAGACCATGTACCTTTTCTGCTACGGAAATTATCTTTTCGGCCGAAATATAAAGGACGTGCCCAAGACTGATGAAACTACCAAAATCATTCACACGCTCGTTTTAAGAATATATATATATATATATATATATATATATATATATATGTGTGTGTGTGTGTGTGCGTGTGCGTGCGTGCGTGCGTGCGTGCGTGCGTGCGTGCGTGCGTGTGTGTGTGCGCGCGCGTGTCTGGGGGATAGGTGGGTGGGCGGTCAACACGGATGTCTCAGTTAATCTTTGAAGTATGCTATGCAGCGTTACTTCCCTTTGCCACGCCAGACACCTATGATAGTGGGTTCGAATCCCGGTTCGCCCCTGATGATGTTTCTCAGTTTGTCAGCGCCAAACCTGTGCTCGTCGGTCACTTCGGACTTCCTCCCCACATCGAGCTGACACGCCGTGATTGAATTACTGTTCAACTGCGATAATCCCATCTGACATACTCACTTACTTTAAGATTGTCCTGTAATAACGATATAATCAATTCGTCACCTGTAACCTATGTATGAATCTGTTTACAATGAAAAACATCGCTCTCCTCCTCCATCAGTCTCACCCACTCCGTCTCTCATTGTTTCTTTCTCTCCCCTCTTACTCTCTCTCTCTTTCTGTCTCTCTCTCTCTGTATATCTATCTATCTATCTATCTATATCTCACTGTTTCTACCATTCTGTCACCCCCCTTCCACCATACCTACGACTGTACATGCATAGAAGTATATGTTTTATATATATAGTCTTTTATGTTTTGTAGGTGACGACGTAACAGATCTAGACCCTGTGACGTTCTTGTCAGTCAACGGCAAAGTGGATATCTATCTCAAGTCTACATTATCACTATAATAAAAAAATTCCTATATTCAGTGTTTTGCAGAAATCCTCGCTGTTTCTGAAAGAGCGGAAACTAAAAGCTACTCTCATCATGGTATCTTAGAACATATCAATTGAATTAATGGACTTGTCAATTGTAGGAACTGCCAAACACTACATGTACATTTTGTTTTGTAATGATATTCCTGAATATTTTGAGAAATGAATAAATGCACTTTTTTACTAACGACGGGACTACTTGTTCACTGTTTTGTACACATTGCCGAGAAACACAGGCGTTTTTAGAACTGCCTTATTGATTTGTATGGCACATGCCTTGCAGTTAGCTCCTGGGTGTGTGAATCAAGTTTGCCATTACAATATTTTCAATGCATTCAGAAACCCAAGCTGTAACTGAAATACTTGGCAGAAACGAACATCATCGCACATTCATCTAACGTCTAAAGTATAGACTTGTCATATTTGGGGGTCTAAATTGCCTAAATACATTAGCTTATGCTATACTAACGAAGTTAAATGGCGACACTGCCCACATCACCACCCTGCGCTATGTCACTCACTCACTCACCCACTCTCTATAAGGCCCAAATCACCTTTGTGATTGAAACGTTCATGTCAAAAGGCATGATCTTGCAGTGGATACACTACATGAAATCATACAACCTGGCATGTAGCAGTAGCTACTTGTCATGAACGATGCTTCGAACAGTACTGAAGTTCCATCATGGTTTGTCAGTAAAATAACATGGACATATTAACTCAACAAGTCCTAAGATCACAACAGTTATCAGGGAACCTTTAATCACTGGAGTCACTGTCCTAACCTTTCTCTGTTAGACAGCAGTGAGAAGACACCTAACAGAGAAGGCGAAGGATGTTAAAATGAATATTACAATAACTAAATGTATCATTAAACAGGTTCAAACAAATGTTACAGAATAGATACAATTTGGGCGTATGTATGTATTTCATGCTTATAAACAACGGATGACATGACTCATGAACATGATTTTGCTCAATCGCTGTTTTTGGTCTTCTTTTGTAAATGCTGTGGGTGTGTGTGCCTGAAGAGCGTAAAGAGTGAATAGTCAAGTGCCTAATGGATTATTGTCTCACTGTTCAATAAAAAGGTTTTGGGCCGAGACATTTAACACTGCCCCCGCTGATCTGCATATTTCGCAACTGTTTCTCTTCACTTGTAAGCAGCAGAACGTGAGGTGAAATGGGGTTTAACGTCGCGTCCAAGTTTATTGCACTTATATAGCGACGTGCATGCATGTGTGTGGTTGTGGCTGCTCCTACATTTTGCCTGTTTTGACTAGTGATTTGCAAGATATGCTTTTGTATTTTGTCTGTAACATTTTCGAATAAGCATAGTCAGAACTCGTCTCAACGGGAGTCAACATTGTTGGTTCGTATTTAAAGACGTTCAAGCGGTATGTATTCTGGCTATTCCAAAAGATTGTGTTTTCGTATAATTCTTTTACCAACGACTATATCCCCTATGAAGCTTTATACATACATGTATCATGTACAAGTATAATAGAGAATCTGTCTTTGATTCAAATGACATTTAAGCATATAAAACACCAGGTAAGTGTCACATTAGCATATTAACATACATCTATGAAGTGCTTGGTGTTAAGGCGACTAACGGGATCGGGTGGTCAGGCTCGCTGACATGATTGATGCACGTCATTTATCCCAATCGCGTGGATCCATGCTCATGATATCAATCACCTGATTGTCTGGTCCAAGCTCGATTATTCACAGACCGCCGTCTTATTGCTGGAATATTGCTGAGCTGGGCTTTAAACAACAAACAAACCAAATTGGTAAAGGTCTGACAGATGCATCACCTGAGGCTTTTCCCCCACATTAAGCTGACACGTCCCGATATAAATAGGATACAGTTCAAAGCGGTGTTAACCCACCTCACTCACTTCGTCTCAAATCTGCTCCTCCCCTTTCAGTTTTTAGGTCTGGACTGGAGATTGCAACAATGTGAGACTTCCCGGCCACTTCATTTGTCCATGTGTATATATGTGACCCGGCAGAAGAGGGAACTCATGGGTGGTAGAAAAAAATTGTGTTGTTTTCGATCAGTGTTTTCATGAAGCCTGACCAATGGAACTTTAAAGAAAATGAGTTGTAATTGTATTTTTGTGTTTCTAAGATAATGAAGTTTTCCCAAAAAAATGAGAAGTAATTTTCACCCATAAGGTCCCTTATCTCATGGTGGGTCACATATACCAACTGTTGATTACAGGCTATAAGCATATATCACATATCCTTATTAATGTAGTAGATTTGCGAGCTCTGCTGTTTCAAGGTTTCACAATTTTCAAATGAAACATTTCAATGTCCTCCAAATATCAGACAATACTGTCTTCAACGAAATTTGAATAAACCATCGACTCAAAGTACACTTAGATATATCGAGAGTTGTTTAAATTACTTTGACTGTACTGTGTCTGACATACAAATCATATCTTTGCAGAAGCTGTTGTATGTTTCAGAAGAGAACATTCATTCCTGGATAAGTGTTCAGACTGTATTAAGTTATGTTAACTAGGAATAGGGAACCACTTTTTCACAGTCAGCCTCAGCTGGTCCCACCACTAGGCATTCGGATTAAACAACACATTACAGCTGCCAATATTAATCTTGATAATATTTCACCTTTCAGGCTTTTGTCTTCTCCTCCTTGGCAACTTGTCAGACCGGAAGTAAACTTTACTCTCACAAATTTTAAAAAATCAGACACAAATCAATTGATATATCAGCAAGAATATGTACAAGTTAGAACTAAATACGAATCCCACCGTTCCATTTTTACAGATGGATCCAAGGACGGTAGCACAGTCTCCAGTGCTGCTGTCATTGGATCCAGAACCGTATCATACCAATTACCAGATCATAGCTCAATTTTCACTGCTGACGCCAAAGCAATATTAACTGCTTTGGAATATATCCAAAAACAGTCCGGTTGTAAACGGTTCATCATCTTTTCTGATTCATTATCGTGTCTACTGGCAATCAAATCTAGCTCTTCACATCATCCTTTCATTTTAGATATTTTAGAATTATATAATGACCTTGCTACTGGCCAATACGACATCGTCTTTTCCTGGTTGCCCAGTCATGTTGGAAGCACGGGTAACACTATGGCTGATACTGCAGCAAAGGCACTTCTAAAAAAATCTGTGACACCACTTCTTCTACCATACAGTGACTACAAACCTGTTATTAGATGCTATATCAAAGACCTAATGCAGAAGAAGTGGGACACCCAAGTAGATATTAACATATTACATGCAATAAAACCAACTATTGGTTACACCTACTTGGGTTGTCAGTCCAGTCATTATGCGACGATGTCGTATTGGCCATTCGCGTTATACACATGAGTATTTATTGCAAGGTGGAGATCCTCCATTCTGTGTCCCTTGTGATGAAAGAATCACAGTCAAGGATGTCCTGCTTGACTGTATTGAATTTTCCATCACAAGGGATAATTATGTCCAGGTTTCATCCATAAAGGATCTTTTTAATGTAAGTCCTCATTTAATTCTTGGATTTTTAAAAGAAATTGAGTTAATAGATAAATTTTGATTATATGCATTGTAAAAAGTATGTGATTTTAATTTGTTTGCATGATTCGATAACTGTGATTATTTGTGGCTGTACCTTCAAAGGGGGTTGAAGTATCGTAAAATAATTGTCCCCCTGTGAGGGTGCGTAAGTCCCACTTCCTTCAAAGTATGTTTCATTTTCCTGGATTTTAATCGTAGAATGCTTGTTGTTTTTTAAATACTTTGGCTTCAAATGTCTAACAATCACCAGTAGCCAGAGGGATGGTGTAAATCCTGCTGGGGTACCATGCAACCGTAAATCCCCATGGTCCCTAGTATGGTGTCCTAACTTTGGTTGCTGGTGATCTCTAGCCCAGTTTTACAATGTATTGTTCAGAGTAGTCACATTTTCATGGTAACATGCAAGTTTTAAATCTATATCTGTGATAGTCTAGTGCTTTTATTGTCCTTTGTTGACAGATTTTAATAACTATTTGAATGTATTATTACTGTATAACTTGATTTATTCACTATATGGCTGAAATATTGCCGATGTGACTTTAAATCTTAACTCACTCACTTACACTGTCATCCGTTGTTTATAAGAATGAAATACACCCATACGCCCAAATTGTACCCATTCTGTAACATTAGGTTCGTTGAGTTAATATTTCCCTGTTATTTTATTGACAAACCATGACAGAACTTTAATATTGTTCGAAGCCCTCGTTCGTAACATGTAGCTACTACTACATGTTGTAAATGTGCCAGGTTTTATGATTTAAATTATTGTATCCACTGCATGTCCATGCCTATTGACATGAACGTTTGAATGACAAAGGTGATTGCGGCCTTATCGCTGTTCTACTTTGTTACATTTGTGAAATTGTGTCTGTCACAGTGAGTGAGTGAGTGACATGGCGCAGGGTGGTGGTGTGGGCAGTGTCGCCATTTAACTTTGTAAGTATAGCATAAGCTAATGTATTTAGGCAGTTTAGACCCCCAAATATGACAAGTCTATACTTTAGACGTTAGATGAATGTGCGATGATGTTCGTTTCTGCCAAGTATTTCAGTTACAGCTTGGGTTTCTGAATGCATTGAAAATATTGTAATGGCAAACTTGATTCACACACCAAGGAGCTAACTGCAAGGCATGTGCCATACAAATGAATAAGGCAGTTCTAAAAACGCCTGTGTTTCTCAGCAATGTGTACAAAACAGTGAACAAGTAGTCTCATCGTCAGTAAAAAAGTGAATTTATTCATTTCTCAAAATATTCAGGAATATCATTACAAAAAAAAATGTACATGTAGTGTTTGGCAGTTCCTACAATTGACAAGTCCATTAATTCAATTGATATCTTCTAAGATACCATGATGAGAGTAGCTTTTAGTTTCCGCTCTTTCAGAAACAGCGAGGATTTCTGGAAAACACTGAATATAGGAATTTTTTTATTATAGTGAAAATGTAGACTTGAGATAGATATCTACTTTGCCGTTGATTGACAAGAACGTCACAGGGTCTAGATCTGTTACGTCGTCACCTACAAAACATAAAAGAGTATATATATAAAATATACTTCTATGCATGTAAAGTCGTAGGTATGGTGGAAGGGGGGTGACAGAATGATAGAAACAGTGATATATATATACAGAGACCGAGGCTCAGAGATGGACAAACAGAGAGTAAGAGGGGAGAGAAAGAAACAATGAGAGACGGAGTGAGTGAGATTGATGGAGGAGGAGAGCGGCGTTTTTCATTGTTAACAGATTCATACATAGGTTACAGGTGACGAATTGATTATATCGTTATTACAGGACAATCTTAAAGTAAATGAGTATGTCAGATGGGATTATCGCCGTTGAACAGTAATTCAATCACGGCGTGTCAGCTCGATGCGGGGAGGAAGTCCGAAGTGACCGACGAGCACAGGTTTGGCGCTGACAAACTGAGAAACATCATCAGGGGCGAACCGGGATTCGAACCCACTATCATAGGTGTCTGGCGTGGCAAAGGGAAGTAACGCTGCATAGCATATTTCAAAGACAAACTGAGACATCCATGTTGACCGCCAACCAACCTATCCCTCAGACACACACACACACACACACACACACACACACACACACACACACACACACACACACACACACACACACACATATATATATATATATATATTCTTAAAACGAGCGTGTGAATGTTATCACTTTTGGGGGGATTTTGGTAGTTTCATTAGCCTTTTTATTTCGACCGAAAAGATAATTTCCGTAGCAGAAAAGGTACATGGTCTTAAAAGGCATGTATGTTTAGAATAACTGGTACGCGCACCGAAAAAGAACAAGACTGTTCGATGTGTATTGTGTTCAAGGTGCCAGAAGAATGAAAGCAGCAAAGCGCCATATGTATAATGCTAGCGGAAATATCCTTTCATTTCTCACCAATTTGTACTGTTGTCGTGGCGTCGATGATGATAGCTGGTGTAGTGCGTCGTCCCTGGCAGATCTGGTACAGGGCAGGTGAGGTCGAATTGAAAGCTACCAGCTCAGCATCTGTCATCTTATCATTTGTCTTCATTATATATTCTTCATCATTATCTGGTGTTGTTACGAGCTGAGACATCTTCAAAAAATAAAATAATCCCGTCAGTGGACATTTACAACATATGAAACAGTGTATCTTGTAAGAACACGTAGGAACAATTGGATATACTTTTTGATTTCAGCTTTGAACCAGGAATGTTTAATATACCAAAACGTAATTTTCCATTAACCTCCGAACCAAACGAAAACTTCCTTTTTTCAAACATTGTACTCATAATTTTTCACCGCGCTTTTACCTTTTACGTCCAATAGAATCTGGTTCGTTGAATAATTGAAACTGGTTATTATCTGGCATTGAGGTCTTAATTTTATTCATGTTTACTTAAGTAGGCGCTGCTTCAACCGTGTCATTAGCCAGTACCTTACAGGTGTATTTCAATTTTATGAAGCTGAAGATGTCATGGTGGTGGTGTCAGCATTTTAAAGATAAACACTTACATTTCTGCCACTGATTGAGTCGACCGCTGCGTTGAAGTCTGAAATGGGGAACACCAGACAGACTTTGGTGTTGTTTATCCTGAGTCGAGCTGCAGCCACTCCCTGTAATGAAGATCAACACCTGAAATGTTTGGGGCTCGAGTACGTCTTCTGGAGTGCCAGTAATTAAAATGGAGGAAAGCTTTGTATAGTGGCTGTTACATTTTGTTCAAAATTCAAGACCAGTATGAAATGAATCGATCATGTTATCGCCTTGCTTTTACACACAAAAAATATTAGTCATTTAGTAGTTAATGTATGCAAGTTAATGAATAAATAACTTGTTTTTATTACAACTGAGATGACACTTCAGTGAAAATCAAAGTGTTATCACACCAACTTCTGAATGCAACTCAAGTCTCTCATCAATAAAAGAATAAATGAAATTAATTACGTTTTGAAAGTCATAAGCTGAAAATGCGGATGAAATATTAGAATTCATTAGCCTTCTGTCAAATGATGACAGAATAATGAATTCCGAGGTCCTGTTGAACCTTGCTGACTCCTTGATGGTGATATTTGCGTCCACCATACGTAGCCATTGTCGACGCTCGGCGCCCATTCCAAGCTGGAACAGTGTTTAAGGAAACTGATAATTGCAATCATCAACGTTATGAACTCGTAATTGAATTAAATGTTTTCATTCTAAATGGTTACCACATGATAGATATGTATTTCATTTTTGTCTTCGGTGTGAGTGAGTATGGTTTTACGCCAGTGTTGGCTATATTTCAGCACTATTACGGCTGGAGACACCAGAAATGGGCTTCACACATTGTAACCACTAGGCTACACCCTCGCCTCCCCCATTTTGGCTAGTGTAGCACATATAAGGTAATAAACCTTAAGATCTCTTGTAGAACTGGTATGCATAACACACATACAATCAATTGATGAGTGAGTTAGTGAGTGTAACAGATAACACTATTTCAGTTATTTGAGAACTCAAGGTCTTTGATCTCATGTGTGCGAGAGAAAACAAATGGGAGATCATAGACCATACACAACAGACACGGTTTTAACGAATAAAGTATAGTTTCAAGTAAGGAAAAGCCTATGAAAATATTGTATCGAAAAAACTTACTGCAGCCATAAATGGATTTCTGATCGGGCCTTCTCGCCCAAGTTGCTGGCGCCGCCCAATTGTGGGTCGTCGCCTTTCAGGTCGTCGTCCCAATGATGAACGTCCTCGTCCACCCAATCTTTGTCCTCTTCCTGTAGGTCGTACTCCACCCGGTCTTTGTCCTCTTGCTCCAAATCCTCGTCCACCCGACGGAAGTCCAGACCCACCCAATCGGCTACCACTCCCTACAGGTCCCCTTCTAGAGCCACGTATTGCAGGTCTACCACGCCCTGGGGAGTCGTTGGGTGTTAAGCTATTTGAAGTGTTTCTTCGCCTCCCACCTCTTCCAAACGAATGCACGCATGCAAGACAACTTAAGGTAACCAGCAGAACAAGCGTGATCCTCATGTCTAACTTTGCAAGCCAACTATTACACGGTAAGGAGACTTATCGACGTGGTTGTCGACATAAAAATGAAATGAATGGTGATGTACTTGTCTTATATACGAAAGGATTTGGTGTCTCGTGGAGATTTATTGGATCATATATGCATGATTGAGTTCATAAACAAATCTGACGTCAACATAGTCATTCATCTCCGACGTTTGGCATGAAAAGTCATCGTAGATCCTTTGCATTTACAATGTCATAAAGAGATTGATTTTGTAGATGTCAAGTAGCGTTCAAGCGGAATGCCATCGGGAAATGTTAAATGTAAATAATCTAATAGGACCCCTTGAGAGACATATTTTTCGGAATACAAAGGACGGTCTACTTTGAATGTTATGTCAGCAAGACACAATATTAATGTCTTGAATCTTCGTCATATTTGTATAATGTTGTCAAAATTAATGTATTTTTCTTCAAGTTTTTAACAACTTCAAATATATTCTACAACTTGATATTTCCCATGTCAGTGAAGTCGACATAGGTTTCAGGACTTGTATAATAATTTGTAGCGCTCTGGGATGCAAGTTGTGGAAACCAGTCAAACGAGCTTGAGGCATTAAATGTTAGGTCACTGTTCTTTGTGATCAACACGCAGGACACTTATCAGTGTAGGGCTATTGCCATTCAGCACCCGGCTGCACCTGGCTGACCAGCTCCAGAAAGATTTATTAGTGTTTTAGCAAACCCAGATCTTTTTTCTTTTGCGTTGCCAAAACTTGCCATGCTATTTTAATTAAGCGCCGACAGATTTTATATAGGTAATGTATGTGCTAAATATATATATATATATAGATAAAATACAAAAGTCCAAAGATGAGCTGTATAATTTACTCAACCGGTTTCACGCATGTGATTTTCAAGAGTACACTTATACCGTTATGCTGTTTTGACGTCACAGTGCACTCTACCATAGTATGACGTCATAGTGCAATCTAACTTTGTGACGTCACAATAAGACAGGCGTAAGAGGATAGGGCAGGCGTATGACACCTACAGAAATAAGTATTGTTGTGGCAGTAAAATGTACAATACATTGTAATTGTATAAAATAATTCAATTATTTCAGGCCATTTAATTTTGGTTTGAAAGTATTAATAAAATAACTTTCTTTTATCTTTCTCAATGCATCATTGTCACATTTGTAAAACGGGAATATCACAAAATTTGGTGTTTTATTCCCGGCACACTGATCAATGTGTTGACTGAGTGGGATACACCGACAAGAGGGGTCCCTTATTTGTTGTCGGTGGACCCTCACTCTCGCTCTTAGGGTGTCCCCTGTCTGTCCAATGTGTTCGGCCTTGCATCCAGCACATTGTATGACATAAATCAAGTTTTTTGAAGCACAATTCATATTCTCACGGACATAGAAAGTATTTCCGTCTTTGAATGTAAAAGAACAACATTGTAAAACATGACGGCAAGTTCCACAATTTGGTCTGTTACACTGTTTTTCACTCTTTTTTTCTATGTGAGAAAGAAGCCCTAGTAAGAATCTGTTTCAGATTTTGGCTCTGTCTTTTACTTTGAATAAGTTTATTTTGTGATATTTTTTGTTTTAGTTCTTTACACATTCGTTGTTAACACCGCTTTGAACTGTATCCCATTTATATCGGGGCGTGTCAGCTTAATGTGGGGGGAAAGCCTCAGGTGATGCATCTCTCAGACCTTTACCAATTTGGTTTGTTTGTATTTTAACGCCCCGCTCAGCAATATTCCAGCAATAAGACGGCGGTCTGTGAATAATCGAGCTTGGACCAGACAATCAGGTGACTGATATCATGAGCATGGATCCACGCGATTGGGATCAATGACGTGCATCAATCATGTCAGCGAGCCTGACCACCCGATCCCGTTAGTCGCCTTAACACCAAGCACTTCATAGATGTATGTTAATATGCTAATGTGACACTTACCTGGTGTTTTTATATGCTTAAATGTCATTTGAATCAAAGACAGATTCTCTATTATACTTGTACATGATACATGTATGTATAAAGCTTCATAGGGGATATAGTCGTTGGTAAAAGAATTATACGAAAACACAATCTTTTGGAATAGTCAGAATATATACCGCTTGAACGTCTTTAAATACGAACCAACAATGTTGACTCACGTTGAGACGAGTTCTGACTATGCTTATTCGAAAATGTTACAGACTAAATACAAAAGCATATCTTGCAAATCACTAGTCAAAACAGGCAGCCACAACCACACACATGCATGCACGTCGCTATATAAGTGCAATAAACTTGGACGCGACGTTAAACCCCAATTCACCTCACGTTCTGCTGCTTACAAGTAAAGAGAAACAGTTGCGAAATATGCAGATCAGCGGGGGCAGTGTTAAATGTCTCGGCCCAAAACCTTTTTATTGAACAGTGAGACAATAATCCATTAGGCACTGGACTATTCACTCTTTACGTTCTTTAGGCACACACACCCACAGCATTTACAAAAGAAGACCAAAAACAGCGATTGAGCAAAATCATTTCCATGAGTCATGTCATCCGTTGTTTATAAGCATGAAATACATACATACACCCAAATTGTATCTATTCTGTAACATTTGTTTGAACCTGTTTAATGATACATTTAGTTATTGTAATATTCATTTTAACATCCTTCGCCTTCTCTGTTAGGTGTCTTCTCACTGCTGTCTAACAGAGAAAGGTTAGGACAGTGACTCCAGTGATTAAAGGTTCCCTGATAACTGTTGTGATCTTAGGACTTGTTGAGTTAATATGTCCCTGTTATTTTACTGACAAACCATGATGGAACTTCAGTACTGTTCAAAGCATCGTTCATGACAAGTAGCTACTGCTACATGCCAGGTTGTATGATTTCATGTATGGTATCCACTGCAAAACCATGCCTTTTGACATGAACGTTTCAATCACAAAGGTGATTTGGGCCTTATAGAGAGTGGGTGAGTGAGTGACATGGCGCAGGGTGGTGATGTGGGCAGTGTCGCCATTTAAGTTCGTTAGTATAGCATAAGCTAATGTATTTAGGCAATTAAGACTCCCAAATATTACATGTCTATTACTTTAGACGTTAGATGAATGTGCGATGATGTTCGTTTCTGCCAAGTATTTCAGTAACAGTTTGGGTTTCTGAATGCATTGAAAATATTGTAATGGCAAACTTGATTCACACACCCAGGAGCTAACTGCAAGGCATGTGCCATACAAATCAATAAGGCAGTTCTAAAAACGCCTGTGTTTCTCAGCAATGTGTACAAAACAGTGAACATTTTAAATCCCTGTTAAATGTTAAAAAAATATCTTACACTCCCCTTACCAGTACATCTGAGAACATGTATGACTCGTTTCAGATGTAGAAAGATTAAACTTGCAATTGACTTTGGGAGATACACAAATGTCCCATACACTGAACGATTATGTAAATATTGTATCGAAAATGGTATATCTTTTATTGAAGATGAATTTCATGTTTTACTTGTATGTGAGCGTTATTCAGCCCTAAGAAATATGTATCTTAAACAGTATATCAAGATTCAAACTGTAACATCTTTTACTAAAATTATTTCATCAGAAAACTTTGATGTTGTATATAACACGTGTTTATACCTATATAAAGTCGAACGGCTAAGATAAACTTAAATCGACTACTTCCTTGGCATGCGTAGTTCATGCAATCAACCATTGTCTGTATTATTGGCCTATGGCCTTCTTACTGAATAAACTGTCTGTCTGTCTGTCTGTGTGTTTATAAGATGGATTCCTCATGTAACCACTGTGGGTGGCTCATGAGCAGTCCTACAAAATATGGATAAGTAATCAAGTTGACGGGGCAGAGTATATGACTGGCTCTTTATGTTTTTATCACTGCCAGAACCTATTAAATGCAGAGCTCTTCTTTGTGGCACCTAGCCGGTTTGATACGTTCTGGTTCCTGTGGACCATCCTTGTCATATGTATACACCTTTCTTCAGAACAAACTCATGCCGTGCATTGTTGCTGGGGAAATGGTTGCATCGCTTGTATCATGATTAGTGATCATTGTTATTGATTATATTAGTTCGGCTTTTACTGATAAGTCTCCTAAGCAATAAGCTTATACTGTTTAGTCTCCTAAGTCTCTTTAGCTGTGAGTGAGTGAGTGAGTGTGTATGGTTTATGCCACTTTTCGCAGTATTCCAGAAATATTGGGATGGCCATCACGAAGAAGAGATATAAATAAATTAATGTATCTTTATCATAAAATGTGTAAGTTATGTCAGCTTGTAAAAATAAAAAATATTTCCTAAATATTTCCCTGATGTATTTTTGATGGTTATTATGTCATAATTATCCTGTAAACTGTAATTAGGTTTTGCAGGAATATATATATTTGCCAACCTCGTTTTCACGTAATTCAATGTTTTGAATCCCGTTTTGGTAAGAAATCTATCAGAGGATCATAGTATGCTGTTATAGAGCTTCATAGCACACTGTTATCTCGTAAAAATAATCATATGTCCATGCTATCATGTTACGCATATTTTTTAGGACATGTCAACAACGTGCTCTGTCAAAACGATCGTGTTTACTTTTTCAAGAGTTTTTGCATTGACCGTAACTTTTGAAGAATTCATCGTTCTAAGCACACAGTTACGCAAATTAACCATCAGATACAGATTAACCATACCTTCGTTCTTCAACAAACATATCACAATCCCTTGGCAGCTCGATATTTATCCATATTTGTGTGAATTTGTGATCAGGGCTGAACTACGTGTTTCGCCCACGCCTGCTATTTTAACTTTGTGACAGCTAGCTTAGGTCGCAATGAAGTTACTCAATTTGGCTAAAGCCTAGCATTTTGCATTATAAAGTTTATTTAATCTAATGAACTATGTCCAGGGGAACCCAGAATCATATTTGATTATATTTCAAGACGTGTATTAAAGTTACTGTTAATTCTTACACCAGGAACTATGTAATCTTCGCTGATGTAAGGACAAGGGGAACTTTTGGGATGAATTATCTGCCCTTTGATTGAAACTGACCAAAGTCGGAATGACCCAGTATGGATCTCATTGTATTTATAGGTGTGATAAAATGGTCACATGTCTGTTTTTGACCAATCAGATAACGAGAAATTACGTCTCTTTAAGTCCTTATTCCTTTGAGGGATCTACTTTCACAACGTAAAATCACTGAAATAAAGAGGAAGACAAACCATCTCAGGAGGTGATTTGGTATGAAAATGAGTATTTATACCAATCAATTAATTATGTCTAATTGATTCACTAATTGCCTTTCAATATCACAAGATAAACAATTACTTCCTGCTACGTCGAAGCTTCGTCCTTGCTGCCTGCCAAGAGGACGTAATCACAAGCCACATCGACTTGGAATTACGATTGAGGAAGAGGAAGAGGAAGAGTTCAAGTGTCAAGAGGCAATTGGAATTTATATGATACATAAGACGTTTAATAACACGAATTGGCCACTGGCATGCTTTGACAGAAGCACTGAATGTCATTTTTATGAGAGACATGTTCTTAAATAGTCACGCTAAATATTGCGCATGAATACATCAGCGAAGATTACATAATTCCTGGTGTAAGAATTAACAGTAACTTTAATACACGTCTTGAAATATAATCAAATATGATTCTGGGTTCCCCTGGACATAGTTCATTAGATTAAATAAACTTTATAATGCAAAATGCTAGGCTTTAGCCAAATTGAGTAACTTCATTGCGACCTAAGCTAGCTGTCACAAAGTTAAAATAGCAGGCGTGGGCGAAACACGTAGTTCAGCCCTGATCACAAATTCACACAAATATGGATAAATATCGAGCTGCCAAGGGATTGTGATATGTTTGTTGAAGAACGAAGGTATGGTTAATCTGTACCTGATGGTTAATTTGCGTAACTGTGTGCTTAGAACGATGAATTCTTCAAAAGTTACGGTCAATGCAAAAACTCTTGAAAAAGTAAACACGATCGTTTTGACAGGCACGTTGTTGACATGTCCTAAAAAATATGCGTAACATGATAGCATGGACATATGATTATTTTTACGAGATAACAGTGTGCTATGAAGCTCTATAACAGCATACTATGATCCTCTGATAGATTTCTTACCAAAACGGGATTCAAAACATTGAATTACGTGAAAACGAGGTTGGCAAATATATATATTCCTGCAAAACCTAATTACAGTTTACAGGATAATTATGACATAATAACCATCAAAAATACATCAGGGAAATATTTAGGAAATATTTTTTATTTTTACAAGCTGACATAACTTACACATTTTATGATAAAGATACATTAATTTATTTATATATCTTCTTCGTGATGGCCATCACAATATTTCTGGAATACTGCGAAAAGTGGCATAAACCATACACACTCACTCACTCACTCACAGCTAAAGAGACTTAGGAGACTAAACAGTATAAGCTTATTGCTTAGGAGACTTAACAGTAAAAGCCGAACTAATATAATCAATAACAATGATCACTAATCATGATACAAGCGATGCAACCATTTCCCCAGCAACAATGCACGGCATGAGTTTGTTCTGAAGAAAGGTGTATACATATGACAAGGATGGTCCACAGGAACCAGAACGTATCAAACCGGCTAGGTGCCACAAAGAAGAGCTCTGCATTTAATAGGTTCTGGCAGTGATAAAAACATAAAGAGCCAGTCATATACTCTGCCCCGTCAACTTGATTACTTATCCATATTTTGTAGGACTGCTCATGAGCCACCCACAGTGGTTACATGAGGAATCCATCTTATAAACACACAGACAGACAGACAGACTGTTTATTCAGTAAGAAGGCCATAGGCCAATAATACAGACAATGGTTGATTGCATGAACTACGCATGCCAAGGAAGTAGTCGATTTAAGTTTCTCTTAGCCGTTCGACTTTATATAGGTATAAACACGTGTTATATACAACATCAAAGTTTTCTGATGAAATAATTTTAGTAAAAGATGTTACAGTTTGAATCTTGATATACTGTTTAAGATACATATTTCTTAGGGCTGAATAACGCTCACATACAAGTAAAACATGAAATTCATTTTCAATAAAAGATATACCATTTTCGATACAATATTTACATAATCGTTCAGTGTATGGGACATTTGTGTATCTCCCAAAGTCAATTGCAAGTTTAATCTTTCTACATCTGAAACGAGTCATACATGTTCTCAGATGTACTGGTAAGGGGAGTGTAAGATATTTTTTTTACATTTAACAGGGATTTAAAATGTTCACTGTTTTGTACACATTGCTGAGAAACACAGGCGTTTTTAGAACTGCGTTATTGATTTGTATGGCACATGCCTTGCAGTTAGCTCCTGGGTGTGTGAATCAAGTTTGCCATTACAATATTTTCAATGCATTCAGAAACCCAAACTGTTACTGAAATACTTGGCAGAAACGAACATCATCGCACATTCATCTAACGTCTAAAGTAATAGACATGTAATATTTGGGAGTCTTAATTGCCTAAATACATTAGCTTATGCTATACTAACGAACTTAAATGGCGACACTGCCCACATCACCACCCTGCGCCATGTCACTCACTCACCCACTCTCTATAAGGCCCAAATCACCTTTGTGATTGAAACGTTCATGTCAAAAGGCATGGTTTTGCAGTGGATACCATACATGAAATCATACAACCTGGCATGTAGCAGTAGCTACTTGTCATGAACGATGCTTTGAACAGTACTGAAGTTCCATCATGGTTTGTCAGTAAAATAACAGGGACATATTAACTCAACAAGTCCTAAGATCACAACAGTTATCAGGGAACCTTTAATCACTGGAGTCACTGTCCTAACCTTTCTCTGTTAGACAGCAGTGAGAAGACACCTAACAGAGAAGGCGAAGGATGTTAAAATGAATATTACAATAACTAAATGTATCATTAAACAGGTTCAAACAAATGTTACAGAATAGATACAATTTGGGTGTATGTATGTATTTCATGCTTATAAACAACGGATGACATGACTCATGAAAATGATTTTGCTCAATCGCTGTTTTTGGTCTTCTTTTGTAAATGCTGTGGGTGTGTGTGCCTGAAGAACGTAAAGAGTGAATAGTCCAGTGCCTAATAGATTATTGTCTCACTGTTCAATAAAAAGGTTTTGGGCCGAGACATTTAACACTGCCCCCGCTGATCTGCATATTTCGCAACTGTTTCTCTTTACTTGTAAGCAGCAGAACGTGAGGTGAAATGGGGTTCAACGTCGCGTCCAAGTTTATTGCACTTATATAGCGACGTGCATGCATGTGTGTGGTTGTGGCTGCCTGTTTTGACTAGTGATTTGCAAGATATGCTTTTGTATTTTGTC
Organism: Haliotis cracherodii; assembly: GCF_022045235.1. Taxonomy (NCBI): domain Eukaryota; kingdom Metazoa; phylum Mollusca; class Gastropoda; order Lepetellida; family Haliotidae; genus Haliotis; species Haliotis cracherodii. The sequence goes on along the minus strand of NW_027266266.1, from coordinate 5,461,781 downwards.
TGTAACATTTTCGAATAAGCATAGTCAGAACTCGTCTCAACGTGAGTCAACATTGTTGGTTCGTATTTAAAGACGTTCAAGCGGTATGTATTCTGGCTATTCCAAAAGATTGTGTTTTCGTATAATTCTTTTACCAACGACGATATCCCCTATGAAGCTTTATACATACATGTATCACGTACAAGTATAATAGAGAATCTGTATTTGATTCAAATGACATTTAAGCATATAAAAACACCAGGTAAGTGTCACATTAGCATATTAACATACATCTATGAAGTGCTTGGTGTTAAGGCGACTAACGGGATCGGGTGGTCAGGCTCGCTGACATGATTGATGCACGTCATTGATCCCAATCGCGTGGATCCATGCTCATGATATCAATCACCTGATTGTCTGGTCCAAGCCCGATTATTCACAGACCGCCGTCTTATTGCTGGAATATTGCTGAGCGGGGCGTTAAACAACAAACAGACCAAATTGGTAAAGGTCTGAGAGATGCATCACCTGAGGCTTTCCCCCCACATTAAGCTGACACGCCCCGATATAAATGGGATACAGTTCAAAGCGGTGTTAACCCACCTCACTCACTTCGTCTCAAATCTGCTCCTCCCCTTTCAGGTGTTAGGTCTGGACTGGAGATTGCAACAATGTGAGACTTCCCGGCCACTTCATTTGTCCATGTGTATATATGTGACCCGGCAGAAGAGGGAACTCATGGGTGGTAGAAAAAAATTGTGTTGTTTTCGATCAGTGTTTTCATGAAGCCTGACCAATGGAACTTTAAAGAAAATGAGTCCAAGTATTTGAGATCATGTATCTCTGCAATAATATGAATTGAAGCTTGCCAATTGTATTTTTGTGTTTCTAAGATAATGAAGTTTTCCCAAAAAAATTAGAAGTAATTTTCACCCATAAGGTCCCTTATCTCATGATGGGTCACATATACCAACTGTTGATTACAGGCTATAAGCATATCCTTTCATGGTATGTGGTCTATCACATATCCTTATTAATGTAGTGGATTTGCGAGCTCTGCTGTTTCAAGGTTTCACAATTTTCAAATGAAACATTTCAATGTCCTCCAAATATCAGACAATACTGTCTTCAACGAAATTTGAATAAACCATCGTCTCAAAGTAAACTTAGATATATCGAGAGTTGTTTAAATTACTTTGACTGTACTGTGTCTGACATACAAATCATATCTTTGCAGAAGCTGTTGTATGTTTCAGAAGAGAACATTCATTCCTTGATAAGTGTTCAGACTGTATTAAGTTACGTTAACTAGGAATAGGGAACAACTTTTTCACAGTCAGCCTCAGCTGGTCCCACCCCTAGGCATTCGGATTAAACAACACATTACAGCTGCCAATATTAATCTTGATAATATTTCACCTTTCAGGCTTTTGTCTTCTCCTCCTTGGCAACTTGTCAGACCGGAAGTAAACTTTACTCTCACACATTTTAAAAAATCAGACACAAATCAATTGATATATCAGCAAGAATATCTACACGTTAGAACTAAATACGAATCCCACCGTTCCATTTTTACAGATGGATCCAAGGACGGTAGCACAGTCTCCAGTGCTGCTGTCATTGGATCCAGAACCGTATTATACCAATTACCAGATCATAGCTCAATTTTCACTGCTGAAGCCAAAGCAATATTAACTGCTTTGGAATATATCCAAAAACAGTCCGGTTGTAAACGGTTCATCATCTTTTCTGATTCATTATCGTGTCTACTGGCAATCAAATCACATCATCCTTTCATTTTAGATATTTTAGAATTATATAATGACCTTGCTACTGGCCAATACGACATCGTCTTTTGCTGGTTGCCCAGTCATGTTGGAATCACGGGTAACACTATGGCTGATGCTGCAACAAAGGCACTTCTAAAAAAATCTGTGACACCACTTCTTCTACCATACAGTGACTACAAACCTGTTATAAGATGCTATATCAAAGACCTAATGCAGAAGAAGTGGAACACCCAAGTAGATATTAACATATTACATGCAATAAAACCAACTATTGGTTACACCTACTTGGGTTGTCAGTCCAGTCATTATGCGACGATGTCGTATTGGCCATTCGCGTTATACACATGAGTATTTATTGCAAGGTGGAGATCCTCCATTCTGTGTCCCTTGTGATGAAAGAATCACAGTCAAGTATGTCCTGCTTGACTGTATTGATTTTTCCATCACAAGGGATAATTATGTCCAGGTTTCATCCATAAAGGATCTTTTTAACGTAAGTCCTCATTTAATTCTTGGATCTTTAAAAGAAATTGAGTTAATAGGTAAATTTTGATTATATGCTTTGTAAAAAGTATGTGATTTTAATTTGGTAGAATGATTCGATAACTGTGATTATTTGTGGCTGTACCTTCAAAGGGGGTTGAAGTATCGTAAAATAATTGTCCCCCTGTGAGGGTGCGTAAGTCCCACTTCCTTCAAAGTATGTGTCATTTTCCTGGATTTTAATCGTAGAATGCTTGTTGTTTTTTAAATACTTTGGCTTCAAATGTCTAACAATCACCAGTAGCCAGAGGGATGGTGTACATCCTGCTGGGGTACCATGCAACCGTAAGTCCCCATGGTCCCTAGTATGGTGTCCTACCGGTGATCTCTAGCCCAGTTTTACAATGTATTGTTCAGAGTAGTCACATTTTCATGGTAACGTGTAAGTTTTAAATCTATATCTGTGTTAGTCTAGTGCTTTTATTGTCCTTTGTCGACAGATTGTAATAACTATTTTGAATGTATTATTACTGTATAACTTGATGTATTCACTATATGGCTGAAATATTGCCGATGTGACTTTAAATCTTAACTCACTCAATTACACTGTCATCCGTTGTTTATAAGAATGAAATACACCCATACGCCCAAATTGTACCCATTCTGTAACATTTGTTTGAACCTGTTTAACGATACATTTAGTTATTATAATATTCATTTAATATCCTTCGCCTTTCTCTGTTAGATGTCTTCTCACTGTTGTCTAACAGAGAAAGGTTAGGACAGTGACGCCAGTGATCAAAGGTTTCCTGATAAGTGTTGTGATCTTAGGAATTAGGTTCGTTGAGTTAATATTTCCCTGTTATTTTATTGACAAACCATGACAGAACTTCAATATTGTTCGAAGCCCTCGTTCGTAACATGTAGCTACTACTACATGTTGTAAACGTGCCAGGTTTTATGATTTAAATTATTGTATCCACTGCATGTCCATTCCTATTGACATGAACGTTTGAATGACAAAGGTGATTGCGGCCTTATCGCTGTTCTACTTTGTTATATTTGTGAAATTGTGTCTGTCGCAGTGAGTGAGTGAGTGACATGGCGCAGGGTGGTGATGTGGGCAGTGCCGCCATTTAACTTTGAAAGTATAGCATAAGCTAATGTATTTAGGCAATTTAGACCCCCAAATATGACAAGTCTATACTTTAGACGTTAGATGAATGTGCGATGATGTTCGTTTCTGCCAAGTATTTCAGTTACAGCTTGGTTTTCTGAATGCATTGAAAATATTGTAATGGCAAACTTGATTCACACACCCAGGAGCTAACTGCAAGGCATGTGCCATACAAATCAATAAGGCAGTTCTAAAAACGCCTCTGTTTCTCAGCAATGTGTACAAAACAGTGAACAAGTAGTCTCATCGTCAGTAAAAAAGTGTATTTTTCTCATTTCTCAAAATATTCAGGAATATCATTACAAAACAAAATGTACATGTAGTGTTTGGCAGTTCCTACAATTGACAAGTCCATTAATTCAATTGATATGTTCTAAGATACCATGATGAGAGTAGCTTTTAGTTTCCGCTCTTTCAGAAACAGCCAGGATTTCTGGAAAACACTGAATATAGGAATTTTTTATTATAGTGAAAATGTAGACTTTAGATAGATATCTACTTTGCCGTTGATTGACAAGAACGTCACAGGGTCTAGATCTGTTACGTCGTCACCTACAAAACATAAAAGAGTATATATATAAAATATACTTCTATGCATGTAAAGTCGTAGGTATGGTGGAAGGGGGGTGACAGAATGGTAGAAACAGTGATATATATATATATATATATATATATATATATATATATATATATATATATACATACAGAGAGAGAGACAAAGAGAGACAGACAGAGAGTAAGAGGGGAGAGAAAGAAACAATGAGAGATGGAGTGAGTGAGATTGATGGAGCAGGAGAGCGGCGTTTTTCATTGTTAACAGATCATACATAGGTTACAGGTGAAGAATTGATTATATCGTTATTACAGGACAATCTTAAAGTAAGTGAGTATGTCAGATGGGATTATCGCCGTTGAACAGTAATTCAATCACGGCGTGTCAGCTCGATGTGGGGAGGAAGTCCGAAGTGACCGACGAGCACAGGTTTGGCGCTGACAAACTGAGAAACATCATCAGGGGCGAACCGGGATTCGAACCCACTATCATAGGTGTCTGGCGTGGCAAAGGGAAGTAATGCTGCATAGCATATTTCAAAGACAAACTGAGACATCCATGTTGACCGCCAACCAACCTATCCCTCACACACACACACACACACACACACACACACACACACACACACACACACACACACACACACACACACATACACACACACACACACACACACACACACACACACACACACACACGGCCGAAAAGATAATTTCCGTAGCAGAAAAGGTACATGGTCTTAAAAGGCATGTATGTTTAGAATAACTGGTATGCGCACCGAACAAGAACAAGACTGTTCGATGTGTATTGTGTTCAAGGTGCCAGAAGAATGAAAGCAGCAAAGCGCCATATGTATAATGCTAGCGGAAATATCCTTTCATTTCTCACCAATTTGTACTGTTGTCGTGGCGTCGATGATGATAGCTGGTGTAGTGCGTCGTCCCTGGCAGATCTGGTACAGGGCAGGTGAGGTCGAATTGAAAGCTACCAGCTCAGCATCTGTCATCTTATCATCTGTCTTCATTATATATTCTTCATCATTATCTGGTGTTGTTACGAGCTGAGACATCTTCAAAAAATAAAATAATCCCGTCAGTGGACATTTACAACATATGAAACAGTGTATCTTGTTAGAACACGTAGGAACAATTGGATATACTTTTTGATTTCAGCTTTGAACCAGGAATGTTTAATATACCAAAACGTAATTTTCCATTAACCTCCGAACCAAACGAAAACTTCCTTTTTTCAAACATTGTACTCATAATTTTCACCGCGCTTTTACCTTTTACGTCCAATAGAATCTGTTTCGTTGAATAATTGAGACTGGTTATTATCTGGCATTGAGGTCTTATTTTTATTCATGTTTACTTAAGTAGGCGCTGCTTCAACCGTGTCATTAGCCAGTACCTTACAGGTGTATTTCAATTTTATGAAGCTGAAGATGTCATGGTGGTGGTGTCAGCATTTTAAAGATAAACACTTACATTTCTACCACTGATTGAGTCGACCGCTGCGTTGAAGTCTGAAATGGGGAACACCAGACAGACTTTGGTGTTGTTTATCCTGAGTCGAGCTGCAGCCACTCCCTGTAATGAAGATCAACACCTGAAATGTTTGGGGCTCGAGTACGTCTTCGGGAGTGCCAGTAATTAAAATGGAGGAAAGCTTTGTATAGTGGCTGTTACATTTTGTTCAAAATTCAAGACCAGTATGAAATGAATCGATCATGTTATCGCCTTGCTTTTACACACACAAAATATTAGTCATTTAGTAGTTAATGTATGCAAGTTAATGAATAAACAACTTGTTTTTATTACAACTGAGATGACACTTCAGTGAAAATCAAAGTGTTATCACACCAACTTCTGAATGCTACTCAAGTCTCTCATCAATAAAAGAATAAATGAAAATAGTTACGTTTTGAAAGTCATAAGCTGAAAATGCGGATGAAATATTAGAATTCATCAGCCTTCTGTCAAATGATGACAGAATAATGAATTCCGAGGTCCTGTTGAACTTAGCTGACTCCTTGATGGTGATATTTGCGTCCACCATACGTAGCCATTGTCGACGCTCGGCGCCCATTCCAAGCTGGAACAGTGTTTAAGGAAACTGATAATTGCAATCATCAACGTTATGAACTCGTAATTGAATTAAATGTTTTCATTCTAAATGGTTACCACATGATAGATATGTATTTCATTTTTGTCTTCGGTGTGAGTGAGTGAGTATGGTTTTACGCCAGTGTTGGCAATATTTCAGCACTATTACGGCTGGAGACACCAGAAATGGGCTTCACACATTGTAACCACTAGGCTACACCCTCGCCTCCCCCATTTTGGCTAGTGTAGCACATATAAGGTAATAAACCTTAAGATCTCTTGTAGAACTGGTATGCATAACACGCATAAAATCAATTGATGAGTGAGTTAGTGAGTGTAACAGATAACACTATTTCAGTTATTTGAGAACTCAAGGTCTTTGATCTCATGTGTGCGAAAGAAAACAAATGGGAGGAGATCATAGACCATACACAACAGACACGGTTTTAACGAATAAAGTATAGTATCAAGTAAGGAAAAGCCTATGAAAATATTGTATCGAAAAAACTTACTGCAGCCATAAATGGATTTCTGATCGGGCCTCCTCGCCCAAGTGGCTGGCGCCGCCCAGTTGTGGGTCCTCGCCTTTCAGGTCGTCGTCCCCATGATGAACGTCCTCGTCCACCCAATCTTTGTCCTCTTCCTGTAGGTCGTCCTCCACCCGGTCTTTGTCCTCTTGCTCCAAATCCTCGTCCACCCGACGGAAGGCCAGACCCACCCAATCGGCTATCACTCCCTACAGGTCCTCTTCTAGAGCCACGTATTGCAGGTCTACCACGCCCTGGGGAGTCTTTGGGTGTTAAGCTATTTGAACTGTTCCTTCGCCACCCACCTCTTCCAAACGAATGCACGCATGCAAGACAACTTAAGGTAACCAGCAGAACAAGCGTGATCCTCATGTCTAACTTTGCAAGCCAACTATTACACGGTAATGAGACTTATCGACGTGGTTGTCGACATAAAAATGAAATGTATGGTGATATACTTGTCTTATATACTAAAGGATTTGGTGTCTCGTGGAGATTTATTGGATCATATATGCATGATTGAGTACATAAACAAATCTGACGTCAACATAGTCATTCATCTCCGACGTTTGGCATGAAAAGCCACCGGAGATCCTTTGCATTTACAATGTCATAATGAGATTGATTTTGTAGATGTCAAGTAGCGTTCAAGCGGAATGCCATCGGGAAATGTTAAATGTAAATAATCTAACAGGACCCCTTGAGAGACATATTTTTCGGAATACAAAGGACAGTCTACTTTGAATGTTATGTCAGCAAGACACAACATTAATGTCTTGAATCTTCGTCATATTTGTATAATGTTGTCAAAATTAATGTATTTTTCTTCAAGTTTTTAACAACTTCAAATATATTCTACAACTTGATATTTCCCAACTCGACATAGGTTTCAGGACTTGTATAATAATATGTAGCGCTCTGGGATGCAAGTTGTGGAAACCAGTCAAACGAGCTTGAGGCATTAAATGTTAGGTCACTGTTCTTTGTGATCAACACGCAGGACACTTATCAGTGTACGGCTATTGCCATTCAGCACCCGGCTGCACCTGGCTGACCAGCTCCAGAAAGATTTACTAGTGTTTTAGCAAACCCAGATCTTTTTTCTTTTGCGTTGCCAAAACTTGCCATGCTATTTTATTTAAGCGCCGACAGATTTTATATAGGTAATGTATGTGCTAAATATATATATATAGATAAAATACAAAAGTCCAAAGATGAGCTGTATAATTTACTCAACTGGTTTCACGCATGTGATTTTCAAGAGTACAGTTATACCGTTATGCTGTTTTGACGTCACAGTGCACTCTAACATAGTATGACGTCATAGTGCAATCTAACTTTGTGACGTCACAATAAGACAGGCGTAAGAGGATAGGGCAGGCGTATGACACCTACAGAAATAAGTATTGTTGTGGCAGTAAAATGTACAATACATTGTAATTGTATAAAATAATTCAATTATTTCAGGCCATTTAATTTTGGTTTGAAAGTATTAATAAAATAACTTTCTTTTATCTTTCTCAATGCATCATTGTCACATTTGTTAAACGGGAATATCACAAAATTTGGAGTTTTATTCCCGGCACACTGATCAATGTGTTGACTGAGTGGAATACACCGACAAGAGGGGTCCCTTATTTGTTGTCGGTGGACCCTCACTCTCACTCTTAGGGTGTCCCCTGTCTGTCCAATGTGTTCGGCCTTGCATCCAGCACATTGTATGACATAAATCAAGTTTTTTGAAGCACAATTCATATTCTCACGGACATAGAAAGTATTTCCGTCTTTGAATGTAAAAGAACAACATTGTAAAACATGACGGCAAGTTCCACAATTTTGTCTGTTACACTGTTTTACATTCTTGTTTTCCATGTGAGAAAGAAGCCCTAGTAAGAATCTGTTTCAGATTTTGGCTCGGTCTTTTACTTTTAATAAGTTTATTTTGTGATATTTTTTGTTTTAGTTCTTTACACTTATTTAAGGGATACAGTGTTTCCCGAACACTTCCAAATATTTCCGGGTTTGGGGGATTAAAGGTTTTAACAAAAGCGAGAACACTCTCGTTAGGTTTATCTTTAGGTTTTAAAAGATCACAACGGTTTTGTGATTTCGCCTTGTTTATTGCGTCTTCCACTATTTTTCTAGGGTAGTTTCTTTCTAATAGTGACTCCCTCAGTTCATCGAGTCTATATTGTGCAGGATCTGAATTAGATACTATCGCGCAGATTCTACGTGCTAATGAGTAAGGAACACTGTTTTTAGTATGACGGGGGTGATAGGAATTGTAATTGAGGTATTGCTTCGAATCGGTTGGTTTGTAATATGCATCTGTTTCAATGTCATTGTTTGAAATTGTAACCATTACATCTAGAAACGATAGATTGTTATCGCTCATCTATAAAGTATAGATTAAAATTGGATGGGATGTCTGCCAAATATCTATCAAACACTGTAGATCGTTTTCATTCCGATTCCACAGAACAAAACAATCATTTAAAAACCTTTTCCATTTATCTTGAAATTCCTATCCAAATTCAATGCCGAATCTTTCTTCAATTTTTGAGTACAGTAATTTTAAATCATTTACGGGCGTTATTTTGACATAAGCAGAATTCAAAGTTCGACATTTTTCTTGGATCTGTGCGCTTTTATGAACTTGAGGGAGGCCATAAAAATTACTTTCTTTCGATTCAAAATTAATACAGGGGTAGCTCGCTACTGAGCTATCAGCGGCAGAAACTTAAACTCGAGACCAACAACAGTTAATAATATTCTATTCGAATATACAAAACTATCGGACCATGGACAACAGGTCGAGCCTTGTTGTGTGCCGTCTCACTTAGATATTCATGGAAATAAAAACGTAGACACACTGGCGAAGCTAGCTATACTCCCTTCAGTCAACAAAGGGGCCAATTAGAAATCGAAGAGGTCAGAAGGCGACCTCGTAAACACTTAAAGCAACAACAACAAAAACATCAACACCTGGGTTTCTCCTGCTTTGCCTGAGATCCTCTCTGTTTGTTTTTGAAGGCAAGTCACTTTTACTTGTAACTATGCCATTTGATTAAACTTGCTTTAAAGACTTCTAACTTTGCTATGCTACTTGAAAAATGATGTGAGGTGAAATTGGGTTTAACGTCGCGTCCAAGATTATTGCACTTATATAGCGACGTGCATGCACGTGTGTGTGTGTGGCTGCTTGTACTGGTCCTGACTGATGCCGATTTATAGTAGCACTATAAATCGGCATCAGTCCGGACCAGCTCACTGAGATACCATGCCGCAGTTTAACATGAATACCCCACTCAGACACAATATACTGACTCCGAGTAGACCGGTCCTTGTTTTAGCCCCTTAATGCCTAGCGCCAGACAGGGTAACAACAAGTACCATCTTTTATCGTCTTTTGGTATGACGCGGCCGGGGATCAAACCCCGGACCTTCCGCTCTCCGGGCGGACGCTCTACCTCTAGACCACGGAGGCGGTACTTGAACAATGAACTAACGTAACGGATACATTTAAAACAAAATCGACCGTTTGGTCGCTTTATGTTATTTGCATGTAGTTAAAATAAAGATCAAATACAGTACTGAATAATTGACAGGCCCGATAAAGTAGCAGTGTTTCATAGACCAGCCTTGGTATTCCAGTCGCATGAATGTTTGATGGATAAACACCAGTTGTAAAATATACTTGAAAGATTTTTTAGTCCTTAAAATTATGTGACATGAATATTAAATTTATGATCAACTTGCGTTCTTTTTTCAAATCAGTATGTATATGTACGTGCATACAGTGGGTCGCTAAATACTGCTGTGTCTTTATGTCAGTTGATATATGTAGTAAAGTAAACCACACATGAGAGAGACATCCTTATCAGTGCGACCATACAGTTAACGTTGATAAACATATTTAAGGCATTACTCCCACCAAGCTGATCACTGTATACGCATTTGCAAGATACACAATCATACACTTTTCCATGTTACTTAAAACTAAAATAGATATCAACTATGGATCTTTGTGTGTATCATATGCTTAGTGTCATTGTGATATCACAATTGAACTTGTACAATTAAACACGTTTTTACATGTTTTGTACGGGGTATCACAATCAGACAGACGGCTAATAGGAAGGCTTAATGTCTTGTATTAGTTTCAAATTAATGGAGTGTGTACATCACTTGTCCTAACCCATCCAAACAAATTCTTTCACCTTGGCATAACCTAATAAGATTTTGGGAAGTGTGATATCATGAAGTGCGTTCAACTGACAAGACAACCCGAAACTGCAATTAATCGCATAGAATTGTTTCAATTTACACAAATTTTGAACAACCTAAAGAATGTAAAACAGGGTCAAACAGAAAACCCACCGATTCCTGTCATATGAACTTTGAACTTAAGATGTGACGCGATGCCCTGTATCGAAGTTGGTACTTTCAGTATTACATTATACTACATAACACCTAACACAGTTGACATATTGTCTAGTAAACTGTATATAATTGTCAGGAAAGTAATCGTTGCATTGCAGAAAGAACACTGCAGGTTTGGTAATGGAATTGTTGGCTAACAGACCAGATCAACAAGAGGCACATTACTATTCTAAAATATCAAGGAAGAAGGAGCTAAGGAGAACTTGTTTTTTCAAACAGAAGTTGAAATCACAGAAACACTAGAAATTGATCGTCCACACTTAATAGGAAGGCAACGCGGGACAAGGTTCCACCTATTGTGGTGAAGCTTTGTAAATTTCAACAATGAAAGATGCTCAGAAAAAGCATCATGAAAAGATAGGGCACTAACTCAGCTATTGGAAAACAATATCTGAAGTTATTCAAGAGCGAAGAGGATTTCTGTTGCTATTTTTCAAGACGGTGAGTCCGGAAAAAAGAAAAGCAACATTGGTGAGAGACAAATTGTGTGTCGAAGGAAATATGAAGAGAGGCCATGATTCGTATTGCCCCAGGGAGGAATGCCAGAAGAATACCCAAGTAGACAATCAGAAGATTGTATTCATGGAACATTAATGGTGGGTTTGAAACTTGAAACTTGTATTATGATGTTATCTTTCAGTGTGAATGTTGGATTGAAAACAACAGCGATGGCTTTATATATTACGAGATCAAAATTAGAAATAAACAAGGTGAATATATTGCTAATTCAACATTCGTTAGACAGTATTGGTATGATTTGTTCTTCGAACTCGAAAATCTAAGAGGTATGTGCCTTGATTGTGGTGAAGTTCATAGCTGTGGGGATGGGGTGGGGGGTAGACTATTCGCTCGTCACGCCGAAGACCATGCTTCGACGAGCCCTTAAGAGATCTGGGGTAAAATAGGTCTTCAGCAACCAATGCTTGCCGTTAAAGGCGACCATGCTTGTCGTAAGAGGCGACCAACGGGATCGGGTGATCAGGCTCGCTGACTTGGTTGATGCACGTCATCGTATCCCAATTGCGTAGATCGATGCTCATGATGTCAATCACTGGATTGTCTGGCCCAGACTCGATTATTTACAGACCGCCGTCATTTTGTGGGAATATTGCTGAGTGCGGCGTTAAACAACAAACAAACAAACCAAAACCATGGTACGATATCCCTACATGGACACAATGTGTTAAGCGCCTTTCTGGTGTTCCCCGCCATGATACTGTAGCGGCCCGGACCCAAACTTCTGATAAACCTTGACGTCTGGATGTAAATGAGAGTCAAAACACTTTTTTTCAACGAATAATTAGTTTTTATTCATGTGGGTATAACAATACCTTATATGGACAACACAATGCTTCCAAATAAATAGATCCCTCTGATTTTTAAGGTTTATTTGTAAGGTCCAGTGTCTGGGCAAAATAATTGTTGCCTGTAACTATAATGGTAGTTTACTGATATATATACATATAGATGGCCTCTTTATCTGAATAACTTTACAGTTACTAAGATAGCAATTTGTGTCTGTTTTCAAAATGCAGTCTATTTACAGAAATGATTACGTAAGGACAAGGGGAACTTTTGGGCTGAATTATCTGCCCTTTGATTGAAACTGACCAAAGTCGGAATGACCCAGTATGGATCTCATTGTATTTATAGGTGTGATAAAATGGTCACATGTCTGTTTTTGACCAATCAGATAACGAGAAATTACGTCTCTTTAAGTCCTTATTCCTTTGAGGGATCTACTTTCACAACATAAAATCACTGAAATAAAGAGGAAGACAAACCATCTCAGGAGGTGATTTGGTATGAAAATGAGTATTTATACCAATCAATTAATTATGTCTAATTGATTCACTAATTGCCTTTCAATATCACAAGATAAACAATTACTTCCTGCTACGTCGAAGCTTCGTCCTTGCTGCCTGCCAAGAGGACGTAATAACAAGCAACATCGATTTGGAATTACGATTGAGGAAGAGGAAGAGTTCAAGTGTCAAGAGGCAATTGGAATTTATCTGATACATAAGACGTTTAATAACACAAATTGGCCACTGGCATGCTTTGACAGAAGCACTGGATGTCATATTTATGAGAGACATGTTCTTAAATAGTCACGCTAAATATTGCGCATGAATACATCAGCGAAGATTACATAGTTCCTGGTGTAAGAATTAACATTAACTTTAATACACGTCTTGAAATATAATCAAATATGATTCTGGGTTCCCCTGGACATAGTTAATTAGATTAAATAAACTTTATAATGCAAAATGCTAGGCTTTAGCCAAATTGAGTAACTTCATTGCGACCTAAGCTAGCTGTCACAAAGTTAAAATAGCAGGCGTGGGCGAAACACGTAGTTCAGCCCTGATCACAAATTCACACAAATATTGATAAATATCGAGCTGCCAAGGGATTGTGATATGTTTGTTGAAGAACGAAGGTATGGTTAATCTGTATCTGATGGTTAATTTGCGTAACTGTGTGCTTAGAACGATGAATTCTTCAAAAGTTACGGTCAATGCAAAAACTCTTGAAAAAGTAAACACGATCGTTTTGACAGGCACGTTGTTGACATGTCCTAAACAATATGCGTAACATGATAACATGGACATATGATTATTTTTACGAGATAACAGTGTGCTATGAAGCTCTATAACAGCATACTATGATCCTCTGATAGATTTCTTACCAAAACGGGATTCAAAACATTGAATTACGTGAAAACAAGGTTGGCAAAAATATATATATATATTCCTGCAAAACCTAATTACAGTTTACAGGATAATTATGACATAATAACCATCAAAAATAGATCAGGGAAATATTTAGGAAATATTTTTTATTTTTATTTTTACAAGCTGACATAACTTACACATTTTATGATAAAGATACATTAATTATCTATATATCTTCTTCGTGATGGCCATCACAATATTGCTGGAATACTGCGAAAAGTGGCATAAACCATACACACTCACTCACTCACTCACAGCTAAAGAGACTTAGGAGACTAAACAGTATAAGCTTATTGCTTAGGAGACTTAACACTAAAAGCCGAACTAATATAATCAATAACAATGATCACTAATCATGATACAAGCGATGCAACCATTTCCCCAGCAACAATGCACGGCATGAGTTTGTTCTGAAGAAAGGTGTATACATATGACAAGGATGGTCCACAGGAACAAGAACGTATCAAACCGGCTAGGCGCCACAAAGAAGAGCTCTGCATTTAATAGGTTCTGGCTGTGATAAAAACATAAAGAGCCAGTCATATACTCTGCCCCGTCAACTTGATTACTTATCCATATTTTGTAGGACTGCTCATGAGCCACCCACAGTGGTTACATGAGGAATCCATCTTATAAACACACAGACAGACAGACAGACAGTTTATTCAGTAAGAAGGCCATAGGCCAATAATACAGACAATGGTTGATTGCATGAACTACGCATGCCAAGGAAGTAGTCGATTTAAGTTTCTCTTAGCCGTTGGAATTTATATAGATATAAACATGTGTTATATACAACATCAAAGTTTTCTGATGAAATAATTTTAGTAAAAGATGTTACAGTTTGAATCTTGATATACTGTTTAAGATACATATTTCTTAGGGCTGAATAACGCTCACATACAAGTAAAACATGAAATTCATCTTCAATAGAAGATATACCATTTTCTATACAATATTTACATAATCGTTCAGTGTATGGGACATTTGTGTATCTCCCAAAGTCAATTGCAAGTTTAAACTTTCTACATCTGAAACGAGTCATACATGTTCTCAGATGTACTGGTAAGGGGAGTGTAAGATATTTTTTTTACGTTTAACAGGGATTTAAAATGTTCACTGTTTTGTACACATTGCTGAGAAACACAGGCGTTTTTAGAACTGCCTTATTGATTTGTATGGCACATGCCTTGCAGTTAGCTCCTGGGTGTGTGAATCAAGTTTGCCATTACCATATTTTCAATGCATTCAGAAACCCAAGCTGTAACTGAAATTCTTGGCAGAAACGAACATCATCGCACATTCATCTAACGTCTAAAGTAATAGACATGTAATATTTGGGAGTCTTAATTGCCTAAATACATTAGCTTATGCATGGTCTTGCAGTGGATACCATACATGAAATCATACAACCTTGCATGTAGCAATAGCTACTTGCCATGAACGATGCTTCGAACAGTACTGAAGTTCCATCATGGTTTGTCAGTAAAATAACAGGGACATATTAACTCAACAAGTCCTAAGATCACAACAGTTATCAGTGAACCTTTAATCACTGGAGTCACTGTCCTAACCTTTCTCTGTTAGACAGCAGTGAGAAGACACCTAACAGAGAAGGCGAAGGATGTTAAAATGAATATTACATTAACTAAATGTATCATTAAACAGGTTCAAACAAATGTTACAGAATAGATACAATTTGGGTGCATGTATGCATTTCATGCTTATAAACAACGGATGGCATGACTCATGAAAATGATTTTGCTCAATCGCTGTTTTTGGTCTTCTTTTGTAAATGCTGTGGGTGTGTGTGCCTAAAGAGCGTAAAGAGTGAATAGTCAAGTGCCTAATGGATTATTGTCTCACTGTTCAATAAAAAGGTTTTGGGCCGAGACATTTAACACTGCCCCCGCTGATCTGCATATTTCGCAACTGTTCCTCTTTACTTGTAAGCAGCAGAACGTGAGGTGAAATGGGGTTCAACGTCGCGTCCAAGTTTATTGCACTTATATAGCGACGTGCATGCATGTGTGTGGTTGTGTCTGCTCCTACATTTTGCCTGTTTTGACTAGTGATTTGCAAGATATGCTTTTGTATTTTGTCTGTAACATTTTCGTATAAGCATAGTCAGAACTCGTCACACCGTGAGTCAACATTGTTGGTTCGTATTTAAAGACGTTCAAGCGGTATGTATTCTGGCTATTCCAAAAGATTGTGTTTTCGTATAATTCTTTTACCAAAGACTTTATCCCCTATGAAGCTTTATACATACATGTATCACGTACATGTATAATAGAGAATCTGTCTTTGATTCAAATGACATTTAAGCATATAAAAACACCAGGTAAGTGTCACATTAGCATATTAACATACATCTTTGAAGTATTCTCGAATGACTTTCATTATGCAACTGTCTTCCTCTTACTACCCGTGGGGTTCACCAAAGTGGTAAGACCCGTGAAGATCCGGGGTGGAATAGGTCTTCAGCAACCCATGCTTGCCGTAAAAGGCGTCTATGCTTGTTTAGGCGACTAACGGGATCGGGTGGTCAGGCTCGCTGACATGATTGATGCACGTCATTGATCCCAATCTCGTGGATCCATGCTTATATCAATCACCGGATTGTCTGGTCCAAGCTCGATTATTCACAGACCGCCGTCTTATTGCTGGAATATTGCTGAGTGGGGCGTTAAACAACAAACAAACAAAATTGGTAAAGGTCTGAGAGAAGCATCACCTCAGGCTTTCCCCCCACATTAAGCTGACACACCCCGATATGAATGGGATACAGTTCAAAGCGGTGTTAACCCACCTCACTCACTTCGTCTCAAATCTGCTCCTCCACTTCAAGATTGATTTGAGATCATGTATCTCTGTAATAATATGAATTGAAGCTTGCCAATTGTATTTTTCTGTTTCTAAGATAATGAAGTTTTCCCCAAAAATGAGAAGTAATTTTCACCCATAAGGTCCCTTATCTCATGGTGGTCACATATACCAACTGTTGATTACAGGCTATAAGCATATCTCTTCATGGTATGTGGTCTATCACATATCCTTATTAATGTAGTGGATTTGCGAGCTCTGCTGTTTCAAGGTTTCACAATTTTCAAATGAAACATTTCAATGTCCTCCAAATATCAGACAATACTGTCTTCAACGAAATTGTAATAAACCATCGTCTCAAAGTACACTTAGATATATCGAGAGTTGTTTAAATTACTTTGACTGTACTGTGTCTGACATACAAATCATATCTTTGCAGAAGCTGTTGTATGTTTCAGAAGAGAACATTCATTCCTTGATAAGTGTTCAGACTGTATTAAGTTACGTTAACTAGGAATAGGGAACAACTTTTTCACAGTCAGCCTCAGCTGGTCCCACCACTAGGCATTCGGATTAAACAACACATTACAGCTGCCAATATTAATCTTGATAAAATTTCCCCCTTCAGGCTTTTGTCTTCTCCTCCTTGGCAACTTGTCAGACCGGAAGTAAACTTTACTCTCACAAATTTTAAAAAATCAGACACAAATCAATTGATATATCAGCAAGAATATGTACAAGTTAGAACTAAATACGAATCCCACCGTTCCATTTTTTCAGATGGATCCAAGGACGGTAGCACAGTCTCCAGTCCTGCTGTCATTGGATCCAGAACCGTATCATACCAATTACCAGATCATAGCTCAATTTTCACCGCTGACGCCAAAGCAATATTAACTGCTTTGGAATATATCCAAAAACAGTCCGGTTGTAAACGGTTCATCATCTTTTCTGATTCATTATCGTGTCTACTGGCAATCAAATCTAGCTCTTCACATCATCCATTCATTTTAGATATTTTAGAATTATATAATGACCTTGCTAATGACATCGTCATTTGCTGGTTGCCCAGTCATTTTGGAATCACGGGTAACACTATGGCTGATGCCGCAGCAAAGGCACTTCTAAAAAAATCTGTGACACCACTTCTTCTACCATACAGTGACTACAAACCTGTTATTAGATGCTATATCAAAGACCTAATGCAGAAGAAGTGGAACACCCAAGTAGATATTAACATATTACATGCAATAAAACCAACTATTGGTTACACCTACTTGGGTTGTCAGTCCAGTCATTATGCGACGATGTCGTATTGGCCATTCGCGTTATACACATGAGTATTTATTGCAAGGTGGAGATCCTCCATTCTGTGTCCCTTGTGATGAAAGAATCACAGTCAAACATGTCCTGCTTGACTATTGATTTTTCCATCACAAGGGATAATTATTTCCAGGTTTCATCCTTAAAGGATCTTTTTAATGTAAGTCCTCATTTAATTCTTGGATTTTTAAAAGAAATTGAGTTAATAGATAAATTTTGATTATATGCATTGTAAAAAGTATGTGATTTTCATTTGGTAGAATGATTCGATAACTGTGATTATTTGTGGCTGTACCTTCAAAGGGGGTGGAAGTATCATAAATAATTGTCCCCCTGTGAGGGTGCGTAAGTCCCACTTCCTTCAAAGTATGTTTCATTTCC
The DNA here is from genome assembly GCF_022045235.1 of Haliotis cracherodii. Taxonomy (NCBI): domain Eukaryota; kingdom Metazoa; phylum Mollusca; class Gastropoda; order Lepetellida; family Haliotidae; genus Haliotis; species Haliotis cracherodii. Next base: position 5,443,456 of record NW_027266266.1, on the reverse strand, counting down.
CTGGATTTTAATAGTAGAATGCTTGTTGTTTTTTTAAATACTTTGGCTTCAAATGTCTAACAATCACCAGTAGCCAGAGGGATGGTGTAAATCCTACTGGGGTAAGTCCCCGTGGTCCCTAGTATGGTGTCCTAACTTTGGTTGCTGGTGATCTCTAGCCCATGTTTACAATGTATTGTTCAGAGTAGTCACATTTTCATGGTAACGTGCAAGTTTTAAATCTATATCTGTGTTAGTCTAGTGCTTTTATTGTCCTTTGTCGACAGATTTTAATAACTATATGAATGTATTATTACTGTATAACTTGATTTATTCACTACATGGCTGAAATATTGCCGATGTGACTTTAAATCTTAACTCACTCACTTACACTGTCATCCGTTGTTTATAAGAATGAAATACACCCTTACGCCCAAATTGTACCCATTCTGTAACATTTGTTTGAACCTGTTTAACGATACATTTAGTTATTATAATATTCATTTTAATATCCTTTGCCTTTCTCTGTTAGATGTCTTCTCATTGTTGTCTAACAGAGAAAGGTTAGGACAGTGACTCCAGTGATCAAAGGTTACCTGATAAGTGTTGTGATCTTAGGACTTAGGTTCGTTGAGTTAATATTTCCCTGTTATTTTATTGACAAACCATGATGGAACTTCAATATTGTTCGAAGCCCTCGTTCGTAACATGTAGCTACTACTACATGTTGTAAACGTGCCAGGTTTTATGATTTAAATTATTGTATCCACTGCATGACCATGCCTATTGACATGAACGTTTGAATGACAAAGGTGATTTGGGCCTTATCGCTGTTCTACTTTGTTACATTTGTGAAATTGTGTCTGTCGCAGTGAGTGAGTGAGTGACATGGCGCAGGGTGGTGATGTGGGCAGTGCCGCCATTTAACTTTGTAAGTATAGCATAAGCTAATGTATTTAGGCAATTTAGACTCCCAAATATTACATGTCTATTACTTTAGACGTTAGATGAATGTGCGATGATGTTCGTTTCTGCCAAGTATTTCAGTAACAGTTTGGGTTTCTGAATGCATTGAAAATATTGTAATGGCAAACTTGATTCACACACCCAGGAGCTAACTGCAAGGCATGTGCCATACAAATCAATAAGGCAGTTCTAAAAACGCCTGTGTTTCTCAGCAATGTGTACAAAACAGTGAACATTTTAAATCCCTGTTAAATGTAAAAAAAATATCTTACACTCCCCTTACCAGTACATCTGAGAACATGTATGACTCGTTTCAGATGTAGAAAGTTTAAACTTGCAATTGACTTTGGGAGATACACAAATGTCCCATACACTGAACGATTATGTAAATATTGTATCGAAAATGGTATATCTTTTATTGAAGATGAATTTCATGTTTTACTTGTATGTGAGCGTTATTCAGCCCTAAGAAATATGTATCTTAAACAGTATATCAAGATTCAAACTGTAACATCTTTTACTAAAATTATTTCATCAGAAAACTTTGATGTTGTATATAACACGTGTTTATACCTATATAAAGTCGAACGGCTAAGAGAAACTTAAATCGACTACTTCCTTGGCATGCGTAGTTCATGCAATCAACCATTGTCTGTATTATTGGCCTATGGCCTTCTTACTGAATAAACTGTCTGTCTGTCTGTCTGTGTGTTTATAAGATGGATTCCTCATGTAACCACTGTGGGTGGCTCATGAGCAGTCCTACAAAATATGGATAAGTAATCAAGTTGACGGGGCAGAGTATATGACTGGCTCTTTATGTTTTTATCACTGCCAGAACCTATTAAATGCAGAGCTCTTCTTTGTGGCACCTAGCCGGTTTGATACGTTCTGGTTCCTGTGGACCATCCTTGTCATATGTATACACCTTTCTTCAGAACAAACTCATGCAATGCATTGTTGCTGGGGAAATGGTTGCATCGCTTGTATCATGATTAGTGATCATTGTTATTGATTATATTAGTTCGGCTTTTACTGTTAAGTCTCCTAAGCAATAAGCTTATACTGTTTAGTCTCCTAAGTCTCTTTAGCTGTGAGTGAGTGAGTGAGTGTGTATGGTTTATGCCACTTTTCGCAGTATTCCAGCAATATTGGGATGGCCATCACGAAGAAGATATATAAATAAATTAATGTATCTTTATCATAAAATGTGTAAGTTATGTCAGCTTGTAAAAATAAAAAATATTTCCTAAATATTTCCCTGATGTATTTTTGATGGTTATTATGTCATAATTATCCTGTAAACTGTAATTAGGTTTTGCAGGAATATATATATTTGCCAACCTCGTTTTCACGTAATTCAATGTTTTGAATCCCGTTTTGGTAAGAAATCTATCAGAGGATCATAGTATGCTGTTATAGAGCTTCATAGCACACTGTTATCTCGTAAAAATAATCATATGTCCATGCTATCATGTTACGCATATTTTTTAGGACATGTCAACAACGTGCTCTGTCAAAACGATCGTGTTTACTTTTTCAAGAGTTTTTGCATTGACCGTAACTTTTGAAGAATTCATCGTTCTAAGCACACAGTTACGCAAATTAACCATCAGATACATATTAACCATACCTTCGTTCTTCAACAAACATATCACAATCCCTTGGCAGCTCGATATTTATCCATATTTGTGTGAATTTGTGATCAGGGCTGAACTACGTGTTTCGCCCACGCCTGCTATTTTAACTTTGTGACAGCTAGCTTAGGTCGCAATGAAGTTACTCAATTTGGCTAAAGCCTAGCATTTTGCATTATAAAGTTTATTTAATCTAATGAACTATGTCCAGGGGAACCCAGAATCATATTTGATTATATTTCAAGACGTGTATTAAAGTTACTGTTAATTCTTACACCAGGAACTATGTAATCTTCGCTGATGTAAGGACAAGGGGAACTTTTGGGATGAATTATCTGCCCTTTGATTGAAACTGACCAAAGTCGGAATGACCCAGTATGGATCTCATTGTATTTATAGGTGTGATAAAATGGTCACATGTCTGTTTTTGACCAATCAGATAACGAGAAATTACGTCTCTTTAAGTCCTTATTCCTTTGAGGGATCTACTTTCACAACGTAAAATCACTGAAATAAAGAGGAAGACAAACCATCTCAGGAAATGAGTATTTATACCAATCAATTAATTATGTCTAATTGATTCACTAATTGCCTTTCAATATCACAAGATAAACAATTACTTCCTGCTACGTCGAAGCTTCGTCCTTGCTGCCTGCCAAGAGGACGTAATCACAAGCCACATCGACTTGGAATTACGATTGAGGAAGAGGAAGAGGAAGAGTTCAAGTGTCAAGAGGCAATTGGAATTTATCTGATACATAAGACGTTTAATAACACGAATTGGCCACTGGCATGCTTTGACAGAAGCACTGGATGTCATATTTATGAGAGACATGTTCTTAAATAGTCACGCTAAATATTGCGCATGAATACATCAGCGAAGATTACATAGTTCCTGGTGTAAGAATTAACAGTAACTTTAATACACGTCTTGAAATATAATCAAATATGATTCTGGGTTCCCCTGGACATAGTTCATTAGATTAAATAAACTTTATAATGCAAAATGCTAGGCTTTAGCCAAATTGAGTAACTTCATTGCGACCTAAGCTAGCTGTCACAAAGTTAAAATAGCAGGCGTGGGCGAAACACGTAGTTCAGCCCTGATCACAAATTCACACAAATATGGATAAATATCGAGCTGCCAAGGGATTGTGATATGTTTGTTGAAGAACGAAGGTATGGTTAATATGTATCTGATGGTTAATTTGCGTAACTGTGTGCTTAGAACGATGAATTCTTCAAAAGTTACGGTCAATGCAAAAACTCTTGAAAAAGTAAACACGATCGTTTTGACAGGCACGTTGTTGACATGTCCTAAAAAATATGCGTAACATGATAGCATGGACATATGATTATTTTTACGAGATAACAGTGTGCTATGAAGCTCTATAACAGCATACTATGATCCTCTGATAGATTTCTTACCAAAACGGGATTCAAAACATTGAATTACGTGAAAACGAGGTTGGCAAATATATATATTCCTGCAAAACCTAATTACAGTTTACAGGATAATTATGACATAATAACCATCAAAAATACATCAGGGAAATATTTAGGAAATATTTTTTATTTTTACAAGCTGACATAACTTACACATTTTATGAATAAGATACATTAATTTATTTATATATCTTCTTCGTGATGGCCATCCCAATATTGCTGGAATACTGCGAAAAGTGGCATAAACCATACACACTCACTCACTCACTCACAGCTAAAGAGACTTAGGAGACTAAACAGTATAAGCTTATTGCTTAGGAGACTTAACAGTAAAAGCCGAACTAATATAATCAATAACAATGATCACTAATCATGATACAAGCGATGCAACCATTTCCCCAGCAACAATGCATTGCATGAGTTTGTTCTGAAGAAAGGTGTATACATATGACAAGGATGGTCCACAGGAACCAGAACGTATCAAACCGGCTAGGTGCCACAAAGAAGAGCTCTGCATTTAATAGGTTCTGGCAGTGATAAAAACATAAAGAGCCAGTCATATACTCTGCCCCGTCAACTTGATTACTTATCCATATTTTGTAGGACTGCTCATGAGCCACCCACAGTGGTTACATGAGGAATCCATCTTATAAACACACAGACAGACAGACAGACAGTTTATTCAGTAAGAAGGCCATAGGCCAATAATACAGACAATGGTTGATTGCATGAACTACGCATGCCAAGGAAGTAGTCGATTTAAGTTTCTCTTAGCCGTTCGACTTTATATAGGTATAAACACGTGTTATATACAACATCAAAGTTTTCTGATGAAATAATTTTAGTAAAAGATGTTACAGTTTGAATCTTGATATACTGTTTAAGATACATATTTCTTAGGGCTGAATAACGCTCACATACAAGTAAAACATGAAATTCATTTTCAATAAAAGATATACCATTTTCGATACAATATTTACATAATCGTTCAGTGTATGGGACATTTGTGTATCTCCCAAAGTCAATTGCAAGTTTAATCTTTCTACATCTGAAACGAGTCATACATGTTCTCAGATGTACTGGTAAGGGGAGTGTAAGATATTTTTTTTACATTTAACAGGGATTTAAAATGTTCACTGTTTTGTACACATTGCTGAGAAACACAGGCGTTTTTAGAACTGCCTTATTGATTTGTATGGCACATGCCTTGCAGTTAGCTCCTGGGTGTGTGAATCAAGTTTGCCATTACAATATTTTCAATGCATTCAGAAACCCAAACTGTTACTGAAATACTTGGCAGAAACGAACATCATCGCACATTCATCTAACGTCTAAAGTAATAGACATGTAATATTTGGGAGTCTTAATGGCCTAAATACATTAGCTTATGCTATACTAACGAACTTAAATGGCGACACTGCCCACATCACCACCCTGCGCCATGTCACTCACTCACCCACTCTCTATAAGGCCCAAATCACCTTTGTGATTGAAACGTTCATGTCAAAAGGCATGGTTTTGCAGTGGATACCATACATGAAATCATACAACCTGGCATGTAGCAGTAGCTACTTGTCATGAACGATGCTTTGAACAGTACTGAAGTTCCATCATGGTTTGTCAGTAAAATAACAGGGACATATTAACTCAACAAGTCCTAAGATCACAACAGTTATCAGGGAACCTTTAATCCCTGGAGTCACTGTCCTAACCTTTCTCTGTTAGACAGCAGTGAGAAGACACCTAACAGAGAAGGCGAAGGATGTTAAAATGAATATTACAATAACTAAATGTATCATTAAACAGGTTCAAACAAATGTTACAGAATAGATACAATTTGGGTGCATGTATGCATTTCATGCTTATAAACAACGGATGACATGACTCATGAAAATGATTTTGCTCAATCGCTGTTTTTGGTCTTCTTTTGTAAATGCTGTGGGTGTGTGTGCCTAAAGAACGTAAAGAGTGAATAGTCAAGTGCCTAATGGATTATTGTCTCACTGTTCAATAAAAAGGTTTTGGGCCGAGACATTTAACACTGCCACCACTGATCTGCATATTTCGCAACTGTTCCTCTTTACTTGTAAGCAGCAGAACGTGAGGTGAATTGGGGTTTAACGTCGCGTCCAAGTTTATTGCACTTATATAGCGACGTGCATGCATGTGTGTGGTTGTGTCTGCTCCTACATTTTGCCTGTTTTGACTAGTGATTTGCAAGATATGCTTTTGTATTTTGTCTGTAACATTTTCGAATAAGCATAGTCAGAACTCGTCTCAACGGGAGTCAACATTGTTGGTTCGTATTTAAAGACGTTCAAGCGGTATGTATTCTGGCTATTCCAAAAGATTGTGTTTTCGTATAATTCTTTTACCAACGACTATATCCCCTATGAAGCTTTATACATACATGTATCATGTACAAGTATAATAGAGAATCTGTCTTTGATTCAAATGACATTTAAGCATATAAAAACACCAGGTAAGTGTCACATTAGCATATTAACATACATCTATGAAGTATTCTCGAATGACTTTCATTATGCAACTGTCTTCCTCTTACTACCCGTGGGGTTCACCAAAGTGGTAAGACCCGTGAAGATCCGGGGTGGAATAGGTCTCAGGCAACCCATGCTTGCCGTAAAAGGCGTCTATGCTTGTTTAGGCGACTAACGGGATCGGGTGGTCAGGCTCGCTGACATGATTGATGCATGTCATTGATCTCAATCTCGTGGATCCATGCTTATATCAATCACCGGATTGTCTGGTCCAAGCTCGATTATTCACAGACCGCCGTCTTATTGCTGGAATATTGCTGAGTGGGGCGTTAAACAACAAACAAACCAAATTGGTAAAGGTCTGAGAGATGCATCACCTCAGGCTTTCCCCCCACATTAAGCTGACACAACCCGATATGAATGGGATACAGTTCAAAGCGGTGTTAACCCACCTCACTCACTTCGTCTCAAATCTGCTCCTCCACTTCAAGATTGATTTGAGATCATGTATCTCTGTAATAATATGAATTGAAGCTTGCCAATTGTATTTTTCTGTTTCTAAGATAATGAAGTTTTCCCCAAAAATGAGAAGTAATTTTCACCCATAAGGTCCCTTATCTCATGGTGGTCACATATACCAACTGTTGATTACAGGCTATAAGCATATCTCTTCATGGTATGTGGTCTATCACATATCCTTATTAATGTAGTGGATTTGCGAGCTCTGCTGTTTCAAGGTTTCACAATTTTCAAATGAAACATTTCAATGTCCTCCAAATATCAGACAATACTGTCTTCAACGAAATTTGAATAAACCATCGTCTCAAAGTACACTTAGATATATCGAGAGTTGTTTAAATTACTTTGACTGTACTGTGTCTGACATACAAATCATATCTTTGCAGAAGCTGTTGTATGTTTCAGAAGAGAACATTCATTCCTTGATAAGTGTTCAGACTGTATTAAGTTACGTTAACTGGGAATAGGGAACAACTTTTTCACAGTCAGCCTCAGCTGGTCCCACCCCTAGGCATTCGGATTAAACAACACATTACAGCTGCCAATATTAATCTTGATAATATTTCACCTTTCAGGCTTTTGTCTTCTCCTCCTTGGCAACTTGTCAGACCGGAAGTAAACTTTACTCTCACACATTTTATAAAATCAGACACAAATCAATTAATATATATGCAAGAATATCTACAAGTTAGAACTAAATACGAATCCCACCGTTCCATTTTTACAGATGGATCCAAGGACGGTAGCACAGTCTCCAGTGCTGCTGTCATTGGATCCAGAACCGTATTATACCAATTACCAGATCATAGCTCAATTTTCACTGCTGAAGCCAAAGCAATATTAACTGCTTTGGAATATATCCAAAAACAGTCCGGTTGTAAACGGTTCATCATCTTTTCTGATTCATTATCGTGTCTACTGGCAATCAAATCTAGCTCTTCACATCATCCTTTCATTTTAGATATTTTAGAATTATATAATGACCTTGCTACTGGCCAATACGACATCGTCTTTTGCTGGTTGCCCAGTCATGTTGGAATCACGGGTAACGCTATGGCTGATGCTGCAGCAAAGGCACTTCTAAAAAAATCTGTGACACCACTTCTTCTACCATACAGTGGCTACAAACCTGTTATAAGATGCTATATCAAAGACCTAATGCAGAAGAAGTGGAACACCCAAGTAGATATTAACATATTACATGCAATAAAACCAACTATTGGTTACACCTACTTGGGTTGTCAGTCCAGTCATTATGCGACGATGTCGTATTGGCCATTCGCGTTATACACATGAGTATTTATTGCAAGGTGGAGATCCTCCATTCTGTGTCCCTTGTGATGAAAGAATCACAGTCAAGCATGTCCTGCTTGACTGTATTGATTTTTCCATCACAAGGGATAATTATGTCCAGGTTTCATCCATAAAGGATCTTTTTAATGTAAGTCCTCATTTAATTCTTGGATTTTTAAAAGAAATTGAGTTAATAGGTAAATTTTGATTATATGCATTGTAAAAAGTATGTGATTTTAATTTGGTAGAATGATTCGATAACTGTGATTATTTGTGGCTGTACCTTCAAAGGGGGTTGAAGTATCGTAAAATAATTGTCCCCCTGTGAGGGTGCGTAAGTCCCACTTCCTTCAAAGTATGTTTCATTTTCCTGTATTTTAATCGTAGAATGCTTGTTGTTTTTTAAATACTTTGGCTTCAAATGTCTAACAATCACCAGTAGCCAGAGGGATGGTGTACATCCTGCTGGGGTACCATGCAACCGTAAGTCCCCATGGTCCCTAGTATGGTGTCCAAACTTTGGTTGCTGGTGATCTCTAGCCCAGTTTTACAATGTATTGTTCAGAGTAGTCACATTTTCATGGTAACGTGCAAGTTTTAAATCTATATCTTTGTTAGTCTAGTGCTTTTATTGTCCTTTGTCGACAGATTGTAATAACTATTTGAATGTATTATTACTGTATAACTTGATTTATTCACTATATGGCTGAAATATTGCCGATGTGACTTTAAATCTTAACTCACTCACTTACACTGTCATCCGTTGTTTATAAGAATGAAATACACCCATACTCCCAAATTGTACCCATTCTGTAACATTTGTTTGAACCTGTTTAACGATACATTTAGTTATTATAATATTCATTTAATATCCTTCGCCTTTCTCTGTTAGATGTCTTCTCACTGTTGTCTAACAGAGAAAGGTTAGGACAGTGACGCCAGTGATCAAAGGTTTCCTGATAAGTGTTGTGATCTTAGGACTTAGGTTCGTTGAGTTAATATTTCCCTGTTATTTTATTGACAAACCATGACAGAACTTCAATATTGTTCGAAGCCCTCGTTCGTAACATGTAGCTACTACTACATGTTGTAAACGTGCCAGGTTTTTTTATTTAAATTATTGTATCCACTGCATGTCCATGCCTATTGACATGAACGTTTGAATGACAAAGGTGATTGCGGCCTTATCGCTGTTCTACTTTGATACATTTGTGAAATTGTGTCTGTCGCAGTGAGTGAGTGAGTGACATGGCGCAGGGTGGTGGTGTGGGCAGGGTCGCCTTGTAACTTTGTAAGTATAGCATAAGCTAATGTATTTAGGCAATTTAGACCCCCAAATATGACAAGTCTATACTTTAGACGTTAGATGAATGTGCGATGATGTTCGTTTCTGCCAAGTATTTCAGTTACAGCTTGAGTTTCTGAATGCATTGAACATATTGTAATGGCAAACTTCATTCACACACCCAGGAGCTAACTGCAAGGCATGTGCCATACAAATCAATAAGGCAGTTCTAATAACGCCTGTGTTTCTCAGCAATGTGTACAAAACAGTGAACAAGTAGTCTCATCGTCAGTAAAAAAGTGTATTTATTCATTTCTCAAAATATTCAGGAATATCATTACAAAACAGAATGTACATGTAGTGTTTGGCAGTTCCTACAATTGACAAGTCCATTAATTCAATTGATATGTTCTAAGATACCATGATGAGAGTAGCTTTTAGTTTCCGCTCTTTCAGAAACAGCGAGGATTTCTGGAAAACACTAAATATAGGAATTTTTTATTATAGTGAAAATGTAGACTTGAGATAGATATCTACTTTGCCGTTGATTGACAAGAACGTCACAGGGTCTAGATCTGTTACGTCGTCACCTACAAAACATAAAAGAGTATATATATAAAATATACTTCTATGCATGTACAGTCGTAGGTATGGTGGAAGGGGAGTGACAGAATGGTAGAAACAGTGATATATATATATATATATATATATATATATATATATATACAGAGACAGAGGCTCAGAGATAGACAAACAGAGAGTAAGAGGGGAGAGAAAGAAACAATGAGAGACGGAGTGAGTGAGATTGATAGAGGAGGAGAGCGGCGTTTTTCATTGTTAACAGATGATACATAGGTTACAGGTGACGAATTGATTATATCGTTATTACAGGACAATCTTAAAGTTAGTGAGTATGTCAGATGGGATTATCGCCGTTGAACAGTAATTCAATCACGGCGTGTCAGCTCGATGTGGGGAGGAAGTCCGAAGTGACCGACGAGCACAGGTTTGGCGCTGACAAACTGAGAAACATCATCAGGGGCGAACCGGGATTCAAACCCACTATCATAGGTGTCTGGCGTGGCAAAGGGAAGTAACGCTGCATAGCATATTTCAAAGACAAACTGAGACATCCATGTTGACCGCCAACCAACCTATCCCTCACACACACACACACACACACACACACACACACACACACACACACACACACACACACACACACACACACACACACACACACACACACACACACACACACACACATATATATATATATTCTTAAAACGAGCGTGTGAATGTTATCACTTTTGGGGGGATTTTGGTAGTTTCATTAGCCTTTTTATTTCGACCGGAAAGATAATTTCCGTAGCAGAAAAGGTACATGGTCTTAAAAGGCATGTATGTTTAGAATAACTGGTACGCGCACCGAAAAAGAACAAGACTGTTCGATGTGTATTGTGTTCAAGGTGCCAGAAGAATGAAAGCAGCAAAGCGCCATATGTATAATGCTAGCGGAAATATCCTTTCATTTCTCACCAATTTGTACTGTTGTCGTGGCGTCGATGATGATAGCTGGTGTAGTGCGTCGTCCCTGGCAGATCTGATACAGGGCAGGTGAGGTCGAATTGAAAGCTACCAGCTCAGCATCTGTCATCTTATCATTTGTCTTCATTATATATTCTTCATCATTATCTGGTGTTGTTACGAGCTGAGACATCTTCAAAAAATAAAATAATCCCGTCAGTGGACATTTACAACATATGAAACAGTGTATCTTGTTAGAACACGTAGGAACAATTAGATATACTTTTTGATTTCAGTTTTGAACCAGGAATGTTTAATATACCAAAACGTAATTTTCCATTAACCTCCGAACCAAACGAAAACTTCCTTTTTTCAAACATTGTACTCATAATTTTCACCGCGCTTTTACCTTTTACATCCAATAGAATCGGGTTCGTTGAATAATTGAGACTGGTTATTATCTGGCATTGAGGTCTCATTTTTATTCATGTTTACTTAAGTAGGCGCTGCTTCAACCGTGTCATTAGCCAGTACCTTACAGGTGTATTTCAATTTTATGAAGCTGAAGATGTCATTGTGGTGGTGTCAGCATTTTAAAGATAAACACTTACATTTCTGCCACTGATTGAGTCGACCGCTGCGTTGAAGTCTGAAATGGGGAACACCAGACAGACTTTGGTGTCGTTTATCCTGAGTCGAGCTGCAGCCACTCCCTGTAATGAAGATCAACACCTGAAATGTTTGGGGCTCGAGTACGTCTTCTGGAGTGCCAGTAATTAAAATGGAGGAAAGCTTTGTATAGTGGCTGTTACATTTTGTTCAAAATTCAAGACCAGTATGAAATGAATCGATCATGTTATCGCCTTGCTTTTACACACACAAAATATTAGTCATTTAGTAGTTAATGTATGCAAGTTAATGAATAAACAACTTGTTTTTATTACAACTGAGGTGACACTTAAGTGAAAATCAAAGTGTTATCACACCAACTTCTGAATGCTACTCAAGTCTCTCATCAATAAAAGAATAAATGAAAATAATTACGTTTTGAAAGTCATAAGCTGAAAATGCGGATGAAATATTAGAATTCATTAGCCTTCTGTCAAATGATGACAGAATAATGAATTCCGAGGTCCTGTTGAACCTTGCTGACTCCTTGATGGTGGTATTTGCGTCCACCATACGTAGCCATTGTCGACGCTCGGCGCCCATTCCAAGCTGGAACAGTGTTTAAGGAAACTGATAATTGCAATCATCAACGTTATGAACTCGTAATTGAATTAAATGTGTTCCTTCTAAATGGTTACCACATGATAGATATGTATTTCATTTTTGTCTTCGATGTGAGTGAGTGAGTATGGTTTTACGCCAGTGTTGGCAATATTTCAGCACTAATACGGCTGGAGACACCAGAAATGGGCTTCACACATTGTAACCACTAGGCTACACCCTCGCCTCCCCCATTTTGGCTAGTGTAGCACATATAAGGTAATAAACCTTAAGATCTCTTGTAGAACTGGTATGCATAACACGCATTAAATCAATTGATGAGTGAGTTAGTGAGTGTAACAGATAACACTATTTCAGTTATTTGAGAACTCAAGGTCTTTGATCTCATGTGTGCGAAAGAAAACAAATGGGAGATCATAGACCATACACAACAGACACGGTTTTAACGAATAAAGTATAGTATCAAGAAAGGAAAAGCCTATGAAAATATTGTATCGAAAAAACTTACTGCAGCCATAAATGGATTTCTGATCGGGCCTCCTCGCCCAAGTGGCTGGCGCCGCCCAATTGTGGGTCCTCGCCTTTCAGGTCGTCGTCCCCATGATGAACGTCCTCGTCCACCCAATCTTTGTCCTCTTCCTGTAGGTCGTACTCCACCCGGTCTTTGTCCTCTTGCTCCAAATCCTCGTCCACCCGACGGAAGTCCAGACCCACCCAATCGGCTATCACTCCCTACAGGTCCCCTTCTAGAGCCACGTATTGCAGGTCTACCACGCCCTGGGGAGTCGTTGGGTGTTAAGCTATTCGAAGTGTTTCTTCGCCTCCCACCTCTTCCAAACGAATGCACGCATGCAAGACAACTTAAGGTAACCAGCAGAACAAGCGTGATCCTCATGTCTAACTTTGCAAGCCAACTATTACACGGTAAGGAGACTTATCGACGTGGTTGTCGACATAAAAATGAAATGAATGGTGATATACTTGTCTTATATACGAAAGGATTTGGTGTCCCGTGGAGATTTATTGGATCTGATATGCATGATTGAGTACATAAACAAATCTGACGTCAACATAGTCATTCATCTCCGACGTTTGGCATGAAAAGCCACCGGAGATCCTTTGCATTTACAATGTCATAAAGAGATTGATTTTGTAGATGTCAAGTAGCGTTCAAGCGGAATGCCATCGGGAAATGTTAAATGTAAATAATCTAATAGGACCCCTTGAGAGACATATTTTTCGGAATACAAAGGACGGTCTACTTTGAATGTTATGTCAGCAAGACACAATATTAATGTCTTGAATCTTCGTCATATTTGTATAATGTTGTCAAAATTAATGTATTTTTCTTCAAGTTTTGAACAACTTCAAATATATTCTACAACTTGATATTTCCCATGTCAGTGAAGTCGACATAGGTTTCAGGACTTGTAGAATAATTTGTAGCGCTCTGGGATGCAAGTTGTGGAAACCAGTCAAACGAGCTTGAGGCATTAAATGTTAGGTCACTGTTCTTTGTGATCAACACACAGGACACTTATCAGTGTAGGGCTATTGCCATTCAGCACCCGGCTGCACCTGGCTGACCAGCTCCAGAAAGATTTATTAGTGTTTTAGCAAACCCAGATCTTTTTTCTTTTGCGTTGCCAAAACTTGCCATGCTATTTTAATTTAGCGCCGACAGATTTTATATAGGTAATGTATGTGCTAAATATATATATATAGATAAAATACAAAAGTCCAAAGATGAGCTGTATAATTTACTCAACCGGTTACAGTACAGTACAGTTTTACCGTTATGCGGTTTTGACGTCACAGTGCACTCTAACATAGTATGACGTCATAGTGCAATCTAACTTTGTGACGTCACAATAAGACAGGCGTAAGAGGATAGGGCAGGCGTATGACACCTACAGAAATAAGTATTGTTGTGGAAGTAAAATGTACAATACATTGTAATTGTATAAAATAATTCAATTGTTTCAGGCCATTTAATTTTGGTTTGAAAGTATTAATAAAATAACTTTCTTTTATCTTTCTCAATGCATCATTGTCACATTTGTAAAACGGGAATATCACAAAATTTGGTGTTTTATTCCCGGCACACTGATCAATGTGTTGACTGAGTGGGATACACCGACAAGAGGGGTCCCTTATTTGTTGTCGGTGGACCCTCACTCTCACTCTTAGGGTGTCCCCTGTCTGTCCAATGTATTCGGCCTTGCATCCAGCACATTGTATGACATAAATCAAGTTTTTTGAAGCACAATTCATATTCTCACGGACATAGAAAGTATTTCCGTCTTTAAATGTAAAAGAACAACATTGTAAAACATGACGGCAAGTTCCACAATTTGGTCTGTTACACTGTTTTACATTCTTGTTTTCCATTTGAGAAAGAAGCCCTAGTAAGAATCTGTTTCAGATTTTGGCTCTGTCTTTTACTTTTAATAAGTTTATTTTGTGATATTTTTTGTTTTAGTTCTTTACACTTAATTAAGGGATACAGTGTTTCCCGAACACTTCCAATTATTTCCGGGTTTGGGGGATTAAAGGTTGTGACAAAAGAGAGAACACTCTCGTTAGGTTTATCTTTAGGTTTTAAAAGATCACAACGGTTTTGTGATTTCGCCTTGTTTATTGCGTCCTCCACAATTTTTCTAGGGTAGTTTCTTTCTAATAGTGACTCCCTCAGTTCATCGAGTCTATATTGTGCAGGATCTGAATTAGACACTATCGCGCAGATTCTACGTGCTAATGAGTAAGGAACACTGTTTTTAGTATGACGGGGGTGACAGGAATTGTAATTGAGGTATTGCTTCGAATCGGTTGGTTTGTAATATGCATCTGTTTCAATGTTATTGTTTGAAATTGTAACCATTACATCTGGAACGATAGATTGTTATCGCTCATCTATAAAGTAAAGATTAAACTTGGATGGGATGTCTGCAAAATATCTATCAAACACTGTAGATCGTTTTCATTCCGATTCCACAGAACACAACAATCATTTAAAAATCTTTTCCATTTATCTTGAAATTCCTATCCATGTTCAATGCCGAATCTTTCTTCAATTTTTGAGTACAGTAATTTTAAATCATTTACGGGCGTTATTTTGACATAAGCAGAATTCAAAGTTCGACATTTTTCTTGGATCTGTGCGCTTTTATGAACTTTAGGGAGGCCATAAAAATTACTTTCTTTCGATTCAAAATTAATACAGGGGTAGCTCGCTACTGAGTTATCAGCGGCATAAACTTAAACTCGAGACTAACAACAGTTAATAATATTCTATTCGAATATACAAAACTATCGGACCATGGACAACAGGTCGAGCCTTGTTGTGTGCCGTCTCACTTAGATATTCATGGAAATAAAAACGTAGACACACTGGCGAAGCTAGCTATAGACAAAGCGGAGATTCAGCCTACTCCCTTCAGTCAACAAAGGGGCAAATTAGAAATCGAAGAGGTCAGAAGGCGACCTCGTAAACACTTAAAGCAACAACAACAAAAACATCAACACCTGGGTTTCTCTGGGTTTCTCCTGCTTTGCCTGAGATCCTCTCTGTTTGTTTTTGAAGGCAAGTCACTTTTACTTGTAACTATGCCATTTTATTAAACTTGCTTTAAAGACTTCTAACTTTGCAATGCTACTTGAAAAATGATGTGAGGTGAAATTGGGTTTAACGTCGCGTCCAAGATTATTGCACTTATATAGCGACGTGCATGCACGTGTGTGTGTGTGTGTGTGGCTGCTTGTACTGGTCCTGACTGATGCCGATTTATAGTAGCACTATAAATCGGCATCAGTCCGGACCAGCTCACTTAGATACCATGCCGCAGTTTAACATGAATACCCCACTCAGACACAATATACTGACTCCGAGTAGACCGGTCCTTGTTTTAGCCCCTTAATGCCTAGCGCCAGACAGGGTAACAACAAGTACCATCTTTTATCGTCTTTTGGTATGACGCGGCCGGGGATCAAACCCCGGACCTTCCGCTCTCCGGGCGGACGCTCTACCTCTAGACCACGGAGGCGGTACTTGAACAATGAACTAACGTAACGGATACATTTAAAACAAAATCGACCGTTTGGTCGCTTTATGTTATTTGCATGTAGTTAAAATAAAGATCAAATACGGTACTGAATAATTGACAGGCCCGATAAAGTAGCAGTGTTTCATAGACCAGCCTTGGTATTCCAGTCGCATGAATGTTTGAGAGATAAACACAAGTTGTAAAATATACTTGAACGATTTTTAGTCCTTAAAATTATGTGACATGAATATTAAATTTATGATCAACTTGCGTTCTTTTTTCAAATCAGTATGTATATGTACGTGCATACAGTGGGTCGCTAAATACTGCTGTGTCTTTATGACAGTTGATATATGTAGTAAAGTAAATCACACATGGGAGAGACATCCTTATCAGTGCGACCCAAAATTAACGTTGATAAACATATTTAAGGCATTACTCCCACCAAGCTGATCACTGTGTACGCATTTGCATGATACACATATACTTTTCCATGTTACTTAAACTAAACTAGATATCAACTATGAATCTTTGTGTGTATCAAATGCTTAGTGTCATTGTGATATCACAATTGAACTTGTACAATTAAACACGTTTTTCACATGTTTTGTACGGGGTATCACAATCAGACAGACGGCCAATAAGAAGGCTTAATGTCTTATATTAGTTTCAAATTAATGGAGTGTGTACATCACTTGTCCTAACCCATCCAAACAGATTCCTTCACCTTGGCATAACCTAATAAGATTTTGCGAAGTGTGATATCATGAAGTGCGTTCAACTGACAAGACAACCCAAAACTGCAATTAAGAATTAAGAAAACCCACCGATTCCTGTCACATGAACTTTGAACTTTAGATGTGACGCGATGCCCTGTATCGAAGTTGGTACTTTCAGTATTATATTATACCAGATAGTTAATATCACTTAACACAGTTGACATATTGTCTAGTAAACTGTATATAATTGTCAGGAAAGTAATCGTTGCATTGCAGAAAGAACACTGCAGGTTTGTGAATGGAATTGTTGGCTTACAGACCAGATCAACAAGAGGCACATTACTTTTCTTAAATATCAAGGAAGAAGGAGCTACGGAGAATTTGTTTTTTCAAACAGAAGTTGAAATCACAGAAACACTAGAAATCGATCGTCCACACTTAATAGGAAGGCCAACGCGGGACAAGGTTCCAACTATTGCAGTGAAGCTTCACGCCGAAGACCATGCTTCGACGACCCCTTAAGAGATCTGGGGTAAAATAGGTATTCAGCAACCAATGCTTGCCGTAAAAGGCGACCATGCTTGTCGTAAGATGCAACCAACGGGATCGGGTGATCAGGCTCGCTGACTTGGTTGATGCATGTCATTGTATCCCAACTGCGTAGATCGATGTCAATCACTGGATTGTCTGGCCCAGACTCGATTATTTACAGACCGCCGTCATTTTGTGGGAATATTGCTGAGTGGGCGTGAAACAACAAACAAACAAACCAAAACCATGGTACGATATTCCTACATGGACACAATGTGTTCAGCCCCTTTCTGGTGTTCCCCGCCATGATACTGTAGCGGCCCGAACCCGAACTTCTGATAAACCTTGACGTCTGGATGTAAATGAGAGTCAAAACACTTCTTTTCAACGAATAATTAGTTTTTATTCATGTGGGTATAACAATGCCTTATATGGACAACACAATGCTTCCAAATAAATAGATCCCTCTGATTTTTAAGGTTTATTTGTAAGGTCCAGTGTCTGGGCAAAATAATTATTGCCTGTAACTATAATGGTAGTTTACGGATATATATACATATAGATGGCTTCTTTATCTGAACAACTTTACAGTTACTAAGTTAGCAATTTGTGTCTGTTTTCAAAATGCAGTCTATTTATAGAAATGATTACTAAGGACAAGAGGGACTTTTGGGCTGAATTATCTGCCCTTTGATTGATACTGACCAAAGTCAGAATGACCCAGTATGGATCTCATCGTATTTTTAGGTGTGAGAAAATGGTCACATGTCTGTTTTTGACCAATCAGATTACGAGAAATTACGCCTCTTTAAGTCCTTTTTCCTTTGAGGGATCTACTTTCACAACGTAAAATCACTGAAATATAGAGGAAGGCAAACCATCTCAGGAGGTGTTTTGGTATGAAAATGAGTATTTATACCAATCAATTAATTATGTCTAATTGATTCACTAATTGCCTTTCAATATCACAAGATAAACAATTACTTCCTGCTACGTCCAAGCTACGTCCTTGCTGCCTGCCAAGAGGACGTAATATTAAGCAACATCGACTGGGAATTACGATTGAGGAAGAGGAAGAGGAAGAGGAAGAGTTCAAATGTCAGGAGGCAATTGGAATTTATCTGATACATAAGACGTTTAATAACACGAATTGGCCACTGGCATGCTTTGACAGAAGCACTGAATGTCATTTTTATGAGAGACATGTTCTTAAATAGTCACGCTAAATATTGCGCATGAATACATCAGCGAAGATTACATAATTCCTGGTGTAAGAATTAACAGTAACCTTAATACACGTCTTGAAATATCATCAAATACGATTCTGGGTTCCCCTGGACATAGTTCATTAGATTAAATAAACTTTATAATGCAAAAGCTTTAGCCAAATTGAGTAACTTCATTGCGACCTAAGCTAGCTGTCACAAAGTTAAAATAGCAGGCGTGGGCGAAACACGTAGTTCAGCCCTGATCACAAATTCACGCAAATATTGATAAATATCGAGCTGCCAAGGGATTGTGATATGTTTGTTGAAGAACGAAGGTATGATTAATCTGTATCTGATGGTTAATTTGCGTAACTGTGTGCTTAGAACGATGAATTCTTCAAAAGTTACGGTCAATGCAAAAACTCTTGAAAAAGTAAACACGATCGTTTTGACAGGCACGTTGTTGACATGTCCTAAACAATATGCGTAACATGATAGCATGGACATATGATTATTTTTACGAGATAACAGTGTGCTATGAAGCTCTATAACAGCACACTATGATCCTCTGATAGATTTCTTACCAAAACGGGATTCAAAACATTGAATTACGTGAAAACGAGGTTGGCAAAAATATATATATATATTCCTGCAAAACATAATTACAGTTTACAGGATAATTATGACATAATAACCATCAAAAATACATGAGGGAAATATTTAGGAAATATTTTTTATTTTTACAAGCTGTCATAACTTACACATTTTATGATAAAGATACATTAATATTTTTATATATCTTCTTCGTGATGGCCATCACAATATTGCTGGAATACTGCGAAAAGTGGCATAAACCATACGCACTCACTCACTCACTCACAGCTAAAGAGACTTAGGAGACTAAACAGTATAAGCTTATTGCTTAGGAGACTTAACAGTAAAAGCCGAACTAATATAATCAATAACAATGATCACTAATCATGATACAAGCGATGCAACCATTTCCCCAGCAACAATGCATTGCATGAGTTTGTTCTGAAGAAAGGTGTATACATATGACAAGGATGGTCCACAGGAACAAGAACGTATCAAACCGGCTAGGTGCCACAAAGAAGAGCTCTGCATTTAATAGGTTCTGGCAGTGATAAAAACATAAAGAGCCAGTCATATACTCTGCCCCGTCAACTTGATTACTTATCCATATTTTGTAGGACTGCTCATGAGCCACCCACAGTGGTTACATGAGGAATCCATCTTATAAACACACAGACAGACAGACAGACAGTTTATTCAGTAAGAAGGCCATAGGCCAATAATACAGACAATGGTTGATTGCATGAACTACGCATGCCAAGGAAGTAGTCGATTTAAGTTTCTCTTAGCCGTTGGACTTTATATAGATATAAACATGTGTTATATACAACATCAAAGTTTTCTGATGAAATAATTTTAGTAAAAGATGTTACAGTTTGAATCTTGATATACTGTTTAAGATACATATTTCTTAGGGCTGAATAACGCTCACATACAAGTAAAACATGAAATTCATCTTCAATAGAAGATATACCATTTTCTATACAATATTTACATAATCGTTCAGTGTATGGGACATTTGTGTATCTCCCCAAGTCAATTGCAAGTTTAAACTTTCTACATCTGAAACGAGTCATACATGTTCTCAGATGTACTGGTAAGGGGAGTGTAAGATATTTTTTTTACGTTTAACAGGGATTTAAAATGTTCACTGTTTTGTACACATTGCTGAGAAACACAGGCGTTTTTAGAACTGCCTTATTGATTTGTATGGCACATGCCTTGCAGTTAGCTCCTGGGTGTGTGAATCAAGTTTGCCATTACCATATTTTCAATGCATTCAGAAACCCAAGCTGTAACTGAAATACTTGGCAGAAACGAACATCATCGCACATTCATCTAACGTCTAAAGTAATAGACATGTAATATTTGGGAGTCTTAATTGCCTAAATACATTAGCTTATGCATGGTCTTGCAGTGGATACCATACATGAAATCATACAACCTGGCATGTAGCAGTAGCTACTTGTCATGAACGATGCTTCGAACAGTACTGAAGTTCCATCATGGTTTGTCAGTAAAATAACAGGCACATATTAACTCAACAAGTCCTAAGATCACAACAGTTATCAGGGAACCTTTAATCACTGGAGTCACTGTCCTAACCTTTCTCTGTTAGACAGCAGTGAGAAGACACCTAACAGAGAAGGCGAAGGATGTTAAAATGAATATTACAATAACTAAATGTATCATTAAACAGGTTCAAACAAATGTTACAGAATAGATACAATTTGGGTGCATGTATGTATTTCATGCTTATAAACAACGGATGACATGACTCATGAAAATGATTTTGCTCAATCGCTGTTTTTGGTCTTCTTTTGTAAATGCTGTGGGTGTGTGTGCCTAAAGAACGTAAAGAGTGAATAGTCAAGTGCCTAATGGATTATTGTCTCACTGTTCAATAAAAAGGTTTTGGGCCGAGACATTTAACACTGCCCCCGCTGATCTGCATATTTCGCAACTGTTCCTCTTTACTTGTAAGCAGCAGAACGTGAGGTGAAATGGGGTTCAACGTCGCGTCCAAGTTTATTGCACTTATATAGCGACGTGCATGCATGTGTGTGGTTGTGGCTGCTCCTACATTTTGCCTGTTTTGACTAGTGATTTGCAAGATATGCTTTTGTTGTCCTTTGTATTTTGTCTGTAACATTTTCGAATAAGCATAGTCAGATCTCGTCTCAACGTGAGTCAACATTGTTGGTTCGTATCTAAAGACGTTCAAGCGGTATGTATTCTGGCTATTCCAAAAGATTGTGTTTTCGTATAATTCTTTTACCAACGACGATATCCCCTATGAAGCTTTATACATACATGTATCACGTACAAGTATAATAGAGAATCTGTATTTGATTCAAATGACATTTAAGCATATAAAAACACCAGGTAAGTGTCACATTAGCATATTAACATACATCTATGAAGTGCTTGGTGTTAAGGCGACTAACGGGATCGGGTGGTCAGGCTCGCTGACATGATTGATGCACGTCATTGATCCCAATCGCGTGGATCCATGCTCATGATATCAATCACCTGATTGTCTGGTCCAAGCCCGATTATTCACAGACCGCCGTCTTATTGCTGGAATATTGCTGAGCGGGGCGTTAAACAACAAACAAACCAAATTGGTAAAGGTCTGAGAGATGCATCACCTGAGGCTTTCCCCCCACATTAAGCTGACACGCCCCGATATAAATGGGATACAGTTCAAAGCGGTGTTAACCCACCTCACTCACTTCGTCTCAAATCTGCTCCTCCCCTTTCAGTTTTTAGGTCTGGACTGGAGATTGCAACAATGTGAGACTTCCCGGCCACTTCATTTGTCCATGTGTATATATGTGACCCGGCAGAAGAGGGAACTCATGGGTGGTAGAAAAAAATTGTGTTGTTTTCGATCAGTGTTTTCATGAAGCCTGACCAATGGAACTTTAAAGAAAATGAGTCCAAGTATTTGAGATCATGTATCTCTGCAATAATATGAATTGAAGCTTGCCAATTGTATTTTTGTGTTTCTAAGATAATGAAGTTTTCCCAAAAAAATTAGAAGTAATTTTCACCCATAAGGTCCCTTATCTCATGATGGGTCACATATACCAACTGTTGATTACAGGCTATAAGCATATCCTTTCATGGTATGTGGTCTATCACATATCCTTATTAATGTAGTGGATTTGCGAGCTCTGCTGTTTCAAGGTTTCACAATTTTCAAATGAAACATTTCAATGTCCTCCAAATATCAGACAATACTGTCTTCAACGAAATTTGAATAAACCATCGTCTCAAAGTAAACTTAGATATATCGAGAGTTGTTTAAATTACTTTGACTGTACTGTGTCTGACATACAAATCATATCTTTGCAGAAGCTGTTGTATGTTTCAGAAGAGAACATTCATTCCTTGATAAGTGTTCAGACTGTATTAAGTTACGTTAACTAGGAATAGGGAACAACTTTTTCACAGTCAGCCTCAGCTGGTCCCACCCCTAGGCATTCGGATTAAACAACACATTACAGCTGCCAATATTAATCTTGATAATATTTCACCTTTCAGGCTTTTGTCTTCTCCTCCTTGGCAACTTGTCAGACCGGAAGTAAACTTTACTCTCACACATTTTAAAAAATCAGACACAAATCAATTGATATATCAGCAAGAATATCTACACGTTAGAACTAAATACGAATCCCACCGTTCCATTTTTACAGATGGATCCAAGGACGGTAGCACAGTCTCCAGTGCTGCTGTCATTGGATCCAGAACCGTATTATACCAATTACCAGATCATAGCTCAATTTTCACTGCTGAAGCCAAAGCAATATTAACTGGTTTGGAATATATCCAAAAACAGTCCGGTTGTAAACGGTTCATCATCTTTTCTGATTCATTATCGTGTCTACTGGCAATCAAATCACATCATCCTTTCATTTTAGATATTTTAGAATTATATAATGACCTTGCTACTGGCCAATACGACATCGTCTTTTGCTGGTTGCCCAGTCATGTTGGAATCACGGGTAACACTATGGCTGATGCTGCAACAAAGGCACTTCTAAAAAAATCTGTGACACCACTTCTTCTACCATACAGTGACTACAAACCTGTTATAAGATGCTATATCAAAGACCTAATGCAGAAGAAGTGGAACACCCAAGTAGATATTAACATATTACATGCAATAAAACCAACTATTGGTTACACCTACTTGGGTTGTCAGTCCAGTCATTATGCGACGATGTCGTATTGGCCATTCGCGTTATACACATGAGTATTTATTGCAAGGTGGAGATCCTCCATTCTGTGTCCCTTGTGATGAAAGAATCACAGTCAAGTATGTCCTGCTTGACTGTATTGATTTTTCCATCACAAGGGATAATTATGTCCAGGTTTCATCCATAAAGGATCTTTTTAACGTAAGTCCTCATTTAATTCTTGGATCTTTAAAAGAAATTGAGTTAATAGGTAAATTTTGATTATATGCTTTGTAAAAAGTATGTGATTTTAATTTGGTAGAATGATTCGATAACTGTGATTATTTGTGGCTGTACCTTCAAAGGGGGTTGAAGTATCGTAAAATAATTGTCCCCCTGTGAGGGTGCGTAAGTCCCACTTCCTTCAAAGTATGTGTCATTTTCCTGGATTTTAATCGTAGAATGCTTGTTGTTTTTTAAATACTTTGGCTTCAAATGTCTAACAATCACCAGTAGCCAGAGGGATGGTGTACATCCTGCTGGGGTACCATGCAACCGTAAGTCCCCATGGTCCCTAGTATGGTGTCCTACCGGTGATCTCTAGCCCAGTTTTACAATGTATTGTTCAGAGTAGTCACATTTTCATGGTAACGTGTAAGTTTTAAATCTATATCTGTGTTAGTCTAGTGCTTTTATTGTCCTTTGTCGACAGATTGTAATAACTATTTTGAATGTATTATTACTGTATAACTTGATGTATTCACTATATGGCTGAAATATTGCCGATGTGACTTTAAATCTTAACTCACTCAATTACACTGTCATCCGTTGTTTATAAGAATGAAATACACCCATACGCCCAAATTGTACCCATTCTGTAACATTTGTTTGAACCTGTTTAACGATACATTTAGTTATTATAATATTCATTTAATATCCTTCGCCTTTCTCTGTTAGATGTCTTCTCACTGTTGTCTAACAGAGAAAGGTTAGGACAGTGACGCCAGTGATCAAAGGTTTCCTGATAAGTGTTGTGATCTTAGGAATTAGGTTCGTTGAGTTAATATTTCCCTGTTATTTTATTGACAAACCATGACAGAACTTCAATATTGTTCGAAGCCCTCGTTCGTAACATGTAGCTACTACTACATGTTGTAAACGTGCCAGGTTTTATGATTTAAATTATTGTATCCACTGCATGTCCATTCCTATTGACATGAACGTTTGAATGACAAAGGTGATTGCGGCCTTATCGCTGTTCTACTTTGTTATATTTGTGAAATTGTGTCTGTCGCAGTGAGTGAGTGAGTGACATGGCGCAGGGTGGTGATGTGGGCAGTGCCGCCATTTAACTTTGTAAGTATAGCATAAGCTAATGTATTTAGGCAATTTAGACCCCCAAATATGACAAGTCTATACTTTAGACGTTAGATGAATGTGCGATGATGTTCGTTTCTGCCAAGTATTTCAGTTACAGCTTGGTTTTCTGAATGCATTGAAAATATTGTAATGGCAAACTTGATTCACACACCCAGGAGCTAACTGCAAGGCATGTGCCATACAAATCAATAAGGCAGTTCTAAAAACGCCTCTGTTTCTCAGCAATGTGTACAAAACAGTGAACAAGTAGTCTCATCGTCAGTAAAAAAGTGTATTTTTCTCATTTCTCAAAATATTCAGGAATATCATTACAAAACAAAATGTACATGTAGTGTTTGGCAGTTCCTACAATTGACAAGTCCATTAATTCAATTGATATGTTCTAAGATACCATGATGAGAGTAGCTTTTAGTTTCCGCTCTTTCAGAAACAGCCAGGATTTCTGGAAAACACTGAATATAGGAATTTTTTATTATAGTGAAAATGTAGACTTTAGATAGATATCTACTTTGCCGTTGATTGACAAGAACGTCACAGGGTCTAGATCTGTTACGTCGTCACCTACAAAACATAAAAGAGTATATATATAAAATATACTTCTATGCATGTAAAGTCGTAGGTATGGTGGAAGGGGGGTGACAGAATGGTAGAAACAGTGATATATATATATATATATATATATATATATATATATATATATATATATATACATACAGAGAGAGAGACAAAGAGAGACAGACAGAGAGTAAGAGGGGAGAGAAAGAAACAATGAGAGATGGAGTGAGTGAGATTGATGGAGCAGGAGAGCGGCGTTTTTCATTGTTAACAGATCATACATAGGTTACAGGTGAAGAATTGATTATATCGTTATTACAGGACAATCTTAAAGTAAGTGAGTATGTCAGATGGGATTATCGCCGTTGAACAGTAATTCAATCACGGCGTGTCAGCTCGATGTGGGGAGGAAGTCCGAAGTGACCGACGAGCACAGGTTTGGCGCTGACAAACTGAGAAACATCATCAGGGGCGAACCGGGATTCGAACCCACTATCATAGGTGTCTGGCGTGGCAAAGGGAAGTAATGCTGCATAGCATATTTCAAAGACAAACTGAGACATCCATGTTGACCGCCAACCAACCTATCCCTCACACACACACACACACACACACACACACACACACACACACACACACACACACACACACACACACACACACACACACACACACACACGGCCGAAAAGATAATTTCCGTAGCAGAAAAGGTACATGGTCTTAAAAGGCATGTATGTTTAGAATAACTGGTACGCGCACCGAACAAGAACAAGACTGTTCGATGTGTATTGTGTTCAAGGTGCCAGAAGAATGAAAGCAGCAAAGCGCCATATGTATAATGCTAGCGGAAATATCCTTTCATTTCTCACCAATTTGTACTGTTGTCGTGGCGTCGATGATGATAGCTGGTGTAGTGCGTCGTCCCTGGCAGATCTGGTACAGGGCAGGTGAGGTCGAATTGAAAGCTACCAGCTCAGCATCTGTCATCTTATCATCTGTCTTCATTATATATTCTTCATCATTATCTGGTGTTGTTACGAGCTGAGACATCTTCAAAAAATAAAATAATCCCGTCAGTGGACATTTACAACATATGAAACAGTGTATCTTGTTAGAACACGTAGGAACAATTGGATATACTTTTTGATTTCAGCTTTGAACCAGGAATGTTTAATATACCAAAACGTAATTTTCCATTAACCTCCGAACCAAACGAAAACTTCCTTTTTTCAAACATTGTACTCATAATTTTCACCGCGCTTTTACCTTTTACGTCCAATAGAATCTGTTTCGTTGAATAATTGAGACTGGTTATTATCTGGCATTGAGGTCTTATTTTTATTCATGTTTACTTAAGTAGGCGCTGCTTCAACCGTGTCATTAGCCAGTACCTTACAGGTGTATTTCAATTTTATGAAGCTGAAGATGTCATGGTGGTGGTGTCAGCATTTTAAAGATAAACACTTACATTTCTACCACTGATTGAGTCGACCGCTGCGTTGAAGTCTGAAATGGGGAACACCAGACAGACTTTGGTGTTGTTTATCCTGAGTCGAGCTGCAGCCACTCCCTGTAATGAAGATCAACACCTGAAATGTTTGGGGCTCGAGTACGTCTTCGGGAGTGCCAGTAATTAAAATGGAGGAAAGCTTTGTATAGTGGCTGTTACATTTTGTTCAAAATTCAAGACCAGTATGAAATGAATCGATCATGTTATCGCCTTGCTTTTACACACACAAAATATTAGTCATTTAGTAGTTAATGTATGCAAGTTAATGAATAAACAACTTGTTTTTATTACAACTGAGATGACACTTCAGTGAAAATCAAAGTGTTATCACACCAACTTCTGAATGCTACTCAAGTCTCTCATCAATAAAAGAATAAATGAAAATAGTTACGTTTTGAAAGTCATAAGCTGAAAATGCGGATGAAATATTAGAATTCATCAGCCTTCTGTCAAATGATGACAGAATAATGAATTCCGAGGTCCTGTTGAACTTAGCTGACTCCTTGATGGTGATATTTGCGTCCACCATACGTAGCCATTGTCGACGCTCGGCGCCCATTCCAAGCTGGAACAGTGTTTAAGGAAACTGATAATTGCAATCATCAACGTTATGAACTCGTAATTGAATTAAATGTTTTCATTCTAAATGGTTACCACATGATAGATATGTATTTCATTTTTGTCTTCGGTGTGAGTGAGTGAGTATGGTTTTACGCCAGTGTTGGCAATATTTCAGCACTATTACGGCTGGAGACACCAGAAATGGGCTTCACACATTGTAACCACTAGGCTACACCCTCGCCTCCCCCATTTTGGCTAGTGTAGCACATATAAGGTAATAAACCTTAAGATCTCTTGTAGAACTGGTATGCATAACACGCATAAAATCAATTGATGAGTGAGTTAGTGAGTGTAACAGATAACACTATTTCAGTTATTTGAGAACTCAAGGTCTTTGATCTCATGTGTGCGAAAGAAAACAAATGGGAGGAGATCATAGACCATACACAACAGACACGGTTTTAACGAATAAAGTATAGTATCAAGTAAGGAAAAGCCTATGAAAATATTGTATCGAAAAAACTTACTGCAGCCATAAATGGATTTCTGATCGGGCCTCCTCGCCCAAGTGGCTGGCGCCGCCCAGTTGTGGGTCCTCGCCTTTCAGGTCGTCGTCCCCATGATGAACGTCCTCGTCCACCCAATCTTTGTCCTCTTCCTGTAGGTCGTCCTCCACCCGGTCTTTGTCCTCTTGCTCCAAATCCTCGTCCACCCGACGGAAGGCCAGACCCACCCAATCGGCTATCACTCCCTACAGGTCCTCTTCTAGAGCCACGTATTGCAGGTCTACCACGCCCTGGGGAGTCTTTGGGTGTTAAGCTATTTGAACTGTTCCTTCGCCACCCACCTCTTCCAAACGAATGCACGCATGCAAGACAACTTAAGGTAACCAGCAGAACAAGCGTGATCCTCATGTCTAACTTTGCAAGCCAACTATTACACGGTAATGAGACTTATCGACGTGGTTGTCGACATAAAAATGAAATGTATGGTGATATACTTGTCTTATATACTAAAGGATTTGGTGTCTCGTGGAGATTTATTGGATCATATATGCATGATTGAGTACATAAACAAATCTGACGTCAACATAGTCATTCATCTCCGACGTTTGGCATGAAAAGCCACCGGAGATCCTTTGCATTTACAATGTCATAATGAGATTGATTTTGTAGATGTCAAGTAGCGTTCAAGCGGAATGCCATCGGGAAATGTTAAATGTAAATAATCTAACAGGACCCCTTGAGAGACATATTTTTCGGAATACAAAGGACAGTCTACTTTGAATGTTATGTCAGCAAGACACAACATTAATGTCTTGAATCTTCGTCATATTTGTATAATGTTGTCAAAATTAATGTATTTTTCTTCAAGTTTTTAACAACTTCAAATATATTCTACAACTTGATATTTCCCAACTCGACATAGGTTTCAGGACTTGTATAATAATATGTAGCGCTCTGGGATGCAAGTTGTGGAAACCAGTCAAACGAGCTTGAGGCATTAAATGTTAGGTCACTGTTCTTTGTGATCAACACGCAGGACACTTATCAGTGTACGGCTATTGCCATTCAGCACCCGGCTGCACCTGGCTGACCAGCTCCAGAAAGATTTACTAGTGTTTTAGCAAACCCAGATCTTTTTTCTTTTGCGTTGCCAAAACTTGCCATGCTATTTTATTTAAGCGCCGACAGATTTTATATAGGTAATGTATGTGCTAAATATATATATATAGATAAAATACAAAAGTCCAAAGATGAGCTGTATAATTTACTCAACTGGTTTCACGCATGTGATTTTCAAGAGTACAGTTATACCGTTATGCTGTTTTGACGTCACAGTGCACTCTAACATAGTATGACGTCATAGTGCAATCTAACTTTGTGACGTCACAATAAGACAGGCGTAAGAGGATAGGGCAGGCGTATGACACCTACAGAAATAAGTATTGTTGTGGCAGTAAAATGTACAATACATTGTAATTGTATAAAATAATTCAATTATTTCAGGCCATTTAATTTTGGTTTGAAAGTATTAATAAAATAACTTTCTTTTATCTTTCTCAATGCATCATTGTCACATTTGTTAAACGGGAATATCACAAAATTTGGAGTTTTATTCCCGGCACACTGATCAATGTGTTGACTGAGTGGAATACACCGACAAGAGGGGTCCCTTATTTGTTGTCGGTGGACCCTCACTCTCACTCTTAGGGTGTCCCCTGTCTGTCCAATGTGTTCGGCCTTGCATCCAGCACATTGTATGACATAAATCAAGTTTTTTGAAGCACAATTCATATTCTCACGGACATAGAAAGTATTTCCGTCTTTGAATGTAAAAGAACAACATTGTAAAACATGACGGCAAGTTCCACAATTTGGTCTGTTACACTGTTTTACATTCTTGTTTTCCATGTGAGAAAGAAGCCCTAGTAAGAATCTGTTTCAGATTTTGGCTCGGTCTTTTACTTTTAATAAGTTTATTTTGTGATATTTTTTGTTTTAGTTCTTTACACTTATTTAAGGGATACAGTGTTTCCCGAACACTTCCAAATATTTCCGGGTTTGGGGGATTAAAGGTTTTAACAAAAGCGAGAACACTCTCGTTAGGTTTATCTTTAGGTTTTAAAAGATCACAACGGTTTTGTGATTTCGCCTTGTTTATTGCGTCTTCCACTATTTTTCTAGGGTAGTTTCTTTCTAATAGTGACTCCCTCAGTTCATCGAGTCTATATTGTGCAGGATCTGAATTAGATACTATCGCGCAGATTCTACGTGCTAATGAGTAAGGAACACTGTTTTTAGTATGACGGGGGTGATAGGAATTGTAATTGAGGTATTGCTTCGAATCGGTTGGTTTGTAATATGCATCTGTTTCAATGTCATTGTTTGAAATTGTAACCATTACATCTAGAAACGATAGATTGTTATCGCTCATCTATAAAGTATAGATTAAAATTGGATGGGATGTCTGCCAAATATCTATCAAACACTGTAGATCGTTTTCATTCCGATTCCACAGAACAAAACAATCATTTAAAAACCTTTTCCATTTATCTTGAAATTCCTATCCAAATTCAATGCCGAATCTTTCTTCAATTTTTGAGTACAGTAATTTTAAATCATTTACGGGCGTTATTTTGACATAAGCAGAATTCAAAGTTCGACATTTTTCTTGGATCTGTGCGCTTTTATGAACTTGAGGGAGGCCATAAAAATTACTTTCTTTCGATTCAAAATTAATACAGGGGTAGCTCGCTACTGAGCTATCAGCGGCAGAAACTTAAACTCGAGACCAACAACAGTTAATAATATTCTATTCGAATATACAAAACTATCGGACCATGGACAACAGGTCGAGCCTTGTTGTGTGCCGTCTCACTTAGATATTCATGGAAATAAAAACGTAGACACACTGGCGAAGCTAGCTATACTCCCTTCAGTCAACAAAGGGGCCAATTAGAAATCGAAGAGGTCAGAAGGCGACCTCGTAAACACTTAAAGCAACAACAACAAAAACATCAACACCTGGGTTTCTCCTGCTTTGCCTGAGATCCTCTCTGTTTGTTTTTGAAGGCAAGTCACTTTTACTTGTAACTATGCCATTTGATTAAACTTGCTTTAAAGACTTCTAACTTTGCTATGCTACTTGAAAAATGATGTGAGGTGAAATTGGGTTTAACGTCGCGTCCAAGATTATTGCACTTATATAGCGACGTGCATGCACGTGTGTGTGTGTGGCTGCTTGTACTGGTCCTGACTGATGCCGATTTATAGTAGCACTATAAATCGGCATCAGTCCGGACCAGCTCACTGAGATACCATGCCGCAGTTTAACATGAATACCCCACTCAGACACAATATACTGACTCCGAGTAGACCGGTCCTTGTTTTAGCCCCTTAATGCCTAGCGCCAGACAGGGTAACAACAAGTACCATCTTTTATCGTCTTTTGGTATGACGCGGCCGGGGATCAAACCCCGGACCTTCCGCTCTCCGGGCGGACGCTCTACCTCTAGACCACGGAGGCGGTACTTGAACAATGAACTAACGTAACGGATACATTTAAAACAAAATCGACCGTTTGGTCGCTTTATGTTATTTGCATGTAGTTAAAATAAAGATCAAATACAGTACTGAATAATTGACAGGCCCGATAAAGTAGCAGTGTTTCATAGACCAGCCTTGGTATTCCAGTCGCATGAATGTTTGATGGATAAACACCAGTTGTAAAATATACTTGAAAGATTTTTTAGTCCTTAAAATTATGTGACATGAATATTAAATTTATGATCAACTTGCGTTCTTTTTTCAAATCAGTATGTATATGTACGTGCATACAGTGGGTCGCTAAATACTGCTGTGTCTTTATGTCAGTTGATATATGTAGTAAAGTAAACCACACATGAGAGAGACATCCTTATCAGTGCGACCATACAGTTAACGTTGATAAACATATTTAAGGCATTACTCCCACCAAGCTGATCACTGTATACGCATTTGCAAGATACACAATCATACACTTTTCCATGTTACTTAAAACTAAAATAGATATCAACTATGGATCTTTGTGTGTATCATATGCTTAGTGTCATTGTGATATCACAATTGAACTTGTACAATTAAACACGTTTTTACATGTTTTGTACGGGGTATCACAATCAGACAGACGGCTAATAGGAAGGCTTAATGTCTTGTATTAGTTTCAAATTAATGGAGTGTGTACATCACTTGTCCTAACCCATCCAAACAAATTCTTTCACCTTGGCATAACCTAATAAGATTTTGGGAAGTGTGATATCATGAAGTGCGTTCAACTGACAAGACAACCCGAAACTGCAATTAATCGCATAGAATTGTTTCAATTTACACAAATTTTGAACAACCTAAAGAATGTAAAACAGGGTCAAACAGAAAACCCACCGATTCCTGTCATATGAACTTTGAAC
Organism: Haliotis cracherodii; assembly: GCF_022045235.1. Lineage (NCBI taxonomy): Eukaryota > Metazoa > Mollusca > Gastropoda > Lepetellida > Haliotidae > Haliotis > Haliotis cracherodii. The sequence continues at coordinate 5,410,843 of NW_027266266.1, read as the reverse complement.
TTAAGATGTGACGCGATGCCCTGTATCGAAGTTGGTACTTTCAGTATTACATTATACTACATAACACCTAACACAGTTGACATATTGTCTAGTAAACTGTATATAATTGTCAGGAAAGTAATCGTTGCATTGCAGAAAGAACACTGCAGGTTTGGTAATGGAATTGTTGGCTAACAGACCAGATCAACAAGAGGCACATTACTATTCTAAAATATCAAGGAAGAAGGAGCTAAGGAGAACTTGTTTTTTCAAACAGAAGTTGAAATCACAGAAACACTAGAAATTGATCGTCCACACTTAATAGGAAGGCAACGCGGGACAAGGTTCCACCTATTGTGGTGAAGCTTTGTAAATTTCAACAATGAAAGATGCTCAGAAAAAGCATCATGAAAAGATAGGGCACTAACTCAGCTATTGGAAAACAATATCTGAAGTTATTCAAGAGCGAAGAGGATTTCTGTTGCTATTTTTCAAGACGGTGAGTCCGGAAAAAAGAAAAGCAACATTGGTGAGAGACAAATTGTGTGTCGAAGGAAATATGAAGAGAGGCCATGATTCGTATTGCCCCAGGGAGGAATGCCAGAAGAATACCCAAGTAGACAATCAGAAGATTGTATTCATGGAACATTAATGGTGGGTTTGAAACTTGAAACTTGTATTATGATGTTATCTTTCAGTGTGAATGTTGGATTGAAAACAACAGCGATGGCTTTATATATTACGAGATCAAAATTAGAAATAAACAAGGTGAATATATTGCTAATTCAACATTCGTTAGACAGTATTGGTATGATTTGTTCTTCGAACTCGAAAATCTAAGAGGTATGTGCCTTGATTGTGGTGAAGTTCATAGCTGTGGGGATGGGGTGGGGGGTAGACTATTCGCTCGTCACGCCGAAGACCATGCTTCGACGAGCCCTTAAGAGATCTGGGGTAAAATAGGTCTTCAGCAACCAATGCTTGCCGTTAAAGGCGACCATGCTTGTCGTAAGAGGCGACCAACGGGATCGGGTGATCAGGCTCGCTGACTTGGTTGATGCACGTCATCGTATCCCAATTGCGTAGATCGATGCTCATGATGTCAATCACTGGATTGTCTGGCCCAGACTCGATTATTTACAGACCGCCGTCATTTTGTGGGAATATTGCTGAGTGCGGCGTTAAACAACAAACAAACAAACCAAAACCATGGTACGATATCCCTACATGGACACAATGTGTTAAGCGCCTTTCTGGTGTTCCCCGCCATGATACTGTAGCGGCCCGGACCCAAACTTCTGATAAACCTTGACGTCTGGATGTAAATGAGAGTCAAAACACTTTTTTTCAACGAATAATTAGTTTTTATTCATGTGGGTATAACAATACCTTATATGGACAACACAATGCTTCCAAATAAATAGATCCCTCTGATTTTTAAGGTTTATTTGTAAGGTCCAGTGTCTGGGCAAAATAATTGTTGCCTGTAACTATAATGGTAGTTTACTGATATATATACATATAGATGGCCTCTTTATCTGAATAACTTTACAGTTACTAAGATAGCAATTTGTGTCTGTTTTCAAAATGCAGTCTATTTACAGAAATGATTACGTAAGGACAAGGGGAACTTTTGGGCTGAATTATCTGCCCTTTGATTGAAACTGACCAAAGTCGGAATGACCCAGTATGGATCTCATTGTATTTATAGGTGTGATAAAATGGTCACATGTCTGTTTTTGACCAATCAGATAACGAGAAATTACGTCTCTTTAAGTCCTTATTCCTTTGAGGGATCTACTTTCACAACATAAAATCACTGAAATAAAGAGGAAGACAAACCATCTCAGGAGGTGATTTGGTATGAAAATGAGTATTTATACCAATCAATTAATTATGTCTAATTGATTCACTAATTGCCTTTCAATATCACAAGATAAACAATTACTTCCTGCTACGTCGAAGCTTCGTCCTTGCTGCCTGCCAAGAGGACGTAATAACAAGCAACATCGATTTGGAATTACGATTGAGGAAGAGGAAGAGTTCAAGTGTCAAGAGGCAATTGGAATTTATCTGATACATAAGACGTTTAATAACACAAATTGGCCACTGGCATGCTTTGACAGAAGCACTGGATGTCATATTTATGAGAGACATGTTCTTAAATAGTCACGCTAAATATTGCGCATGAATACATCAGCGAAGATTACATAGTTCCTGGTGTAAGAATTAACATTAACTTTAATACACGTCTTGAAATATAATCAAATATGATTCTGGGTTCCCCTGGACATAGTTAATTAGATTAAATAAACTTTATAATGCAAAATGCTAGGCTTTAGCCAAATTGAGTAACTTCATTGCGACCTAAGCTAGCTGTCACAAAGTTAAAATAGCAGGCGTGGGCGAAACACGTAGTTCAGCCCTGATCACAAATTCACACAAATATTGATAAATATAGAGCTGCCAAGGGATTGTGATATGTTTGTTGAAGAACGAAGGTATGGTTAATCTGTATCTGATGGTTAATTTGCGTAACTGTGTGCTTAGAACGATGAATTCTTCAAAAGTTACGGTCAATGCAAAAACTCTTGAAAAAGTAAACACGATCGTTTTGACAGGCACGTTGTTGACATGTCCTAAACAATATGCGTAACATGATAACATGGACATATGATTATTTTTACGAGATAACAGTGTGCTATGAAGCTCTATAACAGCATACTATGATCCTCTGATAGATTTCTTACCAAAACGGGATTCAAAACATTGAATTACGTGAAAACAAGGTTGGCAAAAATATATATATATATTCCTGCAAAACCTAATTACAGTTTACAGGATAATTATGACATAATAACCATCAAAAATAGATCAGGGAAATATTTAGGAAATATTTTTTATTTTTATTTTTACAAGCTGACATAACTTACACATTTTATGATAAAGATACATTAATTATCTATATATCTTCTTCGTGATGGCCATCACAATATTGCTGGAATACTGCGAAAAGTGGCATAAACCATACACACTCACTCACTCACTCACAGCTAAAGAGACTTAGGAGACTAAACAGTATAAGCTTATTGCTTAGGAGACTTAACACTAAAAGCCGAACTAATATAATCAATAACAATGATCACTAATCATGATACAAGCGATGCAACCATTTCCCCAGCAACAATGCACGGCATGAGTTTGTTCTGAAGAAAGGTGTATACATATGACAAGGATGGTCCACAGGAACAAGAACGTATCAAACCGGCTAGGCGCCACAAAGAAGAGCTCTGCATTTAATAGGTTCTGGCTGTGATAAAAACATAAAGAGCCAGTCATATACTCTGCCCCGTCAACTTGATTACTTATCCATATTTTGTAGGACTGCTCATGAGCCACCCACAGTGGTTACATGAGGAATCCATCTTATAAACACACAGACAGACAGACAGACAGTTTATTCAGTAAGAAGGCCATAGGCCAATAATACAGACAATGGTTGATTGCATGAACTACGCATGCCAAGGAAGTAGTCGATTTAAGTTTCTCTTAGCCGTTGGAATTTATATAGATATAAACATGTGTTATATACAACATCAAAGTTTTCTGATGAAATAATTTTAGTAAAAGATGTTACAGTTTGAATCTTGATATACTGTTTAAGATACATATTTCTTAGGGCTGAATAACGCTCACATACAAGTAAAACATGAAATTCATCTTCAATAGAAGATATACCATTTTCTATACAATATTTACATAATCGTTCAGTGTATGGGACATTTGTGTATCTCCCAAAGTCAATTGCAAGTTTAAACTTTCTACATCTGAAACGAGTCATACATGTTCTCAGATGTACTGGTAAGGGGAGTGTAAGATATTTTTTTTACGTTTAACAGGGATTTAAAATGTTCACTGTTTTGTACACATTGCTGAGAAACACAGGCGTTTTTAGAACTGCCTTATTGATTTGTATGGCACATGCCTTGCAGTTAGCTCCTGGGTGTGTGAATCAAGTTTGCCATTACCATATTTTCAATGCATTCAGAAACCCAAGCTGTAACTGAAATTCTTGGCAGAAACGAACATCATCGCACATTCATCTAACGTCTAAAGTAATAGACATGTAATATTTGGGAGTCTTAATTGCCTAAATACATTAGCTTATGCATGGTCTTGCAGTGGATACCATACATGAAATCATACAACCTTGCATGTAGCAATAGCTACTTGCCATGAACGATGCTTCGAACAGTACTGAAGTTCCATCATGGTTTGTCAGTAAAATAACAGGGACATATTAACTCAACAAGTCCTAAGATCACAACAGTTATCAGTGAACCTTTAATCACTGGAGTCACTGTCCTAACCTTTCTCTGTTAGACAGCAGTGAGAAGACACCTAACAGAGAAGGCGAAGGATGTTAAAATGAATATTACATTAACTAAATGTATCATTAAACAGGTTCAAACAAATGTTACAGAATAGATACAATTTGGGTGCATGTATGCATTTCATGCTTATAAACAACGGATGACATGACTCATGAAAATGATTTTGCTCAATCGCTGTTTTTGGTCTTCTTTTGTAAATGCTGTGGGTGTGTGTGCCTAAAGAGCGTAAAGAGTGAATAGTCCAGTGCCTAATGGATTATTGTCTCACTGTTCAATAAAAAGGTTTTGGGCCGAGACATTTAACACTGCCCCCGCTGATCTGCATATTTCGCAACTGTTCCTCTTTACTTGTAAGCAGCAGAACGTGAGGTGAAATGGGGTTCAACGTCGCGTCCAAGTTTATTGCACTTATATAGCGACGTGCATGCATGTGTGTGGTTGTGTCTGCTCCTACATTTTGCCTGTTTTGACTAGTGATTTGCAAGATATGCTTTTGTATTTTGTCTGTAACATTTTCGTATAAGCATAGTCAGAACTCGTCACACCGTGAGTCAACATTGTTGGTTCGTATTTAAAGACGTTCAAGCGGTATGTATTCTGGCTATTCCAAAAGATTGTGTTTTCGTATAATTCTTTTACCAAAGACTTTATCCCCTATGAAGCTTTATACATACATGTATCACGTACATGTATAATAGAGAATCTGTCTTTGATTCAAATGACATTTAAGCATATAAAAACACCAGGTAAGTGTCACATTAGCATATTAACATACATCTTTGAAGTATTCTCGAATGACTTTCATTATGCAACTGTCTTCCTCTTACTACCCGTGGGGTTCACCAAAGTGGTAAGACCCGTGAAGATCCGGGGTGGAATAGGTCTTCAGCAACCCATGCTTGCCGTAAAAGGCGTCTATGCTTGTTTAGGCGACTAACGGGATCGGGTGGTCAGGCTCGCTGACATGATTGATGCACGTCATTGATCCCAATCTCGTGGATCCATGCTTATATCAATCACCGGATTGTCTGGTCCAAGCTCGATTATTCACAGACCGCCGTCTTATTGCTGGAATATTGCTGAGTGGGGCGTTAAACAACAAACAAACAAAATTGGTAAAGGTCTGAGAGAAGCATCACCTCAGGCTTTCCCCCCACATTAAGCTGACACACCCCGATATGAATGGGATACAGTTCAAAGCGGTGTTAACCCACCTCACTCACTTCGTCTCAAATCTGCTCCTCCACTTCAAGATTGATTTGAGATCATGTATCTCTGTAATAATATGAATTGAAGCTTGCCAATTGTATTTTTCTGTTTCTAAGATAATGAAGTTTTCCCCAAAAATGAGAAGTAATTTTCACCCATAAGGTCCCTTATCTCATGGTGGTCACATATACCAACTGTTGATTACAGGCTATAAGCATATCTCTTCATGGTATGTGGTCTATCACATATCCTTATTAATGTAGTGGATTTGCGAGCTCTGCTGTTTCAAGGTTTCACAATTTTCAAATGAAACATTTCAATGTCCTCCAAATATCAGACAATACTGTCTTCAACGAAATTGTAATAAACCATCGTCTCAAAGTACACTTAGATATATCGAGAGTTGTTTAAATTACTTTGACTGTACTGTGTCTGACATACAAATCATATCTTTGCAGAAGCTGTTGTATGTTTCAGAAGAGAACATTCATTCCTTGATAAGTGTTCAGACTGTATTAAGTTACGTTAACTAGGAATAGGGAACAACTTTTTCACAGTCAGCCTCAGCTGGTCCCACCACTAGGCATTCGGATTAAACAACACATTACAGCTGCCAATATTAATCTTGATAAAATTTCCCCCTTCAGGCTTTTGTCTTCTCCTCCTTGGCAACTTGTCAGACCGGAAGTAAACTTTACTCTCACAAATTTTAAAAAATCAGACACAAATCAATTGATATATCAGCAAGAATATGTACAAGTTAGAACTAAATACGAATCCCACCGTTCCATTTTTTCAGATGGATCCAAGGACGGTAGCACAGTCTCCAGTCCTGCTGTCATTGGATCCAGAACCGTATCATACCAATTACCAGATCATAGCTCAATTTTCACCGCTGACGCCAAAGCAATATTAACTGCTTTGGAATATATCCAAAAACAGTCCGGTTGTAAACGGTTCATCATCTTTTCTGATTCATTATCGTGTCTACTGGCAATCAAATCTAGCTCTTCACATCATCCATTCATTTTAGATATTTTAGAATTATATAATGACCTTGCTAATGACATCGTCATTTGCTGGTTGCCCAGTCATTTTGGAATCACGGGTAACACTATGGCTGATGCCGCAGCAAAGGCACTTCTAAAAAAATCTGTGACACCACTTCTTCTACCATACAGTGACTACAAACCTGTTATTAGATGCTATATCAAAGACCTAATGCAGAAGAAGTGGAACACCCAAGTAGATATTAACATATTACATGCAATAAAACCAACTATTGGTTACACCTACTTGGGTTGTCAGTCCAGTCATTATGCGACGATGTCGTATTGGCCATTCGCGTTATACACATGAGTATTTATTGCAAGGTGGAGATCCTCCATTCTGTGTCCCTTGTGATGAAAGAATCACAGTCAAACATGTCCTGCTTGACTATTGATTTTTCCATCACAAGGGATAATTATTTCCAGGTTTCATCCTTAAAGGATCTTTTTAATGTAAGTCCTCATTTAATTCTTGGATTTTTAAAAGAAATTGAGTTAATAGATAAATTTTGATTATATGCATTGTAAAAAGTATGTGATTTTCATTTGGTAGAATGATTCGATAACTGTGATTATTTGTGGCTGTACCTTCAAAGGGGGTGGAAGTATCATAAATAATTGTCCCCCTGTGAGGGTGCGTAAGTCCCACTTCCTTCAAAGTATGTTTCATTTCCCTGGATTTTAATAGTAGAATGCTTGTTGTTTTTTTAAATACTTTGGCTTCAAATGTCTAACAATCACCAGTAGCCAGAGGGATGGTGTAAATCCTACTGGGGTAAGTCCCCGTGGTCCCTAGTATGGTGTCCTAACTTTGGTTGCTGGTGATCTCTAGCCCATGTTTACAATGTATTGTTCAGAGTAGTCACATTTTCATGGTAACGTGCAAGTTTTAAATCTATATCTGTGTTAGTCTAGTGCTTTTATTGTCCTTTGTCGACAGATTTTAATAACTATATGAATGTATTATTACTGTATAACTTGATTTATTCACTACATGGCTGAAATATTGCCGATGTGACTTTAAATCTTAACTCACTCACTTACACTGTCATCCGTTGTTTATAAGAATGAAATACACCCTTACGCCCAAATTGTACCCATTCTGTAACATTTGTTTGAACCTGTTTAACGATACATTTAGTTATTATAATATTCATTTTAATATCCTTTGCCTTTCTCTGTTAGATGTCTTCTCATTGTTGTCTAACAGAGAAAGGTTAGGACAGTGACTCCAGTGATCAAAGGTTACCTGATAAGTGTTGTGATCTTAGGACTTAGGTTCGTTGAGTTAATATTTCCCTGTTATTTTATTGACAAACCATGATGGAACTTCAATATTGTTCGAAGCCCTCGTTCGTAACATGTAGCTACTACTACATGTTGTAAACGTGCCAGGTTTTATGATTTAAATTATTGTATCCACTGCATGACCATGCCTATTGACATGAACGTTTGAATGACAAAGGTGATTTGGGCCTTATCGCTGTTCTACTTTGTTACATTTGTGAAATTGTGTCTGTCGCAGTGAGTGAGTGAGTGACATGGCGCAGGGTGGTGATGTGGGCAGTGCCGCCATTTAACTTTGTAAGTATAGCATAAGCTAATGTATTTAGGCAATTTAGACTCCCAAATATTACATGTCTATTACTTTAGACGTTAGATGAATGTGCGATGATGTTCGTTTCTGCCAAGTATTTCAGTAACAGTTTGGGTTTCTGAATGCATTGAAAATATTGTAATGGCAAACTTGATTCACACACCCAGGAGCTAACTGCAAGGCATGTGCCATACAAATCAATAAGGCAGTTCTAAAAACGCCTGTGTTTCTCAGCAATGTGTACAAAACAGTGAACATTTTAAATCCCTGTTAAATGTAAAAAAAATATCTTACACTCCCCTTACCAGTACATCTGAGAACATGTATGACTCGTTTCAGATGTAGAAAGTTTAAACTTGCAATTGACTTTGGGAGATACACAAATGTCCCATACACTGAACGATTATGTAAATATTGTATCGAAAATGGTATATCTTTTATTGAAGATGAATTTCATGTTTTACTTGTATGTGAGCGTTATTCAGCCCTAAGAAATATGTATCTTAAACAGTATATCAAGATTCAAACTGTAACATCTTTTACTAAAATTATTTCATCAGAAAACTTTGATGTTGTATATAACACGTGTTTATACCTATATAAAGTCGAACGGCTAAGAGAAACTTAAATCGACTACTTCCTTGGCATGCGTAGTTCATGCAATCAACCATTGTCTGTATTATTGGCCTATGGCCTTCTTACTGAATAAACTGTCTGTCTGTCTGTCTGTGTGTTTATAAGATGGATTCCTCATGTAACCACTGTGGGTGGCTCATGAGCAGTCCTACAAAATATGGATAAGTAATCAAGTTGACGGGGCAGAGTATATGACTGGCTCTTTATGTTTTTATCACTGCCAGAACCTATTAAATGCAGAGCTCTTCTTTGTGGCACCTAGCCGGTTTGATACGTTCTGGTTCCTGTGGACCATCCTTGTCATATGTATACACCTTTCTTCAGAACAAACTCATGCAATGCATTGTTGCTGGGGAAATGGTTGCATCGCTTGTATCATGATTAGTGATCATTGTTATTGATTATATTAGTTCGGCTTTTACTGTTAAGTCTCCTAAGCAATAAGCTTATACTGTTTAGTCTCCTAAGTCTCTTTAGCTGTGAGTGAGTGAGTGAGTGTGTATGGTTTATGCCACTTTTCGCAGTATTCCAGCAATATTGGGATGGCCATCACGAAGAAGATATATAAATAAATTAATGTATCTTATTCATAAAATGTGTAAGTTATGTCAGCTTGTAAAAATAAAAAATATTTCCTAAATATTTCCCTGATGTATTTTTGATGGTTATTATGTCATAATTATCCTGTAAACTGTAATTAGGTTTTGCAGGAATATATATATTTGCCAACCTCGTTTTCACGTAATTCAATGTTTTGAATCCCGTTTTGGTAAGAAATCTATCAGAGGATCATAGTATGCTGTTATAGAGCTTCATAGCACACTGTTATCTCGTAAAAATAATCATATGTCCATGCTATCATGTTACGCATATTTTTTAGGACATGTCAACAACGTGCTCTGTCAAAACGATCGTGTTTACTTTTTCAAGAGTTTTTGCATTGACCGTAACTTTTGAAGAATTCATCGTTCTAAGCACACAGTTACGCAAATTAACCATCAGATACATATTAACCATACCTTCGTTCTTCAACAAACATATCACAATCCCTTGGCAGCTCGATATTTATCCATATTTGTGTGAATTTGTGATCAGGGCTGAACTACGTGTTTCGCCCACGCCTGCTATTTTAACTTTGTGACAGCTAGCTTAGGTCGCAATGAAGTTACTCAATTTGGCTAAAGCCTAGCATTTTGCATTATAAAGTTTATTTAATCTAATGAACTATGTCCAGGGGAACCCAGAATCATATTTGATTATATTTCAAGACGTGTATTAAAGTTACTGTTAATTCTTACACCAGGAACTATGTAATCTTCGCTGATGTAAGGACAAGGGGAACTTTTGGGATGAATTATCTGCCCTTTGATTGAAACTGACCAAAGTCGGAATGACCCAGTATGGATCTCATTGTATTTATAGGTGTGATAAAATGGTCACATGTCTGTTTTTGACCAATCAGATAACGAGAAATTACGTCTCTTTAAGTCCTTATTCCTTTGAGGGATCTACTTTCACAACGTAAAATCACTGAAATAAAGAGGAAGACAAACCATCTCAGGAAATGAGTATTTATACCAATCAATTAATTATGTCTAATTGATTCACTAATTGCCTTTCAATATCACAAGATAAACAATTACTTCCTGCTACGTCGAAGCTTCGTCCTTGCTGCCTGCCAAGAGGACGTAATCACAAGCCACATCGACTTGGAATTACGATTGAGGAAGAGGAAGAGGAAGAGTTCAAGTGTCAAGAGGCAATTGGAATTTATCTGATACATAAGACGTTTAATAACACGAATTGGCCACTGGCATGCTTTGACAGAAGCACTGGATGTCATATTTATGAGAGACATGTTCTTAAATAGTCACGCTAAATATTGCGCATGAATACATCAGCGAAGATTACATAGTTCCTGGTGTAAGAATTAACAGTAACTTTAATACACGTCTTGAAATATAATCAAATATGATTCTGGGTTCCCCTGGACATAGTTCATTAGATTAAATAAACTTTATAATGCAAAATGCTAGGCTTTAGCCAAATTGAGTAACTTCATTGCGACCTAAGCTAGCTGTCACAAAGTTAAAATAGCAGGCGTGGGCGAAACACGTAGTTCAGCCCTGATCACAAATTCACACAAATATGGATAAATATCGAGCTGCCAAGGGATTGTGATATGTTTGTTGAAGAACGAAGGTATGGTTAATATGTATCTGATGGTTAATTTGCGTAACTGTGTGCTTAGAACGATGAATTCTTCAAAAGTTACGGTCAATGCAAAAACTCTTGAAAAAGTAAACACGATCGTTTTGACAGGCACGTTGTTGACATGTCCTAAAAAATATGCGTAACATGATAGCATGGACATATGATTATTTTTACGAGATAACAGTGTGCTATGAAGCTCTATAACAGCATACTATGATCCTCTGATAGATTTCTTACCAAAACGGGATTCAAAACATTGAATTACGTGAAAACGAGGTTGGCAAATATATATATTCCTGCAAAACCTAATTACAGTTTACAGGATAATTATGACATAATAACCATCAAAAATACATCAGGGAAATATTTAGGAAATATTTTTTATTTTTACAAGCTGACATAACTTACACATTTTATGAATAAGATACATTAATTTATTTATATATCTTCTTCGTGATGGCCATCCCAATATTGCTGGAATACTGCGAAAAGTGGCATAAACCATACACACTCACTCACTCACTCACAGCTAAAGAGACTTAGGAGACTAAACAGTATAAGCTTATTGCTTAGGAGACTTAACAGTAAAAGCCGAACTAATATAATCAATAACAATGATCACTAATCATGATACAAGCGATGCAACCATTTCCCCAGCAACAATGCATTGCATGAGTTTGTTCTGAAGAAAGGTGTATACATATGACAAGGATGGTCCACAGGAACCAGAACGTATCAAACCGGCTAGGTGCCACAAAGAAGAGCTCTGCATTTAATAGGTTCTGGCAGTGATAAAAACATAAAGAGCCAGTCATATACTCTGCCCCGTCAACTTGATTACTTATCCATATTTTGTAGGACTGCTCATGAGCCACCCACAGTGGTTACATGAGGAATCCATCTTATAAACACACAGACAGACAGACAGACAGTTTATTCAGTAAGAAGGCCATAGGCCAATAATACAGACAATGGTTGATTGCATGAACTACGCATGCCAAGGAAGTAGTCGATTTAAGTTTCTCTTAGCCGTTCGACTTTATATAGGTATAAACACGTGTTATATACAACATCAAAGTTTTCTGATGAAATAATTTTAGTAAAAGATGTTACAGTTTGAATCTTGATATACTGTTTAAGATACATATTTCTTAGGGCTGAATAACGCTCACATACAAGTAAAACATGAAATTCATTTTCAATAAAAGATATACCATTTTCGATACAATATTTACATAATCGTTCAGTGTATGGGACATTTGTGTATCTCCCAAAGTCAATTGCAAGTTTAATCTTTCTACATCTGAAACGAGTCATACATGTTCTCAGATGTACTGGTAAGGGGAGTGTAAGATATTTTTTTTACATTTAACAGGGATTTAAAATGTTCACTGTTTTGTACACATTGCTGAGAAACACAGGCGTTTTTAGAACTGCCTTATTGATTTGTATGGCACATGCCTTGCAGTTAGCTCCTGGGTGTGTGAATCAAGTTTGCCATTACAATATTTTCAATGCATTCAGAAACCCAAACTGTTACTGAAATACTTGGCAGAAACGAACATCATCGCACATTCATCTAACGTCTAAAGTAATAGACATGTAATATTTGGGAGTCTTAATGGCCTAAATACATTAGCTTATGCTATACTAACGAACTTAAATGGCGACACTGCCCACATCACCACCCTGCGCCATGTCACTCACTCACCCACTCTCTATAAGGCCCAAATCACCTTTGTGATTGAAACGTTCATGTCAAAAGGCATGGTTTTGCAGTGGATACCATACATGAAATCATACAACCTGGCATGTAGCAGTAGCTACTTGTCATGAACGATGCTTTGAACAGTACTGAAGTTCCATCATGGTTTGTCAGTAAAATAACAGGGACATATTAACTCAACAAGTCCTAAGATCACAACAGTTATCAGGGAACCTTTAATCCCTGGAGTCACTGTCCTAACCTTTCTCTGTTAGACAGCAGTGAGAAGACACCTAACAGAGAAGGCGAAGGATGTTAAAATGAATATTACAATAACTAAATGTATCATTAAACAGGTTCAAAGAAATGTTACAGAATAGATACAATTTGGGTGTATGTATGTATTTCATGCTTATAAACAACGGATGACATGACTCATGAAAATGATTTTGCTCAATCGCTGTTTTTGGTCTTCTTTTGTAAATGCTGTGGGTGTGTGTGCCTAAAGAACGTAAAGAGTGAATAGTCCAGTGCCTAATGGATTATTGTCTCACTGTTCAATAAAAAGGTTTTGGGCCGAGACATTTAACACTGCCCCCGCTGATCTGCATATTTCGCAACTGTTCCTCTTTACTTGTAAGCAGCAGAACGTGAGGTGAATTGGGGTTTAACGTCGCGTCCAAGTTTATTGCACTTATATAGCGACGTGCATGCATGTGTGTGGTTGTGGCTGCTCCTACATTTTGCCTGTTTTGACTAGTGATTTGCAAGATATGCTTTTGTATTTTGTCTGTAACATTTTCGAATAAGCATAGTCAGAACTCGTCTCAACGTGAGTCAACATTGTTGGTTCGTATTTAAAGACGTTCAAGCGGTATGTATTCTGGCTATTCCAAAAGATTGTGTTTTCGTATAATTCTTTTACCAACGACTATATCCCCTATGAAGCTTTATACATACATGTATCATGTACAAGTATAATAGAGAATCTGTCTTTGAATCAAATGACATTTAAGCATATAAAAACACCAGGTAAGTGTCACATTAGCATATTAACATACATCTATGAAGTGCTTGGTGTTAAGGCGACTAACGGGATCGGGTGGTCAGGCTCGCTGACATGATTGATGCACGTCATTGATCCCAATCGCGTGGATCCATGCTCATGATATCAATCACCCGATTGTCTGGTCCAAGCCCGATTATTCACAGACCGCCGTCTTATTGCTGGAATATTGCTGAGCGGGGCGTTAAACAACAAACAAACCAAATTGGTAAAGGTCTGAGAGATGCATCACCTGAGGCTTTCCCCACACATTAAGCTGACACGCCCCGCTATAAATGGGATACAGTTCAAAGCGGTGTTAACCCACCTCACTCACTTCGTCTCAAATCTGCTCCTCCCCTTTCAGTTTTTAGGTCTGGACTGGAGATTGCAACAATGTGAGACTTCCCGGCCACTTCATTTGTCCATGTGTATATATGTGATCCGGCAGAAGAGGGAACTCATGGGTGGTAGAAAACAAAAGTGTTGTTTTCGATCAGTGTTTTCATGAGATCATGTATCTCTGCAATAATATGAATTGAAGCTTGCCAATTGTATTTTTCTGTTTCTAAGATAATGAAGTTTTCCCAAACAAATTAGAAGTAATTTTCACCCATAAGGTCCCTTATCTCATGGTGGGTCACATATACCAACTGTTGATTACTGGCTATAAGCATATATCACATATCCTTATTAATGTAGTAGATTTGCGAGCTCTGCTGTTTCAAGGTTTCACAATTTTCAAATGAACCATTTCAATGTCCTCCAAATATCAGACAATACAGTCTTCAACGAAATTTGAATAAACCATCGTCTCAAAGTACACTTAGATATATCGAGAGTTGTTTAAATTACTTTGACTGTACTGTGTCTGACATACAAATCATATCTTTGCAGAAGCTGTTGTATGTTTCAGAAGAGAACATTCATTCCTTGATAAGTGTTCAGACTGTATTAAGTTACGTTAACTAGGAATAGGGAACAACTTTTTCACAGTCAGCCTCAGCTGGTCCCACCCCTAGGCATTCGGATTAAACAACACATTACAGCTGCCAATATTAATCTTGATAATATTTCAGCTTTCAGGCTTTTGTCTTCTCCTCCTTGGCAACTTGTCAGACCGGAAGTAAACTTTACTCTCACACATTTTAAAAAATCAGACACAAATCAATTGATATATCAGCAAGAATATCTACAAGTTAGAACTAAATACGAATCCCACCGTTCCATTTTTACAGATGGATCCAAGGACGGTAGCACAGTCTCCAGTGCTGCTGTCATTGGATCCAGAACCGTATTATACCAATTACCAGATCATAGCTCAATTTTCACTGCTGACGCCAAAGCAATATTAACTGCTTTGGAATATATCCAAAAACAGTCCGGTTGTAAACGGTTCATCATCTTTTCTGATTCATTATCGTGTCTACTGGCAATCAAATCTAGCTCTTCACATCATCCTTTCATTTTAGATATTTTAGAATTATATAATGACCTTGCTACTGGCCAATACGACATCGTCTTTTGCTGGTTGCCCAGTCATGTTGGAATCACGGGTAACACTATGGCTGATGCTGCAGCAAAGGCACTTCTAAAAAAATCTGTGACACCACTTCTTCTACCATACAGTGATTACAAACCTGTTATAAGATGCTATATCAAAGACCTAATGCAGAAGAAGTGGAACACCCAAGTAGATATTAACATATTACATGCAATAAAACCAACTATTGGTTACACCTACTTGGGTTGTCAGTCCAGTCATTATGCGACGATGTCGTATTGGCCATTCGCGTTATACACATGAGTATTTATTGCAAGGTGGAGATCCTCCATTCTGTGTCCCTTGTGATGAAAGAATCACAGTCAAGCATGTCCTGCTTGACTGTATTGATTTTTCCATCACAAGGGATAATTATGTCCAGGTTTCATCCATAAAGGATCTTTTTAATGTAAGTCCTCATTTAATTCTTGGATTTTTAAAAGAAATTGAGTTAATAGATAAATTTTGATTATATGCATTGTAAAAAGTATGTGATTTTAATTTGGTAGAATGATTCGATAACTGTGATTATTTGTGGCTGTACCTTCAAAGGGGGTTGAAGTATCGTAAAATAATTGTCCCCCTGTGAGGGTGCGTAAGTCCCACTTCCTTCAAAGTATGTTTCATTTTCCTGGATTTTAATCGTAGAATGCTTGTTGTTTTTTAAATACTTTGGCTTCAAATGTCTAACAATCACCAGTAGCCAGAGGGATGGTGTACATCCTGCTGGGGTACCATGCAACCGTAAGTCCCCATGGTTCCTAGTATGGTGTCCTACTGGTGATCTCTAGCCCATTTTTACAATGTATTGTTCAGAGTAGTCACATTTTCATGGTAACGTGCAAGTTTTAAATCTATATCTGTGTTAGTCTAGTGCTTTTATTGTCCTTTGTCGACAGATTGTAATAACTATTTGAATGTATTATTACTGTATAACTTGATTTATTCACTATATGGCTGAAATATTGCCGATGTGACTTTAAATCTTAACTCACACACTTACACTGTCATCCGTTGTTTATAAGAATGAAATACACCCATACGCCCAAATTGTACCCATTCTGTAACATTTGTTTGAACCTGTTTAACGATACATTTAGTTATTATAATATTCATTTAATATCCTTCGCCTTTCTCTGTTAGATGTCTTCTCACTGTTGTCTAACAGAGAAAGGTTAGGACAGTGACGCCAGTGATCAAAGGTTTCCTGATAAGTGTTGTGATCTTAGGAATAAGGTTCGTTGAGTTAAAATTTCCCTGTTATTTTATTGACAAACCATGACAGAACTTCAATATTGTTCGAAGCCCTCGTTCGTAACATGTAGCTACTACTACATGTTGTAAACGTGCCAGGTTTTATGATTTAAATTATTTCATCCACTGCATGTCCATGCCTATTGACATGAACGTTTGAATGACAAAGGTGATTTGGGCCTTATCGCTGTTCTACTTTGTTACATTTGTGAAATTGTGTCTGTCACAGTGAGTGAGTGAGTGACATGGCGCAGGGTGGTGGTGTGGGCAGTGTCGCCATTTAACTTTGTAAGTATAGCAAAAGCTAATGTATTTAGGCAATTTAGACCCCCCAATATGACAAGTCTATACTTTAGACGTTAGATGAATGTGCGATGATGTTCGTTTCTGCCAAGTATTTCAGTTACAGCTTGGGTTTCTGAATGCATTGACAATATTGTAATGGCAAACTTGATTCACACACCCAGGAGCTAACTGCAAGGCATGTGCCATACAAATCAATAACGCAGTTCTAAAAACGCCTGTGTTTCTCAGCAATGTGTACAAAACAGTGAACAAGTAGTCTCATCGTCAGTAAAAAAGTGTATTTATTCATTTCTCAAAATATTCAGGAATATCATTACAAAACAAAATGTACATGTAGTGTTTGGCAGTTCCTACAATTGACAAGTCCATTAATTCAATTGATATCTTCTAAGATACCATGATGAGAGTAGCTTTTAGTTTCCGCTCTTTCAGAAACAGCGAGGATTTCTGGAAAACACTGAATATAGGAATTTTTGATTATAGTGAAAATGTAGACTTGAGATAGATATCTACTTTGCCGTTGATTGACAAGAACGTCACAGGGTCTAGATCTGTTACGTCGTCACCTACAAAACATAAAAGAGTATATATATAAAATATACTTCTATGCATGTACAGTCGTAGGTATGGTGGAAGGGGGTTGACAGAATGGTAGAAACAGTGATATATATAAATATACAGAGACAGAGGCTCAGAGATAGACAAACAGAGAGTAAGAGGGGAGAGAAAGAAACAATGAGAGACGGAGTGAGTGAGATTGATAGAGGAGGAGAGCGGCGTTTTTCATTGTTAACAGATCATACATAGGTTACAGGTGACGAATTGATTATATCGTTATTACAGGACAATCTTAAAGTTAGTGAGTATGTCAGATGGGATTATCGCCGTTGAACAGAAATTCAATCACGGCGTGTCAGCTCGATGTGGGGAGGAAGACCGAAGTGACCGACGAGCACAGGTTTGGCGCTGACAAACTGAGAAACATCATCAGGGGCGAACCGGGATTCGAACCCACTATCATAGGTGTCTGGCGTGGCAAAGGGAAGTAACGCTGCATAGCATATTTCAAAGACAAACTGAGACATCCATGTTGACCGCCAACCAACCTATCCCCCAGACACACACACACACACACACACACACACACACACACACACGCACACGCACACGCACACATACACATATATACTTAAAACGAGCGTGTGAATGTTATCACTTTTGGGGGGATTTTGGTAGTTTCATTAGCCTTTTTATTTCGACCGAAAAGATAATTTCGGTAGCAGAAAAGGTACATGGTCTTAAAAGGCATGT
Organism: Haliotis cracherodii; assembly: GCF_022045235.1. Lineage (NCBI taxonomy): Eukaryota > Metazoa > Mollusca > Gastropoda > Lepetellida > Haliotidae > Haliotis > Haliotis cracherodii. The sequence continues at coordinate 5,392,601 of NW_027266266.1, read as the reverse complement.
ATGTTTAGAATAACTGGTACGCGCACCGAACAAGAACAAGACTGTTCGATGTGTATTGTGTTCAAGGTGCCAGAAGAATGAAAGCAGCAAAGTGCTATATATATAATGCTAGCGGAAATATCCTTTCATTTCTCACCAATTTGTACTGTTGTCGTGGCGTCGATGATGATAGCTGGTGTAGTGCGTCGTCCCTGGCAGATCTGGTACAGGGCAGGTGAGGTCGAATTGAAAGCTACCAGCTCAGCATCTGTCATCTTATCATTTGTCTTCATTATATATTCTTCATCATTATCTGGTGTTGTTACGAGCTGAGACATCTTCAAAAAATAAAATAATCCCGTCAGTGGACATTTACAACATATGAAACAGTGTATCTTGTTAGAACACGTAGGAACAATTGGATATACTTTTTGATTTCAGCTTTGAACCAGGAATGTTTAATATACCAAAACGTAATTTTCCATTAACCTCCGAACCAAACGAAAACTACCTTTTTTCAAACATTGTACTCATAATTTTCACCGCGCTTTTACCTTTTACGTCCAATAGAATCGGGTTCGTTGAATAATTGAGACTGGTTATTATCTGGCATTGAGGTCTTATTTTTATTCATGTTTACTTAAGTAGGCGCTGCTTCAACCGTGTCATTAGCCAGTACCTTACAGGTGTATTTCAATTTTATGAAGCTGAAGATGTCATGGTGGTGGTGTCAGCATTTTAAAGATAAACACTTACATTTCTGCCACTGATTGAGTCGACCGCTGCGTTGAAGTCTGAAATGGGGAACACCAGACAGACTTTGGTGTTGTTTATCCTGAGTAGAGCTGCAGCCACTCCCTGTAATGAAGATCAACACCTGAAATGTTTGGGGCTCGAGTACGTCTTCTGGAGTGCCAGTAATTAAAATGGAGGAAAGCTTTGTATAGTGGCTGTTACATTTTGTTCACAATTCAAGACCAGTATGAAATGAATCGATCATGTTATCGCCTTGCTTTTACACACACAAATTATTAGTCATTTAGTAGTTAATGTATGCAAGTTAATGAATAAACAACTTGTTTTTATTACAACTGAGATGACACTTCAGTGAAAATCAAAGTGTTATCACACCAACTTCTGAATGCTACTCAAGTCTCTCATCAATAAAAGAATAAATGAAAATAATTACGTTTTGAAAGTCATAAGCTGAAAATGCGGATGAAATATTAGAATTCATTAGCCTTCTGTCAAATGATGGCAGAATAATGAATTCCGAGGTCCTGTTGAACCTTGCTGACTCCTTGATGGTGATATTTGCGTCCACCATACGTAGCCATTGTCGACGCTCGGCGCCCATTCCAAGCTGGAACAGTGTTTAAGGAAACTGATAATTGCAATCATCAAAGTTATGAAATCGTAATTGAATTAAATGTTTTCATTCTAAATGGTTACCACATGATAGATATGTATTTCATTTTTGTCTTCGGTGTGAGTGAGTGAGTATGGTTTTACGCCAGTGTTAGCAGTATTTCAGCACTATCACGTCTGGAGACACCAGAAATGGGCTTCACACATTGTAACCACTAGGCTACACCCTCGCCTCCCCCATTTTGGCTAGTGTAGCACATATAAGGTAATAAACCTTAAGATCTCTTGTAGAACTGGTATGCATAACACGCATAAAATCAATTGATGAGTGAGTTAGTGAGTGTAACAGATAACACTATTTCAGTTGTATGAGAACTCGGGGTCTTTGATCTTATGTGTGCGAAAGAAAACAAATGGGAGGAGATCATACACCATACACAACAGACACGGTTTTAACGAATAAAGTATAGTATCAAGTAAGGAAAAGCCTATGAAAATATTGTATCGAAAAAACTTACTGCAGCCATAAATGGATTTCTGATCGGGCCTCCTCGCCCAAGTGGCTGGCGCCGCCCAATTGTGGGTCCACGCCTTTCAGGTCGTCGTCCCCATGATGAACGTCCTCGTCCACCCAATCTTTGTCCTCTTCCTGTAGGTCGTACTCCACCCGGTCTTTGTCCTCTTGCTCCAAATCCTCGTCCACCCGACGGAAGTCCAGACCCACCCAATCGGCTACCACTCCCTACAGGTCCCCTT